>NC_086377.1:30095593-30743948 GCF_036588685.1 Mytilus trossulus | reverse complement strand
ATTATGTTGAGCGCTTCTCGGTCAAAAGTGAATACAGGTCAAAATTATAAATGCTTTTCTAAAACTTTTCCAATGAACGTTAGAGAGCGATAAATTCGGAACATATTGATCAAACTAGATGGAGAGATTTTTCATTGGCATTCATACCATATCTTCTTATATATAGGGAAAGAAAAGAATAGTTCATGTACAAATCATTTACATAGTGAGTATGGTGTGTATTTCATTCCATAAAAGGGCAAGGTATTACGAAGTTCAAAATGAAACCTGCAAAAATATACATGTACTTATTTTTTGCATTTTATATTGGACAAAAAAGCAAAATTATCGGACAAAAAGCAAAACGGACAAAAGGCAAAAGTTTCGGACAAAAGACAAAACGGACAAAAAGCAACGGATAAAAAGCAAAAGCGGACAAAAAGCGAATTGCGGACAAAAAGCATCGTATCACACATGGTAGAGCATTAAACTCACTACAAAATTCCCTGTCACTGCTAAGTCGCAAACCTGGGACTTCTCGGTGACTAGCGTCCGAGTGAGCAAAAGAAGTACTCCGTTAGCCTGTCGATTTGAAATGGCTATATATCAACTACTTAATACAAATCATGTAGGCTGTCCCGCAACACACATAATAGCCAATATCTTTACTGAACGCCGATTTAATAAATGCAGTATGATAACCAGGTTGATTTGAAAGTTCATTTTTTAATCTATAGTACATGTATGTAAATGTGCATTTTAATAATAATTTGATGTGTTTTAATACATTGGCTTGAATAACAAATGTATATTTTGATATTTACTATTTTTAGTTGAGGCTAACAGTCTGGTGGAGCAACAAAGTTGAGTACAACTATCGAGCCATGGATGAACAAAACCTTTGGCTATATCTCTGCACGCCCACCACATATCGGTACTCCTTACAGATGGGTGCACTCCTAACCTGTACAGCAAGTTAACTTGATAACCAGTCATTTGGAATGGTCAAAGTTAACCTGTGACCGAATATAGGACTGCTCTGACCAGTCCTAGGACCAAAATCTAGAAACTTGAAAAGCGGACTTGGTCCTAGGACTGTTTTTATGTCTGCCAAAAAGTTAACTTGGAAACAGGTCCGCTATTGATGTAAGTCAACTTCGAACCAGTCCTGTCATAAGTTAACATAAGTTAACTTCGGAACCAGTCCTGTCATAAAGTTAACATAAGTTAACTTGGAAACCGGTCCTGCCACAAAGTTAACTTCTGCTTGGACAAATCCGATCAAAACCAGACCTGTTCCCAAGTTAACTTTTGACTGGTCTGCTCAACACTAAGTTAACTTGAAACCAGGACTGCTCTTCGTTGATTTAAAAAAAAAAATAATATCTTTGTTTCGTAGTATAAACATCGAAAATAAAGTAATTTGAAAATTAATACTTCCGTTTTATGAACAGGATTAAATACAATAAGTACGCACAGAACGTAACACAAATTTATCTGTGATCTGACAATCTATCTATTATAAAACCGATCTCGGTTACAATGATAACAGGCACTGAATAAACATATATTCCGAGATCAAATTCAATCATATTATGTATATTTTTGAAAAGAAGTATATTTGATGTTAGGTGTATACGTCCTTGTTAGTTATACATCCCTGAACTATGCAGCCACAATCAGCAATAGTTTAATTCATTTAAAAAATGACTACAAATTTTTGTTTGCCTAAATTAAGGGTGCCAGCATGTCCTCTTTTTACTCAAAATACTGATACGTAACAAAATTTCAGTAGTTTTGATGCCTCCAGTTGACTTGTACAACAAAATTATTTGACCGCATTCACCAAAACTGACCATATGTGAACTTTAATTTGTAAATCTATATACCCGCATAGTAAATCAGCCATATTTTTTATGTCAGGATTCAATGTATAATACAATCATGACAATGGACAGCAAAATTGCAATATAATAACAAAAAATTTTGGTTCGCATAAATTTAGGATACCAGCATGTCCTCATTTTATTCAAAATATTGATACGTAACAAAATTTCAGTAGTTTTGATACCTCCAGCTGACTTGTACAACAAAATTATTTGACCACATTACCAAAACTGACCATATGTTAGCTTTGAATTGTAAATCTATATACCAGCATAGTAAATCAGCCTTATTTTTAATGTCAGGATTCAATGTATAAGACAATCATGACAATGGACAGCAATATTGCAATATAATAACAACAAATTTTTGTTTGCCTAAATTAAAGAGTACCAGCATGTCCTCTTTTTACTTAAAATACTGATACGTAACAAAATTTCAGTAGTTTTGATGCCTCCAGTTGACTTGTAAAACAAAATTATTTGACCCCATTACCAAAACTGACCATATATGAACTTTAAATTGTAAATCTATATTCCTGCATAGTAAATCAGCCTTATTTTTTATGTCAGGATTCAATGTATAATACAATCATGACAATGGACAGCAATATTGCAATATAATAACAACGATTTTTTGTTCGCATAAATTTAGGATACCAGCATGTCCTCATTTTATTCAAAATATTGATACATAACAAAATTTCAGTAGTTTTGATACCTCAAGTTGACTTGTACAACAAAATTATTTTACAGCATCCACCAAAACTGACCATATGTGCACTTTAATTTGTAAATCTATATACCTGGATAGTTAATCAGCCATATTTTTTATGCCAGAATCAATGTATAATACAATCATGACAATTGACAGCAATATTGCAATATAATAACAACAAATTTTGGTTCGCATAAATTAAGGATACCAAAATGTCCTCATTTTATTCAAAACATTGATATGTAACAAAATTTCAGTAGTTTTGATACCTCCAGCTGACTTGTACAACACAATTATTTGACCGCATTACCAAAACTGACCATATGTGCACTTTCATTTGTAAATCTATATACACCATGACGTACCCGCATAGTATTTTGATCAAATGACAGATTTAAGGAAACATCTAATACAATTATAAAAAAAAATCAAATTTACAGTAAAATGAAGAGAAATCATTATTAAAACCGTTGGCAGGTTTGGTGTTACATTCTATACAACTCTCCTGATAGTGTGGTACCATCAGAATAAATTATCAAAAAGGGTTTAAATTTACAAAAAAAAACAATATTTTTAAGAACAATTAATTTGGTTGAAGTTTACTTCAGATAATATTGTCAATATATACATATTAAAAAATTGTCTTGACCAAATGACCGATTTAAGGTAAATTGAAGTAAAATTATTAAAAAAAAATCAAATTTATGGTAAAATGTAGAAAAATCATTATTAAAACCGTTAGCAGGTTTAGTGTAACATTCTATACAACTATCTGTAAAATATGGTCGATATACTGTAATATCTTAATGACTTATCAAAAATGGGTAAAATTTTGTAAAAATTATCTTTTTTATAGAAATTAAGTTGGTTTAAGTTTACTTTAGATATAATTGTCCAACATAACAGAAAATGAGCTTGATCAAATGACCGATTAAAGGTTATATCTAGTTCGATTATCCAAAAAAAAATTCATATTACCAGTAAAATGTAGAAAAATCGTTATTAAAACCATTGGCAGGTTTGGTATTACATTCTATACAACTATTGGTAGAATATGGTCGATATAATCTAATATTTAATTGAATTATCAAAAAGGGGTAAATTTTTGTAAAAAATATTTTTTTTATAGAAATTAAGTTGGTTTAAGTTTACTTTAGATACAATTGTCCAAACATAACAGAACATGATGTTGATCAAATGACCGATTTAAGGTAACATCTAATTCAATAAATTAATATAAAAATTTGTCAAATTTACAGTAAAATGTAGAAAAATCATTATTAAAACCGTTGGCAGGTTTGGTGTTACATTCTATACAACTATCTGTAAAATATTGGTGATATACTGTTATATCTTATTGAATTATCAAAAATGGGTAAAATTTTAAAAAAAATATATTTTTTATAGAAATTAAGTTGGTTTAAGTTTACTTAAAATACAATTGTCCAGACATATTAGATAATTATCTTGATCAAATGACCGATTTAAGGTAATATCTAATTCAATTATCAAAAAAATTGTCAAATTACCAGTAATATGTAGAAAAATCATTATTAAAACCATTGGCAGGTTGGGTGTTGCATTCTATACAACTATTGGTAGAATATGGTCGATATAATCTAATATTTAATTGAATTATCAAAAAGGGTAAAATTTTGTAAAAAATATATTTTTTATAGAAATTAAGTTGGTTTAAGTTTACTTTAGATACAATTGTCCAAACATAACAGAACATGATGTTGATCAAATGACCGATTTAAGGTAACATCTAATTCAATAAATTAATATAAAAATTTGTCAAATTTACAGTAAAATGTAGAAAAATCATTATTAAAACCGTTGGCAGGTTTGGTGTCACATTATATACAACTCTCTGTAGAATATGGTCGATATACTCTAATATTTAATTGAATTATCAAAAAGGGGTAAAATTTTGTAAAAAATATATTTTTTATAGAAATTAAGTTGGTTTAAGTTGGCGGAAGACCCATAGTAGTACGTTTCCTATATCATTGTGACCTACAGTACGTTTTAGATAATGCTTACAGGCTACGGAACACAAGATACGGCATTAAGCAAAATTCCCCAAAGAAATAGAGGACAGGAGACGAAAGCTGTATCCTATAATGAAAGAGGCAAAGCGAAACAGGAAAATTGCAACACTCGTTCGAGACCGCCTCTTTATAGACAATGAGCTTCATCAAATTCCTGACGATGCCGAGGTTGCAGATATCGCATACCAAGATGGCAGCCTACCGACACGTCAAGATGGATCTTCGCCGCTACGCCAAAGTGATGCCACACCACAGCGTCAAAGTGACGCCCCATCACCGCATATTGAACGAACAAAATCAACCCCCTCATCTGATAGCAACCCCAAGAAACGATCCCGCACAGGTTCAACTCCGAAAGCTCATTACTAGGATTGCCGAGGAGCGCAACATATTGACAGTCCGATACTAATTGATAAACATAATAATAAATATGTAAACATTACTGAAAATAATGTAAATAGTAATTGTAATGAAACTTTGTGTAATGATGAAACATTTGAACAGATTAATTGTATTTTTGAAAATTTAAACGTTCATGTAGATATTAATGTTGATGAAAATATTACTAGTAATAATGAAGACATAAGTGCGTCTTTATCAGGTGAATCTGCCTATTTGTTAAAAAATAGTATTACAGACAAAAAAGCTATAGATCTTTTATATGTTAACTGCTGTGGCCTAAAACATAGACTATAATATCCAGAATTTGAAAGTTTAATCCGAAAACATGATGTTGTTTGCTTTGTTGAATTAAAAACTGACGATATGGATGATATTCTTTTATCTGGTTACACATTAAAATTCAAAAATAGACGTAAAATATCAAGAGTTAAATCAGGTGGCATTGTAATCGGGTATAGAGAAAATCTGAATAACTCTATAGAAGTGATTGAAACAAATAGTAAATTTGTTCTATGGTGTAAAATTTCAAAATTTTTAGATAATGAGGAAATAATTTTTGGAGTAGTATATATCCCACCAGAATATACATCATACTCCTCCCCTGGTGCATTCAATGAAATTGAAAGTGAATACTTGGAACTTTCTACAACATTTGAACATATTTTTATTATTGGTGAGTTTAACGCACGTACCTCAAATGAGAAAGATTATGTATTTATTGATGATAAAGATATTAGTATTGATTTGGAGTGTGTATCTATAAATGATGTATGTAACTTAGAATTGTATAATATACCAAGAGATCGTATTAGTATGGATAAAGGGAAAACACGTTACGGTAATAATCTGCTTGACTTATGTAAATGTAACAACTTATTCATTATGAATGGTAGACTGGGAAATGATAAAACTGGGAAAAATTTACCTGCAGAAATGCTAGTGTTGTAGACTATTGTTTGAGTAATGTTAACATTTTAGAAAAACTTATTGATTTTGATGTACTAGAATTTTCACACTTGTATTCAGATGTTCATTGTCCATTGTATTTACGATTAAAAAGCAACTCATTGGTCACAGATTGTAATGAACAGGACAGTCCTAATGTTCCGTCTAGAGAAAACATTAATAAATGGGACCATAAAATGGTACCTGAATTTAGAGCTAATATAAATGTTGATAGATTAGACAGGTTGTTACGTAATTTGAAAAGTGTGAATTTAGAAAAAGTTGATGATAACAATGTCAACGCATTTGTAAATGAGATTGGATGAGTTGTTTTAGAGTCTGCTAAGACAACGTTTGGAACACGAACTGATAAACCAAAAAAGCGAGCCCCTAAAAAGAAGGGAGACAAGCCATGGTTTAATTATGACTGCAAATTTGCGAGGCAAAACTTCAGAAAGCTTAAGCGCAGGCTAAAATTTTCACTTTCGCTTTTATTATACAACGAAGTAAAAGATTCTGAGAGGAAATATAAAAAAGTGATGGACAAAGCCATAAAAACTCATAGACGTGATATGGCTAAAAGATTAAAAAACCTCAGATCTCAAAATTCAAGAGTATTGGAATATTTTGAATAAGCGGGAACACACGAAACAACCTGAAATTAATTTTGATAATTTACTAAATTTTTTCAGAGATCTTAATTCAGGCACCCCCGATCCTATTGATTTACCAAATGTAGACCAAGATGCTTTAGATGATTTAAATGGTACACTTAATGGTCCAATTACAAAGGACGAGATTATGAATTGTATTAAGAAACTGAAAAGTAATAAAGCCTGTGGCGACGATATGATTATAAATGAATATATTAAATCGTCTAGTGATTTTTTAATTGATGTATATGTTGAATTGTTTAATTTAGTTTTCAGAACTGGAATTATACCAGAATCTCGGGTAATTGGCACGATCAAACCATTTTATAAGAATAAGGGAAACAAATTTGATCCAAAAAACTATAGACCAATCACAATTGTCAGTTGTGTTGGAAAATTATTCACTTCGATTTTATGTTATAGATTATCAAATTTTTCCGATGATTTTTTTATTAATAAATGAAAACCAGTTTGGATTTAGAAGTGGCTATTCAACAGTCGATTGCATATTTATACTGCACTCTTTCTTTGAAATTTTGAAATTAAAACAGAAAACAATGTTTTGTGCATTTGTAGATTTTGAAAAAGCGTTTGACACAGTCAGAAGAGACGCTTTATGGTATAAGATGTTATTGAATAACATAAATGGTCATATGTATGACATAATTCATAAGATGTATGATAATATTAAGTCATGTTTATCTTATAATGGCAATATATCAGATTATTTTTCATGCACTATTGGCCTACGACAAGGGGAAAACTTATCTCCTTTTCTGTTCTCACTTTTCTTAAATGATTTGGAAAACTATTTATCAACGAGAACCTGATTGGTTTGAATACTATTGAAGATGCACTTGAGGAAAAATTAAATATTTATGTTACACTGTTCGCAATCCTCTATGCAGATGATACTGTGTTAATGGCGGAATCGGCCAAAAATCTTCAATTATTGCTAGATAAATTCCACTCATATTGTGATGTCTGGAAAATGAAAGTTAATGTAGAAAAAACAAAAATTGTAATTTTTAGTAATGGGAGACAACCCAAAAATCTCAGTTTTACATATGATAACTCTGTTTTTACTCAATTTATTTCACTTGACTGAGCGGAGTCTAACCGGTCCGTTCATAATAAACCAGTCCATTTATAGATAGGTGTTTTAGGATAATCTCATCAATAAAGTGTCCAGCCTTTCTTTTGTAAATTTCTTTGATAACACTGATTGGTGATTAGAAATCAGTTATAATTATAACGGCAATCATCCTTATCACACACATCTTTAAATAGACTGTCCTTATGCAAATAAAACGTAAGCTCCGCCCGATCAGTTGAAATAACATTGGTAATATAGATATCGTTCAAGAATTTAACTATCTTGGGATATATTTTTCACGAAATGGGACATTTAAACACTGTAGAAAACATTAAGCAGAAAAAGCTACAAAGGCAATGTATGAGGTAATCAAAAAGTGGAGAAAACATGGGTTATCTATTAGTTGTCAATTAGATTTATTTGACAAATTAGTAAAACCAGTCTTATTGTACGGTTGTGAAATTTGGGGGTTTGGTAATAACGACATTTTGGAGAGAGTTCAATTAAAATTCTGTTAGCTTCTTCTGCACCTAAAGTCTTCTACCCCAAATTGCGTAATATATGGTGAACTTGGACGATATCCCATTTAATTAGATATTAAAGTCCGTATGGTATCATTTTGGCTGAAACTAGTATGTGGTAAACCGACTAAATTATCAGCGACCATTTATAAACTACTGTTTAAACTGTCAAATGAAAATGATGTAAAGTTTAAATGGTTAAACCATGTTGAATCTATTTTTAATGAAACAGGATTATCTTTTGTGTGGTTATCTCAAACATGTATTAGTGACATTTGGCTAAAAAATACAATCAGAACATCACTCCAAGATCAGTTTCAACAAACATGTTTTCAAATGTGCAAGCATGTTCGAAGACATTAAATTATCGAATTTTTAAGGATACTTTTGGGTTTGAGAACTATTTTGATAGTTTAGAATTTCGTGATATTTATACTTTATGCAAATTTAGAACCATCAACCATAAATTACCCATTGAGATAGGGAGATGGACAAATATTCAGAGAGATAGACGAAATTGTAACTTATGTAACTCTAAAGATCTTGGAGATGAGTATCATTATATTATGATGTGCACAGAGATGTCAATAAAAAGAAAAGAATGTATTGATAAACAATATTTAAATCGTCCAAATATAATTATGTTTGAAAAAATTATGAATTTAAATATAAAATCTAAATTGAGAAAGCTGTGTACTTTCATTAGATTTATAAATTCACATGTGTGCCCTCCTGGCTAAATACTATCAGTATAATTATAAATAGTGTACATATTTTGCTTTGTGTATTCATGTATTTATGTCTGTATTATTGATGTCATGTAATGCCTGTATACCATTGTAACTGCAAAGGTTTGACAGAATACAGATATATAAGTTTACTTCAAATACAATTGTTCAGACATAATACAAAATTATCTAGATCAAATGACCGATTTAAGGAAATATCTGGTTCAATTATCCAAAACATTGTCAAATTACTAGTAAAATGTAGAAAAATCGTTATTAAAACCGTTGGCAGGTTTCGTATTAAAATCTATACAACTATCGGTAGAATATGGTCGATATACTCTAATATTTAATAGAATTATCAAAAAGGGGTTAATTTTTTTTTAAAATATATTTTTTTATAGAAATTAAGTTGGTTTAAGTTTATTTTAGATATAATTGTCCAAACATAATAGGAAAATGATCTTGATCAAATGACCGATTTAAGGTTACATCTAATTCAATTATATAAAAAATTGTCAAATTACCAGTAAAATGTAGAAAAAATCATTATTAAAACCGTTGGCAGGTTTGGTGTTACATTCTATACAATTATCTGTAGAATAAGATCGATATCCTGTAATATTTTATTGAATTATCAAAAAGGGGTAAAATTAACTGAAAAAAATTATATTTTTAATAAAAATTAATTTGTTTCAAGATTATTTTAGATACAATTGTCAATACATATTAGCAAATTATCCTGATTAAATGACCGATTTAAGGAACATCTAATACAATTAACAAAAAAAAATCAAATTTACAGTAAAATGTAGTGAAATAATTATTAACACCGTTGGCAGGTTTGATGTTACATCCTTTACAACTATCCTGATAATGTGGTCGATTCAAGGTACCATCAGAATAAATTATCAAAAAGGGGTTAAATTTACTAAAAAAAAATAATATTTTTAATTACAATTAATTTGGTTGAAGTTTACTTCAGATACAATTGTCAATACATATTAGAAAATTGTCTTGCTCAAATGACCGATTAAAGGTAAAGTCAAATACAATTATTAAAAAAAAATCAAATGTATAGTAAAATGTAGAAAATCATTAAAACCGTTGGCAGGTTTGGTTTTAAATTCTATACAACTATCTGTAAAATATGGTCGATATACTGTAATATCTTATTGAATTATCAAAAATGGGTAAAATGTTGTAAAAAATATATTTTTTATAGAAATTAAGTTGGTTTAAGTTTACTTCAAAGACAATTGTCCAAACATAATAAAGAAATATCTTGATCAAATGACCGATTTAAGGGAATATCTAATTCAATTATCAAAAATATTGTCAAATTACCAGTAAAATGTAGAAAAATCATTATCAAAACCGTTGGCAGGTTTGGTGTAACATTATAAACAACTATCTGTAAAATATGGTCGATTTACTGTAATATCTTATTATATTATCAAAAATGAGTAAAATTTTGTAAAAAAATATATTTTTTATAGATATTAAGTTGGTTTAGGTTTACTTCAAATACAATTGTCCAGACATAATACAAAATTATCTTGATCAAATGACCGATTTAAGGTTATATCTAGTTCAATTATCCAAAAAAATGTAAAATTACTAGTTAAATGTAGAAAAATCGTAATTAAAACCGTTGGCAGGTTTGGTATTACACTCTATACAACTATCGGTAGAATATGGTCGATATACTCTTAATATTTAATTGAATTATCAAAAATGGGTAAAATTTTAAAAAAATATATTTTTTATAGAAATTAAGTTGGTTTAAGTTTACTTCAAATACAATTGTTCAGACATAATACAAAATTATCTAGATCAAATTACCGACTTAAGGTAATATCTAGTTCAATTATCCAAAAAATTGTCAAATTACTAGTAAAATGTAGAAAAATCGTTATTAAAACCGTTGGCAGGTTTGGTTTTACAATCTATACAACTATCGGTAGAATATGGTCGATATACTCTAATATTTAATAGAATCATCAAAAAGGGGTTAAATTTTGTAAGAAATATATTTTTTATAGAAATTAAGTTGGTTTAAGTTTACTTTAGATATAATTGTTCAAACATAATAGGAAAATCATCTTGATCAAATGACCGATTTAAGGTTACATCTAATTCCATTATATAAAAATTTGTCAAATTACCAGTAAAATGTAGAAAAAATCATTATTAAAACCGTTGGCAGGTTTGGTGTTACATTCTATATAATTATCTGTAGAATAAGATCGATATACTGTAATATGTTATTGAATTATCAAAAAGGGAAAAAAAAATCATATTTTTAATAAAAATTAATTTGTTTCAAAGATTATTTTAGATACAATTGTCAATACATATTAGCAAATTATCCTGATCAAATGACCGATTTAAGGAACATCTAATACAATTAACAAAAAAAATCTAATTTACAGTAAAATGTAGAGAAATAATTTTTAAACCGTTAGCTGGTTTGGTGTTACATTCTATACAACTATCCTGATAATGTGGTCGATTCAAGGTACCATCAGAATGAATTATCAAAAAGGGGTTACATGTACTAAAAACATATAATATTCTTGATAACAATTAAGTTGGTTCAAGTTTACTTAAGATACAATTGTCAATACATATTAGAAAATTGTCTTGATCAAATGGCCGATTTAAGGTAAAGTCAAATACAATTATTAAAAAAAAAATTAAATGTATAGTAAAATGTAGAAAATCATTAAAACCGTTGGCAGGTTTGGTTTTACATTCTATACAACTATCTGTAAAATATGTTCGATATACTGTAATATCTTATTGAATTATCAAAAATGGGTAAAATGTTGTAAACAATTTATTTTTTATAGAAATTAAGTTGGTTTAAGTTTACTTCAAATACAATTGTCCAAACATAATATCTTGATCAAATGACCGATTAAAGGTAACATCTAATTCAATTATCAAAAAGTGTGTCATATTAACAGTAAAATGCAGAAAATTCATTATTACAACCGTTGGCAGGTTTGGTGTTGCATTCTATACAACTATCTGTAAAATATGGTTGATATACTGTTATATCTTATTGAATTATCAAAAAGGGGTAATATTTACTAAAAAAATATAATATTTTTAATAAAATAAATTTGTTTCAAGATTACTTATAGAAATTAAGTTGGTTTAAGTTTACTTCAAAGACAATTGTCCAGACATAATAAAAAAATGATCTTGATCAAACGACCGACTTAAGGTAACATCTAATGTAATTATCAAAACATTTGTCAAATTAACAGTTTAATGTAGAAAAATCATTATTAAAACCATTGGCAGGTTTGGTGTTACATTTTATACAACTATCTGTAGAATAAGATCGATATACTGTAATATTTTATTGAATTATCAAAAAGGGGTAAAATTTACAACAAAAAAAATATTTCTAATAAAAATCAATTTGGTTCAGGTTTACTTCAAATACAATTGTCAATACATATGAAAAAACTGTCTTGATCAAATAACAGATTTAACTGATTGATTGATTGTTGATTGCTTAACGTTTAGTGGCAAATATTTCATGCATATTCAGGACGAGAACAAGTTCACAATAAATACTATAGGTAGGTTGATACAATAGAGGCCATCAGGGATGATGGTCGGAGAAATTTTGACTGCCACCGGAAAAGGAGGGTATATTGGATAGGGACAGAAATTTTGCCTTGCAGCAGGCCACCTACGGACCCCTCAAAAAGTTGTTGCAAGGGTTCTTAACGTGCTAAAAGCGTGGCTCTCTCTTTACACGAGGCATCGGATTTAACGTCCCCCTTCTGACCGGACGTGACTGGGAAATTGATACATTCCGCACAGCCAAACGGACGCCCAACTTCGTCAAGCGTTTTACTGCCGGTCGGAGGAAGACCAAGTGACCATATTTCTATACCCCAGTCACCCTTGGGGATCTAACAGATATAAGGAAACATCTAATACAATTAACAAAAAAAATCAAATTTACAGTAAAATGTAGTGAAATAATTATTAACACCGTTGGCAGGTTTGATGTTACATCCTTTACAACTATCCTGATAATGTGGTCGATTCAAGGTACCATCAGAATAAATTATCAAAAAGGGGTTAAATTTACTAAAAAAAAAAATTTTTTAATTACAATTAATTTGGTTGAAGTTTACTTCAGATACAATTGTCAATACATATTAGAAAATTGTCTTGATCATTTGACCGATTTAAGGTAAAATCAAAAACCATTATTAAAAAAAAATCAAATTCATGGTAAAATGTAGAAAAATCATTATTAAAACCGTTGGCAGGATTGGTGTTACATTCTTTGCAACTATCGGTAGAATATGGTCGATATACTGTAATATTTTATTGAATTATCAAAAAAGGGTAAAATTTACTACAAAAATATTATATTTTTAATAAAAATTAATTTGATTCAAGTTGACTTCAGATACAATTGTCAATAGATATTAAAAAATTGTCTTGATCAAATGACAGATTTAAAAAAACATCTAATATAATTATCAAAAAACAAATCAAATTTACAGTAAAATGTAGAGAAATCATTAGTAAAACCGTTGGCAGGTTTGGTGTTACATTCTATAACTATCCTGATTATGTGGTCGATTCAAGGTACCATCAGAATAAATTATCAAAAAGGGGTTAAATTTACTAAAAAAAAATAATATTTTTAATAACAATTAATTTGGTTCAAGTTTATTTCAGATACAATTGTCAATACATATAAGAAAATTGTCTTGATCAAATGACCGAATTAAGGTAAAATCAAAAACAATTATTAAAAAAAAATCAAATTCATGATAAAATGTAGAAAAAAATCATTATTAAAACCGTTGGCAGGTTTGGTTTTACATTCTATACAACTATCTGTAAAATATGGTCGATATACTGTTATATCTTATTGAATTATCAAAAAGGGGTAAACATTCCTAAAAAAATATAATATTTTTAATAAAATTAATTTCGTTCAAGATTATTTTAGATACAATTGTTAATACATATTAGCAAATTATCTTGATCAAATGACCGATTTAATGTAATATCTAATACAATTATAAAAAAAACAAACAAATTTACAGTAAAATGTAGAAAAATCATTATTAAAACCGTTGGCAGGATTGGGGTTACATTCTATACAACTATCTGTAGAATATGGTGGATATACTGAATTTTTTATTGAATTATCAAAAAAGGGTAAAATTTACTAGAAAAATATATTTTTAATATAAATCAATTTGGTTCAAGTTTACTTCAGTTACAATTGTCAGTACATATTAAAATCAAAGCGCGAAAGCGCTGTAAAGGCAGTTAATTACAGGTTGTGTGTATTTCTAGTCAAGTTATATCATTATCTTCCATACAACAGAGGTGGTTTGTAGAACTTAATATTTAGAGTTCTTTTGTAACTAGTTCACCTATATCTATAGTCTACTGTTTACAGTATATTTTCTGTGCCTCCCATGAAATGCATTTTTAGCCATGGCCTTGTCAGTTTGCTTTAAATTTATGAGTTTGACTGTTCCTTAGGTGTCTTTCGTCCCTCTTTTTTAGACATATAAGAACTTTTCCTTTTCAATATAAATAGACTATTTTTAATTATTGATTGTATACGCATATTCTATGACTCCCATAAAAAAATAGTTCACAAAGATTGACTAGTCTCTGTACTGTGTGTATAGCAAGAACATCAAGTAACATAATGGTAAATGTACATAGTACATTTTTGATGACCATACCTGTCAACTGTCAGTATTTGCAGAGTATTTCCCCCATCGAGCTCAAGGCTCCCAAATGGAAATTTTGTAAGAGCAATTTTGTCGACTATTTTAAAGAAAGCAATTAATTCAACAATGGCTATGAGCTTGTTAATGCACGAAGAAGCCAAAAACCACATTAGAATGATATATTTGAAGGGAATCCATGACAAATCGCCCCACTTTAAAAACAAGAGTGCACACACTGAAATGTCTCGCCTTCTTTACTAATTATTGATATTATGTTGATAGTCCTAATAATAAAGCTTTATTACAACTGTCACATAATCTTAACATAAACCAAGAAAACTTAAAATTGACCTTTGAACCATGAAAATGAGGTCAAGGACAGATAATCCATGCCAGGTAGGAATGTACAGCTAACAATTCTTCCATACAACAAATAAAATTGACTTATACGACCGCAAAATTTGAAATAATTTTCGTCGTATATTGCTATCACGTTGGCGTCGTCGTCTGCGTCGTCGTCATCGTCGTCGTCCGAATACTTTTAGTTTTCGCACTCTAACTTTAGTAAAAGTAAATAGAAATCTATAAAATTTTAACACAAGGTTTATGACCACAAAAGGATGGTTGGTATTGATTTTTGGAGTTTTGGTCCCAACATTTTAGGAATTAGGGGCCAAAAAGGGCCCAAATAAGCATTTTCTTGGTTTTCGTACTATAACTTTAATTGAATAATTGGGGTTCTTTGATATGCCGAATCTAACTGTGTATGTAGATTCTTAACTTTTGGTCCCGTTTTCAAATTGGTCTACATTAAGGTCCAAAGGGTCCAAAATTAAACTTAGTTTGATTTTGACAAAAACTGAATCGGTTGGGTTCTTTGATATGCTGAATCTAAAATTGTACTTAGATTCTTGATTATTGGCCCAGTTTTCAAGTTGGTCCAAATCGGGGTCCAAAATTAAACTTTGTTTGATTTCATTAAAAATTGAATAAATGGGGTTCTTTGATATGCCAAATCTAACTGTGTATGTAGATTCTTCATTTTTGGTCCTGTTTTCAAATTGGTCAACATTAAAGTCCAAAGGGTCCAAAATTAAACTTAGTTTGATTTTAACAAAACTTGAAATCTTTGGGTTCTTTGATATGCTGAATCCAAACATGTACTTAGATTTTTGATTATGGGCCCAGTTTTCAAATTGGTCCAAATCAGGATCTAAAACTATATTCAGTATTGTGCAATAGCAAGTCTTTTCAATTGCACAATATTGTGAAATAGCAAATTTTTTTCTAATTAAAGTTATCTTTCTTTGTCCAGAATAGTAAGCAAGAATATATAATTGCACAATATTGTGCAATAGCAAGAATTTTTTTTAATTGGAGTTGTCTTTCTTTGTCCAGAATCAACTTAAATCTTTGTTATATACAATATACAATGTATATTCACTTTTTACTACCAACTGATAAATTAAAATAATCTTTATCATTCAGTGATACCAAGCAGTATTTTTACATCTTAATATTTTATGATGTATTTAAATGAGTAGTTTTTGCTGCAAACTCCATTAGAAATTTTAATTGAGATTGGTTTTGGAATAAGGGAAAGGGGGATGTGATTAAAAAAATTGGGTTCAATTTTTCTCATTTGAAATTTCATAAATAAAAAGAATATTTCTTCAAACATTATTTTGAGAGATTAATATTCAACAGCATAGTAAATTGCTCTAAGAGAAAACAAAAATTTTAAGTTCATTAGAACACATTCATTCTGTGTCAGAAACCTATGCTGTGTCAACTATTTAATCACAATCCAAATTTAGAGCTGAATCCAGCTCGAATGTTGTGTCCATACTTGCCCCAACCGTTCAGGGTTCAACCTCTGCGGTCGTATACAGCTACGCCCTGCGGAGCATCTGGTTGCTTATAGTTTAAGAAAAACAGACCAAAACACAAAAGCTTAACACTGAGCAATGAACCGTAAAAAATGAGATCAAGGTCAAATAAAACCTGCGCGACTGACATGTAGATCATGAAATATTTCCATACACCAAATATAGTTGACCTATTGCATATAGTATTAGAAAAAAAGGCCAAAAACTCAAAAACTTAACTTTGACCACTGAACCATGAAAATGAGGTCAAGGTCATATGACACCTGCCAGGTAGACCTGTACACCTTACAACCATTCCATACACAAAATATAGAAGACCTATTGCAAACAGTATAAGAAAAACAGACCAAAACACAAAACTTAACTATAACCACTAAACCATGAAAATGAGGTCAAGGTCAGATGACACCTGCCAGTTGGACATGTACACCTTACAGTGCTTCCATACACCGAATATACTAGACCTATTGCTTATAGTATCTCAGATATGGACTTGACCACCAAAACTTAACCTTGTTCGCTGATCCATGAAATGAGGTCAAGGTCAAGTTGACACGTCTGACGGGCAAGAGGACCTTGCAAGGTACGCACATACCAAATATAGTTATCCTATTACTTATAATAAGAGAGAATTTAACATTACAAAAAAATTTAACTTTTTTTTCAAGTAGTCACTGAACCATGAAAATGAGGTCAAGGACATTGGACATGTGATTGACGGAAACTTCGTAACATGAGGCAACCATATACAAAGTATGAAGCATCCAGGTCTCCCACCTTCTTAAATATAAAGCTTTTAAGAACTGAGCTAATATCGCTGCCGCCGTATCACTATCCCTCTGTTGAGCTTTCAGCGACAAAAGTTGCAGGCTCGACAAAAAAACTGCCCAAACCTGGATAACCAAATCGTCCGACTTGTAAACATTTAAAATTCCGTTAATAATAAATATTACTCCTGCCAACTGGTCCCACCTAATGGAAATCGGTGAAATCTAGATAAATATATTATTAACCAGGATGAATTTAGTAATGCCAACTCGCCCCACTTATGGAAAAAGATGTTATCCCATTGAATATAAGTTCAATTCCTTATATTGCATTATGATACATTTAACAGGTTTCTTTTCAATTATTATGCAAATAACTACATGTAAGCTTCAAAACTTAGTTATTCTTCAACAATCAGTTTTTTTTTAGAATTATAATTTCAGCATATATCAATAATAGTAATTAAATTAATTTTCGGTTTGTTTGTATTCTGTGTAGATTAGTTTTCATTAAAGTGGTGCGAGTTTTTATTTTTAATTATATATATTAATCTAAATATTACTGTTTTTTTATAAGTAGGGCGAGTTGGCAGGAGTAATATTAAACATGATTTAACCAATTTCACATGTGGGACGATTTGATAAATCAGTTTGTGGCGGTTTTTTAAAAAGTGGGGCGATAAGCCAGTGGGGCGACTTGTCCTGCTTCCATTTGAACGCCCCCTTGAAGGTTTTGTATGACTATATGAACCATCTTTCACGTAAAACCCCCATGTGCATTTTGAAAAGTTGGCAGATATGTTTCTAACTCCAGACAAAATCTACCGGTATGAATGAAAAAGAAGTTTTCAATTAAGGCTCTGTGGCCATAACAGCTGTCTCATTAGCATTTTAACCACTTCCCATATTTGTAATTAAAACAATAGAAGAAAATTATTCAACACAAAAACAAAACTTACTTGTAAATATAAAATTCTCTTTACGGTATGAGTTTTTCTCATTGTTTGAAATTGTACAGTAGTACCTGTAACTACTTATACCTATTTCTTATTCACTTTTGCTTGATAAACTCACTAAATATCATATACATTGTACCACATCTCCTTATTTTTATAAGCATTCCAATAACATGAACAATTGTAATTCAATTATATATACCAAAGCAAAATGAACTGCACCACTTTCATTCACTAGTATGCATCTTTTGGCAAAATACAAGTTCTTAAATGACACAATATATATTTATTGATAAAAAAATAAAATTTATTATACAACTCTTTAACAGGTATAAAAAAAAAAGCACAGCTGTGTCATAACTTGTGAAATCTGTGCTGAAAACATAGACATTGATGGTATTTGAGTAATTCCATATGTGAAGCTCAACATTAGCACGTCAGTTGGTGGTGGACAGTTATAGTTCCTTTCTGCAGGCTAGGATGAATGACTTTTCAGGAAATCCAATTTCACATATCAAAACTTTCCTCTAGATTTCTCCTACAATATTCATCCAGTTTAGTTCTTTTGTTTTTATTGGACACCGTCCTGAATTTTAATTTTGCAAACGAGTCAGTCTCTTGCTTGCAAATGGTGCATGAAAATAGGATGGGTATGGCAGTAAACAAGTCTCTTTAAAGTGGGTTTGTGCCCTGAAAAAAAGTTTTATAACTTAAGTTTTTTTGAAACTTGTGCAAAACCCATACCTATAAAATAACTATAACATAGAAGAGAGCATCATTCGTGTCAATGTTTTGTTCCTGTTTACATTGTCATTGATATTTTTTCAGAAAGCCTGAGGCATAGTATTGAATTCCTGTCATTACATTCTAAATTAACATAATAACTGCTAGAATAATTATCAGTATGATATACGTACACTATCATTGTACAGCCCAAGTCTTCAGTATATATAATTGTTGCATTCATTCACAGAGGCGGTTTTTTTTTTTTGGGGGGGGGGGGGGGGGCTGGGGCCCAGGCCCCCCCCCCCCCCTTTGGGGAAAAAATTTGGTTGCGCATATAGGAGGGGGGATATGACCTTTATCGGGACTCCGGGATCGGGTATTTTTAAGATCGGGATTTCGGGATTGACCCTTTCGGGATCCGGGAATTCTTTTTTCGAATTTCGGGACCTCGGGATTTCGAATTTTTAAGTCCGGGATTTCGATATTTCGTGTTTTTAAGCCCGGGAATTCGGGATCAGGACCCCTCCTACCCTCCCTCATATAGGGAATCACTGAAGCGTGACTGAAGTGGCCCCCTCTTAGGTCAGTCAGTGGGCCCCCACTTATGAAAATTCCTGGATCCGCCACTGATTCACTCCTGTGTTCAGTCGTTCAAAAATATTTAAACATCAACAAATGAACTTTAATAAGGACAAGAAAAAACTAGAAAAGATACGTACATACAACCCGTGTTAGGTGTATTTGAAAGAGAAATATATCTGGTTAAACGATGTATAAAGAAGAAATATATCTGGTTAAACGATGTATAAAGGAGGAAAAATTGTAGATATTGCATTACGATGCTTTCTACCTAATAGCACGTGGATATGTTTACATATTTAGACTTGACCCAGTATGACCCGTACCTTGTAGGTCACCGCCGTCGTTTAAACACTAGACTACAGTCGTGTATAAGACAATAAAAAGCTTAAGCCTGTACTATTTGTATGAAGTAAATGTGTTTGTTCTGTACATTTAAATTGTTTTACCTGATAGCAAGGACGTATATCTATCCGTTTACTTCTCAATTCACTTGGTCAAATTCTTCGAGCTTCTTCAAAACATACGTATTACTGCGCCCGGAAGTGAGAAAAATATGAGAAATCCTCGTACAATAATGCTATTTTCAATTTTGTGGAATCTATTTTGTTATATTTATTATACAAAGATAAAAAAAAGTTACGATTAATTATGAATTTGCATATCATTAAACGGAACGTTTATGGACTATTTTCCATAGCTGTAAATCGGTCATTATGGCGGGAAATCATGTACACATACACACGTAGATTGGCTGGTACCCGATCGTAATGTTACACATCACATATATCAAATAGCTAATACCCGGAACGTAGTACCGGGAACCAGGATAATACGTAGACAACATACATAACTAATACCGAAATTGAAAACGCTTTACGGTTTCTCGTTCATAAACCGAATTCCGCTTTGAATTATAGAAGATGCAATATTAATCATGTTCAGTCGACTTTTCATTGTTATATCAACGTCTGAACTAATTAAAGAATCTTTAGATGTCAGATAACACTCGAAATTGACCCGACCTCTTTCCACACGGAATACACATAATGATAGTTTGTAGTCAGGTTGACTGCTTATAATGCAAAATACACACTAATAACAAGTTCTATAAAACGAACAATACATACTGATTGTTTCTTTAGTCCCCAATGTAAATGAAAGAAACAAAAACCATATCATACCATAAAAAGAAGAGGAGAAATTCAAACATTTCCGGATCTATTTCTGGCCAAAAGACCCCCTTCATAGTTTGCGTATGAAAAGATGAACCTCATGACTTAAAAGTCAGGCCTTAAAGCACTGCCTTTAAAAACTGTCTTGAAGAAATAACAGATTTAAGGAAACATCTAATACAATTATAAAAAAAAAATCAAATTTACAGTAAAATGTAGAGAAATCATAATTCAAACCGTTGGCAGGTTTGTTACAATCTATACAACTATCCTGATAATGTGGTCGATTCAAGGTACCATCAGATTAAATTATCAAAAAAGGGTTAAATTTACTAAGAACATACAATATTTTTTATAACAATTAATTTGGTTCAAGTTTACTTCGGATACAATTATCAATATATTTTTGAAAATTGTCTTGATCAAATGACCGATTTAAGGTAAAGTCAAATACATTTTTTTTTTTTTAAATGTATGGTAAAATGTAGAACAATTATTAAAACGGCAGGTTTGGTTTTACATTCTATACAACTATCTGTAAAATATGGTCGATACACTGTTATATCTTATTGAATTATCAATAAGGGGTAAACATTACTAAAAAAAATATAATATTTTTAATAAAATTAATTTCGTTCAAGATTATTTTAGATACAATTATTAATACATATTAGCAAATTATCTTGATCAAATGACCGATTTAATGTAATATTTAATACAATTATAAAAAAAAAAAAAAAAATTTACAGTAAAATGTAGAAAAATCATTATTAAAACCGTTGGCAGGATTGGGGTTACATTCTATACAACTATCTGTAGAATATGGTCGATATACTGAATTTTTTATTGAATTATCAAAAAAGGGTAAAATTTACTAGAAAAATATATTTTTAATATAAATCAATTTGGTTCAAGTTTACTTCAGTTACAATTGTCAGTACATGTTAAAAAAACTGTCTTGATGAAATAACAGATTTAAGGAAACATCTAATACAATTATAAAAAAGAATCAAATTTACAGTAAAATATAGAGAAATAATTATTAACACCGTTGACAGGTTTGATGTTACATTCTATACAACTATCCTGATAATGTGGTCGATTCAAGGTACCATCAGAATAAATTATCAAAAAGGGGTTAAATTTACTAAAAAAAATAATATTTTTAATAACAATTAATTTGGTTCAAGTTTACTTCAGATAGAATTGTCAATACATATATGAAAATTGTCTTGATCAAATGACCGATTTAAGGTAAAATCAAAAACAATTATTAAAAAAAAATCAAATTCATGATAAAATGTAGAAAAAATCATTATTAAAACCGTTGGCAGGATTGGTGTTATACTCTAGACAATTATCGGTAGAATATGGTCGATATACTGTAATATTTTATTGAAATATCAAACAAGAGGCTCTCAAGAGCCTGAATCGCTCACCTTAATTCTTTTGGTTAAATCTCTCATCAATGATTATTTTGGCTTTTCAATTTATTTAAATGTTTTTTGGATCGTCCTATTTTCTTCAAAAGCCAAAAAAAACAATCATTTTCTCCTATGTTCTATTTTAGCCATAGTAGCGATGTTTCTTGACATACAAGGAAATAAAATATAAAATTTATACTAAATACTCTGAAACTCATTTAGCCTAAGTTTGGCTGAAATTGATACAGCAGTTTCAAGAGAGAAGATTTTTAAAGTAAGTCAACATGATGAACAAATTGCTAAAAAAGTCCTTAAAGGGCAATAACTCCTTAAGGGGTCAATTGACAATTTTGGTCAAATTGACTTAATTGAAGATCTTACTTTGCTGAACATCATTGCTGTTTACAGTTTATTTCTATCTATAATTATATTCAAGATAATAAACAAAAACAGCAAAATTTCCTTAAAATTATCAATTCAGGGGTAGCAACCCAACAACAGGTTGTCTGATTCATCTGAAAATTTCAGGGCAGATACATTGTAGATCTTGACCTGATAAACAATATAACCCCAGGTCGGATTTGCTATAAATGCTTTGGTTTTTGAGTTATAAGCCAAAAACTGCTTTTGATTGATTGATTGATTGATTGTTGGTTGCTTAACGTCCAGTGGCAAATATTTCATGCATATTCAGGACGAGAAAAAGTTCACAATGAATACAATAGGTAGGTTGATAAAATAGAGGCCATCTGAGTTATAAGCCAAAAACTGCTTTTGACCCCTATGTTCTATTTTTAGCAATGGCGACCATGTTTGTTGATAGATCATAACTTCGGATACAATTTACAAACTAGATACCCTAAGGAACATTCAGTTAAAGTTTGGAAGTATTTGGCCCAGTAGTTTCAGAGGAGAAGAATTTTGTAAAAGATTTTTAAGATTTACGAAAAATGGTTAAAAATTTACTATAAAGGGCAATAACTCCTAAAGGGGTCAACTGACCATTTCGGTCAAGTTGATTTATTTGTAAATCTTACTTTGCTGAACATTATTGCCGTTACAGTTTATCTCTATCTATAATGATATTCAAGATAATAACCAAAAACAGCAAAATTTCCTTAAAATTACCAATTCAGGGGCAGCAACCCAACAACAGAATGTCTGATTCATCTGAAAATTTCAGGGCAGATAGATCTTGACCTGATAAACAAATTACCCCTTGTCAGATTTGCTCTAAATGCTTTGGTGTTTTAGTTATAAGCCAAAAACTGCATTTGACCCTTATCTTCTATTTTTAGCAATAACGGCCATGTTTGTTGATAGATCAAAACTTCGGATACAATTTATAAACTAGATACCATAAGGAACATTCAGTTAAAGTTTGGAAGTATTTGGCCCAGTAGTTTCAGAGGAGAAGATTCTTGGAATAGTTTACGACGACAGACGACGACGACAGACGACGACGGACGCCAAGTGATGGCATAAGCTCACTTGGCCCTTCGGGCCAGGTGAACTATAAACAGCTTAATACCTGTTTTCAAGTCTGTTCTCTAATTTTTGCAAAATTAAATTTGTGTTGGTATTAAAAGATTTCTTTTGATTATTATTTTTACAAAAAAAAAGGATATTTCAGGGAGATAACTTAACAATAACTATGAATAAATCATACAAATATCCAATAAATTGCAAAAAAAACCAAACAAGTTACCATGCACATACATTTACATGTATATTGAGGAATATCAAGGACAATACACTCTTTATTTTCTGTATTATTGAATAAAACAATCATTACCTCACCAAAAGACAATAATTGTATAATATCTTATTGAATTATCCAAAATGGGTAAAATTTTGTAAAAAATATATTTTTTATAGAAATTAATTTGGTTTAAGCTTACTTCAGATACAATTGTCCAAACATAATAGAAAATTATCTTGATCAAATGACCGATTTAAGGTAATATCTAATTCAATTATCAAAAAATTGTCAAATAACCAGTAAAATGTAGAAAAATCATTATTAAAACCGTTGGCAGGTTTGGTGTAACATTCTATACAACTATCTGTAGAATCTGTAGAATATGGTCGATATACTGTTAAGCAGGTAGTGTTTTTGAATAATTTGAGTTGTAGGGATGAGCGGGTCACCATGGTCACTATTTCAAGCTCTATTTCATATTGCATAATACAATCTAGAAATTTAGATGAAGGTGAAGTTTTCAACTTGCCTGTTTATATCACAAGTGTCTGAAACTAATTAGATGTCAGAATCTTTGGTGTTTTTTTAATGTTTCCAATAGTGTGCCGGTCAAATCGATTTTCCCATGCAATCTTACCAGCTATTTATTTATTTGCTGTTTGTTCTGTTTGAACCTATTATTTTGACATGTTCACCTAATTAACATTAACAATATATAATAATGACCCATTACATTACTACAAATGAATCCTAAAAAGAAATTCTGATGTGTTTAGAAGAAATGGAAATGTATCTTTCATTTGTTAAATACCTGTATACTTTAGGTTTATCTTATTTTCATAAAAAAACATTTCTATGCTTTTTGACAGATATACATTTTAGATAAGTAAAAATATGATATGGAAAGGGTTCGGTCGTGCTGGATTAAAATTCTTATGAAAATAATGCTGTACGTCATATATAATTATATAAACAGTAGTCCAAAAAATTATGACATCTTGGAAGGCTATTTTAAATTTTGCTTTGACGCCTTCCGTCAATGAAAGACGTAAAAGAAAAAATACAATAGCCTTTCAAGACGTCATAGTTATAAGGACGATAATATCACGGGTAAATCTTGTAATTCTAATCAGTAATATGTTAGTCTAAGGACTAAGCTTCTAGATACGCTTCTCTTGGTTACGACTGCATATTGTATAAGTATGTATTACTGAGTAAAACTTGGAATTTCAGAACATTTTGGCAATGGTGAAAATATTTCCGTGGAATTTTAATTTCACAACTGATGTCATCCATAAAGGGGGGGGCTTATTTCTGGAATAGCATTGTTTTCTCAATAACAATTCAATCATTAATCTGTCATTAATCAATCACTAGTCCATCAGTAATCGGTCTTAAATCGATCAGTAATCTAATCGATCATACTCCTGACAGAGTTTGATCGATTACTGATCGATGACTTCAAGTCATCAATCGAGTACTGATCAAATATGATTGATTAGTGTTCGATTACCGATCTGATCGATTAGTTAAAGTCTGGATTAATATTCGAAAATACACATAATAGCGATCAATATATTATGTGTGTTTATTTTAACTAGATCGTTTAAAAAAACCATATATAATCTATAAATATAGGATATGGTTTGAGTGCCAATGTGACACCTGTCATCCAAGTCATAACTTGTAAAAGGTATTGGTTCATATATATTCCGAAGCTGTCAAGACAAGAAAATTATAGTTCAAACTACGGCCTTCATCACATATTAACAGTTCAATTCAAAAAGCAAATGGTTTCAAAACTATTTGAAGATGAGTGGCTAAGGCAACTGAAGAAAGAGTTCATTGGTGAAGAAGGAGTTGATGCTGGAGGACCATGTCGTGATTTTTTTTCTCTTCTTTTTAGAAACACTCCCGTTTTTGAAAATGGAGGATTCTCACTTAATTCAGAACTGTTGAAAAAAACATTACATGTATATAGGCAGAATGTCTTCTTTAGCTATTATAAATGGACATCTAGGTCCGAAATGCATGAACAATCACCTGATTAACTACATATTAGAAGGCATACAGCCTGAATGCACATTAACTCAACTTGAGATGATTAGTAGAGATGACGTTATTGAAGCTATCAAAGAGGTAAGACAAAAAATCAGTTTCTGATATGATTTCTTACATTTACTGAATGCAAAAGATCTTTATAGATTATCATGTACCAGTTGGAATTTAAATCAAAGGTTAAATTGAGAACATCAAAATAACTTGACCTTGACTTTAATTTGAATACTGGTACATATAAGAAGGACCCTGGGCTTATCAATTTTAATTGATTGTTGGTTGCTTTACGCCGCATTAGCACAAAAAGGCTATATCGCGGCGAGAGCTCATTCGAATATTTTTACAATTTAAAGCATATTTTTAAAATAAGACAAAAAGTCATTCAATATTCTAAAATTCTTGACTAAAGCAAATTGAGTATATACAAATAAAAATCAACAGTAAAATAACGTGATAAAAATTAAAATCGATTTAATATAATAACATTTTTATATTTTATAATAAATTCCAATTTCTTTTAAAAAAGCAACAATATTTGTAAATGGAACATTATTAAATAAATCATACATATTATTGACATTGAAATGCTTCTTACGAATATCAGCAAAGTCAATACAATTAATTAAAACATGTTTAATAGTATACTTGCAGTTGCAAGGAACACATTGTGGTTCATCTTCATTTTTTAAAAGATACTCGTGTGTTATTCTAGTATGACCAATACGACATCTAGTAATAACACACTGATCTTTTCTGCACATAATATTATTAAAGGTTTGCCTAAATTAGGTTTAATTTCATGCAATTTATTATCATCTTTTTTACTCCATTTATTTTTCAATATATTAAAAACATATTCTCTAATATTAGATTTAAAATCAGTATATGGTATATCACAGTTAGAAAGAGGGTCCCCAGGGCATTCTTTGCCTCAAGGTCTACAGCTGTGTTTATCAATTTTAATTATAGTTGTATGGCTGACAAGGAAAAAAACCGTGAGGTTCTGCGAAAGCAGGATTCCTAACAGCTGGCCTCTGATGGTCATTCCTTCTATCCTGTCCAATCAAAAGATTTCCCTATTTATCAAGGATTTCTTAGCTTATAGGAAAATGATTTTATATTAAGTCTAGAGCTTGATCATGTTGAGTTGTAAAGTGTAGACTATTTGTATACCCTTATCATAGTGATTGGGTCATTTTGTACATTATAGATTGATACTGTAAATGCAGATAATAAGTATGACATCGCAGAAAAATATGCAGAGCTTTAAGAATGTTCAGGTTTCAGGAAAACATTGAATGAAGAAAAGTAAGAGGAGGCTATAAGAGCCATGTAGAATCATTTTATTTTTTTCCAATGGTTGCCATCATTTCTACAGTTTATAGAGGGTAAATACTAATTTCTGATATCTATATTTGACTAAACTTTCGCAGATGCTTTATTAGACAATAACTTGTGTGTAAGTGTAACGGATCTTTTTGAAATATACCACAATTTTCCATATTATATAGGGAAGGCTGCGACTACGTTTTGGATAAATGTTCAAGCATTTTTATATTACTGCAAATTTTTCTTTTGGATCGTATGATGTTGTCGTCTTGTGACGACAAATTTGGTTTCCAGACAATAAATTTAGTTTAGGCGAGTGGATCTCTTTGAAATTTATTTATTGTCAACATCTGCAGTCGTATAAAGTTGTGCCCTGCGGTTGTGTTGAAGTGTACAGAATACTGATTTCTCAGAAATTGTAATACCATATCACAAAGGGAAGCCTGGAATTATTAAACGAAACAATCAAGAACAAGGGAACAAACAAAATCATTTTTTTCTTGTTTCCAAACAATAATTGATTTATACCTTATAACTTATACTGCTACATACAACTGGGAACCAGATAAAAACTTTTGAAATTAGGACTTATCTCTGAATGTGGGTCTGTTCTCTGAAATTGGGTCTGATCTCTATATGTCAGAAGTTCCTCATTTTCGTTCACCCCTATCATTTCAGTACTCTTAAAGCTCAGGCAAATGGGATTAACATGTAAGTCCTTTCCAACATTCAAATTACTATTACCGGTAACCAAATTCTCAAAATATTCACTGTAAGAATATCTCTTTCTTACTATTTAACACTCATATAAAACATAATTATCATAAGACCTTATCAACATCTCTCGACACCGACTAATGGCACCTACAGTTTACAGGTAGAATAGGTGGATCGTCTCAAAGACAAAAACCATCATAATTATCAATACGTAATATATTGGATTGGCGGTTAAATATTGTCTTGACAGCTTCGGAATATATAAGAACCAATATACAAATAAATATATTTCTCTGTAATATAATATGGTTATTTTGTATGCATTTACACGACATTTCATGTTGAATTGACTAAAACAAATACACCAACCATCCTGCAACCATGTCCGCTGTCTCTTCAATTTTATCGTTAACGTTGAGTCGTTGGTGTTTTCCCCTATTTTTGAGATATTGAGATAAAACGTGGCACGGTACTTGTCTACCCGAATTCATGAATTTGTTATTCTCGTGGTGTTTTGTCTGATGCTTGGTCCGTTTCTGTGTGTGTTACGTTTCGGTGTTATGTCGTTGTTCTCCTCTTATATTCAATGCGTTTCCCTCGGTTTTAGTTTGATACCCCGATTGTGTTTTTTATCCATGGATTTACGAGTTTTGAACAGCGGTATACTACTGTTGCCTTTATTTATGACTATGTGAGTCCTTTGCAAAATGTTTGCCGCATGTAAATAAAGATTAATTTGTTGGTGTCAAATCTTTTATGAAATTTTTCTTTCAAAATTTATGAAAAAGAATTACTGGACTGTCCGTCCGTATCACACTTGTGAACATGACAAAATGCATCCCGACCGTTTTTGACGTGGAAAATTTAAAACCATTTTCCGAGGCCCATTTTTCAATTCTTCCAAGACATAGTTGTAATTGTCTTTCTATGTCATATTTTTGCCTCTGTAACATATTAAATCAAAGCCTGAAAGGCTGTAAAAGCAATTGCTGCCATGTTTATGTTTTGGGGACTTTTTTTTCATCCACATATATATAAGAATTAAACATGACAGGAGTGTTGTCTAGTTAGAATTAAGAAGGTTTTAACTTTATATCAATTAAAGACTTTAGCAGAAAGTCATTTTTAATATGTTTTATATTTCACAAGGAGACAACACATTTACTAGGCTAAAGTTGGGGTCAAATATACATGTGCTGAAACATATAAACTCCAAGACAAATTATTATGGATTATCCCCTAGTAGTGTTTGTAACTGGGCAATAATTTCCTTTATTGATTTAATTTTCATAATTACTTTAAATTTAACACTTCAGTTAAAACATTTCAACTTTCCAGACGCAAATGTTGAAAAACGGGAAAGAAACAAAATATTTTACAAGACATAAACATGTAAAAAATAAATATATATTTCAGCTGACTAAAAATATTTTCATAATGTTACTTTGTCATCATTTCTTAAAAACTAAGTCCCAAACATTATTGCTCAGTTGATATGTGTCATCCTCATGCGGTACGAGATAACTATAATTCTCATGCAATCCCGAAAAGAGGGGCCATCACAGACAAACATGACATTAAATCGTCATTATACGAACAAGAACAAACAGTTTTGATATTTATCCAATTTTCAGGAAACATTGTGAAAATGATCTTCAATATTTCGAAAACATGTGAAATAAAATTGCAAACACGGTGGACCGTCGAGGGTCAACAAACGTAGTAGACTCGTCCTTTGGAAAGACGAGGATAATGGTTTCATCATTTGTCATGCATACCCAGTTTTGAATATGATATCCAAAAAGGATGTACTTTTTTTAATCTATGAAACTAGATAATTCCAAATTGTAAATATCTCTTCATCTGGACTTGGCATCTATCACGTTTGGACGGGTCCATTTCATTAGTAAGGTGATCGATAAATCTTACGGAGTTATGACAAAAAAGGAAAACAAACTTATTGTTATGTGTTTCAACAAGGGTTTCGTTCCTCCAAATTATTTGCGCAAACAAATCAACAAAATAGGTCAGTTAACTTTGTCTATTTTTAGATTACAGGTAATCATTTGACACTACGTATAACCTGATAACCTGTGTAGTGATTTTGATTTTACGATAAATTTATGAATGAACGACAATTTTATGAATGAACAAGAGCACCTGACCTCTTTCTTAAAAAAAACACCAATTAAACATATAAAACCGTATATTATAAAAGATAATTCAGTCAAATTTTCAATACTAAATCAACAACTGAAATGATTCCATATTTTGTTGAAACATCGTACGAACGGAAAACGGAATCGCAGGTATAAAAATGCATTTTTTTCACTCGGACGTCTATGTTTTTTTGATAGTCAAACGGTTGTCCCCCTAAATACAAAAATACATCTACAAGAACGTATGCTGAACTTTCTTAAATCCACTAACGTTTTTTCAAAAGTTTCAAGCTATGTATTGCATTAGAAAACATACATAGGTGTTTAAGAATGACAGACCAGGAGCCTGTTTAACAAAATACTATGGCTTGATCTGGGCGGAGTCTCTGATCTGGGTCACAAAGATGGCCATACGCGACGGCATGAAAGCAATTGCTTTAAAAATCATCAACGTACAATGAACCTTCAATATTACTTTTTAAAACTTCAACAAGGGCTAGGCTGTTGATTTTAAGACTGTTAGTTCCAGGCGAGAGTTAACAGCCTGACGTTTGAGGGCCTTCAATGCTGAGGAGGAACTGAGGGATGCAAAATCGATTGGTAACCTCAGAAATGGTGCTGTTATTATCAGGCCATATTAGGTAAGATATCCACTAAAGCAACTTAGGTAATGGTCCTTATATACTTTTGTTGATTACTTATATAAAGTTCAAAGTGTATTTGTGAAATAACAGAATTAATTGTTTGCTGTTCCTCTACCCATGAATGAAAAATATTGTTCGGTTGGTAGGAACATATCTTTCCTTTTTAGTAAAACAAATTAAACGATAACAAAGCAGACACAAGCATAATTATAAAATTTCTAATAAAACAATAAAAATACCTTGTTAAAAAACAACAATGACATTATGTGGGTAGAGCAATTTTTCCTGAGAAGGTAGCTGAACGGAAAATAAATATATTTTATTTTAAAGCCAAAGTGATAAAAATTTGTTAAAAAAATATCATAAAATTAACAGTTAACACTTAACAGTTTAAAAAAAATAATAGCAGTGTAAAAATGTTTATATAAAAAAAAATCATAACAAAACAAACAAAACAATGTGACAAAATCTATTTGCGAAAGCAAATATACAGATCTAACATTGTTGGGTTGATGTTTATACAAGTAGTGTAATATAGTGTATATACAACTCGTTTAAACATCAACCCAACAATGTTAGATCTGTAAATTTGCTTTCGCACATTTTTTGGTTCTTCCCTCCCGGGATTCGAACCCATGCTACTGTGATATCGTGACACCAAATCGCCTGCACTGCAGCCGTCTCGCTAGACCACACGACCACCTGGGCTATCATAAAAAGAGCTTTCGCTGTCCATGTGTTACCTTTCCACGTCAGTTTTTATCTTGCGGCGTACTACAGTACATGATATACAAGGCATGAAGATGCTATTGTTACAGATCAGCTAGTGTATATACATAAGTAATTGAACAACTTTGAACTTACATTATTAACCCATACTTAAGTTTGAAAATAAAATTGAAAATTATAAATGCACGTGGTGCACGCAATGAAATTAAGATGTTATGATCAAATTGAAGTAAGGTATGGGTCCCCACCAACCCGACCGCTTTGTTTTGGCGTGTGTATTTACGTATATTCATTAAGATTTATAATCTTATTTCCTTTGTTTTGCAGTACATTATCAAGAAGGATTAACGGATGAAGACAAGAGAGATTGTTGTGAGTTAATATGAAAAAGACAGTTTATAGAACTTTCATTTCATGGGGACAGTTAGAATGCAGAGACAATTTTTGATTTCGTCATTACAATTTTGGGGAAAGGACCACATTTGTTATATACAACTAAAAGTAATAAAATGATTGTTTAAGATTTTTTTTTTAAATGGCATTTTAATTGATGGAAAAGGGTACTTTTGTCAATGAGAAAACTCCATCGTTACTTTTGCATACTGAGGAAATTAGGCAATGTTTTAAAGCAACTCAAACAAAAAATTATGAATTGAAATCTTTCTATATTCAGCCTCGTTAAGAAGGATGCACCAGGCCGAACGGAAGTGTTCGATATTGGTACATCTTTTGACCATCTTGAAAACGCAGATATTTTCGGTGCGATTTTAACACCGGTAGACATGTATACGCTTTTTTTAAAGTCCAGCTTGGCCATCCAGTCCCACCGTTTTAGGAGATTAATTACCATTTGAAACCCTTTCATTCATTATTAAACCTGACTCAAGTTTGAGAAATAAAATATACATTACTTATCATTTGAGCTGTAACCTATTGGATAGTAGATTCAAAGTATCCAAAAACCTGTTTGCCACCATATACAGCTGCATTTATTTCCCGGTGATGACCAACCACCAAACTCCTTGCTTCACACATTCTTACACATCAAAAAATAAAATCAATATCGCTTGATACTAAATTCAGTTAGGGCAGGCAAAATAATAGAAAGCTGTCCGTTTCCTTTAATGAATGACGCGAGGTCCTGTTAAAGCTGGTTGTTACAAATTTATTTACAAAAAGCATCTCTTGACCAGCCGTAAAACGCTTGCCAAAGTGAAGTGTCCTTTTGTATTGCAGAATGTATCAAGTTTGCAGCCATCTCCGGTCAGAAAGTGGACGTTAAATCCGATGCCTCGTTTAAAGAGAATGCCACGTTCTGTGCACATGAAGAACTCTTGCAAAAGCTCGTTGAGTGGTTAGTAGGTGGCCTGTTGCTAGGCAAATTTTCTGTCCCTATCCAATATACCCTCATTTTTCTGTGGCAGCCCAAATTTCCCCGAAAATGAAAATGACAATTCTCTAATATGTATTGAAAATAGTATTAAAAGTAAACATGAACCAACCACTGCTTTATTTAAACATTACAACATTTAAAAAAAATTAACCACTTGATGGATATGATTCAGATGTTTTATATGGATAATTTGTCCACATTTTTTTGAAAAATTTACTTTTTGGATAATTTTATATGATGTTACCTTAAATCGCTCATTTGATCATGATAATTTTCTCATATGTATTGACAATTGTAATAGAAGTAAATTTGAACCAACCACTGCTATGCTTAAAAATTGAAACATTTTCAGAAAATTTTACCTCTTTTTTTGGATATTCATTCAGATGATACCTATATAAAAAAAATCCATAATTAACTGAAAATTTTGACTACTTTTTGGGTAATGTTAAAAGATGTTACCTTAATTCATATCTTTTATAGATAATTGTATAGAATGTACACTAAACCTGCCACCGGAGTATTGATAACTCTCCCCCATTGTCCATTCGTTTTTGATGCGTTTTGTTTTTTGATTTTGCCATGTGATTATGGACTTTCCAAATTGATTTTCCTCTGAGTTCAGTATTTTTGTGATTTTACTTTTTACTGTTTATTTGTTGATTTTTTCAGAATTGTATGTGTTGTTACTTTATATCGGTCATTCGATTATGGTAATTTTCTCATATGTATTGACAATACAATTTTTTTCGGTATTCATTCAGATAATACCTTCATTGATTATCTATTCTAATTTTTCTGTAAATTTGTCGATTTTTTGGATATATGAAACTGATGGTCTCTTAAATCGGTCACTTGAAAATAATTTTGTAATATATATTGACACCACTGCATTATTTTCGAATTGCAACATTTTTTAATAAATTTTAAAACGTTTTACATATTTATTCAGGTGTTACATGTAATGATAATATTTCCACTTTTTACCATAAATTTAACAACTTTTTGATAATTTTTTATGATGTTACCTTAAATCGGTCATTTGATCAAGATAATTTTCTAAAATGTATTGATAAATGTTTATAGAAGTAAAATTGAACAAACCACAACTTGATATTTTTTTTTATTATTATTGAGTTTATTTAACCACTTTTTGGTTTATTCTATTAGATGAAACCAAAAATCGACCAATTACTTTATGAATATTTGTACAAAGAGGACACTAAAATGCCATCGGTTTATTGAAATTTTTTCTATAGTTAACTGTAAATTTGTCAATTGTTTGGATAATAGTATTTGATGTTACCTTAAATCAGTCATTTGACCATGACAATTTTCTAACATGTATTTAAATTGTAATAGAAGTAAACTTGAACCAACCACTGCTATATTTAAAAATTGAAACATTTCAGTAAATTTTACCTCTTTTTGGATATTCATTCAGATGATACCTATATAAAAAAATGTATACAATTTACTGAAAATGTTTACCACTTTTTGGATAATGTTATATGATGTTACCTTAATTCAGCCATATTTTATAGATATTTGTGTAGAATGTACACTTAACCTGCCATCGGAGTATTGATAACTCGCCAACATTTTACTGTTAATTTGTTGATTTTTTCAGAATTGTATGCGTTGTTACATTAAATCGGTCATTTGATCATGACAATTTTCTCATATGTATTGACAATTGTATAAGAGGTAATCTTGAACCAACCACAGCTATATTTAAACATTGAAACATTTAAAATAAATTTAACCACTTTTGGAATATTTATTCAGATGTTACCTTCATTGATAATTTGAACACATTCTACTGAAAAATGTATCTTTTTGGATAATTTTATATAATATGACCTTAAATAAATTTTACCTCTTTATGGATATGATTCAGATGTTTAAATTGATAATTTGTCCACATTTTTCTGAATAATTTTTTTTGGATAATGTTTTATGATGTTACCTTAAATCGGTCATTGATCATGACAATTCTCTAATATATATTGAAAATTGTATTAAAAGTAAACTTTAACCAACCACTGATTTATTTAAACATTGCAATATTTTAAATAAATTTTACCAAATTATGGATAAACATTCATATGTTTTATATTGATAATTTGTCCTAATTTTTCTGAAAAAATTTTACTTTTTGGATAATTTTATATTATGTTACCTTAAATCGGTCATTTGTTCATGATAATGTTCTCATATGTTTTGACAATTGTATTAAAAGTTAACTTGAACCAACAACAGCTTTAACAAAAAATTAATACATTTTTTCAGTAAATTTTACAAATTTTTCAGTAAAAAAATGCAAGTATACTATTAAACATGTTTTAATTGTATTGACTTTGCTGATATTCGTAAGAAGCATTTCAATGTCAATAATATGTATGATTTATTCAATAATGTTCCATTTACAAATATTGCTGCTTTTTTAAAAGAAATTGGAATTTATTATAGAATATAAGAATGTTATAATATTTAAATCGATTTTAATTTTAATCACGTTATTTTACTGTTGATTTTTATTTGTATACTAGAACACACCCGTGATATCGCGGGTCCGTGACTGAATTAAAGTTTATAACTATGCGCAAGCCTTATTTTAGTATTACATGTAGTATTGTCATCTGATAAAGTCATGCCGATTATAAGATACACAGTTTTCTCTGCTTTCAAATCTTTCTGTTTTAACCCGTCGAATCAATTATTGGTAATATTGATTATTTGGAAAACAAAAGGTCCTGTCATGGAGTAGTTTTCAATCAACAGCATTGTCCTAGTATAAGTTATAAATAAATTTGAATTCTTTGATTCGTTGTTTTACGTCATGCCCAGTAACAAATTGAAAACTGTACCTATACGCCTTACTTTTGGTCCAGATTTTTAGTATTCGTATTGTTATCATAGAAAGTCTTACTGATTAAAATACTACAATAGGTTACAATTTGACAATTTAGTAGTGTCAACCCCGTGATTATGACTCGTGTATATAGCATATTAATAATTAATACACCGTTTGGTGGTGTGCCTGTCAGATGCGGAGCGTACAGATAATGTATTAGGTAACAGGTGAATATACTATTGGTATCGGTATCGGACTCGACCTGGAACTTCCTAATTATTGGCAATATTAATTACGTGGAAAACGAAAGGGTCTGGAGTGGTGTAATTTTTAATCTACACCTTTGTACTATATTAGTAATATATAAAGTGGAATTCTTTGATTCGTCGTTTTTACGTGATGACGGCTGACAAATTGGACCTCGTAATTTTAGTATTATAGATAATCAATTTGCTTTAGTCAAGAATTTTAGTATATTGAAGGACTTTTTGTCTTATTTAAAGAATATGCTTTAAATTGTAAAAACTATTCGAATCAGCTCTCGTCGCGATATAGCCTTTTGTGCTAATGCGACGTAAAGCAACCAACAATCAATCAATCAATTTACAAAGTAGGATTTATTCCTCCCTAAGACAAGATACTTGTATCTACGTTGGCCATTCATTTTATGAAGCAAAGCAATAACAACACTTTCAATTTGTCTTTTAGTTTGGAATGTGGAATACTTGTGTAAAGAGTAGAAAGGTAAAATGTTTTAATACTGTTACAAGATGAAAGAGAGTTAGATTGTATGTACTATAAAAGATCTTTGGAATTTTTCTTAATATTTTTTCATAAAAAATGTAACATTATTTTTTTATGATTGATTGATTGTTGGTTGCTTAACGTCCAGTGGCAAATATTTCATGCATATTCAGGACGAGAACAAGTTAACAATAAATACAATGTGTAGGTTGTTATAATAGAGGATGATGGGCGGGAAAATTTGGACTGCCACTGGAAAAAAAGGGTATATTGGATAGACATAAATTTTGCCTTTCAACAGGCCACCTACGGACCCCTCAAAGAGTTGTTGCAAGGGTTCTTAACGTGCAAAGAGCGTGGCACTCTCTTTACACGAGGCATCGGATTTAACGTCCACCTTCTGACCGGACGTGACTGCGAACTTATACATCCCGCACAGTCAAACGGACGCCCCACTTCGGCAAGCGTTTTACTGCCGGTCGGGAGAAGACCAAGTGACCATATTTCTATACCCCAGTCACCATGGGGGTTTAATTTTTTATGTTATCTTGAAATATTTGAGTATATTTTTGTTGGATACAAAAATATTAGATTGTAAAAAAGAGGGACGAAAGATACCAAAGGGATAGTTTAAATAGTCATTCTTATATACATAGTTAGGTGAAAAAAATATAAGTTTATATACTGTGTCAATTATGCATATACCATTCTCAGTTTCCATTTTTTATTCTATATATATTAATTGTAATTTGTATTAGTGTTGTCAACGGTTAACTGGTTAATCGGTCGAACGAACGAATACCGAATATTAAAAACGCTAACCGGTTAACCGGCCTTTTTTCCAATTTCGATAGATTTAATATAAATTTGTGTTGAAAATCAAGTCGTTAAATCATTTAAAAGTTGTCGTCGTGGTAATTAGTTCTAAAAGCGTATTTATGACTTGTATGAAAGGTTGTCAAATTGACACTCATACCACATCTTATATCTATGTGCAGGGTTCTATTGATAAGCCTTTCAAACTCCAACTTAGATTACCGGTTAACCGGTTCATCGGTCGAACCATTATCCGAGTAACCGGTTAGGCAAAACCGTACGATTTGACAACACTATTTTATATACTTTAAAGACGCGTTCATACAAGTCTTTGTATACGGTCATTTTATGGTAAACCTGTATACATTGAGGTGTTCCTATCATCGGGAGGAATTTACCTAACAAAGTGTTGTCCGAAGATCGATTGTCGGATCTCCGAACTTTCCCGAACACCTGATTTGCTTGGAATTTACTGTATTGATCAATATTTTTGGCGAAAACTTTACATACATTTTATTTTTATTCTCCAACGAAGAGTGAATAAAAACAAAGTTTTATTTGCAAATATTGCAAAAGATTCACGTACGAAAACAACTGACTTTGGAATCGGTATTTGTCGGGGAAATTGCCCGCCATAATCGACGAACAAAGTGGCTAGCAAAAGAACAGTGAGTGCAACAGATAGCTACCAATACCAAGGCTTCATCCATGGATTGTCCCCGATAAAAAAATTCACGAACAAATTCGAAGTACTTTGACTAAACTTTACAGACTAATACGTCTAATTACAAACGAGTGGTGTGCTTTGATGCAAACAAACGAACCATGATAGACTCCGCAGCAAAGTGCAAATCCCCAAAGATCTCAATCTATACAGAATATTCATCCAGGACAACCACTGGTTCAGACATTATAGTAAACAAAAAACAGTAGTACAATACTTTGACAAGTTTAAAACTCAACACAAGAAATGCAGCTTTAAAGATTGTGGTTTATTTGCGTCAAAAGCAAGCCCATTTTTAGGTGCTAGTCCTGATGGTGTTATTACGTGTAAATGCTGTGGTACACGTCTTGTAGAAATTAAATGTACATTCAAATATGCTGACAAAACGCCAATGGAAGTGGTTAATTTACAAACTTATCACGTTCAAAACATAAATGTATAATTTCACCATGGTACTTCCAGATTCAAACACAACTTGGAGTGTGTGGCAGGGACATTTGTGATTTTGTTTACTTCAAAAGCTTTTTCAGTTGAGACTGTTAAGTTTGATCCTGAGTTTTACAAGCAGATTGTGGACAGATCTCATGCATTCTTTGACATTGTATTTCATAATTATTTTAATTGAATAATGATCATGCATTAAACTCAAAATGCTTCTTTATTACCATTGTTTTTATCAATCTTTTTGATATAAATGAGAGATGGCTGCTTTACTTCCAGAATTGTCCAGTGGCAATTATTATGCATTTTCCTTGCCAACTTGAATCCGACAGAGATGGTCATCAACATGACGCCTAAAGAGGAACTTGTAAACTACATCAGTCTCTTCTGGAGAACCTTCACGACAAAGCTGCAATGTGCCACCTACATCGACCATGTCTACAAAGTTGAACAAGTGTGCATCTTGACGAACGGAAAATCAACAGACAGTAGCCCCACCAAGATATTTAAGCAGCCATCAAATAGGAAGACCATATTCTACTTCCAGAATTTGTTGTGATCTACAGGTTATGATAATATCCAAAAGAGACTTGGTTTTTAAAGACGACAAGAAGAATTTAACCAGACCACGTACAGCAGATTAATAAACGATCCTTTTCTATTTTGTTCAAATAGAATCAGAAATGTTGTACTTAAGTCCGAATATTTCTTTCTATTCTCTTCTAATTACTCTTATTGTTGTCATTCTGAACAGTCACATCAATAAGTGGTAAAGGTTGAGCGTTCACTAAAATTTTAAAACCATGGAAGGTTGAGTTCAATGGTTGTCTTTAGTTCATGTATGTGAAGTCACATTTGACTTTCGTAAATTGTGTACTCATAAATTAGGAAGTTTTTCTCGGAGGAATTAATCCATTCTTTTTTTTTTATGTCAGGTCATATCAAAGCTGACTTTATAGTATTTGAACTTTGTTGGATAGTTATCTCATTCATAATCAAACCACTACCGCCCTTTTTTGTCAAGTTTTATGTAACCCCTATGCTCTTCATCTTTGTACTAGTTTGGCTTTATAAATACTTTGATATGAGCGTCATACGTGTATACGAAACGCTCGTCTGGCGTTCTATTTATAATCCTGGTACCTTTGATAACTTTATAGTAATAACTTTTATCTATGTATTATACTAGTAACAGCTAGTTTACCACTTTTTGAATAATTCATTCATCTGTTACCTTAAATCGATCATATTATAAATATATATGTGTAGAATGTAACACCAAACCTGCCATCGATATTTTAAAATTTTGTTGCATTTCACTCATTTTTGATAATTGTATTTGATGTTACCTTAAATCGGTCATTTGATCAAGAAATTATTCGTATATATGTATTGACAAATGTAATAAATATACTTTCAAGTAGTACACTTTTATCATAAAATTCCAACTTTTTTTCCCTTAAAATTTACAACGTTTTGAATAATTCATTCATCTGTTACCTGAAATCGATCATATTATAAAGGTATTTGTGTAGAATGTAATAGCAACCCTGTCATCGGTTTGTTGATATTTTTCTACATTTCAATGTTAATTTGACCATATTTTTGATAATTGTATTTGATGTTACCATAAATCGGTCATTTGATGAAGAAATTTATTTAATATATATTGACAATTTTATAAGAAGTAAACTTTGAACCAGAGACACTAATATATGAAATTTCAACATTTTTGGTAAATTATACCACGTATTTGATAAATCATTTAGACGGAACCTTGAATCGACAATATTTTTAAGATAATTGTATGGAATGGAACACCAAACCTCTCATCGGTTATTTAAAATTTTTCTACATTTCACTGTTAATTTTACCATATTTTTTATATTTGTATTTGATGTTACCTTAAACGGTCATTTGATCAAGAAATTTGTCTCATATGTATTGACATTTGTAATACAAATATATTTTAAACTAGTAAGCTTTTATTATAATATAGTAACTTTTTTTTATTAAAATTTACCACTTTTAGGATTATTTATTCATCTGTTACCTTACATCGACCATATTTGAAAGATTTTTGTAGTTTGTAACACTAACCCTGTCATCGATGTGTTTATATATATATTCATTTCACTGTTAATTGGACCACCTATTTGATGTTACCTTAAATCGGTCATTAGATCAAGAATATTTTGTAATTTGTATTGACAACTGTATTACAAATATACTGTGAACTAATTCACTTTTAATTAAAATTGAAACTTTGTTTTATTAAAATTTTCCACTTTTTGGATAATTTATTCATCTATTACCTTAAATCGACTATATTCTAAAGATATTTGTGTAGAATGTAACACCAAGGCTGTCATAGGTTTGTTGATATTTTGTAACACCAACCCGGTCATCGGTGTGTTGATATTTTTCTACATTCACTGTCAATTTGACTACCTTTTTGATAATTGTATTTGATGTTACCTTAAATAGGTCATGTGATCAATAATATGTTGTAAAATGTAATGACAACTGTTTTACAGATATACTGTTGTGTTATTGTTATAATATTTATACGGTCATAAATGGTTAGTAAGAGTAGTTGTATAATAGGTTCTAGTTTTGGGGTAATGATATATACAGGTAATATATGCAATAGATTGGTGGTTCAAAAGGTGGGGTTCAGGTATGTTACATTTTTGGTCGGGTTTCATTTCACAGAAAGTGCACGGAGTAATAAAGAGTCAGTTCACACAATAATGTATGATTACATGTATGGTTCCGGCAGTTCAAATGTGGTGAAGAGTTGTGCAAATACTAAGTGGGCTGTATGTACTAAGTACATATTTATATTAAAATTGCTGAAAAATATGTCGTTGTTTAAATGTTAAAGAAGATGAAGAAGACATCACGAGCAAGATCTACCCTTGGGGCTTGCTGGTCCCCTACCAACGGCTGTCGTTCAGACATTAGCTATTCGATGCAATGTGCTATAGACAGAATCATTGATCGTTTAACATTGTTACTGCCAGGTCTTGTGTCTCATCAAATTTTATACATCATTCTATATTTAATTACAACATTATACTATTGACATTATTATCATCATTCGATATATATGCTCAAGAAAATTTACATGAATAATATCGCCCGTAGGAACATCGCCCCAGCTGAACAAAGATGACAGGTAACACCTCAAAGACATCAGCATCATCAGACAATGCACCAAATACAACTACTTCTGATGAAAGTGCTAAAAAAACAAAAACACAATTGCAAGCTCCTCTAGTCCAAAGAGATTTAACTTTGGACAGCGGAAGTAATTCGACTAGAAGTAGCGCCTTGACAGAACCGCGGATAAATTATCAAAGTGAAATGGCCGGAACTACATCATCAAATATGACGGCGCTAAATGCCAATAATGTCAACAATGCAGTAAAGACAGGGACATTGAATTAATGGTCCATGCAAGGACCGATGCTTGGTTTACAGAAGATTGATTGATTGTTGGTTGCTTAACGGCCAGTGGCAAATATTTCATGCATATTCAGGACGAGGACAAGTTCACATTAAATGCAATAGGCAGGTTGATACAATAGAGGCCATCTGGGATGATGGTCTGGTAAATTTAGACTACCACTGGAAAATGAGGGTATATTGGATAGGGACAGAAATTTTGCTTTGCAGCAGGCCACCTACGGACCCCTCAAAGAGTTGTTGCAAGGGTTCTTAACGTGCAAAGAGCATGGCACTCTCTACACGAGGCATCGGATTTAACGTCCCCCTTCTGACCGGACGTGACTGCAAACTTGATACATCCCGCACAGCCAAACGGACGCCCCACTTCAGCAAGCGTTTTACTGCCGGTCGGGAGAAGACCAAGTGACCATATTTCTATACCCCAGTCACCCTTGGGGATGATTTACGGCAGAGTTGTCAAATTGATTGATGTCAATGACAGACCAGTAAACGTTGGTGATAAAACCTGAGCACTGCATACGCAGCCATGAGAAACAACGATCTCAGTTCAAGGACAAGCACCAGTTCAGGAGCTGAATCTACATGTAGCCATATTTTTCCATTTAATAGTGGGTATCGTTCCCCTATTTCAGAATTTGGGGTACCATCAGAATGCATCCCATATGTTGACATTGTTTCTGATGTTCGAAAGAAATGTATTTGGGAGGGAACAGATGTTAACTTTGCGGCCCTGTTAATTCCTAAACATGAAGCAGACAAGAACATTGTTCAACAACAAGGGTCTACTACAGTCAACGTATCCAACCACGAAGACAAGACTTCTCAAATCACCATTAATGATTCTAGTGAAGCTGATGCTTTGACTCATTTGCAGATTGACAAATTTCGTCGACTTGCGAAAGAAGCACAGGAGTTTCCATGTACAGTACCTCCTCCTCGACTTGTGTTATGGAGCTCGACACCGTATTTAGCCATTATAGGAGGCAGCAATATCTACAGGCACAAGAAAAATTAATGAAACTGGTTTTAGATCGTACACGTATTTTTTTGTTATTATTAACTGGTGTTGTTACTTTCATAATGCCTGGTTGTGTACCAGTCAATGGACAGTTATTACTTTTTGTTGCTTTTTGTACAAATAGACTGCATATAAGTTATAGTACTATTAAGCTGTATTCAATCTGGTATTAGGCTCAAATGTTTAGAACTTAACATAAAGTATACCGATTAAACTAAGTTCAGACGACTCCACGATATACTGAATGGAGTAAAGCGTACTTATAAAACCAAATCTAAAGCAAGGTTCCCTATAACTTTCGATATTTTAAAGAATGTCCGTCTCTGGCTGCTGTAGAACAGTAGTTATGAGGTTTTTTTTATATTAGAAACAATGTGTATAGTTTTTGTTGTTTTTTAAGATGTGGTGAATTCACATGCAGTTGGTAGTTTCATTTATGTATTTCGGATATTACTATTCTAAGCGACAGCATACATCGTAAGCTTAAAATTTCTAAAACAGATCCTTTTCGACAAGGTATGAATATTAAACTTTTTGAAACAGCTACCGACATTTGCCTTTATAGGATATGTTGTTTGTATATCAATAATCGCTTTCAATGGACCCCGTCTCCTGAAACTCTATACGAAGATACTAAGCAGAGTCTTCACAATACTCAGTAACCTGTAATGCATTATAGTTGATATATGACATCATTTTTGAGTTTTGCACACACTTTATCTTTCATCCTTTTAGAGTTTTGTCTTGGGTTCTTTTTTGTTTCTATGCATACAGATGGGTGCGGTCCTAACCTTGACAAAAGTTTTTTTTTAACATTTATAAATTCTTAACAGCACTCTTTGCTGTTTAAATAAATTAATTAATGTATAGCATTTCATCAAGTATCCCAGTTGCATACAATTAAAACTGATATCTAGGGAGAATATACAGTAAAACTTGTATTATTTTATACATAGCCATTCAATACATTTCTATTTTCTATAGTTACTTTAAAAATAAACATATTATCATATATAGTCTAATCGAAATACCAAAAGATGTTGCAGACACTGTGTCGTGAAATATATGTTATCGTTTTTTTTAATATAATTTTGAAACATGAAAATATGAATAAGATACAGCTTGGTTACTGTTTCTGTTCATTTTTGTTACTTCATACCTTTGGATTTATACAATTCTGTGGAAATGTCTGTTAATACTAAAGAATGTTAAGTAAAGCATGATTTTTGTTTGTTTCTTATACGCTTTTGTCATGAATTTTGATTTTATAAATTTAACCTCAATTTTAATACCTGTGAACAGTCTGACCTTTATATTGTAAACATTAGAAGTATCCTTATTAAGGTCTTTCCTTTTTCAAGAGGGAACGACTTTACTGATTGATTTTTGATTGTTGGTTGCTTAACGTCCAGTGGCAAATATTTCTTACATATTCAGGACGAGAACAAGTTCACAATAAATACAATAGGTAGGTTGATACAATAGAGGCCACCTGGGATGATGGTCGGAGAAATTTGGACTGCCACCGGAAAAAGAGGGTATATTGGATAGGGACAGAAATTTTGCCTTGCAACAGGCCACCTACGGACCCCTCAGAGAGTTGTTGCAAGGGTTCTTAACGTGCAAAGAGCGTGGCACTCTCCTTACACGAGACATCGGATTTAACGTCCCCAATCTGACTGGACGTGACTGCGAACTTGATACATCCCGCACAGCCAAACGGACGCCCCACTTCGGCAAGCGTTTTACTGTCGGTTGGGAGAAAACCAAGTGAACATACATGTATTTCTATACCCAGCCACCCTCGGGGTGCTTAGTCCAGCGACGCATGCGTGTGTGTTAAAGTACATGGAGGAAGATACACATAGGGCGTAATGTGCACCGATGAGAAGAGTTGTGCCATATTAGGCCATAAGATTGAGGGTTGAGGAAGTGTTCTGTACTGATGCACAACTTGAAATTATTATTTGTCACGACTGTGGGCCCCAGACACATTATTGTTCCAGTTGCGAGAGAGTACACAGCAATATTTTATTTCACAAACCACACCAATGGTACGCTAGTCTAATTTTTATTATTTAATATGTTAATTGCACCCCTCGATACCATGAACGACAAATATGCTATTTTACCTGTGTGACGTACAAAATATTATTGTCTGTCCTGGTATATCCACACGCAAGTTCGTTAGGGATTGCCACGTCCACCTTGTACCAACCAGTTACTAATTGGAATTGTTAATGACATTTGGGTATTTGAAAACATTAACTACCGATTAAAAAAGTAACATGATTTCAATTTAAAACATTAATCCAAAAATGTATTAAATGTTGGTGTAAAATCTCTTTTAATCGATTAATGATTATGACCCCTACTGAAGTATTGTGTATTACGTAATATAATAATTATGTGGTTCATAGTATGACGGGATACATAAGTACAGTTCCACGTCAAATGTATAGTATAATAAACAAACTACACAGATAAAGTAGAATTATAAAATAAAAACTACCGATTAAGAAAGTAACATAATTTAAATCTAAATCCTCTGTCAAAAAATGTCTTAAATGTTAGCTCCCCAAGGGTGACTGGGGTATAGAAATATGGTCACTTGGTCTTCTCCCGACCGGCAGTAAAACGCTTGCCGAAGTGGGGCGTCCGTTTGGCTGTGCGGGATGTATCAAGCTCGCAGTCACGTCACGTTAAATCCGATGCCTCGTTTAAAGAGAATGCCACGCTCTTTGCACGTTAAGAACCCTTGCAACAACTCTTTGAGGGGTCCGTAGGTGGCCTGTTGCAATGCAAACTTTCTGTCCCTATCCAATATACCCTCAATTCCCATTGGCAGTCCACATTTCCCCCACCATCATCTCAGATGGCCTCTATTGTATCAACCTACCTATTGTATTTATTGTGAACTTGTCCTCGTCCTGAATATGCATGAAATATTTGCCACTGGACGTTAAGCAACCAACAATCAATCAATCAATATTAAATTTTAGTGTAAATGCTCTTCAACATGATTAATGATTATGACCCTTACTGTAGTATTGTGTATTACGAAATGTTCATTTTGTATTAGTATCTACGCAATTAAAGTGTCGAGGTAAATACAGATCTAGCGGTTTGATCATTCAACAACATTGGCTTGATAACAAATTTTCCACATCAAGAAATACTTGTATCAAATACAGGAATTTGCCAGTTGTTGACCTAAAAGTTATAGGGTATGGGCTATTATGCAATGAAGAGTGACAGAATTTGGATAGAAACATTGTCGTAAATTGCATTTATATGTATTTTTTAACAAGAAAAGGTCTTTGCTTTCACAATTACCTGACACTGTAGTACAACAGATATGGGTTCAGTACTTGTTTCAGTAGTCCTCACCATTGCCATTGGTACCACGCGTAACGCTATGGCTAAACAGGGAAAAGGAGGGAGTCTTAAACCGTGATCATGTGCCTACTCTTACTACCGACACTAGTACAATATATCTGGGTTCAGCACTTGTTTCAGTAGTCCTCACCATTGCCATTGGTATCACGCGTAACGCTATGGTTAAAGAGGGAAAAGGAGGGAGTCTAAAACGTGATCCTGTGCCTACTCTTACTACCGACACTGTAGTACAACAGATCTGGGTTCAGCACCTGTTTCAGTAGTCCTCACCATTGCCATTGCTAGCTAAACCTCTCACGTGTATGACAGTTGCGTTAAATTGAAAAGTGACCTAATTTTCCGCATTTATGACATCGTCTGGTCTTACGATAATGGTCAACCTCCATAGGTTGATGACTCGCGCCTACTTGGTCATCACTATTTAAACGAACGTTGGAAATATGGTCACTTGGTCTTCTCCCGACCGGCAGTAAAACGGTTGCCGAAGTGGGGCGTCCGTTTGGCTGTGTGGGATGTATCAAGTTCGCAGTCACGTTCGGTCAGAATGGGAACATTAATTCCGATGCCTCGTGTAAAGAGAGTGCCACAGTCTTTGCACGTTAAGAATCCTTGCAACAACTCTTTGAGGAGTCCGTAGGTGGCCTGTTGCAAGACAACATTTCTGTCTCTATCCAATAACCCTCATTTTCCAGTGGCAGTCCAAATTTCCCCGACCATCATCCCAAATGGCCTTTCTTGTGAGAAGACCTACCTATTGTATTTATTGTGAACTTGTTCTCGTCATGAATAAGCATGAAATATTTGCCACTGGACGTTAAGCAACCAACAATCAATCAATCAATATTAAATTTTAGTGTAAATGCTCTTCAACATGATTAATGATTATGACCCTTACTGTAGTATTGTGTATTACGAAATGTTTATTTTGTATTAGTATCTACGCAATTAAAGTGTCGAGGTAAATACAGATCTAGCGGTTTGATCATTCAACAACATTGGCTTGATAACAAATTTTCCACATCAAGAAATACTTGTATCAAATACAGGAATTTGCCAGTTGTTGACCTAAAAGTTATAGGGTATGGGCTATTATGCAATGAAGAGTGACAGAATTTGGATAGAAACATTGTCGTAAATTGCATTTATATGTATTTTTTAACAAGAAAAGGTCTTTGCTTTCACAATTAACTGACACTGTAGTACAACAGATCTGGGTTCAGCACTTGTTTCAAGTAGTCCTCACCATTGCCATTGGTACCACGCGTAACGCTATGGCTAAACAGGGAAAAGGAGGGAGTCTTAAACCGTGATCATGTGCCTACTCTTACTACCGACACTAGTACAACATATCTGGGTTCAGCACTTGTTTCAGTAGTCCTCACCATTGCCATTGGTATAACGAGTAACGCTATGGTTAAAGAGGGAAAAGGAGGGAGTCTAAAACGTGATCCTGTGCCTACTCTTACTACCGACACTGTAGTACAACAGATCTGGGTTCAGCACCTGTTTCAGTAGTCCTCACCATTGCCATTGCTAGCTAAACCTCTCGCGTGTATGACAGTTGCGTTAAATTGAAAAGTGACCTAATTTTCCGCATTTATGACATCGTCTGGTCTTACGATAATGGTCAACCTCCATAGGTTGATGACTCGCGCCTACTTGGTCATCACTATTTAAACGAATCACTATTTAAACGAACGTTGGAAATATGGTCACTTGGTCTGCTCCCGACCGGCAGTAAAACGCTTGCCGAAGTGGGGCGTCCGTTTGGCTGTGCGGGATGTATCAAGCTCGCAGTCACGTCACGTTAAATCCGATGCCTCGTTTAAAGAGAATGCCACGCTCTTTGCACGTTAAGAATCCTTGCAACAACTCTTTGAGGGGTCCGTAGGTGGCCTGTTGCAATGCAAACTTTCTGTCCCTATCCAATATACCCTCAATTCCCATTGGCAGTCCACATTTCCCCCACCATCATCTCAGATGGCCTCTATTGTATCAACCTACCTATTGTATTTATTGTGAACTTGTCCTCGTCCTGAATATGCATGAAATATTTGCCACTGGACGTTAAGCAACCAACAATCAATCAATCAATATTAAATTTTAGTGTAAATGCTCTTCAACATGATTAATGATTATGACCCTTACTGTAGTATTGTGTATTACGAAATGTTCATTTTGTATTAGTATCTACGCAATTAAAGTGTCGAGGTAAATACAGATCTAGTGGTTTGATCATTCAACAACATTGGCTTGATAACAAATTTTCCACATCAAGAAATACTTGTATCAAATACAGGAATTTGCCAGTTGTTGACCTAAAAGTTATAGGGTATGGGCTATTATGCAATGAAGAGTGACAGAATTTGGATAGAAACATTGTCGTAAATTGCATTTATATGTATTTTTTAACAAGAAAAGGTCTTTGCTTTCACAATTAACTGACACTGTAGTACAACAGATCTGGGTTCAGCACTTGTTTCAAGTAGTCCTCACCATTGCCATTGGTACCACGCGTAACGCTATGGCTAAACAGGGAAAAGGAGGGAGTCTTAAACCGTGATCATGTGCCTACTCTTACTACCGACACTAGTACAACATATCTGGGTTCAGCACTTGTTTCAGTAGTCCTCACCATTGCCATTGGTATAACGAGTAACGCTATGGTTAAAGAGGGAAAAGGAGGGAGTCTAAAACGTGATCCTGTGCCTACTCTTACTACCGACACTGTAGTACAACAGATCTGGGTTCAGCACCTGTTTCAGTAGTCCTCACCATTGCCATTGCTAGCTAAACCTCTCGCGTGTATGACAGTTGCGTTAAATTGAAAAGTGACCTAATTTTCCGCATTTATGACATCGTCTGGTCTTACGATAATGGTCAACCTCCATAGGTTGATGACTCGCGCCTACTTGGTCATCACTATTTAAACGAATCACTATTTAAACGAACGTTGGAAATATGGTCACTTGGTCTGCTCCCGACCGGCAGTAAAACGCTTGCCGAAGTGGGGCGTCCGTTTGGCTGTGCGGGATGTATCAAGCTCGCAGTCACGTCACGTTAAATCCGATGCCTCGTTTAAAGAGAATGCCACGCTCTTTGCACGTTAAGAATCCTTGCAACAACTCTTTGAGGGGTCCGTAGGTGGCCTGTTGCAATGCAAACTTTCTGTCCCTATCCAATATACCCTCAATTCCCATTGGCAGTCCACATTTCCCCCACCATCATCTCAGATGGCCTCTATTGTATCAACCTACCTATTGTATTTATTGTGAACTTGTCCTCGTCCTGAATATGCATGAAATATTTGCCACTGGACGTTAAGCAACCAACAATCAATCAATCAATATTAAATTTTAGTGTAAATGCTCTTCAACATGATTAATGATTATGACCCTTACTGTAGTATTGTGTATTACGAAATGTTCATTTTGTATTAGTATCTACGCAATTAAAGTGTCGAGGTAAATACAGATCTAGTGGTTTGATCATTCAACAACATTGGCTTGATAACAAATTTTCCACATCAAGAAATACTTGTATCAAATACAGGAATTTGCCAGTTGTTGACCTAAAAGTTATAGGGTATGGGCTATTATGCAATGAAGAGTGACAGAATTTGGATAGAAACATTGTCGTAAATTGCATTTATATGTATTTTTTAACAAGAAAAGGTCTTTGCTTTCACAATTAACTGACACTGTAGTACAACAGATCTGGGTTCAGCACTTGTTTCAAGTAGTCCTCACCATTGCCATTGGTACCACGCGTAACGCTATGGCTAAACAGGGAAAAGGAGGGAGTCTTAAACCGTGATCATGTGCCTACTCTTACTACCGACACTAGTACAACATATCTGGGTTCAGCACTTGTTTCAGTAGTCCTCACCATTGCCATTGGTATAACGAGTAACGCTATGGTTAAAGAGGGAAAAGGAGGGAGTCTAAAACGTGATCCTGTGCCTACTCTTACTACCGACACTGTAGTACAACAGATCTGGGTTCAGCACCTGTTTCAGTAGTCCTCACCATTGCCATTGCTAGCTAAACCTCTCGCGTGTATGACAGTTGCGTTAAATTGAAAAGTGACCTAATTTTCCGCATTTATGACATCGTCTGGTCTTACGATAATGGTCAACCTCCATAGGTTGATGACTCGCGCCTACTTGGTCATCACTATTTAAACGAATCACTATTTAAACGAACGTTGGAAATATGGTCACTTGGTCTGCTCCCGACCGGCAGTAAAACGCTTGCCGAAGTGGGGCGTCCGTTTGGCTGTGCGGGATGTATCAAGCTCGCAGTCACGTCACGTTAAATCCGATGCCTCGTTTAAAGAGAATGCCACGCTCTTTGCACGTTAAGAATCCTTGCAACAACTCTTTGAGGGGTCCGTAGGTGGCCTGTTGCAATGCAAACTTTCTGTCCCTATCCAATATACCCTCAATTCCCATTGGCAGTCCACATTTCCCCCACCATCATCTCAGATGGCCTCTATTGTATCAACCTACCTATTGTATTTATTGTGAACTTGTCCTCGTCCTGAATATGCATGAAATATTTGCCACTGGACGTTAAGCAACCAACAATCAATCAATCAATATTAAATTTTAGTGTAAATGCTCTTCAACATGATTAATGATTATGACCCTTACTGTAGTATTGTGTATTACGAAATGTTCATTTTGTATTAGTATCTACGCAATTAAAGTGTCGAGGTAAATACAGATCTAGTGGTTTGATCATTCAACAACATTGGCTTGATAACAAATTTTCCACATCAAGAAATACTTGTATCAAATACAGGAATTTGCCAGTTGTTGACCTAAAAGTTATAGGGTATGGGCTATTATGCAATGAAGAGTGACAGAATTTGGATAGAAACATTGTCGTAAATTGCATTTATATGTATTTTTTAACAAGAAAAGGTCTTTGCTTTCACAATTAACTGACACTGTAGTACAACAGATCTGGGTTCAGCACTTGTTTCAAGTAGTCCTCACCATTGCCATTGGTACCACGCGTAACGCTATGGCTAAACAGGGAAAAGGAGGGAGTCTTAAACCGTGATCATGTGCCTACTCTTACTACCGACACTAGTACAACATATCTGGGTTCAGCACTTGTTTCAGTAGTCCTCACCATTGCCATTGGTATAACGAGTAACGCTATGGTTAAAGAGGGAAAAGGAGGGAGTCTAAAACGTGATCCTGTGCCTACTCTTACTACCGACACTGTAGTACAACAGATCTGGGTTCAGCACCTGTTTCAGTAGTCCTCACCATTGCCATTGCTAGCTAAACCTCTCGCGTGTATGACAGTTGCGTTAAATTGAAAAGTGACCTAATTTTCCGCATTTATGACATCGTCTGGTCTTACGATAATGGTCAACCTCCATAGGTTGATGACTCGCGCCTACTTGGTCATCACTATTTAAACGAATCACTATTTAAACGAACGTTGGAAATATGGTCACTTGGTCTGCTCCCGACCGGCAGTAAAACGCTTGCCGAAGTGGGGCGTCCGTTTGGCTGTGCGGGATGTATCAAGCTCGCAGTCACGTCACGTTAAATCCGATGCCTCGTTTAAAGAGAATGCCACGCTCTTTGCACGTTAAGAATCCTTGCAACAACTCTTTGAGGGGTCCGTAGGTGGCCTGTTGCAATGCAAACTTTCTGTCCCTATCCAATATACCCTCAATTCCCATTGGCAGTCCACATTTCCCCCACCATCATCTCAGATGGCCTCTATTGTATCAACCTACCTATTGTATTTATTGTGAACTTGTCCTCGTCCTGAATATGCATGAAATATTTGCCACTGGACGTTAAGCAACCAACAATCAATCAATCAATATTAAATTTTAGTGTAAATGCTCTTCAACATGATTAATGATTATGACCCTTACTGTAGTATTGTGTATTACGAAATGTTCATTTTGTATTAGTATCTACGCAATTAAAGTGTCGAGGTAAATACAGATCTAGTGGTTTGATCATTCAACAACATTGGCTTGATAACAAATTTTCCACATCAAGAAATACTTGTATCAAATACAGGAATTTGCCAGTTGTTGACCTAAAAGTTATAGGGTATGGGCTATTATGCAATGAAGAGTGACAGAATTTGGATAGAAACATTGTCGTAAATTGCATTTATATGTATTTTTTAACAAGAAAAGGTCTTTGCTTTCACAATTAACTGACACTGTAGTACAACAGATCTGGGTTCAGCACTTGTTTCAAGTAGTCCTCACCATTGCCATTGGTACCACGCGTAACGCTATGGCTAAACAGGGAAAAGGAGGGAGTCTTAAACCGTGATCATGTGCCTACTCTTACTACCGACACTAGTACAACATATCTGGGTTCAGCACTTGTTTCAGTAGTCCTCACCATTGCCATTGGTATAACGAGTAACGCTATGGTTAAAGAGGGAAAAGGAGGGAGTCTAAAACGTGATCCTGTGCCTACTCTTACTACCGACACTGTAGTACAACAGATCTGGGTTCAGCACCTGTTTCAGTAGTCCTCACCATTGCCATTGCTAGCTAAACCTCTCGCGTGTATGACAGTTGCGTTAAATTGAAAAGTGACCTAATTTTCCGCATTTATGACATCGTCTGGTCTTACGATAATGGTCAACCTCCATAGGTTGATGACTCGCGCCTACTTGGTCATCACTATTTAAACGAATCACTATTTAAACGAACGTTGGAAATATGGTCACTTGGTCTGCTCCCGACCGGCAGTAAAACGCTTGCCGAAGTGGGGCGTCCGTTTGGCTGTGCGGGATGTATCAAGCTCGCAGTCACGTCACGTTAAATCCGATGCCTCGTTTAAAGAGAATGCCACGCTCTTTGCACGTTAAGAATCCTTGCAACAACTCTTTGAGGGGTCCGTAGGTGGCCTGTTGCAATGCAAACTTTCTGTCCCTATCCAATATACCCTCAATTCCCATTGGCAGTCCACATTTCCCCCACCATCATCTCAGATGGCCTCTATTGTATCAACCTACCTATTGTATTTATTGTGAACTTGTCCTCGTCCTGAATATGCATGAAATATTTGCCACTGGACGTTAAGCAACCAACAATCAATCAATCAATATTAAATTTTAGTGTAAATGCTCTTCAACATGATTAATGATTATGACCCTTACTGTAGTATTGTGTATTACGAAATGTTCATTTTGTATTAGTATCTACGCAATTAAAGTGTCGAGGTAAATACAGATCTAGTGGTTTGATCATTCAACAACATTGGCTTGATAACAAATTTTCCACATCAAGAAATACTTGTATCAAATACAGGAATTTGCCAGTTGTTGACCTAAAAGTTATAGGGTATGGGCTATTATGCAATGAAGAGTGACAGAATTTGGATAGAAACATTGTCGTAAATTGCATTTATATGTATTTTTTAACAAGAAAAGGTCTTTGCTTTCACAATTAACTGACACTGTAGTACAACAGATCTGGGTTCAGCACTTGTTTCAAGTAGTCCTCACCATTGCCATTGGTACCACGCGTAACGCTATGGCTAAACAGGGAAAAGGAGGGAGTCTTAAACCGTGATCATGTGCCTACTCTTACTACCGACACTAGTACAACATATCTGGGTTCAGCACTTGTTTCAGTAGTCCTCACCATTGCCATTGGTATAACGAGTAACGCTATGGTTAAAGAGGGAAAAGGAGGGAGTCTAAAACGTGATCCTGTGCCTACTCTTACTACCGACACTGTAGTACAACAGATCTGGGTTCAGCACCTGTTTCAGTAGTCCTCACCATTGCCATTGCTAGCTAAACCTCTCGCGTGTATGACAGTTGCGTTAAATTGAAAAGTGACCTAATTTTCCGCATTTATGACATCGTCTGGTCTTACGATAATGGTCAACCTCCATAGGTTGATGACTCGCGCCTACTTGGTCATCACTATTTAAACGAATCACTATTTAAACGAACGTTGGAAATATGGTCACTTGGTCTGCTCCCGACCGGCAGTAAAACGCTTGCCGAAGTGGGGCGTCCGTTTGGCTGTGCGGGATGTATCAAGCTCGCAGTCACGTCACGTTAAATCCGATGCCTCGTTTAAAGAGAATGCCACGCTCTTTGCACGTTAAGAATCCTTGCAACAACTCTTTGAGGGGTCCGTAGGTGGCCTGTTGCAATGCAAACTTTCTGTCCCTATCCAATATACCCTCAATTCCCATTGGCAGTCCACATTTCCCCCACCATCATCTCAGATGGCCTCTATTGTATCAACCTACCTATTGTATTTATTGTGAACTTGTCCTCGTCCTGAATATGCATGAAATATTTGCCACTGGACGTTAAGCAACCAACAATCAATCAATCAATATTAAATTTTAGTGTAAATGCTCTTCAACATGATTAATGATTATGACCCTTACTGTAGTATTGTGTATTACGAAATGTTCATTTTGTATTAGTATCTACGCAATTAAAGTGTCGAGGTAAATACAGATCTAGTGGTTTGATCATTCAACAACATTGGCTTGATAACAAATTTTCCACATCAAGAAATACTTGTATCAAATACAGGAATTTGCCAGTTGTTGACCTAAAAGTTATAGGGTATGGGCTATTATGCAATGAAGAGTGACAGAATTTGGATAGAAACATTGTCGTAAATTGCATTTATATGTATTTTTTAACAAGAAAAGGTCTTTGCTTTCACAATTAACTGACACTGTAGTACAACAGATCTGGGTTCAGCACTTGTTTCAAGTAGTCCTCACCATTGCCATTGGTACCACGCGTAACGCTATGGCTAAACAGGGAAAAGGAGGGAGTCTTAAACCGTGATCATGTGCCTACTCTTACTACCGACACTAGTACAACATATCTGGGTTCAGCACTTGTTTCAGTAGTCCTCACCATTGCCATTGGTATAACGAGTAACGCTATGGTTAAAGAGGGAAAAGGAGGGAGTCTAAAACGTGATCCTGTGCCTACTCTTACTACCGACACTGTAGTACAACAGATCTGGGTTCAGCACCTGTTTCAGTAGTCCTCACCATTGCCATTGCTAGCTAAACCTCTCGCGTGTATGACAGTTGCGTTAAATTGAAAAGTGACCTAATTTTCCGCATTTATGACATCGTCTGGTCTTACGATAATGGTCAACCTCCATAGGTTGATGACTCGCGCCTACTTGGTCATCACTATTTAAACGAATCACTATTTAAACGAACGTTGGAAATATGGTCACTTGGTCTGCTCCCGACCGGCAGTAAAACGCTTGCCGAAGTGGGGCGTCCGTTTGGCTGTGCGGGATGTATCAAGCTCGCAGTCACGTCACGTTAAATCCGATGCCTCGTTTAAAGAGAATGCCACGCTCTTTGCACGTTAAGAATCCTTGCAACAACTCTTTGAGGGGTCCGTAGGTGGCCTGTTGCAATGCAAACTTTCTGTCCCTATCCAATATACCCTCAATTCCCATTGGCAGTCCACATTTCCCCCACCATCATCTCAGATGGCCTCTATTGTATCAACCTACCTATTGTATTTATTGTGAACTTGTCCTCGTCCTGAATATGCATGAAATATTTGCCACTGGACGTTAAGCAACCAACAATCAATCAATCAATATTAAATTTTAGTGTAAATGCTCTTCAACATGATTAATGATTATGACCCTTACTGTAGTATTGTGTATTACGAAATGTTCATTTTGTATTAGTATCTACGCAATTAAAGTGTCGAGGTAAATACAGATCTAGTGGTTTGATCATTCAACAACATTGGCTTGATAACAAATTTTCCACATCAAGAAATACTTGTATCAAATACAGGAATTTGCCAGTTGTTGACCTAAAAGTTATAGGGTATGGGCTATTATGCAATGAAGAGTGACAGAATTTGGATAGAAACATTGTCGTAAATTGCATTTATATGTATTTTTTAACAAGAAAAGGTCTTTGCTTTCACAATTAACTGACACTGTAGTACAACAGATCTGGGTTCAGCACTTGTTTCAGTAGTCCTCACCATTGCCATTGGTATCACGAGTAACGCTATGGTTAAAGAGGGAAAAGGAGGGAGTCTAAAACGTGATCCTGTGCCTACTATTACTACCGACACTGTAGTACAACAGATCTGGGTTCAGCACCTGTTTCAGTAGTCCTCACCATTGCCATTGCTAGCTAAACCTCTCACGTGTATGACAGTTGCGTTAAATTGAAAAGTGACCTAATTTTCCGCATTTATGACATCGTCTGGTCTTATGATAATGGTCAACCTCCATAGGTTGATGACTCGCGCCTACTTGGTCATCCCTATTTAAACGAACGTTGGAAATATGGTCACTTGGTCTTCTCCCGACCGGCAGTAAAACGGTTGCCGAAGTGGGGCGTCCGTTTGGCTGTGTGGGATGTATCAAGTTCGCAGTCACGTTCGGTCAGAATGGGAACATTAATTCCGATGCCTCGTGTAAAGAGAGTGCCACAGTCTTTGCACGTTAAGAATCCTTGCAACAACTCTTTGAGGAGTCCGTAGGTGGCCTGTTGCAAGACAACATTTCTGTCTCTATCCAATAACCCTCATTTTCCAGTGGCAGTCCAAATTTCCCCGACCATCATCCCAAATGGCCTTGTGAAAAGACCTACCTATTGTATTTATTGTAAACTTGTTCTCGTCATGAATAAGCATGAAATATTTGCCACCAACAATCAATCCATATACACATTCCATTAAGACTTGTGAAACTTTTCATTATGTTCATTTCTATGTGGCCATTACCGGCCTTAGCATTACCTAATGGAATTCTTTCAGTTGACACTTTTATGTTTATGGTATTTCATGTTGCAGAAATTGGTCTTGTCCATGGAAACTGTCGTCTGGTCTGTCACATGTACGACATCGGAGTGTTTGTGCTATAATTTCTTGAAGAGAATCTTTACCTTTAATTAACTTAGGTTAATCCCTAATTACATGTATTTCTTTTGTCATTCTGTTTAATATACTTCTTAGAAATAATTTATATTCAGTTTTGGATAGGTTCTTAAACCGTGAACACCAGACTCAATTATGTAACATCGTTATATTCTTGTTGGATCGTTTATTAAACTGTTAAACTTTATACCGACTTCAATCTCCATTTTAATACCCAGCAAATAGTCTGGCTATAATACACCCGCCGCAAGTGGATAATATTAATAGTGTAAAAATATGCAAGTGTTCGGTAAACAGGAAGTTGTCGAGTGATGAATCTGAAAACGCATCACACGGTATAGCTGACTTATATAAATCCTGAAACCAAATTTCAGAAATCCCTGTATTGTAGTTCTTGAGAAAAATGTGACGAAAATTTTCAACTTGGCTATCATGTGTAAAATCATACAAGTGTTCGGTAAACAGGAAGTTGTCAAGTGATCAATCTGAAAACGCATCACACGGTATAGCTGACTTAGATAAACCCTGAAACCAAATATCAGAAATCCTTGTATTGTAGTTTCTGAGAAAAATGCGACGAAAAATATTCACGGGACGGACGGACTGACGGAAGGACAGACAGAGGTAAAACATACGTAATAAATCTAAAGACTTGCGCACCCAAAACTTATTCCACTGTTGACACATAGTTATTGATATGATTACCAATGAGAAATTTTCCAACAGAAGTTGCTTCTCAAGATACTCAATTTGTTCAGATAGATTAACATTCTATGAGGATTGGACACGGAACTTTAAATCTGTCAGATGTCTTTGCTGATTTGCACAGAAAAGAGGGTGCATATACAAGTTCAATACAATGGCGGATATTTTCAATAAAATGATCCAGCGGTTTGATCATTCAACAACATTGGCTTAATAACAAATTTTCCACATCAAGAAATACTTGTATCAAATACAGGAATTTGCCAATAGTTGACCTGAATGTTATAGGGAATCAGCTAATATGCAATGAAGAGTGACAGAATTTTGATAAAAACATTGTCGTAAATTGCATTTATATGTATTTTTTAACATAAAAAGTCTTTGCTTTCACTATTAACTGACACTGGAGTACAACAGATATGGGTTCAGTACTTGTTTCAGTAGTCCTCACCATTGCCATTGGCATCACGAGTAACGCTATGGCTAAACAGGGAAAAGGAGGGTGTCTGGGTATCTGATCCTGTGCAAATTCCAGAACCGTCCACAAATAAATTTTCTGAAATCAATAAATAGATAAATATATTATGTGACGCCAAGATGTTTTTTTTAGTTTAAAGTGCTAGCACTTGTCTTAATTTTCCTGACCATTTCTGGACACCTGGAATTACCAGAGTTATTTTTCAGTTTATCGCGTGCTCCTTGGTCTTTACATTTGACAAGTTCAAGTTCATCGGTGGCTAATTAAGTTTTAAAGGTACCTTGCTTACAATTTAATACATATAAGTAATAAGTTTATCGAACTGAGTCTACACTTAGGTATCCTCCACGTTGTACAACAGAAATGGGTTCAGCACTTGTTTCAGTAGTTCTCACCATTGCCGTTGGTATCGCGAGTAACGATATGGCTAAACAGGGAAAAGGAGGGAGTATTACATGTGATCCTGTGCCTACTCCAGAAACATCCACAAATGAATTTTCTGAACAACATGAAGTAGATGAATTCATGAATTTTTATTTAAAGTACTAGCACTAATCTTAATTTTCCTTACCATTTCTGGATACCTGGAATTATCATTTCCCCCATAGTTTTATGCGTGCATGTTGGTCTTTTTATATTACATGATTGATTTATTGTTGGTTGCTTTACGCCGCATTAGCACAAAAAGGCTACATCGCGGCGATTTATTGATTCATCTTTGATGTTACACTAACACTAGACAATTTGTCAAACTTATATTTATTTATTTTTGATCCCCAAATATCAAATGTGAAATTTGTGCTTCCTTCTACTAATAAGGACTCACCGTTTACCGCTTGAAGAGATACTTTACTTTTAATTAACACCGTGTATGATCAGTACACCGGATATAGGTACTAACCAAGCGCGCATGATCGATTTTGACCTTACAAGATAACGAAAATCTTTGTTTTGCTTATCAATATTCAATGTACATTTCTCAACATTTAAAATTCCAGCTCCCAAATAATTTTTGCATCGATTTTTTCCTATTCATAAAACAACTTAATAAGAAAAATTAACTTGTTCATGCGCAGATAGCTGTGACAGCCACTATAATTTCGATATAGTTGTTGAGACATTTACATGTTTTATCTGTAAGAAACATAATACAGGGCACCAGTAATGGTTACCAATCATAAACCTACCTCTGATTACTAATTCCTTCAAACTGTTTGGGTAATAAACGAGTATGAAAATAAAGGTTTTGTGTACGGTGTACAACAACTTAACTATGCACCGTACATAAGGATTTACGTGATCAGCTAAACACCGTACACAACGCTTCTTTATGGATAAAATATCGAAAAATAACATATGTATGAAAGATTTCAATGCCTATTATTGAAACAGCTATACTTATTATACACACACATTGACCTTCTATCAGAAAAAGAGTTGCAATGAATATAGAATAATATCGGATGAGATGAGTACCAACTTCTTTTACAAGTATTTGCACATGCTTTTAGTAATCCCTCTTGTTTTGGGAAAATAATGAGACATCTTTAATCATAAACCTACGACCAAATCATTTCTTAAAACAACATTTATGTTTAGATTATTTAACTAAAATGTTTTTGTTTTATCACCATAGTTTTCACTTTTATGTTTAAATGTTTTATTTTTACTATTTCTCCCTTCATTGGCGTCGTAATGAAGAGTTTCCCTGTCGATTGCGTTGCGGACAATATCTTTGGAAGTGTCCTTTCCCGCGACAGAAGTAGCATACCACCTCTTCCATACTTCTCTGCTGTACTAAATTTACTCGGTGCGTCTTGGAGTATTTACGTGGATGATTACTCCTACAATCTTTTGAAAACTGACCTAATTTTCCGCACTTATGACATCGTCTGGTCTAACGATAATGGTTGACCTCCATAGGTTGATGACTCGCCCCTACTTGATCATCCCTATTTAAACGAACGTTGAACCCGTTCGTTATTTGCCAAAAACGCGTCATCCAGCTTTGTTCTGTCACTGCCAAAAGTAATTGCGATATCCAGAGTAGCTGGATTATCTCGCATGATTTTCATTTTGAGTTTGTCGAGGAACAAACCATCTACATAGAAACCGATTATTTGTCTTTCCACGGGTTCGACGTCCCGTTGCTGGCCTACACACGCTTTTACCTTAGCCAGCAAGCGTTCGGTGAACACTTGAACCGTTTCGTTTGACTTTTGTTTAACTTGACGAAGCAGAGAGAACGCATGTTGCGGGTCGGTTACCTCGGGAATTCTTGCCGTTAGTTGGGTTTTACATTCGTCCCAAGTTGCCTGATCATTCCCGGTCAAGTATCTCTGAATATAATCACTCACAGCCCCTTTACTGGACTGATACGCAATTAACTTAACGCGACCTGCGTTCCCTATCGCACGCGTCAAGACAGCATACTTTTCCACTGCCTTGATCCATTCTTGAAACTCTTTTGGATTCCCCCTTAAAGATGAAATAACTTGTGAAACACTTTGCGTGCCCACGGTTTTTGATTGATGCTCCGCTAGAGCCTGCTTGTCATGACCTTGATTCCCAACATAATTCGATAACTGCCCCACGTTGTGGACCAAAGCCTGGAAAATTTCCCCCCACTTGCTGGTCATCCATACTACCACCAACAAAATCAAAATATAGACATACCTTCAAAATCTGTTGCAAACGTCGTTGACGAATCCTGTTCACGCGGCAAAAAAAAAATACTAATGTAACACTGACACTAGATAATTTGACAAACTTTTATTTCATTATTTTACAATGTATGTGAGAGACTTGAGGCTTGCGATGTTTAAACAGGAAGTTTAAAAAGCACGTAAAAAAAAGAAAATAACCAATGAGAGTCGAAATCCGTACATGACAGATATCACTATAATACGACTTTGAAAGTAAGGCAGTTCCATCCTTTTGTAAAACAGTCTAATATATACCTATCACATTCATGTTTGAAGGGTCTTAAGCTTTTACAAACCATATAAGTCAGTATGAAAAACTAAACGGAATGAACAATAACAGATTACGTTGTGTAGTTTACAAATTCTAAGCTGGTTTAAGGTTGTCTTTGGACTGAGTTTGCATCGTTTCAATCTACCAAATAACAGTTTATTTCAAATGCATTGAAAAGAAACGAGAAATTTGTAATGAAAGGTTTAGTTTTTATATTTATCAGTTTTAATGTGATATTAAATAGAAACAACTTATTAATATGATTCAGTAAAAATTATTAGTTTGAAAAATGATAAGAGCGCCCTCTACTATATCAATAACAAAGATGGCGGAACGTAAACAAACCACCTCGCCGCGAAATTGAACTTGTTCTCATTTCCTGCTTATTGTACTTTATAGTCCGCACCCTCTCTGGAAGGTCTATATATCATCCGTTTACAGTGACAGTTTAAATTTCGTCGACAATCATTCTGGATTGACTCTATGACAACACCTAACTACTGTTTTAATTGTTAACTTGTTCTCGTATTGAATATGCACGAGATATTTGCCACTGGACGTTAAGCAACCAACAATCGATCAATCTTGTTTGGAGTCTCTGAAAGCATCATTTAAGACGAATTCTCTGTAAGGACCAGAATTTTAATGAGGGGGCCAGACATGCATAGTCTCAGAATTTGGTCATACTTGTATACAGTCTATTACCACCCTACAATAACTTAAACAATAAAAAAATTCAAAGTTTCAGTACGGTTGCCATGGTAACCATTCATGCTTATTTTCATCCATTTTACATGAAAATAATACCCTTTTTGGGCCATTTTCTGTAATTCAAATCTCATTATGCATAACTGATTGGGCAATAACAAAGAAAACATGAACTTAGTATAGTTTAATCATGTCATAAATACATCTATTGGTACATCTATATTTCCTTACTATAAAAAAAATATAGAAGGTCACCCCTCCTTTTTCATTTTTTTAATATGTCAAATATTGAATGGATTTCTAAGGCTAATTTATAAAAATGCACCATATCAGTGATAAAGTTATTACTCTTTTTAAAGAACATTGTTATTATGCTGTCCAAAATTTTAAAAAAAATAGTGGGGTAAGAAGTATTTATACTTTAACATGAACCCCAAAAAGCCCCCACCGAGTTGCACATTTTCTTCATTTGGCACATATCAAGGTAAGTTTTTTTCATTTTCTTACATTCAATCATTAACCAAAATGTTCAAAAAGTAAAGGCCAATGAGATGCTATTAAAAGCAAAAGATTGATAAGGACTTTTAGATCAATACTCCAAAGGTCAAGGTCAGAGGTCAATGTCAAAGATCTGAAATATTGACATTTTTGCCAAAATTTGTAGATTTTAAAATGATATTCCTGACTGTTTCTTTAATGTTAATAGTATATATCTACATTGGTTATTACTATAAAGAAAGAAACCCAAATAAGACTTGCCAGATGTAAAAATTCAAAATTGAAGGTCAAGGTAAAAAAAAAAAAAAAAAAAAATACTCAACTTTGTCTTGTTTTGGTCTAGAAGAGTAACAGATCTTCTTGAATTGCAATTTTTAATCAAGCTAGTCAGTGAATAAGGATATGTCCTTTTGATGTTAAAAAAAAGGTTCCAATTGCACTTTCAGGACAACTTTAAACTGTCAAGGTCAAATTTGCAAAGTTCAAGTTTTTGCCTTGATAAATGAGATAAGGGTTTTGTTCGTACTAGAATTAACAAAAAAACCATAAAAGTACACATATATTAAAACTGAATTATCTATAAATATATTATTCAAAAAATTGTGATACTAGATAATTGAGCTCAATTTATGGAAGACACTGTTTAATCAAAGTTATAAAGAAACACTGTCCAAAATCTCCTGTTTAAGGCATCTTTTATTATTTTCCTCTTCGGCAGATCTGAAATCATCAAGGTCGGTCTTTCGGTCTTTGAGTGCCAACCTTGAAAAATATGCTGTAATCTGCTGCCCAGTTAAATATTCCTTCCTTGAAAAAACATATTTCCCCTCTTCTTGCAGCTGTCTCATCTCATCAGCTGCTTGAAAGGGATCGACTTTTCTACCTGATACCTTCCCAATATCAAACTTCTCCTTCATGTAATTCACTTGAGATTGAGTAAAAACTGTTCTTTTCTTTTTACCTTTCAGTGCCCATCCCTTTACTGATTCTGAGGTTCGGCAGTCATTAAAGTTACAATCCAGTTGAACCCTTGTTCCGTGAAACAAAGAATTAACTTTTTGTCCATACATTGACTTGGCTTTATCTTCAGTTGTTTTTTCATTGTGATAATCACAATTACCAACAATGATGTGTTGCTCCAGTGCACATTGAGTTTTAAAAGCTCTTGTGCAGCCATCTTTTGGGCAATCATATGGCTGATTGATGGAGTTCTTCTTTTGTTTTTTGGGGTTTGGTTCTACAAGTTCTTCTTCTTGTGCCATAACTGAAATGATTAAAAAAAAAACATATTATTTTCTAACACAATTTTATAATTTTATTTCATGTTCAAATATGATGAAATTATTACCAATAAATAATAACAGTCAACTGCAGAAATTCTCTTACTGAGAAAAATGCAAAATGTATTACCCTTTAATTTTACTGTTTAGTCTAACCTTCCATAGAAAATGCAGATAAAGAAATCATAAGCATGCAAAATGCCCTCTGTTTTCAGGATCATAATATGTTCTGACTCTTCTACGTTTGAAATTTTGAAGTTGAATTTGTGGTTATCCTATTATTAGTTAACTCTTTTTAAAGTACAATACACAGGTGATATATCCTGTCCAGTACTATATATTCAAATTTACAAAAACCTTAACAATAAAACTTTCACCTTTTCTCTTCCTGTGTACAAGGTTTAGCATTGCATGCAACCTCAAGCTTCCAAAACATTTTATAGAATCACAAAATAAATTATTATAGAGCTTTGAAAGACCAAGATGTATGTCTATGGCACAGGTTATTTTTACTGCAATGACATGTAGGATAGATTTCAAATGATTTTTTTGTGTACCCTTTTAAGGATGTGATGATGGTGTTACACATAAAAAAAAATATCATGCAATTCTTAGGTTCAAAAGTAAAAAAACTGTTTAAATTTAAATTGTTAAATTGTTTTAATAAATTGTAAAAAAATAAAGTAAAATTTAGCCATTTTTTAATTTGGGACTTAATGCAATTTTCATTTTTAACATTTTGAGAGAAAAAAATGTTTAATTCATATAAAATATCTCAACATTAAATTATTGCGTTACTGTAACATCTCTGTTGCATTTTTCGAAATGATAAAAACCTCGCAATAATTTCTGAATTTAGAGTAGCTGGTTATTTTCAAAACAAATGGATTACCTTCTACTTCCAACAACTGAGGAGCTGTAATTGTCCAATCAACTTTAACCAACAGATTGGTTCTTTGCTCTGTGGTTCCGATGTTTTCCCATGCTATCCGCTTTCCTACAAAAATTATATACTTATTAGTCACCAATTCCTATGGTCAAATTGATACAATCTCAATGTATTGCAACAACTAGTTTAAACTTCAGTGTCAGACAGAAATACTGTGACAATTTTTTTGAAAATAACACATGAAAGACACTTATATTTGAACAGTTTCTCCATAATTATCAAGATGGAACCTAGTTACTGCTTTATTTGACATTTCTTCAAAAGAGTAGAAAAATAGATCAAAATGTTGCACAGGCTTTATCAGAACCATACCAGGAGAATTATACTGATTTTGATTGAATTTTTGTTGGTTGGTAATGAAATGACACTTTTGAGCAACTTTTTGAGGATATTTTGGGGCAATCTGGTTGAATGGTTGGAGGAAGCAGGGGTGACCTGAAAATACCACTAACTTTTTATAAGGAATCTTATCTAGTATATTGGTGTCTATAATGCCCGATCAGAGAATGAACATACAAACTTAGTGCTGACTGGCTAGTGATTACAGTAGCAGTTTAGACAATTGGCCATCAAGGTCAAAGCAGTAACTATTGACTATTTGTTTAAGCATGAAAAAGTGCAATAAATTAAATGTACACCTTAACCATGTTAACCATGGCAAACAAGCAGATGATATTCATTGAGACACAAAACTACATGTGTTAGTTATTCATAGGTCAGATTCATAATTCTGTTTATTACCTTCTCCTATTCCATATGCCTTCCAAACTGTTATTCCATTGACATCAAATGAAAAATTATGCAATTGAGTAATTCCAGTAATTGGTTTAATCTGTGACTTCTCTGCATCCAAATTAGTAACAATGTCAACAACTCTAACCCTAAATGATCCTTTCTGTTTAACATCTATAGCCTGTAAAAATAAGCAGAAATGAAAATTAGAATTGCTATGTTTATAACAGGTTATTACTTACTGGGTATGCATAATAAATACCAATTCTCTTATCATATAACTATGCATAACATCTTGGCTGAAATTAATGCATACCAATTCTCAAATGATGATTTGTGTTCTTAGTGTATTGTTGGTTGTTCATTATGTCGTTTTGGTGGGTTATGTCATTTTAGTTGATTTTTACTGTAGTGTACACACTGATATGTTAAACCTTGCAATGAATAACATGTGCCTGTCCCAAGTCAGATGCATTGTTATTTTGGAAATTTGTGTTATACATTAATTAGGTTGTAAGTTTTTTTAAGGTGTTTAAAAATAATTTTTCACTTATTTCAGCCCTGTAAACCATTCAATGCAGTAATGACTTTTTTTTTCTATTAAAGGTCATACAGTGACTTTAGCTGATTATATATCTCTTTATGGAGATTTGTTTCCTTGACAAGACGTTTATAACACTCTTTTTGTAATTGGCATACTTCTTACTATGTCAACTTCTTACTCTTTATTTTTGCATATAAAATTAGTATTTATTCAGACTCACCTTTTTCATCTCCTCTGCAGATGTGACATCATGTCCCTCATTAATGTATCTTCTAACACATGCCTTGATATGTGAAGCTCTGCGGTCACATGGACCTACAACACATTTGTAAACTGTCATTACATACAATGCAATGGTTGCAAATCAATATGAATATATATACATTTTATATTTGAGAAACTACCAAAAAAAAGTTATTCTCCAAATATCAGGATCAGAAGACAAGACCTTTAAAATTGCTTAAAATAAGTACCATTATTCCATTATACATGCATGCAATTCGGATAATACATTAATGCAGTTGTAGGTCACAAAATGTAAATTTTGATAATTCTTTTCCCATCTGAAGACAACAAAAAAAAAACCTTCAACTAAAATTGACTTGTATGTATGTGCCTATCCCAAGTCAGGACCCTGTAATTCAGTGGTTTTCATTTGTGTATGTGTTTCTCATTATTTTTTTTTATAAAAAGGCCGTTAGTTTTCTCGTTTGAATTGTTTTACATTGTCATTTAGGGCCTTTTAAAGATAACTATGCTGTATGGGCTTTGCGCATTGTTGAAGGTCTTACCATTACCTATAATTGTTAATTTTTTTGTCATTTTGGTATCTTGTGGAGAGTCATCTTTTTTCAATTTATTGAAATATTTTTTATTTTGAAAAATAAATTTGAAAACTATGAAATTTTACCTTTGCCATCCTGTGCTTCACTGAAATTGTATGTTTTCAACTTATCTCCTAGTTCATCTTTAAGTGCTACCATCATCATTGTGTTCTTATAACATCCTGCATTATCTGAGAAGAAGTTTACCTCCTGTATATTTGGTAGTTGTTTTCTCAGGTCATGGACTACATCACACAACACAGAAGCAGTAACAGAACCATCTTGAGATATCTAAAATATAAAATGACAATGTTTTGTTACTTATAAAAAGCAATTTGTATGGCAAGCAATTTTGCTATTTATTCTTACTTCAAGATATCTCATAAACCTTATAAGATATCTTATATAGTTTATCAGATATCTTATATAATTGTCTTTACAAGATATCTCATAAACTATATACAATATCTTATAAACTATATAAGATATCTTATATAAAAGTTGTTTATAAGATATCTCATATACTTTATAAGATATCTTATAAACTTTAGGAGACATCTTATAAAGTATATGAGAAATCTTAAGATATCTTATAAACTTTAGGAGATATCTTATATATATATATGAGATATCTTATATAATATATGAGATATCTTATAAAAATGAAATTATATAAGATATCTTATAAATTATATGAGATAACTTATATATATTATATCAGATATCTTATATATATTATATGAGATATCTTGAAATTCGAATAAATAGTAAAACAGCTTGCCATTCATTTGGATAAATCTTTCTTAATCTGTGATGCATTGAGTTAAAACATGCAGCTCAAAAATGATACAGAAATAAAGAAAAAGGAAATCAGCATTCAGAATTATAGAAAAATGATTCATTGTAAATTAAGAAAGTAATTGACTGCTTTTATAATGAATTATTGAGATAAAACAACCTAGACACCTTTTTTGCAATAATTCATGAATTTACAAAAATTGAAAAAGATTACAAATTTTATATCAAAGTTTTGATATTGAAGTTGAATAAAAGTTAGCCTTATTTATATGCAAAGAACATTTTCCAATTACCAACAAATTTCTGAAAGCTAATAATTATCTGAAGAAATTCGATTTTTTCAAAAAGCTGAACACTGGAAATAATAGATAATTATATATCCCTTAATAGCTTTGTTCTTTAAGAAAAACTAGCAATATCTTTTTATTACCTGGGATGAAAAAATGTGTACATGTGTAATTGTCTTTAGTTCTTCCCCTTGTTTGTATAATGTTACTGAAATGTGCCAGTTGATTCCACGTTTGGCGAACCAGTCACTCTGACCTTCTCTAAATTTGCGTGGAAGAAATTTCATCGCCCAGTCACATGTGATTAGTGCTTGATTTTCATTTAAATTCTTTAGCAGATCTTGTTTTGCACCTTCTTGATTCCTAGCTCTCATAGCATGACTTTTCCAATCTTTTATAGCTTCTACAGCATTTTCAACCTGAAAAAGTAAATTATGGTAGGAAAAGTGGTTAATTCCTAATTAACACACAGTCTTTCTTTTTAAATACAATTCAACAACCTTACATACAGCTATACTATCAATCTCAAAGCAATTCACACTGAAGTCATTTCATGTCTACTCTATCAAGGGAGGTTACAGTATTTTTATGATGACAATTTTTTGTACTTGAATGTAATGGTTCATGACCACAGTATTGAACAATTAGCTAAGACAATTTAAAATTCCTTTGTTTACTTCTCCATTTAGTTAAGGAAATGGAAATAAGGTGATTGAAATTACCTGGAATACAATGGAATCTTTATTGTCCCATGTACCATTCTGTGTTAGAGTACTTATTTCAGCTAAAAAGTCTGTCAAGTCAATACACTGTTCACAACTGTGTGTATGCTGGGTGTTACAACTTTGGGAGAAGCACTTTTCACTATCACTTAGTGCAAACATTTGGCAATGATCTGGAACAGCATTCTCTTTTTGGATATGTACCTTTTGATTTAAAAAAAAATCTAAACCATTAGAAAGATTTGTTCCAAACTTAAGAAATTAAAAGGGTAAACAGATCTGTACATCCACACAAAAAAAGATCACATGTAAATTACTAGGTAACCTATGGGTTTAATTATAAACACAGCCAACATCATAATAATGTAAACTTGAGTCTCCATTGCTCAACTGAACAATTCATTGGTTAAAATTCCTAGTTATTTTCAGACCTACTACATGTTGTTTGAGTGAACTTGTATATTTGTTATTTTTCAAAGAAGTACTTCCATTCAACATGTTCATTGTTGTTCAAATGTGCCTTATGGTATCAATATATGTATATAGAGTGTGGTGACAATTACAGTTAGGTAACACTGTAGTTCAATCATTGACATAAGCTAACATGTCACTTTCAATTTATTTAATTATAATGTTTCTTATAACATGATTTAGACTATCAATATGTTTTCAAATACCTTGAAATCTGATTTGATATATCGCTTCCCATTTAGCAATTTGGATTTCAGTTCTTTCTTCTTTTCACTGGATGTGCAGAGTTTTTCTATGATGGTTTCAAGATCTTGAAATGCCTTTCCACCCTCTGCGATGTAATAGTCAAGTCCCTCAACACATTTCCTTACTGAGGCAGAACAGTCATTAAGGATCTTATACATTGTACTTCTTCCTACAATTATTACAATATAATAAAATTGAGAATGGAAATGGAAATAATAGTTGATCATACACATATATATAAATTTCAATTTGATAACACACCAAATTTTTTATTGTCATTATGAATAAAATCAATAAATTAATGACTACAACATCCTTATTTTTTTAGAAAAATCTATTCTATGTGAGCAATGTCTTTTTCAAATTAACAAACATAAGCTGACGAAGGTGTCCCATGTTTCTTGTATATTATGTCAACCTGAATTCAAGATAACTATGTACATGCATATGGAATTATAACTGTTTCATGACTCTCAATTTCTTGTCAACCCTTTATTTATAATTTGTTAACAGCTGTATCAAGGGCACCAGGCTCATATTTTTATCAACACCAGTTGGGAGTTTTGTCATCAGTGGGCTCAAATCTAAATAATTATTAGTTTAAAAGTGTTTATCTATCTTTTTATAAACATACCTAAATGACCAACATTTTCTGATTCACAATACTGAATGTACTGATTTACAAGAGATGAAGGTGCAAGACTTCGAATCAAATTCGGCACAGCGACTATTTCTCCAGTTGTAAGCTTCATAGTTTTCATACCAAAAGGTAGATCTTTAACAACATCTGAACTGATAATGAAATCTATAAAGTGTTCCAACTCTGCTATGTCTATCTTGTTTCTCGTTAGTCTTTCTTTGGACACAGGGAGACCACAGCCTACTTCATCACTGTGCAGTTTGGCAGCATAAAATCGGTACTTTGTCAGATCCGGTATCATCTAAAAAATAAATAAAATTGAATAGATATAAAAGCAACATAAATACTATACTATCAATAAAAATAAATATCTTGAAAATTTGGTCATATATGTATTGTATTTAAAGCTTTGCCATCATTAAAGGTTGATTTTACTCTTGCAATTTCAGTGAACCTAGGGAAGTGAAAAGAAGCTAGGTAAACCTAGCTATATTGGCGACAATAAAATTATGTTTTTCTAAGGCCATGCCTTGAACACAATACAGTTATCTCCACTATATTGCCATATATTCAAATAAATTTGATGTAACAAATATTTTGGCTCATTTCTGGGCCTTTTATAGCTGGGGACTATGTGATGTGGCCTATGCTCATTGTTGAAGTCTGTACAGAGACGTATTATATATATATACAGTTGATAGTTTCGGTGTCATTTTTGTCTCTTGTTGAGAGTTATGTTTCATTGGCAATCATACCACATCTTCTTTTTAATATTATACATATATATATATGACATATGTAACATGCCAATGAGATGCAACATACCTCTCTGACCTCATTAAAGCTATAATTTCTGGATAAAACTGATAGGATTTGCCTTCTTAATGACCATGTTTCTGCTGAAATATATATGTCCTTCAATATAAGTGCTGTTTGATCATGTGTAGAGGACTTTTCAGGTGTATGTGCTGAAAACACAGACTTGAACAACAAATCTTTTAAAGAGTCTCCCTCACCAGGGCAGATGGTTTCACAAATGGCTGACATACATTGTAGAGCTTTTGACAGGCATCTCTGCTTGGTTTTATCTGTAGATGATGATAATGGAATCAATTTTTCTTTCACAGGTGACACATCTGATATGGCCAGGAAGGAATTCAGCTTCTGTAACTTGTCCATCACACAAACTGATGCCTCTGAATATTGGCTGTCACCTGTCTCTAAGCACATACTTTCACTCTCTGTTTGACTCTCTCCATCTGTTACTGTTTCCTAAAAATAAATATGCTTCAAGTAATATACTCTGATTTGGTTATTGTCTTATCATGCATGAATTACAACTCAACAAATAACAAATAAATCACATTTTTGCAAAAATACAATACAATTAGAAAAATATGTCCACATTGTACATTGATGCCAGATTGCAATCTCATTTTTTATTGTCATGACATAAGGGAGCCAACACATTTGTGTCAAAACCTTTATTTGGCATTTGGTTATATGTCTCATTAACATGCCTTCATCTTATTTAATCCAATACATATCCATTCAATACTTTGAAACTTATTTGTTGAAGTTAAAGATAAGGTCATCTGTTATAATGTGAAAATGAAAAATACCTGTTGGTGATCATTCCAAAGTTTTGTACATGAATCAGAACTGTAGCATTTGTCTTCTCTTTTCTCTCCATCAATGTTTAAAGCTAAATTTGTGTTATTGTCAATCTGAAAAGATAAAAATTACGGTAATTATGAAACGAGAGCTGCATTTTACACATAATTGGACTAAATACTCTACCATATTTGTACTCATTTTTTATTTTCCATATATTATGTTTTGCTATTGGGAGTGTTCATGAAAATCTGACTTTGCTACTTTAGACAAGAAACCATTTTGCCTTCATTTTCAAGAAGGTCTGTGCTATACTTATTTGTTCAGTATTTATTTTATTTGTATGTTTAGTGCTTTCAATTTGTGCATCAACTATTAATGATATAGAGAAAAGTCTGCAAAACACCAAAGATTTATATACAAAATGTCTATTTTCTTGTATGTAATAAAATGCTCTGTGTTGAAAGAGGGGGCGTATAGTATAACCTTTACTAATCATATTTTGTTCTGTTACTCTTATACTTTTAAAGCAAGAAATATAGATCTAAAAAAAGAAGATATGGTATGATAGCTTTTTTGATTTTTTTGAATATCTACATTTATTCATTCACTAATTCTTTCAAGTTCCAGATAAATTCAAATATCAAGATTATTGAGTAAATTAATATCACAGGATAAAGTTATACAACCTATACAACCAAATATTGCATTTATGTAATTATGTGTTTTATAAAAAAAAAATGATAACAGTATTTAGTTATAATTTTGAAAGTTCATAAATATTTTCTAATATATATTATATATATGTTTTGGTCTTATAACTGGCTTTATCAGAAGTGTTTCTAATTGAATTAATAGCATTAAATGCAATTTATATATATCAAATGAAAAATCATTTATCAATATATTATAAATTATTGCATATCAATATAATATTTCCTACCCACAGAAAGTAACCAAAAGTTTATAGTGTGCAATAAATTCCAATATTGCACTGGTGCAATTAATCTTCTAATTTCATGATGTCATCAATGACAAAATCTTCTTAGTTTAAACCAATTTTTACTTTTCAGATATTATATTGCTATGCAATAAAAGGGTTATTGCATGAAATTTGGGGAATATTCATGCAATAACCCTATATACTTATCATATATATATATATATATATATATATATATATATATATTTAATACAGTATAATAATATACAAAATACCTCTGATAATGTCTCTACAGAGATTTCCTCACTTGGCTCTGAAACCTCAAGATGTGCATCTGGTTTGCCTGATGACAAGTGTTTTCTGCAGTTTGAACAGATAGCTGTTTGTAAAGAAAAAAGCATGCTTCATTTAATAATTAAAAAAAACCAACATACATACAATATATTATGATACATTTTATAGGAAGATAATAAATATAAGCAATAAAACTTTGCAAAGTCGAAAGTTGACTTGATAGAATAAATTGTTGTAAATAATATTAAATAAGAATGTACATACTAGTCATACATGAAGTTGCTATAAAAAATCTTAAAAATAAATCCAAGCACTATATATTGATTTTGGTGTAGTTTGCTTGGAGACAATCCTCTTATTTTTTATATCTATAAATGAAGTACATGATTGTGTGTAATGTATAATCCATTAATCACACCATTTCATGTAAATTATTTCACTCAATTTAATTTGATGCTTTGTTATGATATACTTTTTATCTGATACTATTTTAAGGTAAATCACATTTGCATACTAGATAACATTCTAGCAAATATTTCTTTAAAAATTACTTTGTTTTTATAAAATGCAATAGTTTGATGTGTGCTTACTAACTGTAATATAAATTTACAGTCAGAATATTTTAAATTGCAAATTTTCTGGGTTTTAGCAGCAACTTCTGCCAGCCCATTAGTTTGTAAAGGGAGGTAATTTGACATTTGTTATAAACAAAAAATGTTTGTGAAAGTATTTTCAAGTACTGTTTTTCAGTCTAACATCTACAACAGATGATATACAATCATAATCAACAACTCAGTGTTAGTATAACTGTCAATTCATTAATAATTTCGAAAATATATTTGGTGATTCAACTACTTTATTCAGCATCTGTTTCAAGATGAAATGGGGTCAGCTGTTACGTGTATTTTACAGATCATTCATATATATTTATATTCAATTATAAGGCATTTGATCATCAAGAAAATGATTGGCAATGAATTTGTATAATACTTACGGGTTCCAATAGCCAGTACAATGCCAGTACTGCTGTGAATCTTCAACATGGCATCCTTTGTAATATTTCTCTCCGCCCGTGGAGCTGTCTTCTTATGGTGTGAAAGTAGTGTTGGAATAGCACATCGAACAGATTTATTCTTAGACCGGTTTTTAATCAAGATTTTCTCCAAATGAACATTACAGACTGAAAAGTTTTTGGTTCTCTGACAGAAAAGCAGACCAACTTCTGACAATACTATGTCTGATATTTCCCTATCTATGTCACAGAGGCTTTCATAAGAACTACTACAACACACAGATGTGTCAATACAACTTAAACTACAATTCATCTCACTGTTTTCTGGTTATTTCTCAACAAGGTGCACACATATTACCATCTACTGTCGTCTGTTATGTTGTTATGGACAATAGCTTGTTTATTGCTTCTAAATAAATGAGGCAATAAAAGGGAAGTAACTCTCTGACAAAAATGATGCTTATTTGAAAATTTTCAATGGTGATTATATGAAAAATAATGTTTACCCCACTAATATTTTTTTCTTAATTGATTGTCTTTGGTAGCTTGTTTTAAAATATCTATACTAAATTTAATGATGTTTGGTGCAATTAATATATTTTGGCTGTGAAATTTCCAAAGTTTTTTAAGAAAAATAATACAAAGCCCTATACATTGAGCTCTCATACAATTAATCAGACCTCCAAGGTAAATTTAGACAAATTAAAATATTCATTTGGCCATTTCAAAATTATTAATTTAGTACATATTCACTCATTTAAACAAATTCTCTGCAATTTGTATCTTTTATCAAGAAACTCATTTTTTAGTTCAAATTACAATATCAGAAATATGACATGCTGTTTCCATAGCAACCACAGCAACACTATCAGATCTAAATACATTTTTGAATTACTATTGCCGAATGAAGTGTCCCTGCAAAATTTTTTGAAAATCTGTGAACGTTCATGTCTTTATGAGTTTGATCCTTAGGGAGAACTGGTGTTAAGATGTTTGTGTGTCCTCTACTACTTTTTCAATTTTTTTTACATTGTCTTATCGGGGCCTTTTACAGCTGACTATATGCGGTATGGGCTTTGCTCATTGTTGAAGGCCGTACGATGACTTATAATTGTTAATGTTTGTGTCATTTATGTCTTTTGTGGATAGGTGTCTCATTGGCAATCATACCACATCGTCTTTTTTACATGTTCTTGTAGTTTGATATGCTCTTTCTCAACATTATCAGTTCCTAAGCATTTCTTTCAATTTGATCAATAGTGATTAAAACTATTGCTTGCTTCATATGTCTACTTACATTGGCAACATGGTCTGTCGTTGCAACATTTTCCATTATGTTTCCATCCTGACCTAAACGTCTCATCAGATGATAAAACCTTTCCTTCTGCATGTAACGTTTGAAGCAAGGCATATTCCAGAGGGTTAAAGAGTTAATCAGCTTATCTGCTCCATAACGCCAACACCAACGGCAGCATGGATTCTTCCATGACATTCTAAAACTACATCAATGTTTGTTACATTTATTACAACCATGAATAGTCTCTTCCCCCTTGTTTCACATACTGTGTACAAGATTTACATGTTTATTTTGTTTTCTTTTTAATCTAGCATGTCTATGTAAATTAGGATTGCACATGTTCATTAGGTTAACAGCCAAAGCTTAGGTTTTCCTTTTTGTGAAACAGTAGCCATTGATTAAGTGTGCGACAGAATTAATCCTGAAATCAAGCTGAGTGTATCTTTTTTTCTTCTTTTCCACCTTGTTGAAGTTGTCATATGTTATGTACCTGGTGCAATAAGGAAATAACAAATTTTGACATTCTGACATGTTTCTTTTGGGAGTTTTCACTGTTATTGTTATTAAGCTATCATGTCAGTGTAAGAATTATCACTTTGAAACGAATATAAAATCTTATGTAACTTGATTTTCAAATATCATACAAGCCACTGCAGTCCTGAATTTCAGTAGATCAACATAAACAATAATGGTTCCCTGCTTAAGTGCCTCTCAAAGTACTGCAAACAATCATTGCGAATAAATTGCAGCAAAAATGTGTAATCAAATATATTTAAGTAAAATAGAGAACCATTTAAAATATTTAGATATATTGTATCATATAGGATTAATAGATACATACAATTTGATTTCAATATATGGTTTAATTTTAAAATAATCTTTTATAACTTGTATTTACAACCATTAACAATATGCTACCAGTTATTGATTATTTAAATTTATAAGTTTTAATAGTTTTTCATACTTAAAAATAATATTAGTGATATCATCACACGAGCTGCTGCCCATCTCTTTTTCATGTGGTACTGTTTCAACGTTCCAGTTATATGAACCAATTTCAAACTTGGATTATTGCTGTTTCGTATAAACTTCCTGTAATGAATATTCGTTATTTATACCTCTTCGTGTCGATAGCTTACAATATTTCACTTTAGAATCTTAAATAGCCTGATGCTGGTCCAATGTGTCTTCTTTCTCTGTTTCTTGAGAAGTATTATTTTACTCTTTTTATTCACTATTAAATGTAACAATTCATACATATACGCAGGGGGAAAATGGTGTCAAAAAAGGTACCGCAATCGCACAAGAATGCTATAGAACACATCTAGAACTTTACAAAAAATGTTCATTTCATCTTCCTCCGTATATATTTATTGGATGGAGCGATTCAAATGAGAAGACACAGCAATTTTATTTGGACAACAACATACTAATATTTTGTACATTTGTTTCTTCTTTCAATTGATAATTACATTGGTGCATTTATATGATCAAGTTCTTGTGCATCAATAATCGTGATGATATGCCTCCTTCTTGTTTATAGTCATTATGTTGAAATTTCATCTTTCTAATAAATGTAGGAAAAATAAAGGCAACAGTAGTATACTCATAAATCCAAGGACAAAATCGGGGAAACAAACTTAAACCGAGGGAAACGCATTAAATATAAGGGGAGAACAACGACACAACACCAAAACGCAACACACACAGAAACGGACCAAGTATCAGACAAAATCCCACGAGAATAACACGTATAACATCTAAAACAAATACATGAATTTGGGATAAACAAGTACCGTGCCACGTCTTATCTTAATATTTCAAAAATAAGAGAAAACAAACGACACAACATTAAAATGCAACACACACAGAAACGAACAATAATATAACAATGGCCACCTTTCTGACTTGGGTACAGGATATTTTTAAAGGGAAATAAATGGTGGGATGCCAAACCTCGCACTTTAATGGTCAAGTTAAATATAACATTGAAATGACAACATAATATTACAGGACTACAATACAAATAAATAGGAGAACATATTAGACAAAGAAACACATGATTAATAGATAACAAGGCAGCACTCGCACCCGCAAAGTGGAAAGGGATTAATATAAGTTGCAAAACTTGTTTCCCAATCCACTATAAATAAATATGTTTAAACTAGATAACAAAAAGAAACGGGTTAAAATTCAATACGTCAAAAACGCGCCTCGTCAACACAAGACTCACCGGTGACGCCCAGATATAAGAGATCGAAAGTGAAAAAAGTACAAAGGTGTACAGCACTGAAGATCAAAAGTTGAAAAAAGTTGTGCCAAATACGGTGTAGTTTTTATGTTTGGGATAAGAACATCCTTATTATTTAGAACTACTAATGCTATTGTAAACAGTAAATTTTATCAAATGAATATGAAAGAGATATACATAATGAAACTGAAGTATTAACTAATTACTGAAAACTAAACCCGAATACATAATGCTAAGACCTACACAGAAGAGACACACCCGACTCAGTTCAGGCCTAATGGCAGTAAATCATAAATTTTAAAATGACGTCACATACGACTGCGAAAAGGCACAAACATTACGGCACATTTGAATTTCTGAAATTTAGAAACAGCATGACGTCACATATGAAAAACTATAATTCAAAAGTAAGATAGAATTAGGATTGATTTAAGATTATATTAGAACTAAATACTGATATTACATTTAAACAATGCATATTGCAATACTTATTAATAGCAATTAACTATAATATATATATGTCCAGTTTGTTATCAATCCAACTTCAAACGTAAATTATCGTACAAAATTAAATATAATTAATAAAGGCGGTGATTAATTTTTCTTTCCGTAACTCCTAAATATAATTAAAAAAAAGACGTCAATTTGACAAAATCCGATGAGAATTACAAATATCACATTAAGCATTTAAACTAAATACATGAATTTTGGATAGACAAGTACCGTAACACGTCTTATAAATGTAGTAATGCGAATTTACATTCAGCAAAACAGTCACAATCGGGAATAAGTCACGTTTGGTAATTAAAAGATTAGACGACATCATGATAAACCACGTAAAAATGTCCTTGGCTAGTTTGGTTAAAGACGCATCGTATGGATCCATCAATTTGTGTTTACGTAGTGTCAATTTTAATCTGTCCTCCTCATAACTTTGTTGGAGCAGTTTTTGCGTAAGGAGCACACGTTCCATTTCAAATTAATAAAAAAAAGTCGCACTTTGGAGAAAAATATCAACTTTTAGTTTTCTGTTCAGTATTGATCTGTTGAATGAAGACCATGAAAATCTAGATGTCTGACCTACAAATACAAAAAAACTCAAAAATTATCAGTGAAGAGAGCAATACTTTGGCTATTTTATCATGTTTATGATTATTATGATAAACTTTCATTTGAATATTCATTGTTTGTACTCTTATTTTTTTGTGCTATGTGTCTATGATTTACATATTATCGGTTCTTGTTGCAGTCTTTTGAGTTATGCTCATTGCAACAAATGTTTACAATTTGTTCAAATGTTGTGCTGAAATTAAAACCAATGTCGGGTATAGGGATTGCTCATTGTCAAAGGCTGTACAGTGAACTATTTTTGTTAAATTGAGGCAGCTCGCGGGTTTTTTTTTGCGGGGACTTTGAAGACAATGCAAACAATCCTGAAATAGTTCAGCTCAAGGAAGACTTCAGTATTGTGCGGCCCATATGTGAAGAATGCATTGGTAGAGGAATGAAACCTGCAACCAAGAATGCCAAAAAAGTTAAAAAGTCAAAAAAATTAACATTGAACTGTCATTGTTGTCATGTCTGTTGTATTGTACTTGAATTGGAATTTGTCATAATTCCAGATAAAGCAAAATATACTGACATATTAAAGGTATTAAATCAGCACAAGCGCATGTCATCATTTGTGAAGTTCTGCAGTTTGTTTTTGGAAGGTCTTTTGTTTGGAAGGTTTTTTTTCTTCCTCCTACCCATTCTGTTCTTAATAGTTGTCCGTAAAACGAAATGAAAAAAAAAAGAAAATCTTTAATTTTGTTTTCGTCCTCCTACCCTTTGGTTTTGTAAGAAAATTTCGTAAAACTAAAAATATAATATCTATGGCCTTAGTAATTGTTCAGCCCTTTTCCTTAACAAAATTGTTATAAATTATAGGTCAATAAAAATTATTTTGTCGCAATCAAATAATCACTGAATTACAGGCTCCTGACTTAGGACAGGTACATACATAATATGGCGGGATATCAACCATCCCATAGCCTAAGACAGTGGTATCACAATTTTTTTGAATTTTTGAAAATCTTAAGTCTTTTTTACCTCAGGCATAGATTACTTTAGCTGTATTTGGGAAAACTTTTAGGAATTTTGGTCCTTAATGCTCTTCAATTTCGTACTTTATTTGGCCATTAGAACTTTTTTGGATTCGAGCGTCACAGATGGGTCTTTTAAAGACGAAACGCGCGTCTGGCGTATATACAGAAGTTGGTCCTGGTATCTATGATGAGTGTATTTACAACCACTTGGACGATGCCACTCCTGGTGGAGATTTATTTCCCTGAGGGTATCACCAGCCCAGTAGTCAGCCCTTACTTTGACCTTATTTTCACGGTTCATTGCTCTGTGTTAGGTTTTTGTGTTTAGTCTGTTTTTCTTAGACTTCAAGCAATAGGTCAAATATATTTGTTGTAAGAATTGTTAGATGTACATGTCTGCCTGGCATGGTTCATCTGACCATGACCTCATTTTCATAGTTCAAAGGTCGATGTTTAGTTTTCTTGGTTTATGTTAAATTTATGTGACAGGTGAAATAAAGCTTTATATTTAGGACTATCAACATAATATCAATGATTAGTAAAGAAGGCGAGACATTTCAGTGTGTGCACTCGTTTTTTTTTTTTTATATATCTGGGATTACTACCAAAGAGGAGTGCTTGTAAAATATAATTGCCTACCGAACTTCATTAGCTTCTTTTCCTGAGGAGCAAACTTTACGAAGCCTTGAAAAGATTTCGCTCTTTTCAACACTGTTGCTAAAAGTATCAGTCAAGTCTTTTGTCTCTCCTTCTGTAAGGTCTAAAAACAAGCGAACAGGAGTCCTGATGTTCTTTCGTATAAGAATTCCTGAATGTTTGCCACCGATCTGCTTCTCTTAAAAAAATAGTACGTTTTCAAACACATTTTTATCCTTTTAAACATTTCTTTCCAAAATAATTCATTAGGGAAGATAATGAAACAAAGGATGGAACCAGTGCTGATATACTCACAACAAAGCCAGGAGTGACAAGTACCGTAAACAACCTGTAAATTCCAAAACACCTCGTGCTGAGTCATTAAGTTAAAGTAGATAAAAGGTGTACTTGATTTGGTCCATATTTTTATCTGTTCTGACCAATTACTACATTAATAAACATGTTTTAAGGAAATCAAGGCTAGCACCACATGCAATAATCCTATATTTATCGGTCATTAAATTGCCAAATATGATAGAACAAGGATAAAGGCTGTGGATTTTCTATAAAAGAGGGACGAAAGATACCAAAGGGACAGTCAAACTCGTAAATCTAAAACAAACTGACAACGCCATGGCTAAAAATGAAAAAGACAAACAGAAAAACAATAGTACACATGACACAACATAGAAAACTAAAGAATAAACAACACGAACCCCACCAAAAACTAGGGGTGATCTCAGGTGCTCCGGAAGGGTAAGCAGATCCTGCTCCACATGCGGCTTATGTGATTACAAATCCGGTAAATAGTCTAATTCGGTAGGTCAAATTCATGAAAGGGAAGGGGATTGTAGTTACGACGTAAGGAACATATCCGATATCATTTGTGAAACGGTTATTCCATAACGGTCAACCAACTCGTGATGGCGTCCGTAAAATTTACGAAGGGATGATTTCAACTTCACCATTTGGAACTCTTGGTTTAAAAGCTTCCTTGTGAGCAGTAACCCTCTATCAAGAAAATCGTGATAGGAAATGCAAGCACGGGAATATCGTATCAATTGGGAGATATATACCCCGTATGCAGGTGCTGCTGGAATGTTGCTACTTAGAAATGGAAAGTTCACAATTGGAAAGCTGAAATCATCTCTTTTGTCGTAAACCGACCCTCATTGTCAATTTCTAGATGCCAGTCAAGATATGAAGCCGACTTAACTGTATCTGTAGTATCCTTTATCTCCAATTCGATGGGATGGATGCGTTCCACATAGTCACCAAATTTTGAATTGTTTAGTGAAAGAACGTCATCTACTAGTATATAGCGGAAAGTAGAGTTAAAGGATATTGCTAACTTCTTATCTTTCTTCCTAAGAAGTTCCTGCATGAAGTCAGCCTCATAATAATAAAGAAACAAGTCAGCAAGTAGAGGGGCACAGTTTGTTCCCATTGGGATGCCGACAGTCTGTTGAAAAACACGTCTTCTGAATGTAACAAATATGTTGTCAATCAAGAAATCAAGCATCTTGATAATATCGGTATAAAATTTCCATATGTTTTGCATTGAAGCAACACAAGGGTACATAATCCTTAAGGAATTAATAATTTTAACAAATTCCATCATTCAAATATTGACTTTAAATGAAGAAATGCAACAAATTGAAGCGTCAAGGACGTTTTTCCGAGTCGGATGTAATCAAATGTCGTTACCTTTAACAACTAACAGATTTTTTCCATCATATATGTTGGATTAACTAAAGGGATAAGAATATTACGACAAATGATAGAATCATTAGTTGTGAATAATCAAGATCAGATTCATGCACAACCAAATATTGAAAATAACAGAAATCCGCAGTATGAATTGGTAAAACAATAAAGTATTGTGTTGTATATTCATTTGAGTAATTGAGCAATTATTTTTTCACAATGTTGGTCTTTCTATTTCTCTGTAATTACACTGGTGATCAAATTTGTAAATTAGCATGTTTGATAATTAAAGTAAGTATTTATACTTTTAATGGATGTAGTCCTTTTTTCGTTTTTTTTCTCGGTTATATTTTTTTAATTGATTAACAAGTTTTTTTCATTTAACTTATTTTAAATAGTATTTATATTTAAAGTTTTTTTATATGAAAAATTATTTCTCTCAGATAAAAAAAATCATACATAAACTACATCCCTCTGGTCATTAATTGAAGGTATTGTTTTAAATGAGATTTTAACTTTTTCGAAATCAAATCATTTATGTGTTATTACAATATTATAATATCATCTTTAATAATCTCTTAGATTTTTAGAAGTTCAATATAGTTTTTTGGTTTATCCAGATTATGTTTTATTTATTATATGAAGTATTTTCAAGTTAAGTTTTTATTTACAAAAGGCTGAAGATTTTATTTAACTTGATATCTTTAATAATATGTAGGAATGAAATTTTGAGTGAATATTAATGTTACATAATCAAAGCCCTGTAAGCACTGTAGGCAGTTAACCAAAAACCAAGGCAGTCATAATTATGAAAACTGTGGCAAATAAAGGTATTAAATACAGGTTATTGTTTTAAGTATAGTATGTAATTATATCGCTCATGGTGTTCCGGCTATTTCAACTTTTGTAAGCAAAACCATCCGAGTAATTCTAAGATTTTGCTTATTTCACCAAGGACAATAATAAATTGATAGGAGATGACAATATTAACAATACTGCAGAATTAATTCCTTGTTAGCTAGAAATGGACATTTATATAATGAGCTGGGGTTTTTGTGCTGTTGAAGTCTTCCAAAATGAACTTTCCATTCTCAATTTTATTTTGTGCCTCGGTCATTACTTTCATTATTTTTATGTATAATAAAAACATTAATTAATTTAATCAAAGAGCTGAAAGCTCTGAGGAAAAATGACGCCACTGTCTCTAGTATTGGGATATTTTTTATGCAAGTCTTGATTTTCACATACCGTAATTAATTTAACAATGCAACATGTCTTGTAAGCATATAATTGATATTCGTATATATGTGTGTGTGTGAAGTGACTGTTTTTTTTAAAGACAAATGAATAGGTCAAGACTACCTGAATTGTACAAATAAATACCGTAGAAAAGCTTGTATATTTCTCACTGGTACATAGTCCCTTCTGTCAGAAAATTTTAATTAATTTTAAATAATCTTTTTGTTACTGTTATCAAAGGTCTAATAAAACTCAGGTAATTGAAAAAAAAATTATAGTCAAACCGGCACCTGGTTAAATTGGCACCTGGTCAAATCGACACCCTAAATAGTCAATTTGTCACCCATGTTTAATAAATATATATTTTTAACAGTATTTTAAGCATAAAGAGTAAAAATAAGAAAGGGATTGCCAGATTTGTTTTAAGTATTTAAGCAAAAAGAGTTAAGTACCTAAGGAAAGGATTGTCTGAAAATATTTACTTTCACATTTTTTGGGGGTTCATGTACATTTTGTATATATTTATTTTTCTCAACTAAATGTGTATGTTCCAGACCGTATGAGTATTTGGACCGTACGCGTGCGGTCTGGACCGTATGCGTACTTTTTCAAAATAATCTGATTAATATCATTAAGAAGTTGCTTAAGTTTATAAGTTACAAATGCATGTAAAGTTCATTTACAGCTCAACATAACTTAACTCTCAAATTAATATGTAAAAGTTCCAATAGTAATTGGAATAAAAACTTAATTTTTTAACTAATACAAAAATTCACGCTTATTAGATCTGTTCATCATGTTAATATTTTGTATTTAGCCTGTCGATCAGTAATACATTAATTGAATTATGATCATAGAAATTTACATTATCGGAAGTTAACATGATGTGGAACTACAATTTTAGAATATAAGAAACTTTATAAAATAATGCAAATGCAAAGGAACATGAATGAACTGCAAACATGTAAATAATTTATCATTAATTGTGGTAGTAAGAGTCACCATGGGAGAGAGTACCAAAACAGGATTCAGATATTCATTTAAACATATATTTAAATTCAATTGTTCAATTATTCAAAGGTATTGAATATTCATTTTTTATGCATTTTTTAACCAGTTGAGCATTTAACAGGATTGTTGGTTTGATGTTGTTTATTCTTTCCTGAAAAAAACACCTAAAATTAGCTATTATTTGGCATGAAAGTAAGATTTATTGAAAGGGACTCATAGTTTTCCATTTTATTTTTCTAATTGTTTCATTGTTAAGTAACAGCTTGGGTAAGGGCTTCGTTGTTTACCTTTTTACACAACAACTAATTAACTATATACTTTATAAAAGTTATAAGTTGATTGAATAGAAAATATTATAAAAAATATTATTGGATGCCAAATTGACTTCAAATAGGTGCCGATTTGACTATATGCCGATTAACCAGATGCCGATTTGAGTGAACATTTCAAATCCTCTGCAATCGTTTGCGGTATTTTCTTGAGAAACCCTGTTTTCGATCATCAAACAGAAGTAGAAACTGTTTTAAAATGATTCTAGAACGCTTCGTGATTGTTGAAAGAAGTTTAATTCACTTAAAAAACATTTTTGAAACTTTGCGATGTTTTGAAAGGAAGTTTAAAACGCACGTGTAAAAGAAGAAATTAACCGGTGAAAGTCGAAATCCGTACACGACAGATATCACTATAATACGATTTTGAAATTAAAAAAGTCCATCCTTTTGTAAAACGTTTTGTAGTTTACAAATTCTAAATGCATTGAACAGAAAGGAAAAATTTGTAATGAAAGGGTTTAGTTTTTATATTTATCACTTTTAATTTGATATTAAATAGAAATAACTTATTAATATGGACGAGTTAAAATAATTAGTTTGAAAAAATCATGAGAGCGCCCTCTACAATATCAATAACAAAGACGGCGGAATGTAAACAAACAACCTCGCCGCGAATATTGAACTTGTTCTCTTATTTCTTGCTAATTGTACTATTTAGAGCTCATCCCCACAGGAAGGTCCAATTGTTGAGAATAAAAGCGCGGACTAAACAAGACTTCCTATGGACAGGTCAACATTTTTGTTGTACTAAATAAAATAAAGTATGTAAACTGGTTTCCGTCCGACTAACACACTTTGTTCTAGTGTAGCGGAATACAAGCAGATACCAGTTAGTTTGTAAAATAGTATATATGAAACCAAGTGCGGTAGGCGGAGGCAATAATCGACTTCCTTTTGTTCTGGTCAATAGTAATGGAAGAATGCCGCTGATGCGTCATTTTCCAAAAATAAATAAAACATTATTTTTCAACATTGAATAATTATGTACAAATCTCAATACAATGAATCAGGCAAACGTATATACTAGTACAATACATACAGATTATGTACAAATTTAAATACAAATGCAAAGACGATTTAAACAGACTTCTGAAAAGGAGATGAAAGTTGGTCATTTGAATCCCTGGAATTTGTCCGCGTATAAAGCACTGTTTGAAACGGAACAAACATAAACAAATCCAGTAACTTCTCAAACCTTATTAGTCTCTGAAATGATATATGTCATAACTATATACATTATTAACGGCATTTTTATTTTATTTCAGTTAGTGAATGCAGAGTAAGCAAGACTAACAACTCAATCACAACGCAGACTAAATTTTCATTAAGTGACCAAGAATTCGACAAGATACTGTCCGACTCTTTCACAAGTGCCATAGAATCGATTTTCAGCTGCCCGTTCCGCAATAGTTTATCGTCTATTAAAGGCAAAACCATGATCAAACTTGCTACAATCTGAAAAGACAAGCAAGAGCTAAGTGCTTCAATCATAAGCACATTAAGTCAATCTTTTAAAGGGTTATTAGCTCATCAGAAGGTTCATCAAAGAGCTAATCAAACCAAGAGCCACACTTTATACCAGAAAATCCAAACAACCAACCAGCATATCAGAAACTGAACCGTCTATTCTCTGTTACTTGTCCGGTTACATCATTTCAGCTTTGAAGAAAGATTCTGCACAAAAACTAGAAAAGTACTAGAAAATGTCTGAACAATTATCAGAACTTATCTGCAAAGACACAACTTTAACTTAAACATTTGTTACCAAGTACTCAAAATGGACTGAAAAACTGAATCGTGGTGGCTTGAAGGTTCCTAGTGACAATTTGTACCGCCTCGTCAGAGAGTTTTGAAAATATATACCGAAAATGTGTCAACTTTAACTGCATTTCAGCCAATTCCCTGGACATTGTAACATTAACTGAGACTATCTCAGACAATTACATGACAAATTTTTATTGGGATTAACAATACCAGACTACAAAGAGTACATATAATAGAAATGTATTAGATTTATTTCTGACAGTTCGTGTTCATCAAATGCCCGTCAAATAAAGTTCAAAATGGAACAAAAGACAACTGTAAAAGCCAAACCATTACGACAAGTGCACAAAGACCAATGAAACAGAGTACATTAGCAAATGAAGAATGAGTTAAATAAATTTTTAACATTAAGTGAAATGTTATTATACAGCAAATATTGTTTATATTCAGCTATTTGAACTTTATTCATAAAAAAAAGGTGTATAGACTGACAGGATTTGCAAAATGATGGAATACATGTAAATGAAACGTGCACGCACGAGTAATAATTTTCATTGTGATCATACTATTGCATATTTTTTTTGTAAAGACTCAAATCAATTACTTAATGAGAATAATCAGAGGTATTTAATAAATTGAATTAGAAGAGAAAAGATTTTATGAATTCTTACTGTTTAACTGATTTTTTTCAAAATATACCTACAGTAAAACGCTTGCCGAAGTGGGGCGTCCGTTTGGATGTATCAAGTTCGCAGTCACGTCCGGTCAGAAGGGGGACGTTAAATCCTATGCCTCGTGTACAGAGAGTGTCACGCTCTTTGCACGTTAGGAACCCTTGCAACAACTCTTTAAGGGGTCCGTAGGTGGCCAGTTGCAAGGCTAAATTTCAGTCTTTATCCAATATACCCTCAATTTCCAGTGGCAGTCCAAATTTCCCCGACCATCATCCTAGATGGCCTCTATTAAGCCAACCTACATATTGTATTTTTCACGAACTTGTTCTCGTCCTGAATATGCATGACATATTTGCCACTGGACGTTAAGCAACCAACGATCAATCAATCAAAATATACCATTTGTGAAGAGATAATTACTTTAAAATATAAAGTTAGGTTACCAAAACAATATTTATTTTTTAGCGAACATTTGTTTATAAAAATGTATTTGCTATAAATTATTTTCCGAATGTTGTCTTTAATTGTTTGCATTCACTTTTTTATAAACTTTTTTCATAATTTACCTCTTCATACAAGCAACAATAAATAAAATAATCTGAGCCATGCAATGCAATACCTAAGAATATTTGTTAAAATTGATGATTTTCAGACTTTACTTGTCAATTTGAAAAAACATCACATATTAGTTATTTTTGGGTTAAGAAAATGAATGATTGATATTGTATATATTATAGAACGCAAGTAATCATTTTTATCTATAAAAGTTTAAAGCTTGCCCAAAATATTTTTAATTTTCTTAATATTTTCATAGGATGGTGTTTGGAGGGACCTTCAGAGAGATGTTGTATGTAGCCACACTGCCACACTCTTGTTTTGACATCGTTAAAGATTTAGAAGATAGCATGACCCAAGTGATGGCGAGGTCCTCTTTCAAGACAACTCAACTGACAGGAGGCCTGTTCCAGTCATTTTTCGGCTTCAAAGAAGAGCAACCTGTGCGCTTTGCTCTACAGTAGCTGGTGAATGGCACAAGTACCATGAAAGAATTCATGGGAAAAGGCAAGAGTTTAAAGGTAAAGATAAATAAATTTCAATTAGTGGACACCCTAAAAAAGCAGACACTAGGACCGATGTTAAAAATGTAGTTTGCGCCCAAAAAATACGAAAACTTGTGATGGAGGCACTTTGCTTACAAACAGAAAACTTGTACGTAGTTGCCAAATCACCTAATAAAACAAACATCAAAATAGTTGTGAAAAAAGTTGAAAGCCAGATTGAGTCATCCATGTGATGGTTGATTGAAAATGGACATTGAACCTATGCTATTATATGCTAATTTCATTAAAGATGTTTCAAAATTGTACAAATTTATAACAACTGAAATACAAGATTTCAACTCATATGTTCAGATAATCCATTATGAAACTACTGACCAGATCAAAGCCTCATACTAGCAGATCTGCAGTAATCTAACCATGTCCTCAAAATTGTTATCGCAACCAGTGCACTGGGAATGGGAGTGGATATTGTCAACATTAAAACTGTATTATTCTACGGTCCACCAAGAAGCATTGTTGACCTAGTTCAAGAAATTGGGAGAGATGGGAGTGATTCTGTGGCTTTTATTTTATATAACCACAATCATATGAAATTTCTAGATGTAAAAGTGAAAGATCTTGTAAAACTTAATGACGGATGCAGACGACTGAACTTGCTTAGGAATTTTATATCGGAAAAAGAAGTTTCAGAAGTTGCTAAGAAGGAATCTGATAGACATTCATGTTGTGACCTTTGTGAAAAGGTGTGCAAGTGTGGTAACTGTATGAAATTAAATGTAGAATTGTATTTCGGACCATCAGGAGCATTTGCAAGTGACTTACAACTTTCAAGTGACAGTGAAACAATAAGTTATGACAAATCATTGTACCTGCACAGATACATACATTGAAGATCTGACAGAGCACGATTTAAAGTTCAATACCAGTTACATGTATTATAATGTGTACCTAACAATCTTAAAGAATGATACAATTTGTTTCTTGTCATTTATATTTATACGCGTCAAAATTATGGTATACAAATTTCCGTCTGTCTGTTTAGCGTCCACGTGTTGCACAGAAACTTGAGAACCCCTTATCCAAATGTCATGTAACTTAATATTGTTGGATGAAAATACATTGTACATGTTGTAGGATTTACAATTATGAGTTGCGGGGACTTCTTAACTAAAACAGGGGTGTGTAATTTTCAAGCCGTATTGTATCGCAAAAACGATTATTGATTTAAACTTCACACCCCTCGTAATTCTATTAATCCAAGAATTGTATACTTTATGGTGATGATTCAAAATTTTATTCTAGAGTAATTCAAGTTTTTTTGGTAAAAAAAGAAGGGGGGTCACATGTTGTGCAATATCTCATAAACGATTAATGATTATTGCTTAAAACTTTACACACTTATTAATCTAAAGATCTGTATACTTTTTGGTGATCATTAGACATTTCATTTTAGAGTAATATCGACAGCGTGGAAATAGTGAATTTAGCTCTAATAACAATTAGATCAAGTAAGGAAGGAGATTCGTCTGTAAGAAGGTATCATAATTTCGGCATATCCACGCAATACGACCCAAGAAGTTTTGATTGGCATGACATCATACACCATATGGAGAAGAACTGTGAACATGCCGAGGCGTTACGCAGGACGAAGTGGTTGAACCTGCACATTTATAGATACTTTAAAGACTTATATTGTTTGTTATATGTGCATGGACGGCTTTTTTTAATGACAGTTTTTTTTATATGGAACTTTTTATATTTTACTCATTCCTTGTTTTGCCTTACATAATATATTGAAAGATAGATTGATTGTTGGTTGGTTGTTTTACGTCCAGTGGCAAATATTTCATGCATATTCAGGACGAGATCAAGATCACAATAAGTACAATAGGTAGGTTGTTATAATAGAGGATGACGGACGGGGAAATTTGGACTGCCACTGGAAAATGAGGGTATATTGGCTAGAGACAGATATTTAGCCTTGCAACAGGCCACCTACGGACCCCTCAAAAAGTTGTTGCAAGGGTTCTTAACGTGCAAAGAGCGTGGCACTCTCTTTACACGAGGCATCGGATTTAACGTCCCCCTTCTGACCGGACGTGACTGCGAACTTGATACATCCCGCACAGCCAAACGGACGCCCCACTCCAGCAAGCGTTTTACTGCCGGTCGGGAGAAGACCAAGTGACCACATTTCTATACCCCAGTCACCCTTGGGGGAAATATTGAAAGATAGAGATGGACACATAATATAATCTATATATAGTAACATTTGGAAATTAATATGACAGTTTTGATTCCTGAAATTAAAATCTTTTGATGTTAGTTTTTGTCCCTAGAAAATAAAGAAGATAAAAAACAAATTTGATCCCTTATTTATGACACAAATATTTTTAAAATTACATGACAAACCAATGACCGTCTTTTCTGCTTAAATTACATTAAAAGATCTAGAGCGAGTTAAAAAATTAATGGTCACAAAAAACAAGAAGAGGCTCTATTAATTTTTGTCAAATATGATTCAAAGTATAGAAAAACACAACACAATATTAACTTCAAAATTTGAGATACAATATATAGTATGATACATTTGTACAGCAAAACACTTTCCAAACCAAAAATAGGCTTTTATGGTGATATCGTATAATTGTACATGCATGAATCGGCGATATATGCTATATAACTAAAGATGACATCATTATTTATATTAATGCTCCTGAAGACAAAATTTGTGTATCAACAAATATCATGGTTTCCTTCTGAGACCTAATGTTCTGAGATTCTCTGATATATTCAATTGATTCTCAATTTAATATCACTTTATGGAGATGCTCATTTTTAAAACTTTTAGTTTCCATATATTTTCCAAAATATTTCTTTATTGGAAGTAGCATACAATATCAGTTAAAAAAAATAGTATGTCAGTTTCATATGAGTTATCTTTTTCTCAATTAATTTTCATGTACTTGTGTTTTAATCAAGAACCAGATGCTCCGCAGGGCGTAGCTTTATACGACCACAGAGGTTGAACCCTGAACAGTTGGGGCAAGTATGGACACAACATTCAAGCTGGATTCCGCTCTAAATTTGGATTGTGATTAAATAGTTGACACAGCATAGGTTTCTGACACAGAATGAATGTATTCAAATGAACTTAAAAATTTTGTTTTCTCTTAGAGCAATTCACTATGCTGTTGAATATTAATCCTCTCAAAAAAATGTTTGAAGAAATTTTCTTTTTATTTATGAAATTTCAAATGAGAAAAATTGAACCCAATTTTTTAATCACATCCCCCTTTCCCTTATTCCAAAACTAATTTCAATTAAAATATTCTAATATTCTAATTTTTAATCACATCCCCCTTTCCCTTATTCCAAAACTAATTTCAATTAAAATATTTTAATGGAGTTTGCAACAATTACTACTCAATTAAATACATCAAAAAATATTAAGATGTAAAAAAACTGCTTGTTATCACTGAATGGTAAAGATTATTTAAATTTATCAGTTGGTAGTAAAAAGTGAATATACATTGTATATTGTATATAACAAAGATTTAAGTTGATTCTGGACAAAGAAAGATAACTCCAATTAAAAAAAATTCTTGCAGATATTTCTTGCTTACTTTACTGGACAAAGAAAGATAACTCTTAATTAAAAAAAAATTTGCTATTTCACAATATTGTGAAATTAGATATTTCTTGCCATTGCACAATACTGTGCAATTGAAAAGACTTGCTATTGCACAATACTTAATATAATAATTTTAGATCCTGATTTGGACCAACTTGAAAACTGGGCCCATAATCATAAATCTAAGTACATGTTTAGATTCAGCATATCAAAGAGGCCCAAGAATTTGATTTTTGTTAAAATCAAACTTAGTTTAATTTTGGACCCTTTGCACTTTAATTTAGACCAATTTTAAAACTGGACCAAAAATTAAGAATCTACTTACACAGTTAGATTTGGCATATCAAAGAACCCCAATTATTCAATTTTTGATGAAATCAAACAATGTTTAATTTTGGACCTCGATTTGGGCCAACTTGAAAACTGGGCCAATAATCAAAAATCTAAGTACATTTTTAGATTCAGCATATGAAAGAACCCCAAGGTTTCAATTTTTGTTAAAATCAAACTAAGTTTAATTTTGGACCCTTTGGACCTTAATGTAGACCAATTTGAAAACGGGACCAAAAATTAAGAATCTACATACACAGTTAGATTCGGCATATTAAAGAACCCCAATTATTCAATTTTGATGAAATCAAACAAAGTTTAATTTTGGACCCTTTGGGCCCCTTTTTCCTTAACTGTTGGGACCAAAACTCCCAAAATCAATACCAACCTTCCTTTTATAGTCATTAACCTTGTGTTTAAATTTCATAGATTTCTATTTACTTATACTAACGCTATGGTGCGAAAACCAAGAAAAATGCTTATTTGGGTCCCTTTTTGGCCCCTAATTCCTAAACTGTTGGGACGGAAACTCCCAAAATCAATACCAACCTTCCTTTTGTGGTCATAAACATTGTGTTTAAATTTCATTGATTTCTATTTACTATAACTAAAGTTATTGTGCGAAAACCAAGAATAATGCTTATTTTGGCCCCTAATTCCTAAACTGTTGAAACCAAAACTCCCAAAATCAATCCCAACCTTTCTTTTGTGGTCATAAACCTTGTGTCAAAATTTCATAGATTTCTATTAACTTAAACTAAAGTTATAGTGCGAAAACCAAGAAAATGCTTATTTGGGCCCTTTTTGGCCCCTAATTCCTTCAATATTGGGACCAAAACTCCCAAAATCAATACCAACCTTCCTTTTGTGGTCATAAACATTGTGTTTAAATTTCATTGATTTCTATTTACTTATACTAACGCTATGGTGCGAAAACCAAGAAAAATGCTTATTTGGGTCCCTTTTTGGCCCCTAATTCCTAAACTGTTGGGACGGAAACTCCCAAAATCAATACCAACCTTCCTTTTGTGGTCATAAACATTGTGTTTAAATTTCATTGATTTCTATTTACTATAACTAAAGTTATTGTGCGAAAACCAAGAATAATGCTTATTTTGGCCCTTTTTTGGCCCCTAATTCCTAAACTGTTGAAACCAAAACTCCCAAAATCAATCCCAACCTTTCTTTTGTGGTCATAAACCTTGTGTCAAAATTTCATAGATTTCTATTAACTTAAACTAAAGTTATAGTGCGAAAACCAAGAAAATGCTTATTTGGGCCCTTTTTGACCCCTAATTCCTTCAATATTGGGACCAAAACTCCCAAAATCAATACCAGCCTTCCTTTTATGGTCATAAACCTTGTGTTAAAATTTTATAGATTTCTATTCACTTTTACTAAAGTTAGAGTGCGAAAACTAAAAGTATTCGGACGACGACGACGACGACGACGCCAACGTGATAGCAATATACGACGAAATTTTTTTCAAAATTTGCGGTCGTATAAAAACATTTTGCAGCAATTACATGAAAGTAAGAAGTGAACAAATGTTGACAGTAATTAGAAAAAAGGAAATTTAAAATCCAGTCAACAAAAAGATAGCCATAGCTGTGGACCATTTATTCTTGTGGTAAAAATAACCGTGACATGATATACAAATGCTGACCAATTCCCGGATTAAGCCAAATTTACAGCTGATGTCGATGATGAAAATATTTCTGTGAGCGAAAATCTACCAAGAATTATCGGAGGAAAAAATATGTCCGCCTGAAATAATACCGGTTTCGGCAAATGATGACAATCATTATGTTGTTTTAATATTTTATAGGAATACATTAACTAGAGTGGTACATGTGCTGTTATTGACAGACAAAACAATCTAGAAATAATGAATGAGGAAAACTTGCCATCAGCTACTAACATTTTTGATGATAGCTTTTATTATACCAGTGCCCTAAATGAATCCGATATTACTCCGTTATCCAGGAAAGCCAAACAGACCAACAGAAGGAGAGAGACAAAATGTAAATACTTGTTAAATTTAATACTATAAAACATGTTTTTATTCAAACGTATTGAAATTTGCTGCTTGTATATATATCTCAAACAAACATTATCATGTGTATGGTCATTATTAATTATGTATAATTTATATTTTATGTTTCACTAACAGAGTATATGCTCTCTAAGGCCTCACAATATACAATAGAAATAACAGTTTTAATTTTCTGTGTTTCCAGGTGGATATTTCTGACAGTGACCAGTCATTTGCATCAAAAACAGTGTCACAGAGATCTGAGAATGTAATCAAAGATGGGGAAAATGGTATGTATAAATTTACTCAAGTTCCTTTTTTCACTTTCTGCAAGTGAAAGGTATTACAATTGGGAAAACACTTTTGTGGAGCTATCTCTTATTGATAATTTCAAAATTATGCAGAAATGAAGATTTCGCGATCGCAAGTTAATTTGTATATTTGTTTGCTATAAAAGTGTCTAGAAAATACATACATCAGGCTTTTGTTCCTTTTAAGTTACTTTTATAATGAGAATATGATATTTCAGATGTTTCTATTGTATGGCCAGCATATAACTTTTTATCATATACTTAGCATAGATATGAGATTTACTCGGTGTAACGATTGGAAGTAAAGTAGTCATATATTCACACACAGTCTGAAAAATTAATATCAACCCTATGTGGCTTAAAAGTTTGGTTGATATATGGGGTGCGTTATAAAATCAGAATGTGTCATTTTGGAACAGGCCATGTATTAATATGTTCCTTATTGTTACTATAGTCATAATGTTTACAAATTGACACAACATAAATATAGTACCTCTTAGTTGGACAGGTAAAATTACTTGAATCCCATGACATACTGGTTGATAAAGATCTACTCGGAAATGCCATATCTGCTGCCAACAAATCGCAAAAGGTGGGATACACGCTGTGCTATAAGCTTTTATCCGGCATGTTTTCTATATCAGAGCTGGCAAATTCTAGGGGATAGGTAAATGGAAGGAGGGTGACATCAGACAGCCATTAAAAAGGGAAACAGTGAATACACTGAAAGGTATGACTCGAAATAATTAGTATTGCTTTCAACTAAAACTAAAAGGCTAAAATAAAAATCACTAATAAAAGCTGCCTGTCTCATATGCCTCTTCTAAGTAATAAATGATAAAATCATTTTTAGTTTTTAAAATGTATATATAGCAAAAATATCATTTTCTGATGAAACATAATAAAGTAAACATGGAAAATCACTTTGAAATTAATGAATACTTAATTATAGACCCTGAATATCAAGATATGCTTAACGAAGTTTACTGGTCTGATGATGAGGATGCATATCAGGAAATGCTTTATCAAATATGTCACTTCGATGATGAGGATTTGGTTGTAGTATTGCAGTTGATGATGAATATGATAGAGGAAGATTGATTGTTGGTTGCTTAACGTCCAGTGGCAAATATTTCATGCATATTCCGGACGAGAACAAGTTCACAATAAATACAATAGGTAGGTTGATACAATAGAGGCCACCTGGGATGATGGTCGGAGAAATTTGGACTGCCACCGGAAAAGGAGGGTATATTGGATAGGGACAGAAATTTAGCCTTGCAACAGACCACCTACGGACCCTGATAGAGGAAGAAAATGATGATGAGGGATTTAATGAAATGTTCGAGAGTGAAGATGAACGAGAAGATTAAGAAGGGAGGAGATCAGGAACATGTGTAATAAATTATCCTAAGGTATAGTGAAATTCTTTCTTTACAATAATTTTAATAATACATAAGTCGGTCTGGCTGGTTTCTAGCTCTAAGTGGCAGATTTCGAACTCTTGGTTGATGTTGTCTTCTTCTTCTTCTTTGGTTAATATTGATGGGGTTGATGTCGGAGTGGTTGATATAAGTTCGTAAAATCTGTGAACATTATTCGCAAGTTGTGGTCTGAATACATATAATAGTTATATAAGGTACCAGGATTATAGTTAAGTACGCCAGACGCGCGTTTCGTCTTCATAAGACTCATCAGTGACGCCCATATCAAAATATTTATTAAGCCAAACAATGCAAATTGTGTGAAAACACAGAGTTTATGTGGTCATCTTTAAGAAGGTCAAAGTCAGTTACAGAGGAAAACTTAGAACACCTTATCGATGGTATTGTTTATTCTTCTTCAGAAAAAAACTGTATGTTTGCAGACTGCAACAAATGTAAAGACAAAAGAATAAGTTTTAACAAAGTCCTTCTCAATGATGAGATCACATGGAACGAATGGTCAACAGTTACAGAAAAAAATTGACAAGGACAGGTAAGAAGGAAGGGGAAAAAATGTGACAATACCCTTGAAAAAAGCATCGATTGATTGGTTGATTGCTTAACGTCCAGTGGCAAATATTTCATGCATATTCAGGACGAGAACAAGTTCACAAGAAATACAAGTCAGGATTGGATTCAGATTTACTGGAACTAGTTGGGCAGCAAATTAAAAGATACTAGAAACATCTCTTTTTAATACGAGCACAGTATGGATATTTTAAAGAAAGGAGAGATACATAAGACAATCAGTGCATAGTCCATGTTGATTTCTCAAGAGAACTGTGTCTGCAAACTTGGCACAGAAATACAGAGTATGCATTTCGATGCATCAAAAAGACAAATAACCCTACACACAGGGGTATACTATGCAGGAAAAAATCCAAAGCCAAAAACATTTTGTACTGTTTCTGAAAGTTTGAACCACTAGCCAGCTGCTAAATGGGCGCATGTTCATCCCATCTTGACAGAAATAAATAAATTAAATAATCCGAATATTTATTTCTTAAGTTGTGTTAGTGATGGTCCAACCACGCAGTATAGACAAAAAGGGAACTTTTATCTTTTAAGCACATTACCATTCAAATTTGGGTTCAATAATATTGAATGGATTTTTTTTGAGTCGGGTCATGGTAAAGGTATACCTGATGTTATAGAAGGTGTATTGAAACGTAATGCTGACAAACATATCAAATATGGCAATGATGTTACCTCAGCCTTTTTGGCCTTTGTGGATCTGATGGAGAATAGTTCTTAGTATAAAGTAAAAACACAAAAATACCGAACTCCGAGGAAAATTTAAAAACGAAAATCAAAAATCAAAATCAAAAGTCCAAACACATCAAACGAATGGATATCTTTCACTTTAATAACTTGGTTTGAATTTCGAATCTTTACTACTCTATTGATATATTGTCTTATTTCAAATAAGTGGGCATTACTGAGGCATCGTCGTTGAAAGAATCAGTCGACATTAACCCTTTCAGCGCCGAGACGTTGTTTTTTCACTTGGTTACGTTGCCATACATATTTCAATGACGTTACTAAAATTATACGTAACGTAACGTCAATACATTACCTACAAGCACATGCACGCTATCCTCCTTAATCGATTAATTGGGCATCTCATATATGCGGAGAAATGTCCCATATCTCCGGCCATCTTTGAATTAACTTGAGTTCACGTAGCGAATGCGTATTTCCAGTGATTTTGTTTAATTTTCAGGCTAGAATTCGAAGTTTATTTTTTTTTAATATTTATTCTTTTCTAGAATACTATTTAAAACACCCCATAATATGGAAATACATGAAGATTCTTATAACTAGATGGATATCATTAACAATGAAGATATATTGATGAAAATATAGCTCAATTTCTGTATTTTGATATAAAAAGGGTGATAAACGGTTATTTTCGTGCAACATGTTTTGACATTTTTATTCCACTGGTAGCCGTAAAAAAGGTTGTCGTTATTCATCGTAATTTCTGAAATCGGTAATTAGATCAACGTGCAGGAAAGTTTTAATTGTTCGTTCATCGTTAAAAGGCAATTTTATTTCGCCTTCTTTCGCCTCTCTTTACTCCCCTCTATAAAGCATCACCAAATGTAAAATTTGATATAATCAAATGATTGAAAAAACGACCAGTGTTCTCAGTTTATTCATACTTGGCGCAGGTCTGCTTTTTCTTAAGCACCATCGATGAAGAGTTCGACTGAACACTTTGCAGATCTTTGCATATCACCACCAAATTAGGGATACCAGTATATAGCATTGTAATTATTCAACCATCCTATAAGTCTCAAATTATTGAGTAAAAGATTGCTTTGCGGCAAATAATTTATGAATACACAACAATAACTTATCTTTTTTCTGATTCTGATTCACAATTGTGTGACTTATATTTCATTTTAATTTGCCGGTTTGGTTTTGAAGAATGTCACTTTTCTGACTAGACCAGTACATGTAGTTGTGAATATTTAGCATTCATTTTGCTTCTTAATTTATATAGCCTCAAATTATTTAATTTTTTGGTATTCTATAATTCAAGTCAATTAATGTTTTACATGTCAACGGCATGCGAATTTTCATCAATTCACTAAATATTTATTTATGCAGCACTTGGTGTCTAAATTTAATGTATTAATATCCGTAGTTCAAACTGTCTTGACCTTATTATATAGAGAAAGCCGATTTTTTCCAGATACTGTTTTAAAAAGTGTTCAATTAAAGGTACAGGTTTAAGAAATACCTTTCGGTGCTAAATACATGTCTGACTAAACTTCAGTTATGTCATTTAATGGGGCCTGTCGCTAAAATAATTTTATGTTTCTTGTTGCGATCGTTGACATCGAAAATCTGATATGAACCCCTTTTTCTCTGGTGTGATATCGGCAGAAAATGAGGAGAAACTATCTCATCGTATAGACAAATTCTTTTGGCAAGAGTTTATTTAGGGATTTCGTTACAATAGATATAGCCCTAAATACTTGAACTATTTTCCTTCATTGATTCCTACATTATGATGTATAGTGTCTAGTTACTAGTACATGTACACAGTTAGTTTGAAGTTTAATGAAATAAAAGAGGTAAATGTTGATACCAATAGTTTACTCCAATCATAATTACGGACGACGTACTTTCCTTTTTACTGTGATTAATTCTTCAATTTGATTTTAATAAATGCACAAATATAATCACAAACTGGTCGACTTACACTAAAAGCCCTTCTCTCAATTTTAATGAAAATGAGACTTTAAATCCAGCACACAAACAATTTACAAAGATATATAGAGGTCAATTTACAGTCTGAGAAGGAGATAGTCGGACATATGCATTACACGATATTTCAAACTCTAAAAGCAAAAGTATTAATTGGCTGCGAATATATTATTAGAGGCTACACATATTTGTTATACCATTCACTCCTAAATTAAAATTTAGCAGTCTGATATTAATGAACACAACTGTTAGTCAATAAAAAAAACCACTCAAATACTATCGAAAACAACGAATGGACTGGGACAATAAAACAACTAACTCTTAGACATGAGTGGAAAACAACGCTGTTGGCTGACACAAATAAATGGTCCCAGGTTAAAATGAAGTCATTGATATCCCATACATAGTAAGATTGAAGATTGCACCTGTGTGAATAAAATGAAAATTTAGACGACCCTTTATTTTATTTTTTGTTTAAACCAAACGGAAACATTTAAAAACACTGGAATTACAAGAGATGCCTCATTATATGTTTTTATATGTTTATCTCTTTTCCATAGCTCTATTCGATTATTTCTTAATCCTTTTCATATATAGTCATACGAAGTACCTATATTGCAGTCTTGTTTAATCTTCCTCAGTACCAAAAAAACCCGATTCAAAATGACGACAATAGTGTAATAATTATAATGGATCAGATGGACTGATCTACATGCTAACTTCTGTATATAAACAAATTAAGTTCGTATATCAATTGCGTGAGTTGGGTTTGAATTGTCAGTACTAGTATTAGCTTGTATGTAATTTATATATATATAGAATCATGCACTGTCAACCGTGTTTATATATTGGTTTTTTTAACACTAGTGGTTGTTAAAAAAACCAATTCAGAATTTTCTTTTGGCACCATTATTATTTTTGAAAGAGTTCGTTATAATAAGTCATGATAGCTGTACGTATATGGTTACAAATGAGTCCCTTATACTTATAGCCACCAAAGTCATCGGGACAAGGCTACGTACTACCTTATACAATAGTTATGTACATATGATCTCTTCCAGTGTTTGGTTGGGTTGATGTTGCTCAGTCTTTAGTATTATTTTCTGTCTGTGTAAATTTAACTTGTCTTATGGTCAGTATTTTTTTTTTTGCCATGGCATTGACTTGTGAGTTTGCCTATCTCTTTAGTATCTTTTATCTCTCCTTTTGTATGCATGATTGGTCACTGTATAATTCAATGTGAAACATGTATAAGCTTTAAGCATTGCAGGATCGAAAAAAAAAACCAACACGAAAACAAAAGGTATGTGATACGACAGCCACTTTGCCAAAGGCTTCTTCTTGGCTTTGGAACAACTCAGCATTTTTGTAGGCATTAATTCCCTCCTCTAATCTAGAACTGTCGGGTACCAGTTTAATATTAGAACAGATAAAAAAAATAATTTTAAAAAGAGCTTTGCTTGTCAAAATTGGACCAAGCACAAAAAAAACCAACACAGTAACAAAGGACAAAACTAAATCCGAAAATACTCAGTAAGTGATGGGTAAATCAAAACACGATCTTAACTCAAAATTGATTTATGTATTCTAATATTGAACTGACAACAAAGTGAGACACATGGACACATAAGGCGGAATATGCAGATTGTATGCCATATTAGATATTAGAATGATAAATACAAAAATCCGGGTCCAGTTTATTTGGTTTTAGCAGAAAATTATTTTACAATGAGAAGACCGGCGTTGTAAAAATTATAAGTTATAAGTTATAAGTTATAACTTTAATATTTGTTGTTTTTAAAACTAGTGAAGTCAAACCACGTTTAAGCCAACCCTAAATGGGTAAATTTGATGGGTAAAATAGTGCATTTAAAATGAGATATTCCCGAATTCTACCGACTATATTTGCAGAGCTAACTTTCTAAATTTAAACAAACAGTTTTATTGAATGAATTTACAAACAACTAACTATTAAACAAATTGTCGAATGGTTTTCGATCTGTAACACGTCACATGGTAAAACTCGGTAAAAACTCATATTTTTTTTTACTGCAAAACGTTTTCCAGTCATATCAAGTACCTGCCACTTTTATACGCATAAACGTCACACACAGCATCAATTTTGATGACGTCATTCAGATAAACGTTACAATTTAAAAATAAAATAACAACTTTTTTTTTCACAGACAACCATGTGAGCTAATTTCATTCAGTTAGTTTAATAAATAAAGGCATACAAAGTTTATAATTGGAGTTTAGATTGTGTAAAACATTGCACGTTATCTCAGAAAAAAATAGTTTTCAACCCCAAAATTCAATACCTAATTTGAGACTTGTATGTTTATTCTTGAATAACAGAACAACGTCAATTATTTTTCTTTAAACCTAATATGGTTTCGGCAGTCAAATGAGGTTTTTATATACGTTTTTAATGCTTTGCATGTTCTACTGAAAAACGACAAAAATGTCGTTTTGGCGTGCTAGCGGTAAACGACAAAAATGTCGGTTTGGCGCCGAAAGGGTTAACATACCAGACGTTAAACTCTAGTTCAAATATTAAAACGCAGATTAAAAGACCGTTGGTTTTCCCGTTTGAATGGTTTTACACTAGTAATTTTGGGGCCCTTTATAGCTTGTTGTTCGGTGTGAGCCAAGGCTCCGTGTTGAAGGCCGTACTTTAACTTATAATGGTTTAATTTTTAAATTGTTATTTGGATGGAGAGTTGTCTCATTGGCACTCACACCACATCTTCCTATATCTATAAACATGATTGCCTGCTGTTAAATAGATAGATGTGCAGTTTCTTGAGCTTAGTACCTTTGTGGTATTATTTCACAAGTATTTAAAAAAAAATGTTTTTGTCGATGTTTGTAAGAAAGTCGCAGGACAGAAGTCAAAATTCATTTTCCTGATCATTTCTTTAAAGTTCAAAAATATTTTTCTATTTTTCATGAACTATTTTACATAAACCACCTTTGAAAATTTAATTTATTACAAAAATATCAAAGAAATTGTTCAAAACAAAATGTCAAAGTGGCTTGGCACTGGAATGGCTTCATGATGCTAAGAAATCTTTCTTTTGCACGATAAAAATTATTCAAATATTTTTTTTTTAAAGTATAATGACAATGAAAGAATTACTATTAATAGTCAGCTGATTTTCACTACAACAGTAATTACTAGTGTTTCGTTCTAGTGAGCAAAACATCTGCAACATGAACATTTCTTTGTACACAGAGTGAGAAACTTGTTTACGTCACACAGGTGACAAAAAATAATTTTGTCATTGTATATCTATTGTATTTACTAACAATTGTAAACTACGTATTTAGATAATATACCCTTTACAGAATATTGTATCCATTTTAAGTCAGGAATATGGCTATTGTTATATTATTGTTCGTTTCTGCGTTTTATTTTAACGTTGCGTCGTGTGTTTTCTCTTATGTTTTAGAGTAAATTCACATTGCGATAAGACGTGTCACGGTACTTGTCTATACCAAATTCATCTATTTGGTTTTGATGTTATATTGTTATTACCGTGGGATTTTGTCTGATGCTTGGTCCGTTTCTGTGTGCGTTTTTAGTGTCGTGTCGTTTCATGCGATTCCCTCGGTTTTAATTTGTTGCCCCGATTTTGTTTTTATTCCATGTATTTATGAGTTTTGAACAGCGGTATACTGTTGCCTTCATTTAAAATAGTATTATGATTTCTCTGTATTATTGAAAAGAACAGGAAAATACAAATGATTTTGTCGTTGTTAGTACATTGTGTGCAACAAGAGCTACATAATGTGGTCCGAGATTACAATAGTCGTCTCTGATGTGGTATCAGTGAGGACAGTGTGTTACTTGTAATTTTTTATATACTCCTTGAAAATGTATTTCTTCATATTATATAAATGAATTTTAAAGTAAAGTAGTGATTTGGTCCTCTCATAGATGTAATATCCATATATGAAGCTCAACACTGACTTTAAAGGTTCTATGTGCGTTGTAATGCTTTCACAAATATCTGATTATGACATGAAGCAGTTGGTCATTGAGATGCAGATTGACAATCAGGGCAATAGAAAACTGACAATTAAAACCCACTTAACCATTAAACATGTTAAAAATCAGAAAGAAACAAAATCAATATATATATTTTATATTGACTTGAATATATAAAATAATAATCGTTTAGATAAAACAATACTTCAAATTATTCTCGAAATGAAATGACCATTTTGTTTGTCTGTCCAGTGCGCTAAAAATGGACAGAATTTAACAACAGAAGGAACATAACTCGAGAAGACATTTAAGAAAATCTATTATGAAGTACTGGTCAATGAGATCAACAGATAAGAGATGTGGCTAGAGTTACTTGATTGAGTACAACACACTTAAAACACCAAAGGCAGTTAACTTGGTCATGTTTCTTTTTATCTAACAACAGTGGGGAACTTTTGACGAACTTTATCTATGGTTATTACATTTATGGTCTAGTTGAAAAAGGTTTATAAAAAAGCACTTCGAAAGCTATCAAGACACCCTTAACATAAAATTGTCCAAATTTGAGTTAGAAGCGATGAAGTTTTGTACGTTGTTGTCCCCGCAGACAAAGCCCCAAATAACATCGTTTTTATCTGTAAATGTCATTACATTAATTGCTTGATAAAAGAATTAGGTATAGACAATTCACTTGGAAACCCAACATATACCCTCACGACACTTACCAAAGAGGAAATCCTGGATAATCATAGGTCTGTTCTTTGTTCCTTTGGTATTCCAACCAAAGATGAAGAACTGGATCTTCCATCACTGTATTGGATACCTAAACTACACAAGTGTCCTTACAAACAACGGTATATTGCTGGGTCTTCCAAGTGCTCCACGAAACCCCTTTCTAAATTATTAACATCCATTTTATCAGCAATCAAAGACGGGCTTCAAAGTTATTGTGAAACTGCCTATTCTAGAGGTGGCGTGAATCAGATGTGGATACTTCATCCCAATGGGAACAAACTGTGCCCCTCTACTTGCTGACTTGTTTCTTTATTATTATGAGGCTGACTTTATGCAGGAACTTCTTAGGAAGAAAGATAAGAAGTTAGCAATATCCTTTAACCCTACTTTCCGCTATATATATGACGTTCTTTCACTAAACAATTCAAAATTTGGTGACTATTTGGATCGCATCTATCCCATCGAATTGGAGATAAAGGATACTACAGATACAGTTAAGTCGGCTTCATATCTTGACTTACATCTAGAAATTGACAATGAGGGTCGGTTGAAGACAAAACTTTACGACAAACGAGATGATTTCAGCTTTCCAATTGTGAACTTTCCATTTCTAAGTAGCAACATTTCAGCAGCACCTGCATGCGGGGTATATATCTCCCTATTGATACGATATTCCCGTGCTTGCATTTCCTATCATGATTTTCTTGATAGAGGGTTACTGCTAACAAGGAAGCTATTAAACCAAGAGTTCCAAATGGTGAAGTTGAAATCATCCCTTCGTAAATTTTACGGACGCCATCACGAGTTGGTTGACCGTTATGGAATAACCGTTTCGAAAATGATATCGCATATGTTCCTTACGTCGTAACTACAATCCCCTTCCCTTTCATGAATTTGACCTACCGGATTTGTAATCACATAAGCCGCATGTGGAGCTGGATCTGCTTACCCTTCCGGAGCACCTGAGATCACCCCTAGTTTTTGGTGGGGTTCGTGTTGTTTATTCTTTAGTTTTCTCTGTTTTGTCTTTTTCATTTTTAGCCATGGCGTTGTCAGTTTGTTTTAGATTTACGAGTTTGACTGTCCCTTTGGTATCTTTCGTCCCTCTTTTGTATAATTTTGATATTCGTCATAAAAGTAGAACAACACACTGTAAACATTTAAATGAGAAAGCGTAGGTGGGATTTTTCTAATTGCATATATTGTTTAAGGGAACAGTCATTATTTATCAGCTGAGGGGGTTGGCTCAGATTTTTCACACAAAAAAGTTTTGATGGCGACCCCCAATCATTCTAATGAACCTTACAATGACTTTGTAGTTTTTTTGCAACAAAATAAACCACGTCCTTTATGAAGTTTTGCTTGGATACGTCGAACATTGTAGGGCCGGACTCTATTATATGCAGTTGTGTCTGATCTGATAGGTTTCTTGCTTTGTTGATGTCTTTTAAAATTTATAATTCTTTTGAAGTCTCGTTTTCGGACAGTTTTGTTGAGATACAAGACAGCGTCTCCTTCCATGGGCTGTTGCCCTTTCCTCTATGCAGTTAAGCAGGAATACTTCATCTTCTGAGTAATTTTTTTCAGGCGCACCTGCTCCTAGTTTTCTCTTTTTTATTCTATTTTCATCCATCAAAGATTTAGCTGTCCTCTTAACAGTCTGTTGATATCTTTGTCTATATTTTGGCTGCTCTGAACTTAATATTTCTTTCTTATCTTTGAGTCTTTTATCCATTTCTAATATTTCCTCATCAAAATCAGCTATTCTAGTCGCCGGTTGTTTATTGTCCGCTGTTTAAAATTTATTTAGGTGTTCAAGTCTTTTTCCCAATGTCTCAGTGTCATTTTCTAGTTTCAGTTTAACAATGTCTGTTGCTGCAATTTCTACATTTTTGGTTTCATGTGCAGCTTCAGTAACTTTATTCAGTTGTTTTCTAGCAAGAACGGGGTTGATTCCACAAGAATACAGTTTCTGATTACTATATGTTGACCCTAGTATCACTGATAAGCAAGTCTTGTCGAATTCAGTTTCCATTGATCCAATAATAGATTTAACTGTTTCGCTTGGTAGATCTAAGTCAGCTATCTCTTCCTGTGAAAGTTTAAAATCCCAAAGTAACATCTTAAATGTTTTTTTCAGTTGGAATATTTGAGCTTCGGATACAAATATACTTTTTGTACTTTGTTGAATGCGTAAAATAACATATTGGTAGTCCTATGTCTTGTCCCAAGATGGTATCTCTAAACACAGCCCTATCGGGACAAGTTTCAAAGAATGAGCAGTAAATGGCATATGCATCATAAAATAAAATGTACCCGTTTATGTCCAAAAAGTCGAGAACAGATGTAAGTCCCAAGTAGGCTTCGAAACCTATTAAATTTTGATTTCGTTGAAATCAGTAACCCATACAATTTATACCTCAAATCTTCAGCAATATCGCATTTCTTTTCTGTAATGAAACTTTAATTTCATTATCGATTGTTTGTAGTTTTCTGTTCTCTGTTCGTTTTTCTGAAAAGGATTTCTTAACATTTTGCTTTTTTTTTTCAAGATATACTGCTGGTCCTTTCAGTTCGGAATTAGTATCATTTGAATTAAAATTAATATTCATTGTCACAATTCTATTATTGTCCATGTCAATCCAAATTAAAATTTTTTAAAGATCTTGCCGAAGTGGGGCGTCCGTTTGGCTGTGCGGGATGTATCAAGTACGCAGTCACGTCCGGTCAAAAGGGGGACGTTAAATCCGATGCCTCGTGTAAAGAGAGAGCCACGCTCTTTGCAATTTATGAACCCTTGCGACAACTCTTTAAGGGGTCCGTAGGTGGCCTGTTGCAAGGCAAAATTTTTGTCCCTATCCAATTTACCCTCATTTTCCAGTGGCAGTCAAAATTTTCCCGACCATCATCCCAGATGGCGTCTCTTGTAACAACCTACCTATTGGAGTTATTGTGAAATTGTTCTCGTCCTGAATATGCATGAAATATTTGCCACTGGACGCTAAGCATCCAACAACCAATCAATCCACAGTCAGAATTGATATTTGACTGTACTTAATTGCTTGAGGAGGCTTTAAAAGAATGTCGTGCAGTATTTTTTTGCAATGTAAAATGTCATCTTTTATCTCTGTTTGCTCCCATATTGCTATTGCCTGGGGAAAGCTGTGTAGTTCATCAGAAGATAGTTATTTCTATGAAAACTGTTCCTTCTGTTCCGTGATACTTCCATTCCCTGTGGGCTGTTGGTTAGATTTGGAACTGAGAAAGAAAAATGTATTTAAATTTGATTTGCATTTTTGTAGTTTTCCTCTCACATGTATTGTTTATATCATTGCTACATAGGATGAAGTTCAACAAAGCTTTACTCGTTATTCGATCATTTAAAACTCGACCTCCAAAATATAAGATTTAATTTGATACGTTCACATCGCTTCGCCTGACAATCAGCACATAGGACGACGGTTCAGGCCATGAAAACGACCTTTTGCTGTTGACAGTAGAAAAAAAAATAAACAATATGGCAGCAAATTGAATGGTTCGAATTTTTTCGGTATTTATCGCCGAATAAGGAAAAAAACGAGAATCGCGAAACAAAGGAAAACAACGACAAAAGCCTGCTTTGCGTGTAAAGTGGTGAAAAGAAAAAAATCACAAAAATACTAGAGAAAAATTAATTCGGAAAGTCCATAATCAAATGGCAAAATCAAATTACAATTGATTGATTGTTGGTTGCTTTACGCCGCATTAGCACAAAAAGGCTATATCGCGGCGAGAGCTAATTCGAATATTTTTACAATTTAAAGCATATTTTTAAAATAAGACAAAAGGTCCTTCAATATACTAAAATTCTTGACTAAAGCAAATTGAGTATATACAAATAAAAATCAACAGTAAAATAACGTGATAAAAATTAAAATCGATTTAAATATAATAACAATTTTATATTCTATAATAAATTCCAATTTCTTTTAAAAAAGCAACAATATTTGTAAATGGAACATTATTAAATAAATCATACATATTATTGACATTGAAATGCTTCTTACGAATATCAGCAAAGTCAATACAATTAATTAAAACATGTTTAATAGTATACTTGCAGTTGCAAGGAACACATTGTGGTTCATCTTCATTTTTTAAAAGATACTCGTGTGTTATTCTAGTATGACCAATACGGCATCTAGTAATGACACACTGATCTTTTCTGCACATAATATTATTAAAAGGTTTGCCTAAATTAGGTTTAATTTTATGCAATTTATTATCATCTTTTTTACTCCATTTATTTTTCAATATATTAAAAACAAATTCCCTAATATTAGATTTAAAATCAGTATATGGTATATCACAGTTCGATAGAGGGTCACCCAGGGCATTCTTTGCCTCAAGGTCTACAGCTGTATTTCCAAGGATTCCAACATGACTCGGAACCCATAGAAATATTATTTCTTTCAGAAAAATTTTTAAATTCCTCATTACATATAAAATTTTCAGGATTGTTGGGTTTTTAATTTTAGTATTTCGTATAGCTTGTAAACATGAAAGTGAATCCGAACATATTATAAATTTGGATTTATCTGAAGAAGCAATAAATTTCAAAGCCAAAATTATTGCTTCTGCTTCAGCAGTAAAGATGGATGCATCAGATGGCAAACGGAGGGTTGCAGCTCTGTCCCTGAAGACAGCAGCAGATGCAACTCTAACACCATCTTTTGATCCATCAGTAAAGACAGTTGAAAAATCTAGATAATCGGCTTTAATTTCAGCATAGTGTTGCTGAATTAAAAGAGGATTTGTTTTATTTTTATTGTGTTCACGGAGATCAAATATCATTTTTGGTTTGGGAAGTTCCCATGGAGGACATTTGCAAGTTTGAACTTGAGCAACAGATTTTAAATCAAAAGAAGCTAAATGTGGTTTTAAACGTAAACCTAACGGAGGAATTTTATTTTCATGTTTTGCAAAAATATCTTCATAAATCGGATTAAAAACACAGCTGTAGGCAGGATTATCTGAATGGGCTTTTAGTTTGACAGCATATTGAAGTCCAAGCTTCAAACGTCTGTCAGTGAGTGAGTGCTCATCAGCCTCTACATACAGACTCTCAACTGGTGAGGTTTTAAATGCGCCAAGACAGAGACGCAAACCTTGGTGATGCACAGCATCGAGAATCTGTATGTAGGACTTCCTTGCAGAGCCATACACTATAGAGCCATAATCTAGTTTAGATCTAACAAGAGATCTATATAAATTGAGTAAAATGTTGCAATCAGCACCCCAGTCAGTGCTGCCGACAACTTTTAAAATATCTAAAGGTTTTAAACATCTCGCTTTTAACATTTTGATATGGGGTAGAAAGGTTAACTTTTTATCGAAAAGTAAACCAAGAAATTTGGATTCATCAACCATTTTAATTGGGTTGCCGTACAAAGTTAGTTCTGGATCAAGATGCAATTTTCTTTTGTTACAAAAATGCATCCCGACCGTTTTTGAAGTGGAAAATTTAAAACCATTTTCCGAGGCCCATTTTTCAATTCTTCCAAGACATAATTGTAATTGTCTTTCAATGTTATCCATATTTTTGCCTCTGTAACATATTAAAAATCATCAAATTACAAAACACATCAAGAACTGTGATATTCCTGACCTGGTACAGGCATTTTCAAATGTAGAATGGTGGATTATACCTGGTTTTATAGCGCTAACACTCTCACTTTGAAAAGCGTGAGCACGTCATGCCACAAAATCCTTGAGTGTAAACTGTTGAAACAGCGTATATAACACGCGAATAGCATGACACTTGGCAATTATTGTCAGTTGTCTCTGCGTCACCGTTCCCTCGTGAGTACTTGTAAGAACCTAGAATTTCTAGCAAAACCCAACACTTGCAAACTTTCACTTTTTTTCTAGGGCGACAAACAATGAATCTACCTCCATGACAGCAATGCTTGCATCTAAAGCGTTATATCGGTCCCAAGCTACCTCAGCCATTTCAATAATGGTTGTTTTATTTTTAAACCTCATCATCATCAGATCATGATTTAATTCACCACATAAATTCATTGATTTCTCTAACATGATGGTTACATGGTTAGTAAATACAACATCTTCTAGCTGTGCTTTAATCTTTATGTTGCTGAAACGAATGCTTTCTTTATCATCTGTCACCTCTCCCCGAAATCTCTCTTCTGTTTCCCTCGAACAATCTAACAAATCTTCCCCTCTGTAACAAGATGATATATGTATATCACCTTCCACAATCATTACACTCCCTACGCAAAACAACAAACACAAAATCAAAGTAGCAGCCATTTTTTCCTCCTTTTTTTCTCGATAACGTATAATATCACGCGATTAAATATTTTAGTATAGTGTTGATTTTGGTAAAGTGATGATTTTAATTATTAAATAATTGTTTACTCTTTTCTTTTTCAGAATATGGAAGTGGATTATAACACTACTAATAGAAAAAAGAAAACTTCAAAAAAAATCAATGGAATATAAATGTCGTAGATGAAAACCCGGAACCTGTGTGCTATGTACATATGGACTTAATTTGACTGTATAGATGTATTTTATGAGACTTAGATAAAATCTTTTCTATTAATAAATTATAAAAACACAGATAAATTATTCTTTGGTTTTTTCTTATTTAATGATATAGTGGGAGTTTGTGGTTTTGCGTTTGTTTTTGTTTTTTTTAAGTAAAGTTTCACATAAGTACTAAGAAAAATTAAAAAATGTAAATATTTACACTCCTTAATAAAAAAAAAATGGGTTTTTTTTTCTTTACTTTATCTGTGAAATCAAGGATAAGTGAAACTTTACTTTAAGTTATAAAGTGTTAACAATATTACTAAGAAAGAGTTAAAAGTAAACATATTTTTAAAAGTATCTTATTTCTAGGTGTAGTTTTCTTTTACATTTTCTTTACAATATAAATGTTCAATACAATATAGGTAATAGTTTTACTTTTTATTCTACAGTGTAAAAAAAGAAAGCTGATAGAAATCAGCTCAGACGAAAATAAGAAAGATGATGTAAGTGTTAGAAATAATCCTTGCATGTTTAATCTTTTAAGAGAAAGGGAATTATCAGGAAGGATGAAAAACTTCTAATAAGATGAAGAACAAAAAAGGTATATAAACTTTGTTATGAAGAACGTCATTGTTATTGATAACGCCTGAAATTTAATCATGATGTAATTAATGTCATTCATCAACATCTACGAAGACTCATTACATGATGAGTTTATTCTAGAAATGTTAAAATAATCTTGTCACGTGACTGAGATATGGAATGAATATTCATGTATGCAAATGTTTTTATTGGGTTAACTGTTGACATTTTAATCAAATGAACGTAAACTTACTGTACACATTTTCCCATCTATCATCATCAGATCATGATTTAATTCACCACACAAATTCATTGATTTTTCTAACATGATGGTTACATTGTTAGTAAATACATCATCTTCTAGCTGTGCTTTAGTCTTTATGTTGTTGAAACGAATGTTTTCTATATCATCTGTCCCCTCTCCCCGAAATCTCTCTTCTGTTTCCCTCGAACAATCTAACAAATCTTCCACTCTGTAACAAGATGATATATGTATATCACCTTCAACAATCATTACACTCCCTACGCAAAACAACAAACACAAAATCAAAGTAGCAGCCATTTTTTCTTCCTTTTTTCCTCGATAACGTATAATATCACGTGATTAAATATTTTAGTATAGTGTTGCTTTTGGTAAAGTGATGATTTTAAGTATTAAATAATTATTTTCTCTTTTCTTTTTCAGAATATGGAAGTGGATTATAACAATAATACTAATAGAAAAAGAAAACTTCAAAAAAAATCAATAGAATATAAATGTTGTAGAAGAAAACCCGGAACGTGTGTGCTATTTACATATGGACTTAATTTGACTGTATAGATGTATTTTATGAGACTTAGATGAAATCTTTTCTATAAATAAATTATAAAAACACATATAAATTATTCTTTTGTTTTTTTCTTATTTAATGATATAGTGGAAGTGTGTGGTTTTGCGTTTGTTTTTATTTTTTTTAAGTAAAGTTTCACATAAGAACTAAGAAAAATTAAAAAGATGTAAATATTTACACTCCTTAATAAAAAAAAATGTTGTTTTTTTTTCTTTACTTTATCTGTGAAATCAAGGATAAGTGAAACTTTACTTTAAGTTATATATATAGTGTTAACAATATTACTAAGAAAGAGTTTAAAGTAAACATATTTTTAAAAGTATCTTATTTCTAAGTGTAGTTTTCTTTTTTACATTTTCTTTACAATATAAATGTTTTATACAATATAGGTAATAGTTTTACTTTTTATTCTACATTGTAAAAGAAGAAAGCTGATAGAAATCAGCTCAGACGAAGATAATAAGAAAGATGATGTAAGTGTTAGAAATAATCCTTGCATGTTTAATCTTTTAAGAGAAAGGGAATTATCAGGAAGGATGAAAAAACTTCTAATTAGATGAAGAAACTAGAGGCTCCAAAGAGCCTGTGTCGCTCACCTTGGTCTATGTGAATATTAAACAAAGGTCGCATTTGAATTCATGACAAGATTGTGTTTTGGTGAGGGTGATGTGTTTGAACATCTTACTTTACTGAACATTCTTGCTGCTTACAATCATTCTATCTATATTGAACTTGGCCTAAGAGTTTCAGTCGAAAATGTTAGTTAAAATTTACAATTTTATGAAAATTGTTAAAAATTGACTATAAAGGGCAATAACTCCTTATGGGTTCAATTGACCATTTAGGTCATGTTGACTTATTTTAAGGTCTTACTTTGCTGTACATTGTTACTCTTTACAGTTTATCTCTATCTATAATATTATTCAAGATAATAACAAAAGAAGGCAAAATTTCCTTAAAATGACTAATTCAGGGGCAGCAATCTAACAGCACTCTGAAAATTTCATGGCAGATAGATCTTGACCTGATAAACAATTTTACTCCCTGTTAGATTTGCCCCTAATGAATTGGTGTTTGAGTTATAAGCAAAAAACTGCATTTTACCCCTATGTTCCATTTTTAGCCATGGCGGCCATCTAGGTTGGTTGGCCTGGTATATAAACTTTGTTATGAAGAAAGTCATTGTTATTGATAACGCCTGAAAATTAATCATGATGTAATTAATATGTCATTCATCAACATCTACGAAGATTCATATCATTTCTAGAAATGTTAAAATAATCTTGTCACGTGACCAAGATATAGAATGAATATTCATGTATGTAAACTTTACTTTAAGTTATAAAGTGTTTACAATATTACTAAGAAAGAGTTAAAAGTAAACACATTTTTAAAAGTATCTTATATCTAAGTGTAGTTTTCTTTTACATTTTCTTTACAATATAAATGTTCCATACAATATAGGTAATAGTTTTACTTTTTATTCTACAGTGTAAAAAAAGAATCAGCTCAGACGAAGATAATAAGAAAGATGATGTAAGTGTTAGAAATAATCCTTGCATGTTTAATCTTTTAAGAGAAAGGGAATTATCAGGAAGGATGAAAAACTTCTAATTAGATGAAGAAAAAAAAAGGTATATAAACTTTGTTATGAAGAACGTCATTGTTATTGATAACGCCTGAAGTTTAATCATGATGTAATTAATATGTTATTCATCAACATCTACGAAGATTCATATCATTTCTAGAAATGTTAAAATAATCTTGTCACGTGACTGAGATATGGAATGAATATTCATGTATGTAATTTTTTTTATTTGGTTAACTGTTGACATTTTAATCAAATGAACGTAAACTTACTGTACACATTTCCCCATCTATCATCATCAGATCATGATTTAATTCACCACACAAATTCATTGATTTTTCTAACATGATGGTTACATGGTTAGTAAATACATCATCTTCTAGCTGTGCTTTAGTCTTTATGTTGTTGAAACGAATGTTTTCTATATCACCTGTCACCTCTCCCCGAAATCTCTCTTCTGTTTCCCTCGAACAATCTAACAAATCTTCCACTCTGTAACAAGATGATATATGTATATCACCTTCCACAATCATTACACTCCCTACTCAAAACAACAAACACAAAATCAAAGTAGCAGCCATTTTTTCTTCCTTTTTTTCTCGATAACGTACAATATCGCGTGATTAAATAATTTAGTATAGTGTTGATTTTGGTAAAGTGATGATTTTAATTATTAAATAATTATTTTCTCTTTTCCTTTTCAGAATATGGAAGTGGATTATAACACTAGTATTAGAAAAAAGAAAACATCAAAGAAAACATCAAAGAAAATCAATAGAATATGAATGTCTCAGAAGAAAACCAGGAACTTGTGTGATGTGTATATATGGGAACTTGTGTGCTATATACATATGAACTTAATTTGACTGTATAGATGTGTTTTATAAGAGTTAGATAAAATCTTTTCTACTAATAAATTATAAAAACACATATAAATTATTCTTTTGTTTTTCTTATTTAATGATATAGTGGGAGTGTGTGGTTTTGCGTTTGTTTGTTGTTTTTTTTTTTAAGTAAAGTTTCACATAAGAACTAAGAAAAATTAAAAAGATGTAAATATTTACACTCCTTAATAAAAGAAAAATGGAGTTTTTTTTCTTTACATTATCTCTGAAATCAAGGATAAGTGAAACTTTACTTAAAAAAAAGAAAAAATGTAGTATGCATTCAATTCAAATTGTGTTAAGTATAAATGAGGAACTAGATACTCTCCTGAGTAAATATTATTATGATGTGGGTGGACCAGCTGCATATGCCTCTGCTGACAAACTGTATCATATCGTGAATGCAGATGGTAAAAAAGTTAGTCGATATAAAATAAGACGGTGGTTGAATTCACAAGATAATTACAGTTTACAAAAAACACTTCGTCGCTCATTTAAAAGAATAAGAGTGTATACCACAGGGTTGAATAATTTGATGGATGCTGATTTAATGGATCTAAAACAATTTTCCATAGAAAATGAAAATTACAAATACGTGTAGTTGTTGTTGATTGTTTTTCACGATACCTTTGGTTACAACCACTGAAAAATAAAACAGGAGACGAAGTCACCTCAGCATTTAAAAAGATATTTAGTGAGGCAAAACCTCAAAAAATTCGAACTGATAAGGGACAAGAATTTCTAGCCAAAAAGACACAGTTGTTATTTAAAAGTAACGGTGTCACATTCTTAAACATTGCACCTAAAGACGTTAATTCAGACAACGAAAGTGATATCTGGGGGAAATGTATTTAAATAATACAGAGAAAAAACAAAAGAAATAAAAGTACAAACAAACAAAAAAGAAAAAGAGGAAAAAGCAATAAAAGTATAAAATAGTTTATTTAGTTCGAATATCAAATATAGCTCATATTTTTTATCGATTTTATAGCCAAAGATGGACTGAAGAGATATTCAAAGTGGTGCTAAGATTTAAACAACAAAATATCGATCTTTACAGGGTTTCAAATATAAAAGGAGATGAATTTATAAGGGGACCTTTTATGTTAGTAAGCTCCAAAGAGTAGAGAAAGATGAAAATAGTCTTTGGATAATTGAAAAAATAAGAGGAAGAGAAAAAGACAAGGAAAAACTGCGTACTTGGTTCGTTTTCAAGGGTGGCATCCTTCATACGACGAATACATACCAGAAGAACAAATTCAATCTTTATCATAATGGAACATATAATTTTCAATCAAAGTGATCAATCAGATGCATATTACCCTAATAATTCACCATTCAAGTTTAAAGTGTGTTTAAATGAAGTTTTACAATTACAAGGTGAATGAAAACTGGGGATATTAGATTTTTACATTGATCAAAAAGTTAGAAAAAAACCCAATCATCAATTATACTTGTTTTGTGATGTATGTAGTGGAGTAAATGTTTCCCCTAATATACAGTATTCACTTTTGAGAAGAATATTTCCCACGGATATGAGTACATGGAATTATATTTTTTTCTTTTCCAATTTATTTATCAGTAAAGAAAAACGAAATTCAAGTCTAAGAATTTCTTGTAAAAGACGAACACAGAGAAAACGCTTCATTTTTTAAGAATAATTTGTCGTTTACACTACAATTTATACCAATAGATATAGGAAGATGTGGTGTGAGTGCCAATGACACAACTCTCCATCCAAATAACAATTTAAAAATTAAACCATTATAGGTAACTTATTTTAACGCAGATTTGTCGAACATTGACAAAATGTACATTCCCAATGTTGATCTATGGTCTAGATATTATCAGGATGTAATTAATGGACAATCAAATGCTTACGTAGGTCATATGAAATCTAGATATAACAAAGGATCGCAATCGGGATCACTAATGATTCTAATTTCGAATAAATCTCATCCTATTCGTACAGAAAAAGAAAAAAAACAACATTTGTGGTGCGTTAAGTATCACCTAGTGAACAAATTGTAAATCAAGCAAAAGAAGAGATAAAAACTAACGGTTAGAGTATAAATAAAACGGATAGAAAAAAAATATCCAGCTTTATTTAATGAATCTTATCATTACCAAGAGAGAAAAATAAGTCCTTTAATATTTAGGAAAAATGTTACACTTTCATTCTATTTCGAAAACTTTATGATGGATCATCGTGCTTCAATCAGTTCTTTTCTTTTATAATTGACTAATTTTGTACATCAACATATACCAGTAGTGGGAATTCATTTTTTTCCATGTTATAAGTGTTCAATACAACCGGAGTTGGTTGAAGAAATAAAACAAATTGGTATTGTCTCCAAACCATACACACATTCAGTAGCACGCAATTAAATATTTCAGCACTGTATCATGCTTTGTTGCATGAAAGCAGGGAAACCAGAGTAGGAATTCCTCAGGGATGGGGGAGACATTTCTGGGAGAGTTGATGCAGCAATGCAATACAACAAATAGTGTTTTTAGCAGAGACAAGCTACAGATAGGATTAGATATCTTAAAGAACAGGTAAGAAATACTTTATTTTTTTGTGTATATAAAGTTACTTAATGAAGCAATATGATTCATAAAGCTAGTCTTACAGTGGTATAATTTAGGTGGTACCCAACACCTCAAGAGACCGTTAAAATGGCATCTCAGTTAAGTCTAATTGAATTAAATTTTTCAACCCAGCTTTATTTAATGAATCTTATCATAACCAAGAGAGAAGAATAAGTCCTTTATTATTTTGGAAAGATGTTATACTTTCATTTTATTTAGAAAACTCTATTATGGATCATCGTGCTTCAATCAGTAACTTTCTTTTTCAATTGACGAATTTCGTACCTCAACATATACCAGTAGTGGGAATACATTTTTTCCAATGTTATAAGTGTTCAATACAACCAGAGTTGTTTGAAGAAATAAAGAATTGGTATTGTCATCAACCCATACACACACTCAGTAGCACGCAATTAAATGTTTCAGCACTGTATCATGCTTTGTTGCATGAAAGCAGGGAAACCAGAGTAGGAATTCTCTCAGGGATGAGTTAGACATTTTTGGGAGAGCTAATGCAGCAATGCAATATAACAAATAGTGTTTTCAGCAGATATATTCTACAGATAGGATTAGATATCTTAAAGAACAGGTAGGAAATACTTTAAACATTTTTGTATATAAAGTTGCTTAATGAAGCAATATGATTCATAAAGCTGGTCTTACAGTGGTATTATTCAGTTTTATAATTTAGGTGGTACCCAACACCTTAAGAGACCGATACAACGGCATCTCAGTTAAGTCTAATTGAATTAAATTTATCAACCCAGCTTTATTTAATGAATCTGATCATAACCAAGAGAGAAGAATAAGTCTTTTAATATTTAGGAAAAATGTTATATTTTCAGTCTATTTAGAAAACTTTATGATGGATCATCGTGCTTCAATCAGTAACTTTCTTTTTCAATTGACTAATTTTGTACCTCAACATATACCAGTAGTGGGAATGCATTTTTTCCCATGTTATAAGTGGCCACAAAGAGACAGATACGTGAAGAATTGCACCCACAGTGGTCTGGGAAGAATGTGAAATATGAACAGATTTTCCCTGTGAAAACCCAACTGTATGATCTCTCTGAAGAAATGAAGAATTGGTATTGCTACCAACCGATCAATACATTTAGTAATACACAGTTTAATATTTCTGCACTATATAATGGTTTGCTGCATGAAAGCAAGGAAACTAGGATAGGATGTCTCAAGGGATTGAGCGAGACATTTTCAGGAGAACTGATGCAACAGTGCAATGCATCCAATAGTGTGCAAAGCCGAGACATGCTGCAGATAAGATTGAATATCTTAAAGGACAGGTAAAAAATAATTTAAATATTTTTGAATATAAAGTTACTTAATGAAGCAATATGATTCATAAAGCTAGTCTTACAGTACTATTATTATGTTTTATAATTTAGGTAGTACCCAACACCTTAGGAGACCGATAAAATGGCATCTCAGTTAAGTCTTATTGAATTAAATATATCAACCCAGCTTTATTTAATGAATCTTATCATAACCAAGAGAGAAGAATAAGTCCTTTAATATTTAGGGAAAATGTTATACTTTCATTCTATTTAGAAAACTTTATGATGGATCATCGTACTTCAATCAATAACTTTCTTTTTCAATTGACATATTTTGTACCTCAACATATACCAGTAGTGGGAATGCATGTTATAAGTGTTCAATACAACCGGAGTTGTTTGAAGAAATAAAAAAATGGTATTGTCACCAACCCATACACACATTCAGTAGCACGCAATTAAATGTCTCAGCACTGTATCATGCTTTGTTGCATGAAAGCAGGGAAACCAGAGTAGGAATTCTCTCAGGGATGAGTGGGACATTTTTGGGAGAGCTAATGCAACAATACAATACAACAAATAGTGCTACAGATAGGATTAGATAACTTAAAGAACAGGTAAGAAATACTTTTAAACATTTTTGTATATAAAGTTACTTGTATATAGTTTTAGGTGCCACTTTAACATTTTAATTATACAAACAGTTATATAGATAATGAACAAGTTTGGTTTGAAAACAAAAATTACAAAAAGTAATCACAAATAAATTTTAAATTAAGTCTGTTAGGTGGTATGGACTGTCTGGTGCTTCTTCTTAAAATACGTGGTGGTGCTTGCAAGGGTGTGATAACTTCTTGGTGTGCTGCAGGTGGTATGAATTGTCCGTTTTTCTTCTGTGAATCGTCTGCGCTTGTGCACTTAAAAAGGCGGGAGATTGTGACCGTTTCAATAAAAAAAAAGTACAATAGACATTAGACATTATTTTATTATTCTAATTATGGGCCCTAGTGGGGAAAAAATACAAAAAACATCATAATGCAATTATTATATAAAACATGAGTGAAATACACAATACGTTATACAGAAAGTAATAAAGTGAAAATACGAAAAAGAATAAATATTGAAAGAATTGAAATGTTGCTAAATGATCTTCAACAAGTCATGATAGTATAACTTGAAAAGGGGGAACGGAAGCACATATAATAAGAAAATATGAGGTACGAGACAATGACACTCAGACAAAAAGTTCAGAAAAAAATCGAATGTTTTGGTTTTTTTTAATATGTAGCTGCTTTAAATAAAGATTTTCAGTTAAGAAACCCCAAACAAAGCAGATGACATATTTTCACAGTAAAGTTTCTAGAGATTCGTCAACACTTTGTTTTGTTGTTAAACGCAATTTTGTTTGCGCACCACATAAACAATTCGGCATAGAGTTGTTATGGGAAACCAAAAATGAGGTGGTTATTCCTCCATTAGTCCCACCCCATACTTAAAAGTGAAATATCATTGGTTTAGATAATGTTTGCTAGAAAAATGAAATTAGTATAAAAGTGCGTATTTTTCGTTTTCAAGTACTTCTAACTTTTTACTAGAAATCGATTATTTACGAAATTCATTAAGTGTTATAATGGCATCTGAAAATGTTCAATTTATCAAAATTGCAACTTCAACGGTTTGGACTGATACAGAACATAATTCGGGAGGGGGAAAGTGCTAACTATAAAAATTCCGCTAGAGCACTCTATTATTTGGATTAAGCCGCATCAAATTGAACAATAGAATTGAATTTCGGACTGGTTGAGATGGACGACCTATTTAACCTGATGGGTCAGCTGACAACATACTTTGCACAGGTAAGACTGTTTCTTTTAACACGAGGTCTACATGGTAAAAATATCCACCTAGAAAATTTAAGATGATACCTTCTAAAAATGTTATTTTTCTGTTTGTATGCGCTTATCGTTTTTAAACGAAAGTATTTCAATTATCTCTGGGTTTTTTTAATTAAACATTTCATCTTCATTATTGCAGTCATCGTTTCCTTAAGACCATACTCACAATTGGTGTCAAGGGTTAAATAATTATGCGTATTTTTCGTTTTTAAGTACTTTAAAATAATACAAGCAATCTATTATTTACAAAATGTTTATCATGGCATCAGATAATGTACTATTTAATAAAACTAACCACAACTGGCCGGACCGAATACATAATACGATTTGGTAGGGGAAAAGTTTCAAAAAGTCCGGTAGGACAGTATTATTTGGATCTAGCCGCCAATATTATTGAACTATGAAGCTAAACTTGGGACTGGATGCGTTGACTGATTTATTCAGTCTGGGAGGTCATCAACAGTCCCTGACCGCATAGTTTACGCAGGCAAGACTTTTTATTTTTAGGTCCATATATGAGTGTTCTTATAAAAACCTAGGATATTAAGGTATTTTTTTCTGGTAGTATGCGCTCACCGTCTCAGAGCAACAAATTCTTTAAAAAAACAACATGAAAAGGTTCTTGATGCACTTTCAATTTGAGAAAGACAAAGCGGAGAGGGAGGTACAAGTAGTAATGAACTTCATGAAGTGTTGCTACATGCAGAGGTAATGTTATTATTCGACCACCAACCATATGATTGATTGATTGTTGGTTGCTTAACGTTAAGTGGCAATTATTCGATTCTTGTTCAGGACGAACAATTTAACAATAAATACATTAGGTAGGTCTTGTAAAAGAGGCCTTCCGGGATGTTGGTCGGGGAAATATGACTCCAAAGAGCCTGTGTCGCTCACCTTGGTCTATGTGAATATTAAACAAAGGACGCATTTGAATTCATGACAAAATTGTGTTTTGGTGATGGTGATGTGTTTGTACATCTATATTGAACTTGGCCTAAGAGTTTCAGTCGTAAATGTTAATTAAAATTTACAAATTTTATGAAAATTGTTAAAAATTGACTTTAAAGGGCAATAACTCCTTATGGGGTCAATTGACCATTTAGGTCATGTTGACTTATTTTTAAGTCTTACTTTGCTGTACATTGTTGCTCTCTACAGTTTATCTCTATCTATAATAATATTCAAGATAATAACAAAAAACGGCGAAATTTCCTTAAAATGACTAATTCAGGGGCATCAACCAAACAGTGGTTTGTCCGATCCATCTGAAAATTTCATGGCGGCCATCTTGGTTGGTTGGCCGGGTCACGCCACACATTTTTTAAACTAGATACCCCAATGATGATTGCGGCCAAGTTTGTTTAAATTTGGCCTGGTAGTTTCAGAGAAGAAGATTTTTGTAAAAGATTACTAAGATTTACGAAAAATGGTTAAAAATTGACTATAAAGGGCAATAACTCCTAAAGGGGTCAACTGACCACTTTGATTATGTTGACTTATTTGTAGATCTTACTTTGCTGAACATTATTGTTGTTAACAGTTTATCTCTATCTATAATAATATTCAAGATAATAACCAAAAACAGCAAAATTTCCCTAAAATTACCAATTCAGGGGCAGCAACCCAACAACAGGTTGTCTGATTCATCTGAAAATTTCAGGGCAGATAGATCTTGACCTGATGAACATTTTTACCCCATGTCAGATTTGCTCTAAATGCTTTGGTTTTTGAGTTATAAGCCAAAAACTGCATTTTACCCCTATGTTCTATTTTTAGCCGTGGCGGCCATCTTGGTTGGTTGGCGGGGTCACGCCACACAAATTTTAAACAAGATACCCCAATGATGATTATGTCCAAGTTTGGATTAATTTGGCCCAGCAGTTTCAGAGGAGAAGATTTTTGTAAAAGTTAACGACGACGGACGCAGGACGACGACGGACGCCAAGTGATGAGAAAAGCTCACTTGGCCCTTCGGGCCAGGTGAGCTAAAACAGGCCTTCCGGGATAATGGTCTGGGAAATATGACTCTCACTGCAAAATCAGGATATTTTGGATGACAGAAATTTTGCCTTGCAACAGGCCACCTAAAGACTCGTGTAAGAGCTTTTGCAAGGGTTTTTAACTTTCAGACAGCGTGGCGCTCTCTTTACACGAGACATCGGATTCAAAGTCCACATTCTGACCGAATGTGGATGCAAACTTGATACATCCCGAATAGCCAAACGGAAGCCCTACTTTGGCAAGTGTTTTACTGTCGATCGGAAGAAGACAAAGTGACCATACTCCTGTTTGCCCTGTCACCCTTAGGAATGTACAGTATTGATAGATGCGGGTAGTGTATGTCAGTTAATAAAACGACATTTCATACAGGAATGAGCGCATATATGCAGACTAACCATTCAATATAAACATTGAAACATGTGTTTATCTATCATTATGTATTTATTGTGGTTATCTGATGGTTTTACATGTATAGTAACAACAAAAGAAATTTTGGTTGCATGTAAACCGACTTGAATGAAGAAAAATGAAGGGTTGCTGATTCAGCGTTAAACAATCATTGAATCATATACCGTTACACCGGTATATGTTAAATAATGATTGGGTGATTGATTAGTGATTTCTGTGTGCCGCATTAGAACACAAAAGCGTAAACTTCAGTTTCAGTCGACGTTGGTGTTATTTTTTTTTAACATTTGAAGATGTATAACGAATCGTCCATGTAAATAATTTCAACTGCAACTCGATTAATATTTTGTACTGTAACATTAATTATTTGTGTCATGCGTTGATTCGCAGAGGTTCAACGTGCAATTGAACATAATCACTTAAGGTGGTACCTAACACTTTAACTAAAATTAATTTGGCTCGTTTAATTTTCTTGAAACTTTGACTAAGTATTTACTTTGACCCTTTCATAAAAATATATAAATTTCAAAAAATTTAAACCAACCGTTTATTCAGAAAAAATACACTGGTTATATAGCAGTTTGACAAACACTTATTTTGATAATTGAAAAGTTTAATATTCCCTTATGAACACAACGTCATTAAAACGTTTTGCTGATTTTACAGAGTTGTCTCCCTGTAGTGTTAGGTACCACCTTAATATATCAAAAGGGATTGTATATAAATAAAGATAAGACCACAGGTGGATTATCACTTTTTGTGTCAAGCTGAAATCTTGAATATCATATTTTTGTATTGGATTCAGAAAGATATCGGACAATGCTCTTCAACTTTGTATTTATTTGGCTTTTTAACTATTTCGATCTGAGCGTCACTGATGAGTCTTATGTAGACGAAATGCGCGTCTGGCGTATAAAATTATAATCCTGGTACTTTTGATAACTAATTAAACTATTTTTTCATTCTCGTATAAAATATGTATTTGCTTATGATATCAAGTAACCTTGTTTCTTTATTTATCTTGGTCCTTTTTTCTCCATATTTATATTTTTTTAACATAAAACTGCTTCGTACAGGTCAATTCCAAACCAGGTTTTTAGCACAAATCTATTTAAGGATTATATACCCTTTGTATTGGTTCAATGCTAAACATATGGAAATTTTATAGAAAATCCACAGCCTTTATCCTTGTACTCTCATATTTGGCAATTTGATGACTGATAGGTATAGGGTTACTGCATGCAGTGCTAGCATTGATTTCCTTTAAACAAGTTTTTTCATGTAGTTAAAAGATAAAACAAATAAAAGTATGGACGAAATCGACTTAAGTGACTCAGCACGAGGTATTTTGGAATTTACAGGTTGATAAAAACATTATGTAAAAAGTAAACACTAGCACATCATAGAAAAGCAAGTGAGTAATCTCTGTTTCAAATTTTGTAACACACATCTGTTTTAAAGGCTGTGGATTTTCTAAAAAAATATTGGTTTATTTGCCACAAAGTACTCTCGTTCTATTAAACGAAATGAAACAGTAAATACTGCTTTGCATCATGTTTCTCCTTGGTATATGTACAAAATGGCATATCCCTATTATTCATTATATCTGTAGTTTTTATACAATTGAAGTCTAAAAAGTTCGTACACAAATGACTACAGAAGGAGTCATAAACCTTAAGTAACCAGGGATTGCCACCGTTTACACCTATTCTGCTTTGGACTCCTTATGTGTACATATTCCATGCCTAAAGTTGTTGGTTTCGTTTGAGCTTATTTCTACAGTAGAACTTTATTGATTGATTGTTGGTTGCTTAACGTCCAGTGGCAAATATTTCATGCATATTCAGGACGAGAACAAGTTCACAATAAATACAATAGGTAGGTTGATACAATAGAGGCCATCTGGGATGATGGTCGGGTAAATTTAGACTGCCACTGGAAAATGAGGGTATATTGGATAGGGACAGAAATTTTGCCTTCCAGCAGGACACCTACGGACCCCTCAAAGAGTTGTTGCAAGGGTTCTTAACGTGCAAAGAGTGTGGCACTCCCTTTACACGAGGCATCGGATTTAACGTCCCCCTTCTGACCGGACGTGACTGCGAACTTGATACATCCCGCACAGCCAAACGGACGCCCTACTTCGGCAAGCGTTTTACTGCTGGTCGGGAGAAGACCAAGTGACCATATTTCTATACCCCAGCCACCCTTGGGGACAGTAGAACTTTAAAATGTTGGACACTATGCGGTATGAAGTAGGATGCATGTATATTTGAACTTCATTATCCTCGCCATTATATACTTTCTAGTGTTTTCTCATTGTCTATCAATGAGTATTACAATATCATCTGTTGTTTATACTGTGTGACGCTGGCGACAACGACTTAGCAAGTAGTTTATACATTAATTTGTACGTGATTTTTCCATTAATATCAAGCTTCACGAATTAGCAAGATAAATACACAATGAAATATATTGAGGTCAAATCGATTCATTTTACATTTGTGAAGTTCAAACCCTCCTAGGACGAAATATGCTTTTCATGTGTTGTCCCTCAGATTACCAACGTGTACTTTATTAGGAACACTATAAACAGGATATATACCACGGGTAGATTATCACTTCTGATAAGATGAAATCTTGAAGATCATATTTATGTATTGGGTTCCACGAGACACCGGACAAAGATTTAAAAACATTACCTATTCACGTTTTAAATACGTATTTGCTTATGATATCAAGTAGCCTTCTTGTTTCTGCATGAACTTTGCAGTTCTTTTTATTGTAAATTATATATTTTTCTTTTTAACATAGATCGGCTTCTTGCAATCTATGCAAGTCAATTCCAAACCTAAGTGTATAGCACAAATCTCGAACCAATATTATGACCAGGGATTGTCATCGTTTACATATATGCTGACAAGATCTTTAAGAAATAAAAAATAATATGGTTTCAATGGCAAAACAAAGAATGTTAAAGTAAAAAAAAATGTTCAACATTTTTTACAATTAAATTTAATCTGAATAAAAAAAAACCAACAGACACCGGTAGAGGTGTAAATATTCAATGCCTAAAGTTGGTTTTAATAAAGCTTATTTCTACGTTTGATTTTAAAAATGTTTGAACACTATGCTGAATGAAGTGGGGTTAATGTATATTTTGATCTTCTATATCCTTGCAATTGGTTTGATTTTACATCTTAAAGCCTCATGGGACGAGATTTGTCTCTCAGAGTATAACGTACACTTTCCATAACCAAAATTTAGTGATTTATACTGTCTGTGAAATAGACTTAACATTCTTCACATCCAAACCATGAAAACTAACTTATGAATATCCAATGATATGCCAAAAATAGTGATCCTATATATATCATGCATGTACATGTAGACTAGTTTATAATGTAGCATCTAAGAAACATTTGGAAATACATGTAGATCAAACCACAATAAACAGCTGCGCCATGAGCGCATGATACGCCCGACATCTTGTGTGAAAGTTTTATGCAATAATCATAAATAGTTTCTGAGAAAGCTTTAAGCAATAACCATATATTGTTTTTGAGACACAGCGGGACATGTGAAACCCCCAACCCTGTTTTTTTTTTACAAAAAACTAAATATCACTAAAATAAAATTTTAAATCAAAACCAAAAAGTATACAGATCTTTAGATTAATATAACAAAGAAGTGTAAAGTTTTAAGCAATAATCACAAATTGTTTTTGAGTAACGGCACAACATGTAAAAAAACCTCCCCCTTTTTTATACTCAATAACTGAAAAATGAAATTTTGAATCATCACCAAAAAGTATACAGATCTTTAAATCAATATAACAAAGACATGTGTAAAGTTTTAAGCAATAATCATAAATTGTTTTTGAGATATGGTGCGACATGTAAAAAAACCCTCCCCCTTTTTTACAAAATACTCAATAACTCAAAAATCAAATTTTGAATCATCACCAAAAAATATACAGATATTAAGATTAATATAACTAAGAAGTGCTTAAAGTTTTAAGCCATAATCAAGAATCGTTTTTGAGATACAGTGCGACATGTGAAAAAAAACCACCCCTGTTTTAGTTACAAAGTGCCGTTACTCAAAAAGTTTTAATCTTATTTTCACCAAAAAGTACACAGATCATTTGACCATCATAAGAAACAACTATGTTAAGTTTGATGAAATTTGGATACTAGTAAGTCGTTCTCAAGTTACGGTGCAACATGTTTACGCCAGACAGACAGACAGACGGACGGACACCGGACATTTGTATACCATAATACGTCCTGTCAAAATTTTGACGGGCGTATAAAAACTAAGCATTGGTCATGATATTTTCATTGAGGTCAAAGTCTGATGTGTCTTGCAATTAGACATATATTCACCTTACACTCATTTCATACACCAAATATAGTTGACCTACTTTTCCATGTGTGAGAAACAAACTTGAAAATTACATGCAACTGAAGTAACCTTAATCACTGATCCATGAAATGAAGTCAGGATCAGGCCAACCCTGCCTGACAGACAATGAGACATGTACACATTTCAAGATACCATAAAAAAACTCAATTAATATACATTTAAGACTTAAAGTGTATTTCACTGTGACTGTTCAAACAGTAATATTTTGTTTTCAAACATTTACATGTACATGTACATGAAGTGTACCATGAAAACTAGGTAAAGTGCAATGGACAAATCACTAACAGAAACTTTTTCTCATAAGGACGTATCCAACCTTTAAGCTTCTAAAATATATCTTGTGAAGCTTAAATACAAAACGGTCCACTGTAGCCACTGCCAGATTGTATAAACATGAGAAATACATATTTCTTGCATGCATGTACTTTTGTTGCAGGAGGGATAATAAAATTATACTTTAAAGTATATGCATGGTTTATTTGTTTCAAATACTTGCATGGCCACTAATCATGCTGAATAAGATTTTTATTTAATTCTAATTCAGACTTTAATAATTCAAGTACAGCAAACAGTCATTTGACACAAAACAATTGACACGGACTGCACCAGACCCTCATAAATGGTTAAGATCTTTTTACACATCCTGGACATGCTGGCAGTAGTTAACAATTGAAATGCCAACATAAACTTCAGATGTGATATACATGTACTGTTTTGTAAATTTCACTGAAACTATACTATTAAAAATGACTGATTATCCACTAATTAAAAGTATTCATGAATTCAGATATGATGCACTATTATTATTAGTATTCACTGCAACTATGCATTTTTATTATTCCAAATTGCTATTTCAAATGAATAATTAATTTATCCTGGGTATTCATGAAATTCAGAAATAATGTACATGTATGATTGCACTACATGTATTATATTAATATTCACTGCAACTACGAAATTTTGTTATTCCAAATTTACAATTGATCATGATAATCCAAGGTAATTAGTCCTCCAGTAATGTGGTCCTCCTTTAATAAAATTTGTAAGTTTCCTATTTGTACAAGGCACAATTTTCTTCTTGTCCAATTTAATCAGAACATCACATTCGTTTTGACATCATCATCATGGAATAATGCTGCACGCCATATTCATAATTTCCAAAACTAATAGATAACTAGCATTAAATAATGAATTAATCCATTGTTTCACAATTTGCAGCTATACGAGTGACTCAGTGACATCTATATTGCCTATGCATCAAAGTGCACATGTACTAGCAGGCGTCATATTCTAAGTGGGAATCATGGTCAAACCAATACATATTCAGTATGATTCTACAAAATAAAATATACATTTAGACTCAAGTACAGTAAATGTTGAACTATTATAAATATATATAATACTACATGTACATGTATACACATTGTGCAATAATAAGAAAGTAAATTACAATAACTGTATTTACCTAGATGAAACTAGCACTTCTCATTTCATTGACTGAAATTTTTAAGCACTAATACAATTCTATTTTCAAGTCACTACCCCTGCGAAATGATTATGAATAGTTCATGAATGTTCATGGATGATTCATGAATGATTCATGAACATAATTCATGAATTGTTCATAAAAGATTCATGAACAGTTAATGAACTAGACATGAACTACAAATGGACAAGCACGTTCATGAACCAGTGAATAATGAACTATTCATGAACAGAAAGTGTTCATGAACTCTTTGGTTCATTAAAGTTCATGAACAAAAATAGTTCTTGAACTTTTATTATTCATGAATTGTTCATGATTTTATAGTTCATGAACACGCTTGTCCATTTGTAGTTCATGTCCTGTTCATGTATAGTTCATGAATTTTTTTATGAATGATTCATGAATTTGTTCATGAATTTGTTCATGAACCATACCAGTCCATGAATCATTCATGAACACATGAACTACTGTGTTTATGAACTGTTCATTAGTAATTTAATTCATGAACATTGTCTGTCCACTTGTAGTTCATGAACTGTTCATCTAAAGTTCATGAAATAATTTAAAAGGATTTTTTTGAATTTTCATTTTTTGTGTTATTATCATAAGTAAACTTCTCTTCCTGTCTGTAATTAAAATTGCTGTATCAGGACTTCCAACTAGAAATGCTAAATAACATCTTGGTGCAGTTGTTCTGCTTGAAATTCTTCACAGTTGAACAGATCTTTTAATCAATAAATGCATCTGAGTTTCCCCCTGCAAAATCAAAAATCACTCCACAAAGAATCAAAAGTCCTTGATATTTGTTTTTATAAATAAGCACTCAAGATTAAACAGTTTCTAACAGGTATAATACAATGTAATAATTTAATTTAATAAATGTTGTTTTTATTAAAATATCAATAGAGTAAGATTAATAACATGAATATCACTTCAGCCTTTTCATGACATTTCAAATAATGTACCTACCCCCCTTTTTCCCCTTTTAATTTACCCACACACAATCATAAGAGTGGCTGAAGCATGAATTATTTTTACCTTGAAATACAATATATTGTACAAATCTATCAGTTATTCCTGAATGGAAATCATTAAACTAACACTGTAAAATGTAAAGGCTACTTTCTGGTGTTTTATATTTATTTTAATTAATCAATAATTATTATAAAATGCTTCAACAAATAGTTATTCAGCAAAAAAATATAATCAAAATATATATAATTTACTTATCTGATAACAAATCTGCTTTGTTTTGACAGCTATATTACTTCACTCCTCATCAAACATCTTCATTTGTATTGTAAGCGTCAAAAACATCATTTTGCTGACGTCATTATGACGTTTTTCTATTCCCAGTCACTTGTAATCATTTGTCTACATTGTAATCTTTTGTCAAAGTCATTGAAGCGTTTTACAATAGGTAAACGTAATTCATTAATAATGATAATTATTGACACCAGTCTGCAATGTTTGGGAAAGAATGAATTGTCATTAATCTGTCCTTATTTTCCAAGTTCCTCTATGTGCCGTATGATGGTTAAGAAAGGCACATGTTTGAACTTTGAGAGACAATCAGAAATTACATCTTTAGAAGAAAGAAATTAAGTTTACCAAATTTGTCATGATTGTAAAAACGAAACATGAGAAACATCTCCAGCTCAAAGTAAGTTACAAAACTTCAAAGTTAGTCCCAAATTTTGTATGACTCTAAAAATGTAACACTCTTCTGGCATAGTATGAAAAAAAGAAAAAGGTGCTGAGCTAATATCTGTTGTTAAATGATTTTTTTTTTAATGATTATTTTATTTTCTTTAATTTACCACAAAAAAGAGAGATATTTTATTTTTTCATATTTTATTTTTTTTCTCCAACTTTTTCTCTTTCTCCCAGCCTTCCTCTCCTTTCTCCTACCCCCTTTCTCTTTTCTCCTACACCCTTTCTCCTTTCTCCTACACCCTTCCTCCCTGTCTCCCTTACCCCTGTCCTCCCCCTCATACATGTATTTACACTTTTGCTATTCAACTGAATTTTGTCTCAAAATGATCTCAAGATCTGTAAATGAATAAACTAGAGGTCATGCTAAAAGCACTTTAATTGTGATGTCATGATACAATGTAATGGATGTCAAATTTTATGAGAACTTGTATGACAGTCAAATTTATGAATTTTTTTATAAACTTTATGTATTCATTTATTCATTAAAGTTCATAAAATGTTCATGAACATGTGTTATGAACAATTTATGAACATTATGAACTGACTTACAGTTCATTAAAGTTCAGAAAATATTCATGAACTGCATTTTATGAACTATTCATGAACTAAATTCATGAACGAAACTTAATGAACTCATTATGAACAGTCATGCATTGTTCATGAACATTCATGAACAGTTCATGGTGGTTCATCAGTTCATGAATTTCATCTCGCAGGGGCATTAACAAGAAAAATAAATCTGTTAACATGGTTAAGGGGGTCTAAATTCTATATAGTGGTCCGAGACCACCATTGTTGTCCCTTGATTTTCGTTGTTCACAAATATAGTCCCTAGTGTTGACAGTGGGTTACTTGCCATTAATTTTTATACCTCTTCCAAATTTATTTCTCCATGTTTAATGCCTCAAATTGCAAGTAGGGGGATAAAATTACACTGTAAAAAAATTTGGGTCCAGAATTTTAAAGGAAAGTAGTGATTTGGTCCAGCTGAAAAAGGTTGAAAATGAGCACTTCGGAAGCTGTCAAAAGATTTCAAGACGCCCTAAACATAAAATTGTCCATATTTTGAGTTAGAGGCGATGAAATTTTCTATAATTTTGATATAATTTGTCCCAAAAGTAGTACAACAGACTGTAAAAGTTTCTTTGAGAAAGCGCAGGTGGGATTTTTTTTATTTTCATTTATGTTCTAAAAGAAATGCACTACGAATTAATTGTGTTCTCGGACCTAAGAGGTGAAATCTGTAAATATAGAATTTGTACTCTGGCCACTTCCCTAAATTATTTGATGGTGTCAACTTGTCAAATAGCATGAAACTAAAGGATTTAAACTTTTATTTTATAGAATTTCTGCAAAAATAACCAATTTTGGCATTTTATGGTCAAAATAGGCATTTTATAACTTTTTCAATATTGATGCATAAATGGCATCCTGACTTTCTATCTGGCAGGTTTTCATGTGTCAATATTTGTGTTTCTATGCCTTTATCTACTTCTTTTACTTATTTATGAACTCTGAATCTACAGAAAAGAAGTTTATCTCAGACAAAATGTGCAAAATGTGTTATATAAATGACCCTTGTCTAACGCCTTGTTTGGATGAAGTCAATAGTGGGGAGCTTGGTACATAAAATTTGATGTCCATATTGAAGACCTCACTAAATTTGTATCAAATGCACTTAACAATGTCTATTGTACCTGTTCCATTTCACATAATATCTTTCTTTTCTTCTGTAGGATAGCAAGTGGTTTAAATATAAGCCTGTTGAGAATAAATTGCATGCAATTTTTTCCCTAAAAAGGCAAAAATCTTTGTATCAGCCCATACTGCTTGTAAGAAAAGTTAATTGCAAGAGTCTTTTTGTGCTCAGATTTGTTGTATCATGTCACATGAGTATAGAAATGATAAAAAAGACACAAATTTTTAATTCTTATAGTCTCAATATGCACTTTTTAATGTTAATATGTGGCACGGCCTAAATTGACCCTAAATTTTTTTCCACTCTTAGTTGGCCCATGACCCTTTTAAACTAATATGATATGTTATTTGTAACTTTTCTTTCCATTTAAAGTACTTTCAATACATATGTAAGGATTATTTATAACCAAAAAGCTTCACAAATTTAAAATTGGTGGAAAATATTACATCTTCATGTAAGCCCCCCCTTCATTGAAAAACATCAATTTTTAGGCACAGGCTCATATAAATTTGACTTTTGAATAATTATGCCAAGTCTTATAAATCAAATGAGTACTCTATTGCTTTAAATACATGATAAGTTATATATTAAGTCATTTAAAAAGTATTTTTTTGCAATATTTGAATTTTTAAAGCCCCAAATGTTGATAGTTAAAATTTTTCAATTTTAACGTCAAAATTTTACACGCAAAGAGGAGTATAGAATTTTACTTAATGTCTATAATATACATCCTATTGTCATGAAACTTTGTCAGCAGTGTTATAATTCATTAAGCTTTGGTCATACCAAGTCTTTTTAAGATTTGTCAACTCTTTAAACCCTATTAGGTGAAATCTGTAAATATAGAATTTGTACTCTGGCCACTTCCCTAAATTATTTGATGGTGTCAACTTGTCAAATAGCATGAAACTAAAGGATTTAAACTTTTATTTTATAGAATTTCTGCAAAAATAACCAATTTTGGCATTTTATGGTCAAAATAGGCATTTTATAACTTTTTCAATATTGATGCATAAATGGCATCCTGACTTTCTATCTGGCAGGTTTTCATGTGTAAATATTTGTGTTTCTATGCCTTTATCTACTTCTTTTACTTATTTATGAACTCTGAATCTACAGAAAAGAAGTTTATCTCAGACAAAATGTGCAAAATGTGCTATATAAATGACCCTTGTCTAACGCCTTGTTTGGATGAAGTCAATAGTGGGGAGCTTGGTACATAAAATTTGATGTCCATATTGAAGACCTCACTAAATTTGTATCAAATGCACTTAACAATGTCTATTGTACCTGTTCCATTTCACATAATATCTTTCTTTTCTTCTGTAGGATAGCAAGTGGTTTAAATATAAGCCTGTTGAGAATAAATTGCATGCAATTTTTTCCCTAAAAAGGCAAAAATCTTTGTATCAGCCCATACTGCTTGTAAGAAAAGTTAATTGCAAGAGTCTTTTTGTGCTCAGATTTGTTGTATCATGTCACATGAGTATAGAAATGATAAAAAAGACACAAATTTTTAATTCTTATAGTCTCAATATGCACTTTTTAATGTTAATATGTGGCACGGCCTAAATTGACCCTAAATTTTTTCCACTCTTAGTTGGCCCATGACCCTTTTAAACTAATATGATATGTTATTTGTAACTTTTCTTTCCATTTAAAGTACTTTAATACATATGTAAGGATTATTTATAACCAAAAAGCTTCACAAATTTAAAATTGGTGGAAAATATTACATCTTCATGTAAGCCCCCCCCTTCATTGAAAAACATCAATTTTTAGGCACAGGCTCATATAAATTTGACTTTTGAATAATTATGCCAAGTCTTATAAATCAAATGAGTACTCTATTGCTTTAAATACATGATAAGTTATATATTAAGTCATTTAAAAAGTATTTTTTTGCAATATTTGAATTTTTAAAGCCCCAAATGTTGATAGTTAAAATTTTTCAATTTTAACGTCAAAATTTTACACGCAAAGAGGAGTATAGAATTTTACTTAATGTCTATAATATACATCCTATTGTCATGAAACTTTGTCAGCAGTGTTATAATTCATTAAGCTTTGGTCATACCAAGTCTTTTTAAGATTTGTCAACTCTTTAAACCCTATTAGGTCCGAGACCACCATTGTTGTCCCTTGATTTTCGTTGTTCACAAATATAGTCCCTAGTGTTGACAGTGGGTTACTTGCCATTAATTTTTATACCTCTTCCAAATTTATTTCTCCATGTTTAATGCCTCAAATTGCAAGTAGGGGGATAAAATTACACTGTAAAAAAATTTGGGTCCAGAATTTTAAAGGAAAGTAGTGATTTGGTCCAGCTGAAAAAGGTTGAAAATGAGCACTTCGGAAGCTGTCAAAAGATTTCAAGACGCCCTAAACATAAAATTGTCCATATTTTGAGTTAGAGGCGATGAAGTTTTCTATAATTTTGATATAATTTGTCCCAAAAGTAGTACAACACACTGTAAAAGTTTCTTTGAGAAAGCGCAGGTGGGATTTTTTTTATTTTCATTTATGTTCTAAAAGAAATGCACTACGAATTAATTGTGTTCTCGGACCTAGTGTTGCCTTTTTTCCTGCATTAATTATTTTTTAAGTGTGATTGTGTACTTTCATTAAAAGGTTATTGTCTTATTTAGGCTCACACCATACTTTAATTCATCAATTCTTTAAAGTCAGGCATCATGGACATATTGTTTACTCTCTAAAACAACACAACAGGTTATTTCTTTTGTTCAATTTTAATTATGTTTACAATTTAATATGAATTATATTGATATTACAAACATGACAAAAAAAGTTTAAGGAATGAAAAAATAAAATAAAGAAAGAAATGTACTGTTACTATATACATGTACTTGATGATATTGACTTTACCTTTGTCCAGTGCATATATTGAATAAACCTTTGTGATGTAAATATATTGTTCCAAGACTTAACCATCCCAGTTAATGTTTTAAATCCTTGAGTTTAATAATTTTTACATCTTTTGTGTTACCCTGAATACTTTTTACTTATTAATTTCTTATTACAGCTTGCATTAAATAATGCTTTGCAGCTCATACAAATAAAATATTCATTCATTCATTCATACAACACTTTTTGTTTATTCAATTTAGTCATTCACCCAATTTTATTTTAATAAATAAATATTCAAATTACTTTTAAAATTTGAATTTTTATATCCAAAATAATAGTATATCCTGCTGTTTCATATTTCTCTTAAATTATAATTTGGTTTGAAAAAGTTATCAAAATTTTGAAGAGGACAATTTTAATCATGATAATTTGTGAACATTATTATACCAATGACAGATTAAATATCATCCCCCAGGGCAATAAACTATTGTGTCTTAATTTGTATATTAGCTACATCATGTATATAAGAATTTCTTATTAATACCTATCAGATATCCAGTGTCAACATCCTGATTATTACCTATTTTGATGTCACATTTGCATGGTCATATTCAGTAAATACAAATATTTTAATTGTTTTTTTTTTTTTTTTTAATATTTTGAGCTTCATAAAATACTTTAAAAAAGTTTACACCATGTTACCATAAAAAAAAAATGCATACAGACATGACAGATTTTTTTGTTATGTTTTCCTGACATATTGAATTTTAACATAAAGTAATTATCATGATTATGTAGAAAATGCAAAAAATTAGCAATCGTACGTGAAAGCACATGATCAAAGGAGATGTGGGATATATCAATGATGCATCAACCCAACAGTTACATGTAGGCAACAATAAAGTAACCAAAACATAATTGAATGCGTGTCAAAAAATATGACTGATGATTAGAAGGTCCTTAATAATTGCGGAATAAATAAAAAGACCATTGAATGTTACTACTTGTAAGTTAGATATCATGTATGGCACAAATAAATTTTGAAAAACAATGCTAACAGGGCACAATTTATATAGAAATTTCACATGAAAATATATAGTTTAGTTCAAAGTATTAACAAATTATAGTGATTTTATATAAATTCTATGTTAAATCTAAAAAGAATAAAATTATGATGCTAGCTTTGCTCTTTTAATATTTGTTTTTTAAACAATGTCGTACATGATAAAACAATTACTAATTGAATTAGCACAATTTGTTTAATCAAAGGTGTTTAAATGGCAACTGTTTATGACTGTGCCTTGTTCCAGGAACATTAATTTAATAATATTGTTTTATTTTGATGATTAATGCTATTTTAAACCATTTCTAAAATATCTATTCACTTTCAATGCCTGAGGCTGCCCTGCTATTATCAAAAATATATATTAATGTTTTGTTGTCCATGATTTGAGAATTAATTAAAATCTAAATGAAAGTTGGCACTTGCTAAATAAGTCATTGTTTAATCTTAAAGTTAACAATTTTCATAACATTTTATGATCAAATCATATGTTTTTGTACTATGCATGGTTTTTTTTTATGGAAATTGTGACATCACAATGCATTATTTATCGAACAAAAACTATCAGCTGATAAATCAAAACCAGGGAAATACTAGTAATCCAGCATAAGCATGATAAGAAACACATTTATATGGATAAGTACATGTAAAGATCTCTTGGTTGTTGGTTATAAAACGTCCAGTGACAAATATTTCATGCAAATTAAGGACCTGAGTTAGCAATACATTAACATACAATATGTACACTACATGATGTATAGGTCAGTGGCACATCCAGAACTTTTCATAAGAGACAGGGTCGCTGACTGCCCTTAGGGGCATAGATCCAGTCACGCTTGAGTGATTCCCTATATAATCGACAAAATTTTTCCCACAAAAAGGGGAAGATATAGAGTAACCTTTTCTGTATTCCACTCAGGGTGATGCATGCAAAATAATTAACTTACTGGGAATAAATGACATACAGATGATAATAGGGTGAGGGGAACGATGTCCTTTCTGTCCGATTTTCAATGATTTATTATGATGCACAACTTTAACATTGAAGCTCAAAGCCTATATTTTCCGTGGAATATGCAACTTTGCAGGAGTGTGGTATTCATTGGATGTATTTATTCTCGTGTGTAAATAGAGGTGGTGGTTAAATTAATGTGTATAAACAATCAATATTAGTGCATTGTATTAACTGACAATATATATATATATATATAGAGAATAATACATGGCAAAATCCGTATCATATGTCGTATCATCCCGAGACATCAATATCAGCCCAAGGGCCTTTAGGCCCGAGGGATGATATTGGTCGAGATTGATACGGCATGTGATACGGATTTTGCCATGTATTATACGCTTTATCATATATTTCAACAGAAGAGTATTATATTATATGAACTGTTTTCTGATCCATCGCACTGGGTTATCTTCATGCAGTTCTACTTTTGTCTTGTTTCAAAGGCCTTAAAAGAACTGCTCAATTTCTTATCCGAAGCACCTTACTATTTTCGTGCTGTTGTTTTTAAAAATATTTTGTTTATTTAAATATTGTATTTATTTGTGTGTTTTGTACTTTTTATAGTTGCATTTAGTGTGCCAAAAATATGAAAACTTGACGTTCGTGACGTCACATATAATATAGAAAACTTGACGTTCGTGACGTCACATACCAAACAATGACGTCATTCAAAAAATTGACCTATTTTGAGAAAAAAATTTCTTGAGCAAAAAATATAAAACTGACTTTATGTAAAAAAAAAAAAAAAAAAAAAGTAGGGGTGTGATAAAGGGTAGGGGTGCGATAAAGGGTAGGGGTGTGATAAAGGGTATGCGATAAAGGGTGCACATCAAAGTTGCGCGATATGGATTAAACAGCAGGCTATTTATCACATATGCAAAACTACTGTATTTACTACTAAACATATGATAAATATATTTCTCTAATTCTATGGAAATTTATCCCTTTTCGAACCCATTGTATAAACAAATTTAAGCAACGTGTGGTTGCTGGTGATCTCAGAAGATCATTGGATGATTTTAAGGGTCATGACCTTTCTGGCTGACTGGATGAACCAAAATATGATAACAGGTGTTAATGAAATTGACAACTTCGTGCAATGTGAAAGGCACTCGAAGGGGATTTTCGGTAAACAAAAAAAGAAAATGTCTTTTTAATCATTAGAGAAACAGATTCTTACATAGTTACTCGTGGATTATCGGATTTATCCAATCTCGATAGTTAAATTGTAAATTTTAAAGTACTCGCCGAGGCGGCTCGAACTTTAAAATTGATAATTTAACTATCTCGATTGGATAAATCCGATAATCCACTGGTATCAATGTAAGAATCTATATATATATGATATTAACACTGAAAAGTGGGTCGTCTGATATAGGCGGAACAGTTCAGACTAAAGTAAACTAAAGTAAGGTAATATCTATATATAGCCTATCGGATTATCTAAATTAAATATAGATTCCGTAGGATCAGTGGCGGAACCAGTCATTTTAAAAAGGGGGTCCAACTATATGTCCCCATTCAAATGCATTGAGCGGCCATAAAAATGAAGGGTTCGACCCCCCCCCCCCCCCCTCCCCCTTTGCATCTGACAATGAGAACAAATTGTAAGATCTGTAAGCCGACAAATGTGCACATTTTCCCTTCAAAATTATGAATCCATGATTAATCGATAGACATGCTTTAAAATATTGATAATTTCTACTCACCGATTGTAATATTCCAGCTCAGATTATTGAACATGTGGTCTAACCTCTGTAGTTACCTGTGTAAAAATAGTTTGCCGACCTCAGGTCCGGTGTTTTTTGCCGACAAAAAATTAAAGAGGGCAAATCGTTTACGGTGAAGAATTGTTTTCCGTTTTTAATGAAACTTGACAGATTAACTAATTGTTTTTTTTAAATCATCGGAAATGTCCTTCTTGTTGTAATTCGAATTAAAACTGTTTTATTATGCTGTACAATATAGGTAACTTAGTCATAATCTTTAATTTATTTCAGGTACACCCTTGTACATTTTTCTATTGCGCAGAATTTATCAAAACTTTGTCAAGTATAAATGTGAATGAATTCATTGTCATCTTCTCATTCTTCTGCAATAATATTAAAATTCTATTTTAAACGAAAGCTTCTGGTTTTTAAAACCAGTTATGAACGAAAATGTTATAAAAAAGATATTATAAAATAAAAAGTAAAGATATTAGAAGGATTATTTAAAGTCAAACGCACATTAACGGACAATGCTACGGCAACAAATGGAAAACGACAAACAACGATCGCAAAATAAATGAATAAACAGCAAAACAAGTTTACAATCGCACAATAGACGATAATATTATAAGTAATGGACTATTTCACAACAAAATCAAATCTTGAGAGCCGGGTGAGACGTGATTTGTTTTACACTGATGGCCGACTACCGTTACGCTAAAATATTTGTATTAAAACATTTACCGACTGTATCAACCTAAGAAGTGTTTGTTTTAAACATTTAACGACTGTTTCAACCTTTTATAAGTTGTAATAAACATTTAATGACTGTGCCAACCTTAAGAAAGTTGTAACAAATATTTAACGACTGTCCCAACTCTAAAAACGTTGTGACAAACATTTTTTGACTGCATCAACGTCTGAAAAGTTGACACAAACAAATTTTAACTGTCCAATCTATTAATAGGTTGGGACGGACATTATGCAACTGCCGCAACTATTAGAAAGACTGTAGTAAATAGATTTTGACTGTGCCAACACCGTAAGTAGTATATATTGTGTGGCAGCAGCAAATATTTTTGCCACGTTGACAAAAATTTTGCCCCCGTCAGCAAAAATTGCATAATATATTTGTTGGATAATATCAAAATATTGATTTTTAATTTGTAAAATATAAAAGAATGTTTTTATTTTTTTTTTCACTGCATTAAACAATTTTAATGCATTACCAATCAATTTAACATTGTTGATATGCTGGATATGGAAGTAGTAAAAGTAAATTGAACATTTAAAAAAAAATTTCATTTCATTAAACAATTTAACGCATTACCAATCATTTAAATTGTTGATATGCTGGATATGGAAGTAGTAAAAGGAACATTTAAAACAATTTGAGAGCTTTAATTTGATAAAAGTTTAATTGGTAAATATAATAATTAACCCTAACCCTAACCCTAACCCTAACCCTAACCCTAACCCTAACCCTAACCCAAACAAAAATATCATACATTATAAATTATTATTATTATTAATAAAACATGGATGAGATAGAATCATGTGAAAATATAGCCAGACTTGATAACATATTCGATATAATATATGCAAAGTCAGTTTTTGACATTCTGAAGAAGGAAAATCAAGTGGAACACATAAGTGGAGGAAATGCATGGGATTTTTTTTATCAAGTAGAAACAGATAAAGTGTACACCGATTTTGTTAATTTAGTCAGACAATCAAATATTCCAGATAATGTGAGAGTCTACTATCAACTTACATTTTTACAATCAACAGATTGGAAAAATACTATATTGAAAACACCGCACAGAGCATCTCGCATAATAGATAAAGTTGAAAAAATGATAGATTTGGAACCTATTTTTAACAATGGAAAATGATGATTTAGATGAAAAACTTAGGAATGTATATTACAATACAGCAAATGGGGGAGCATACCTAAGTGCTGAAAAAATTTATCAAACGTTGAAGACATCAAGAGATGGAAATGTACCAAGCGTATACAAGATCAGGAAATGGATGGAAAAAATAGACGACTACAATTTACAAAAACCTGTAAAACGTAGAATTAAAAGAGTGAAAATAATTGTATCGGAACCGTATGAGCAATACGATGCTGACCTTATGGATGTATCCAACATACAGAAATATAACAATAAGACACGTTTCCTGTTGGTTGTTATCGATATTTTCACACGGTTTTTATGGATTTATCCATTAAAAAACAAGTTTGGGAAGACAGTAGCTGATGCATTTGAAAAAATCTTCAAACATGGTAAAATCCCTTTGAAGGTTTCCACAGATGCGGGAACTGAATTCAAAAACAAAGATTTGAAACGTGTGTTTAAAAAATATGACATTTACCATCATGTCTATTTAAATTCCGACAGTAGTAAAGCGTCAATAGCAGAGAGGGTCAATTTGACATTTCGGAGGATGATGTTCCGATATTTTACAAAGCATAGAACTTATAGCTATCTCAATGTTCTACAAAATTTGGTAGCAAGTTATAATGCAACGCCACATAGAAGTTTAAATAATACAGCTCCAAAAGATGTGAATGAGAAAAACAAATATGATTTGTGGGCATATATGTATATTAAAACTCCACCCAAAGAAAAACGAATCAGAGAAAAGAAAGAAACATTAAAAGTACAACGTAAAAGAGGGAAACAGTTTCATTTTAAAATCAATGACATGGTAAGACTGAGCCATTTGAAGAAACCGTTTCAAAGAGCTTATCAGCAACAGTGGACCTCCGAAATATTTAAAATATATAGACGATTTCTAATACATGGGAAAATCTTTTATAAAGTACAAGATTTTTTGGACAAGGAAGTTGTAGGCAATTTCAATTATACAGAGTTGCAGCGTGTGAAAAAGGAGGCTGACGCATTGTGGTTTGTTGAGAAAGTGCTTAAATGGCGAAGGCGGAATGGTCAACGTGAGGGTTATGTAAAATTCCAGGATTGGGATAAACGTTTTTGTCAGTGGATTCCTGAGAGAGATATTGTTGACATATAAAATGAGCTTTTACATGGTCATTAACAGTAACAAAAATTTAGACATTTACCCACATAACAGACCACACAAATTCCGTACATATCTTCAGACGCCAATAGTGATGAAATCAAAATGGAAAGTCGCATTAGTTGATATTAAATTATCATCAAATAATGATCTATATATATATGCAAACATATGCGGTGATGTAATAGTCGATGGTAACAAACAACCCTTATTGAAGCGAATATGTTGCTGCTCTCAAACTGAATACTACCACTTTGATCAACTTGCATACATTCCAGTGGTGAAAAGTGAAATAAGAGACATTGAATTCTTTATTACTGACATGCAAGGGAGTCATGCATCATTTTTAAAAAATCCAGTGTCGATTACACTGCACTTCAGGTCGTATCCATACTTTGCATGATAATCATGGAATTGAACAATTCTCAATATGTGCTAGACCCTAGGACATGGATAATGTACTATGAAAATCTAGCGAATGACAAACATCACAATTCATATCTTAATAATTCATACAGAAGAACTATCCAGAGTGGTGGTTCCCTCACTAATTCAGCAGCTAGCTTCATGGAACCAATCACATTACCACAAAGTAAACCACTTGCGCAATCACCCATTAAACTTGTAACACATGCACAGCAGCAGGTGGAAAATGCTAAGTCGGAAATTAGTCGAGCTGTGAAAAAGATAAAACGCAAACGTGGGAAGTTACAAAACAGTAATAGAAAAAGCCATAGAGGGGAGCAGAAGAAAACGAAAAAGACAAAGAAAGGAGGAAGGAAAAATAAAACAAACAGTAAGAAAGGAAGTGTACAGAGTGTGAAAAAAAGATTAAAGAATCAGCTAATTGAAAAGGATATTTTCCAGTAAAATTCAAAATGGCTAAAATAAATCCTGAAACATTTCATGAGCTGCAACCAAGTCAGTTGTCTTTATTCAATCTACCAGGTCATCAAACTGCAGTCACAAGAATCACATATGAACATATTCGACCAGCTGCAACTTTTACAAAGACATCGCCAATAGAGTTTCACATATCTGGTGGAACAGAGTATCTAGACTTAAGTAAATCAACAATGCATGTACGTCTAAGACTTAAAAGAGGAGATGGAACCATAGCAGATAGCAGTGACGTTAATTGCGGGCCTGTGAACTATGTTTTGCATGCATTATTTAATCAAATAGATGTTTTAATTCAAAATAAAATTGTCACATCTTCAACAGGATTTTACCCTTACAAAGCTTATATGCAAACTTTATTGAAATATGGGAAAGAAGCTAAAGAATCGCAGCTCTCAAGTCAATTATGGATAGACGATCATCAAGGAACATTGGATGATGCAGATTGTAACACAGGATCAAATCTTGGGCTCTACAGAAGAACAGCATACATAAAAAATGGTAAAACTGTTGATCTTGAAGGAAACATTTTCCATCCCCTGTTTTCAATGAATCGTTACATATTAAATCAAGTAGGAGTTACTGTGAAATTCTACAGATCGAGACCAGAATTTTATCTAATGTCGGTTGATGAAGATGCTGATTATTACCTTGAGATTGAAGATATGTATCTATCAATAGCAAAGATCCACGTTCACCCCGGCATTGTATATGGCCACGATTCTATACTCAGGACAGTAAACGCTAAATATCCCATTGTGCAAAATGATGTTCGCACAATTTCACTTCCAGCTGGTCAAATAAGTTTTAACTTCAACAACATATTCCAGAATAATAGACCCAATAAGGTATTGATAGCCTTTACGGGGAGTCAAAACATAGCAGGTGACTACTCACTATGTCCGTGGACATTCAAACATTGCCACCTAAGTGAAATAAATCTTAAAGTTGAGGGAGTGCCAGTTTCCGGGAATCCTGTCAGAGTAAAATTTGACTCGTCAAGTGGAGAATCATCCATTGTTGCATTTCGCAATCTATTTGAGGTTGCTGGGAAAACTCTGCAAGACTGTGGTAATGGATTAAACAGAGACAGTTTTTCTGAAGGATATGCCTTGTATGCCTTTCAACTGGAACCAATTTTTGAAGGTTTAGATTATTTAACATTGAAAAGGAATGAACGTGTCAATTTGGAATGCACATTTGATTCTCCCCTCACTGAACCAACAACTATAATCATTTATAGTGAATTTAGTGGATATTTTGAAATAACTCAAACTCGAGACATCATAATTCAAGAATGAACACTATGCAATTGGAGTGTATGATTAATTGTGATGAACTAATGAAGGATAAAATTGTTGGTATATTTGCAGCAGATCAGATACCTAAGATAGTGAGAAATCGACCCATGGGATTTATTTGTAACACTGAAAATCATTTTGAGAATGGTGCACACTGGATCGCCTTTTTCATAAATGAGGAACGAAGAGGGATATTTTTCGACAGCTTCGCACACTCTCCCGATTATTATTCACGTCACTTCTTAAAATTCTTTGAACACAATGCGATATCTCTGGAAATAAATCAAAAACGATTACAGAGTGAGAATTCATCAGTATGCGGTCAATATTGCATTTTCATCTTATCACTCTTATGTAGAGAGTATGATCTAACTAACATTCACGATTTTTTCAGTGATAATCATCAAGCAAACGACATCTTTGTTTTCAATGTGATTGGTAAAACCTATTCACACTGCATATGAAAAAGTGTTTAAAATGATGAGACACATGGTAACAATCATCATTCGAGCAAGAGGTGATCATCATGAGTTTGGTGAAATTTCAAACACCCATGACTTCAATATGTGTAGGTCCAACGGGTTCAGGAAAAACTACATACATTAAAAGATTATTAGAGAACGCTCAGGAAATGTTTACAATACCACCTCAGAAGATATACTACTGTTACAGCATATGGCAAGATGTCTTCGATGAATTGAAAAAAACTGTCTCCAACATTTCATTTCAACTGGAACTGCCTGATGAAAGTGATTTTCTTGTTGATAAGGATATACACACATTATGGATCATTGATGATAAAATGGATGAAGTAGTGGACTGTAAACTGATGCAGAAGATTTATTGCGTTTTAAGTCATCACACCTTAACATCAATTATTTTTATACTACAAAATTTATATCAGAAGGGGAAGGTTATGCGATCAATCAGTTTGAATTCTCACGTCTTTTTTCTTTTCAAAAATGGTAGAGATTCACTGCAAATACAATCTTTAGCTCGACAAATGTTTCCAGGTCAAGTTCGCTTTTTCATGGACGTTTACCAACGTGCAATTAGCAGACCATACAATTGCTTGATAGTGGATATAGCACCAGGTTCAAACCCTGAATATCAGTTGCGCGCAAATCCTTTTCCGGGGGAGGACACGATTGTTTATCAACCAAAATGATTTTAAAAGAATCAAGTAGAAGCTTCCTTAAATTATTGGCGAACACTACACCTGAACAATCTGCTCAAATCATAAAAAGCACGGACCACAGACAATTACAACTATTAGTAGAAATAGTATTCAACTGTCTAAAAAGCGTCATACCATTGTCTGAGAGGGTTAAAAGGAATCTTTCAACTTTTGCAAAGTTCATTCGTGCTGTGGTAGTTAATAATATAACACCTCAGTTGAGGAGAAAACGTTTACTGAAGATAATTGTTATTATTCCAACATTGATATCATCTTTTTTCAAATACTATGACTCGGGAGTTAATACTATTACCCAAGGAGAAATATGAAAGATTGATGAATATGTCCAACCAATGTGAAATTGTTAATGTGAAAGAAAAAGAAAAGGAATATGATGGTAAAGATAGTGACAGTATAAAAACAGAAATAAACCTAGAAGAAGATGTAACCAAACAACATGGTAGTGGTCAGGTTTTGCAAAAAACAGAATTGAAAAATTTAAAAGAAACTGTAGATCGATCAAAATCAGACAATCAAGAGGAAAATAGGATGGATGTTGATGAATATGATGGTGCAGCAGAGGGTAAAGCTATCAAGATGTCTCCTGAAAAATTCTTAAGAAATGTGGAAAAATCGCAAAATCGCAAAAGATTAAAGAGTAAATGGTTATCATTTCATTTGTAATGAAGAAGTGGATTATTTAAAACTATTGGAGACTTCAATCAATCACTTGTATTTTTCTTTAAATTTGTCTATATTTATATATGTATATAATATATTGTCTATTTGTATATTTACACTGTGTACCTTTAAATTTAATTAATAAAATAAATATTTAGATAACATATGTTCGCCTATTAGTTCTAGTCCACGATCGCGTAGTATATATAAAACGTTGAAAGTGCTATTGATATCACAATTGTCATGGCTGATGATCATTTCTGCGAGGATTTATTGCGTCTTTATCCTGACAGTAACCCTCAATATCAACAGCAGTTGCGAGAGTTAAATGATCGATTGAGTGTTGATAATGACAACAGATCAAATCTTACGGTTAAGGTCTATTCATGTTATTATTGTAAACTTCTGTTTGATCACCCTTCCAAACTGAAGAGACACCAGAGAAACAGTTGTACATTTCCATGTCGACAATGTGATAGACATTTTGATTCAGCGGAAAATTTGTTTAAACATAGCAACATCGATCATACAACTTATCAGACTGGTTCAGGAAACACTGATTCAAATTCACATACTACAATCAAACATAAAAGTGTGGATAAGTCTGCTCTCTTGGGAATAGCACGAGCTCGTTTCATTTATCCGAATGAGGATAATGGGGAAAAGTATGATCTTCTAGCATTTTTATCTGGAATTAAGCATGAGGTAAAAACTCATTTACAAGAGATGTGTGTTGAACTCGGTCATATTAAGTGGTATATGAATTGTCTTGTGCAAATGATCAAGCCGAATGGAGGTGAAGGTGGTAATGATTTAAAGAATAATGCACATTTTATCTCGAAGACATCGAATCTAGTTGATAGAGCAAATATAGATGATGAACATGATATTAATGTGACATATCAAAAAATATTCAAAAGTTTTGATGAGTATATACGAAATGGGAGCGGTTGGTCATTAGATCATATTAAACACATTGAGATTAATACAGCTAAATATAAACCTTTAGGCGGTGGATCGTATATACCCCTACCAAGAACTCTTGCTGCAACCAGAGCGTTACTCAACATAAGAAACTTAGATGAAAAATGTTTTGTATATGCTATTATAGCATCCATACATCCTACGTGTTCAGGTGACCCTTCTAAAGTGCATCACTACATCCCATATGAACATGAATTGAACATGGAAGGTATACAATTGCCCGTTGCACCATCATTTGTGAGTAAATTTGAAAGGCAGAATAACATTTCAGTAATGGTGTTAGGATTTGAAGAGGGTGAATTTTTCCCCCTCCATGTAACAGGTCTAAGAGAAGCTCATCATGAAGTTGACTTATTGTATTTGAAAAGTGGGAATAAAAGTCACTGGTGTTTGATTACAGATCTCAATAGACTTTTATATCGAACAAAATGCTTGGGACGCAGTCATAAGTATTGCAGATTCTGTTTATCAGGTTTCACCAGTGAACATACTTTAGAGAAACATATAAAATACTGCTCAAAATTTGAAGCTCAACATGTGACATATCCCACCAAGGGGGTAGACGATATACTAACATTTCAAGATCACGCCAAACAGTTACAAACATCATTTGTTATTTATGCTGACATGGAAACATTTTGCGAACCTATGGTTACTGAAGAGCCAGAAGATAATCGAACCAGCACAACGAAATTAACAAAGTTGATACCATGCGGGTACGGTTATCAAGTTGTTTGCATCGATGACAGATACACTCAACCACCTAAAATATATAGAGGTGAAAATGTTAGTGAACACTTCCTTCATAGTCTTCTTGACGAAAATAAACGTATAAAGGCTATTTTGAACAATCCTGAACCCTTGTGCATGACTTTTGAAGATGAGGAAGATTTTCAATCAAGTACACATTGCCACATTTGCATGGAAGAATTTACAGATTCCACTATCCGCGTTCGAGACCATGCACATGTTTCAGGTAAATTTCGTGGCGCTTCATGCAGAGATTGCAATCTTAATTTTAAAGAACACACATTCGTGCCAGTTATATTTCATAACCTGAAACAGTTTGATGAACATTTAATCTGTTCCTCGATAGGTATTTTCAAGAGTGAAGAAATTGGCTGCATAGCCACGAATGCAGAAAAGTACATCAGTTTCAACCTATCCAATCTGCGCTTTATCGATTCATACCAGTTTTTGAATTGTTCACTAGAGGAATTGGTATCGTCAATGTCTAAGGAGAATCCGAAAGAAACATTTAAACATTTTACAAAAGAATTTGATGATGATAAGCGGATTGCTCTTTTGTTGAAAAAAGGAACATATCCTTACGAATACATTGACAATGCAGCAAGGTTCAATGAAACTGAATTACCCTCTATAGACAAATTCTACAGCAATTTATCAGAGAAAACAATTAGTCAAACCGAGTATGAACATGCGCAACGGGTATGGAATCAAATGAATATCAAGAATATAGGCGAATATCACGATCTTTATCTAAAAACTGACGTTCTATTATTAGCTGATGTATTTGAAACTTTCAGGAAGAAGTGGATAACGAACTATTCCCTCGACCCTGCAAATTATTACACTCTTCCAGGGCTTTCCTGGCAATCTGCATTGAAAATGACTGGTGTGAGACTTGAGCTATTGACAGATCCTACAATGTGGCTCTTCTTTGAGCAGAGTATACGAGGAGGTTTAACAATGGTGAGCTGCAGACATGCAAAAGCAAACAATCCCTACTTGAGCAATTATGATCCAGCTTTACCAACTTCATACTTGATGTATGTAGATGCGAACAATTTATACGGTTTAAGCATGAGCATGCCATTAGCTGTGGGGAAATTCCAGTGGTTGTCAGAAGAGGAAATAAACGATTTCAATGTCTTAAATGTATCCAATAACGCTGACATCGGATATGTCATTGAATGCGATTTGGATTACCCAGATAACTTACACGATCTTCACAATGATTTTCCTCTTGCAGTTGAAAAAGGAGTGATAACAAATGAAATGCTTTCACCTCATTCACGTCATCTGTATGAGCAAGCAAATGATGATGGGAAAGAATACCAACCGAGCACCAAATTGCTAGCTACTTTGAAAGATAAAAAGCATTACATCTTGCACTATGTGAATCTAAAGTTATACCTCAAACTAGGTTTGGTTTTGAAGAAGATTCACAATATAGTTTCATTTGAACAGCGTCCATGGTTGAAACAGTATATTGACTTCAATACCGAAATGAGGAAAAAGGCTACTAGCAATTTCGAGCAAAAACTTTTTAAAAATGGCAACAATGCTATTTTCGGTAAATCAATGGAATCGTTGCGGAAACATATCAACTTCTCTCTCTGTCATAGGTGGGATAAGTTTCAAAAACTTACTGCAAAATCATCATTTAAAAGCTTTAAGATATTCAACGACCACTTGTGCGGCGTGCTACAAACCAAAACAAAAATTTTCTTCAACAAACCAATTTACCTAGGACAAATGATTCTCGATCTGTCAAAGGCGCACATGGTTGATTACTACTACAACCACATGAAAAAACTATACAAGGAGAATGTAACATTATGTTACACAGATACTGACAGTTTCATTATGCATGTGAGAACTGATGACATATATAGAGACATGTCGTTAAACAGTGAGCTATATGACTTTTCAAATTATCCAGCTGATCACCCTCTTTACACCAAAGACAGGAAATCGATTATTGGTTTATTCAAAGATGAATGCAAGTCCATTCAAATGGTGGAATATATCGGACTAAGAGCAAAAATGTATAGTTTTATCACCGCAGACGACAAGGAAACTGTAGTAGCAAAGGGTATTAAAACCCGAAATGTTAGATTCGAACAATATAAAAACACCTTGTTCAATTGTTCTCCACTACTCTCGCATATGTACACTTTGAGAAGTTTCAACCATCAGATTCACATGGTGAAGGTTGTGAAAAGTGGACTATCACCATATGATGACAAGAGACACTTGCTGGATGATAATGTGCATTCGCTAGCATATTTTCATAGAAAATTAAAAGAAAAACATTAATACAATTGTAAATTGAAAAAAAAATCCATATCCGTAATAAATTCAAGAAAAAGAAAACACACTGTACAATAATTATATAATATTTTATTTCATGTAAATAAATATATGATTTTATAATAAAATATATCAACATATTTAAGTTTTATCCGTTTGCTATCAACCTGGGGAAGTGAAATACATAGGGCAATGGGGAGTAGCATGGTAAAATGGCGACTTTAACTTAAAAACCCCAATGAAAATACATAACTTTAAAACCCAAATGGACCTTCAAACAAACTTCAAACATAATGACAATAGGACAATGGGGAATAACACCTTCAAACATTAAGGCAATAGGACAATGGGGAATAACACCTTCAAACATAGGACAATGTGAAATAACACCTTCGAACATTAGAACAATGGGGAATAGTACCTTCAAACATTAGAACAATGGGGAATAACACCTTCAAACATTATGTCAATGGGGAATAACACCTTCAAATGGGGAATAACACCTTCAAACACACCAGTGAAATACATTGGACAATGGGGAATAACACCTTCAAACACGATGAAAATATTACAAATAAATTTTAGATTAAAATATAAGAGACATATTCTTTGGTAAATTAAACACAATTATGAAAATGGGGAATTACACCTTCAAACGCACCAGTGAAATACATTGTGCAATGGGGAAAAAGACCTTCAAACACGATGAAAATATTACAAATAAATTTCTTAAATTTTAGATTAAAATATATGAGACATATTCTTTGGTAAATTAAACACGTGAAAATCGCATGTTTAATATTTTCCTTAAAATATCGGAAAAGTTCTCCCTATTGAACGAAAGTCCGAGTGAATTTAAAACAGACCCTGGGACGTTCTTTAAATGAATGAATATCTCTTCAGATGTGAAATGGCTGCATTCCCTTATCATTTTATTTAATTGATATCTTTGATCAAAAATTTCCTCGGCAGCATTAAACACATCTAATTCGGCAAATCCAGGATTTAAAACAAATTGAAAGTCTGCATAATCCATAAAAATAATTAAAATTGGTGAGGGAATTTTACAAAAAAAAATCTCTCATTTGAATATCACATTTTGTTGTTAATTTATTATAAATACATGCAACAGATAAAGTTCTTAATGAAGGTGGAGCTGACCGCTTTCGTTTTTCACTCAGTGTCTTTTTTTCTACTTCTTCTCCCATTGTCCTTTTTCTGTTCTGATTGGCTAAAAGAAATAAATAAGATACATAAACTCTAGTAAAATAGTTTTCACATCATAAATCTACAGATATATGCATGAAAACAAATGAACAAAGTGCGACACCTGTATTAAGAAATTGGATTTCATAATGGAGATTTCTAAAATAAATGAAAAGGATGAATTGAGTAGTGCAAATGTGGAAGAATATTCACTTAAAATGACAGATGAGCATGATTACAATTTTATCAATATGGATACAGCTGAAATCAGTGACCAGTTTCCACAACTGCACAGGCTTGGTGCAAAGATGAAAATTGTCGGATTGTTATTCTGTTCGATAACTCTAGCAGTTATATTAATAAATGGGCCATTAAACAGTGAAAATGATCCTCCATTCATATCTGATGATGTTAAACGAAACAGTAGCGGAAACGATTTATTTTGTAATAAAATGGACACTTTTGCTTTATCTGAAGATATTTTTGTAAATACATGTATATTGAATAGTGAACTGTTTGTATTATTGAGAAATGATCCTCTTAGAAATGAGATCGCTTTAAATCAAAGGCAATGGTTTTATCTTAAAGCGAGTATTTCACATATTGATAAATCAATCTTTGATTGGAAAAATGTTGCTAAGTTATGAATGATTTCTATCCTAACTATTGTATATAAGAACATATTAGAAACAGAATAAAAATTTGATCACTTACTGGTGTTATCTTCACTCGCCATCTTCAACTGCTTCAGAAAGTATGAATCCAGCTCCAGCTGTTTTCTTTTTCTTCTTTAGCCCCTTGAACGGGCCAGATTCTGCTGCAACAATCACCTTTCTGACGTCCGACTCTGACACTCCCGCCTCCTCATCGCTATCGCTGATAGCAATCACCTTTCTCTAAAATAAGAATATCATAATATAGAAAATCATCTTAAAATTTTAAAGTTATTTCAATGTTTTCAATTTTTTTTTTTTTTTTTTTTTTTTTTTTCTTTTTATGGTACATTTAATTGGATAATTACTTTAAATTCATAAACTTGAAAATTATAACTACTTATTTTGATTTACATAGAAAAAAACAAAAAACAAAAGTTGTTTTACCTTTCTTTTCAAAGTAACTTTTTTTACTTCTTCTTCTTCTACTTCTTCTTCTTCTTCTTCTTCTTCTTCTTCTTCTTCTTCTTCTTCTTCTTCTTCTTCTTCTTCTTCCTCTTCAACAACTATAACCTTCTTTTTCCTGCTAGGTTTTTGCAGCTAAAAAAATTAATATATAATAAAAACAATTGAACGTGTAAGAAATCATATAAATCAACGTTTGCTGTGGGAAAGAAATTCGTATTTATTAGCGGTTGAGAAATTTACCTAGAAACAAAAATGTTGAAATATCTGCAACTGAACGTTTATCAAAACATTTTTTACTTGCTATCAATAACTTTGAAAATTAATACTAACAGTGGTGAAATCAACCCAGAAACAAGTGAAATATCTGCAGCTGAACGCAAGCCGCTTGTAAATACTCTCTATCAATAACTTACTTTTAACTAAAACGTTTGTTGTATATTAAACCTATAAAGTATATATTTATGTTCAATTATTTGCTGTTGAAGGATAATTAGAACGTTTATCATATAGTTTTTACTCGCTTTCAATAACTTTGAAAATTATGTGTACTTACTAGCAGTAGTGAAATTTACGAAAAAACATATAAGGTGAAACATCTGCAGCTGGTGCTTTTATTAAACACTCGCAATATCTTACTTTAAAATAATTTTGTAGATCGCTCCTATTTCTTAGAGAATAAAATATATATCACGCTCAACTATTTGCTGCTGAACGATAATAATTTAGCTATATGTTCATGTAAATATTTACTGCTAAATATTAGAAATCACTAACCTGTTTTTTTATTTCTGCCTCAGCTTTTAAAAGAACTGGCTTCAGATTGCATAGCTCTTTAAACTCATCAGTCCCAAGAGTTATGCTTCTGCTACTTGTTAAACTGCCTATGTGGATATAAACATATCCCTTGTACGGTGTAACCGCAATGTTCTTCTTTCTTCCAAAATTCAACTCAGCCCGCTCTACTTCTCCACCAAATCCCCTCATGTACTCAACCTGGTTCATCATTTTTATCGCTTTATGATAGAATTGAGTGTACCGCGTTAATAAAGGAATAAAGCTTCCGTTTCATTAAATTTGAATAGTAGTTTCCAACACTTATTTACTCCTAAAGGCTCGCCAACCTTCCATTATCCATGTTACACCATTTTATTAATTCATATGTAATTTCAGTGTAGATCTGTCCCGATCGCGATTTTTCATGTCAGATTGATCTCCAATATTGCGGCAGTATTTGGATAATACACCTTCTGTTTACATTAAAATCTTAGTTCGTCAGTTTAAATATAAAGTGTTTATCACCTTTCAAATTTGAAAAGTGATCATTACTCAATAAATTTTGATTGTTTTTATTTAAGATCAATTGTATATTATAGATTTGTTCGAACCGGATTTTGATGGTTATTTTTTACATCTCATTACTATTTTTTCTCTCTATATATAATTTTTCCTTCATTAAAACAAAACCTATTTTCTTTTCTTTTCTTTGGATCATATTTTCAATGGTAAATCGAGTTGGATTTTGACGATTATTTTTACATCTCATTACTATCTCCTTTTTTTTCTCTCTCTCTCTCGCTCTAATTTTTTTCATCGTTAAAACACCTTTTTTCTTTTCTTTGGATCATAGTTTCAATGGTGAATCCTATCTCCTTTTTCTCTCTTTCTATTTTTTCCTTCGTTAGAACATAAGCGACTTTTTTCTTTTCTTTGGATCATCTTTTCTTTGGATCATATTTTCAATGGCGGATCATATCTCCTTTTTCTCTCTCTCTCTATTTTTCCCCCTACATGCTACTTTTTTCTTTTCTTTTCTTTGGATCGTAGTTAATTGTTTTGCTCATGACTTTTTTGCAGCTAGCTAATTTTTCCCATGTGTAAATATTTCATTTGATAAGATTTGAGATTGAAGCTTGTGGATTACCATCTTTTATAATTAATAGTTGATAAAAATGTTTTAAGCAAAGTTTTTGTTTTGCAAATTTCTAGATATGCTCTTTTCTTTTCTTTGGATCATTGTAAATGGTGAATCTTGTTTTGTTCATGACTTTTTTTTCAGCTAGCTTCTTTTTTCCTGTGTAAATATTTCATTTTCTTGACAAGATTTGAGATTGAAGCTTGTGGTTTGACCTCTTTGAAGAGTTGTCTCATCAGCAATTAAACCATATTTCTTTTATAATTAATAAATTTAAAGTAGATAAAAATTAATTAAGCAAAGTTTTTGTTTGCAAATTTCTAGATGATATACAAATGGTGTCAACTGGTAATCATCCACATTGATTGGGGTAGCAATGCAGTGGGAAAAGTTTAAGAAAAGTCTAATTTATTAACACATATCAAATACAAATACTTTATTCCATGAAACAACATAGTAAGTTTCAAAACAAATCAAGTTTTCTGCACTATTTATATAACAATTGTAAATAATATAAACAAGAGAACTATCAAATGAAATTTGGTTATAAAAAACTTACATCATTTGTAATGCACCATTTTTTTCACATAAAACATGTTATAGAAAGCACCATGACAGCGGTTACAAATCAAGAATTTTTATATATTTATCTCTAGGTTTAACTTAATCATATAGCACTATAAAAAGTAATAAAAACAAAAGAAAAAAAGTTTAAGCAAACACAATATGATAAAATATGCGATAATATGTTGTAATTAAATTTGGATGCTGTAAATTCTCATATGAAAAAATTCCAAAGATGAAAATGATGATAAAGTAAACATAAAAACAAAAAGTTCTCCAAACATTATATACATATATATATTATTTACATATATACAATAATACCAATCATATTTGTTTTTTAATTTAATTTATTTCTATTACAAAACTAAACATATGTAAATGGAAAACTAAAAAGAATAATTTAATGAAAGGAATAGATTAATAATGAACTTTAATACCAGAGAAAGTAGATTATTTAATGAAAAGAATAGATTTATAATGAAATTTATGGTTTGAATGAGCATGAAACATATAAACTAAGGTGAATTTATAAAAACAAACTACATGTATACTACTATTTACAATATAATAAAATGAGAGTAGAGAAATGCGAGTATAATCAAAATCTTTTCTTTAATTAAAATAAAGTGTAACTAATCCAAATAAATCAAATGAAAGAAAATTGAAAAGTTTTGGTGATATAATTTTTCATAATATAAGTAGATTTGTAGAATACATCCTCATCAGTGATTATTAAAATTTAGATAACAGTGTATAAATAAGTTTATAAAATTTAGAAAAAAGATTATAAAATTTAGAAAAAAAAAAATAAAAAAAATATAAAATTTAGAAAAAAAATTTAAAAAATTTCATAAAATTTAAAAGTTTAGAAAATTAATCATAGGTTAGTCTCTGTGGCCGAATAGATATCCTGTTTGATCTTCTCAATATTCTTGGTGGTTGTTGTTGTGCTGGGGCTACTCGTCTGTTATTTTCACGTGGTGGAAAAAAATAATTTATAATTTCTTGAAGCCTTTCATAAATTGCGATGAGGATATATTCTACAAATTAAAAAGTAGTAAATACAGAGATAGATATTAACTTAAACAGTTTTTTTTGGTGTATTAACAAAATCTGCAATTTCTATTTCGGATAGTGAATCTGCATCGACATTGAAGGAGAATTGGTGTTGGCGGAAATTGGTTTTTGCAGTTCTCTTCTTTTTGCAGATGCAAAATAACATCAGCGACAAGAGCATAACACATGCTAGAGATGCTGTAAAGATAAATTTGAATATGTCACTTACTTTAAAAATTATAAAATATATTGATATATATAAATAGATTAGACCATTGGTTTTTCTGTTTGAATTGTCTTTATAGCTTACTGTTTGGTGTGAGCTTTTGCTCTGTGTTGAAGGTCATACTTTGATCTATAATACATTGGCACTCATACCGCATCTTTTTCTTATTTATAAATAAGTGTTTTTATTAGAACATGTATATATTTTTATTTTATTTATTTATTTTATTTTTATATTGTTTGTCAATCAAATAAATAAATTAAATTTAGATACTTACCAAAAATCATTATAAGAATGATCTTAATATTATCTAGACCCTTGTCTTCCTCCTGTGCATGTGGTGTTGACTTCTGAAATAAAGAAATAAAATCATGTATTTCATGAAAATGTTGATATTAAAAAATCTTATCCTTCACATTTTAATTTGTTTTTAAGCACTATACTATAGAGAATACAAATTGACTCGTTCATGTACATGTATTTCCTAATAAAAATAGAAAACAAAACGGACGTTTTAATTAAAAAAATATCAGATAAATGCTTACCAGTTGTTTATCAGTGGTGCCGATTGACAATGTGGATCCTGGTGTTACTCTTGTTGCTGCTGTTGTTGTTGTAGAAGCTATGACTCCATTCTGTAAAAAAAAAATATACATAATGTAAGAAATGTTTTACACAATAAAATTAATAAATAATATATAAGATCTGCTCATAGTTTAGGTTGTTTCTAGTCACTTTACATATAGAGACAATACTACGTGATTACTTTAAAGCTCTTATTATTCTGTTATTCTTTTCTAATTTCCTATATACTTACATCACAATGTATACCATTAACAATTGTTATTGTTTCTGGTGCTGCTAAAACATTGCTGCATTTAGAATTTCCTTGTTTGATCTCAATTGAATGCAGGTCTCTATTATTTGCAAGGTCCAATTGTCCGGCAACAAAAAATCTTTCGAATACGACTTTCTTTACATCTAGTCGGATTCTGGTGTTGTAGAGCCCTGCTCCAGTCCATCTGCAATGGAGAGTATCCCCCTCCACTGTGCATACATCTCTCAATTCATGCGAGCATGAAACAGCTGACATTGTGAAACAAATGATGATGAATATAAACATGGTGTTGATGGGTGACATTTTGCAAATATTTTGAGGAATTAAATACCCGGATGAGAAATAAAAACAATAGTCTAATTAGGGAATGAATTAGGGGTAATTAATTCCGTGATATATGGTTGGGATAAGAGTGGTAGATGGATAAGGTTTAATTAATGTTTGAGTATGGATTGTTTTAATAAATAATAATAATAGTTTTTACAATATACGCTAGGGTTAGGGTTAATTAATATATTTTCAATTCTTATTCATTTTTTGTTACAAATGAAACTTAAAAGTTTTATAAAATTTCTTCTCTCAACGCGAAGTCATTTAATCTTCTATTTTTTCAGTTTTACTTTTAACTTCTTTATCCAAAATATTAACAATTTAAATTGTCTATATGTTAAATGCGATGGAAAATAAATCAAAACATTCTTTTATAAGTGAAAAAACAAAATTTTCATTTAATATTATACAACAGTTATATTATGTAATTTTCTTGACGTCTGCAAAATTCAACGTGTGAAAAAATCAAAACAGTCTTTTATATTTCTACAAATTTTAAAATCCAATATTTTGATATTATTCAACAAATATATTATACAATTTTGCTAGCGGGAACAAATTTTTGTCAACGTGGCAAAAATATTTGCTGCTGCCACACAATATATACTACTACCGTAAACCACTGCAACAGTTCTGAAATGACTGATGGTAGCATATTTTGACTTTCACAACCCGTAGAAAGGTTGGGACAGACATAAATAAACTGTTACAACGAAATATGACAGATTTGACAGTCATTACTGGTCTTTAACAGACTAAAACAGTCGTACAACGACTGTTACTGGTATGGACAGTTGTTTTTTCGTCCAGTAGTGAACGTTAGACTTAACGACAAGTTGAACAACCGGCCCCAGGTGGACATGAAAAGACTCGGCACCATTTGTGGACAAGAGTGAACTAATTTTATCTAGTATATTGTATAGATATGAAATCAGAACTTTTTCTTATTTTCAAAAAGTAGAATACAGGTACATTTCCGTAAAAGTAATAAATACAAATTGCGGAAACGGAGTATTGGGACTTTGAAAAATTAGCAGAACTGCAATATGCCCGTAAAACTACAGTTAATTGTTTTGCATGTGTCAAATAATTTTGTTGAGTATTTCTGTGTTATAGATCTATGTCTGTGATGACACCTGTTGCTTATTTCAAATATGTCCGTTTACTAAAATAGTGTATCAAAGAAGTTCTTAACTCTTTAAAAAGTTCATTTAAGACTCACGTCGGGAATGCACATTTGTAACCCTGGTGTATTTAATGTCGTTTTTTTAATTGAATAATAGACAAGGTATTTTTTTATATTAGAAAGCTAATAAAATATATCTGTTATTACGACATTGTTTGTCAATAAGACGCTTCAGGCTACAGTGGGATTTTACAGATAGAAAAATAGGGTATCTCGTTTATGATAACCTTTTTGATAATTACGATTCATTTAATAGTCGTTAGATATGTAGTGCAGACTTATCAGTTGAAAGTCCAGTATAGCTAAGTGAGGTAAGACGGGTGTTTCCATTTTTATAAATGTTATACGTCATAAAATGAAAATACAAATCAAAATTTAGATGCAATGTGCAACCCAAAACAACCTGTATTTGTCAAAGCTTCGTGCAAGGACATATTTAAAGATTATTGTATAAAACGATTGTCAACGACGGTGAACGTCAAATTGAAACTTCAAAAATTGAATTCTCTATTTCAATTGAATACATATCATGACATTTTTTACAGCAACTTATTATATCAAATACCTTGTCAAGTAAAAATACCTAAAAGACCAAACCAAAAATTCAATTATAATTTTACAAATATGGGCAATATTTACAAAAGTACTTGATGAATTATTTAGGTCAGAATAGATACACATATTACCTGTTTATTGACGTTCGAAATCTGCCAAAATGACTGCGAGAGTCTGTTTGTAATATTTTAGTTATGCACACGCACGTGGTATTGCCTAGAAAACAAGAAGTTGTCGCCAAAACAGAATAACAAGGAATTTTAAAGATAATTGTTAAAATGAATCATTCTTAAATGCTTTATTTTGTTTTGAAAGCGGTAAATTTAAATACCAGAGAGTGTGCTAAAAATCTGTAACATGAAGTCAATCTATTAATGATAAACAAATTATGCATCCGAGAATTAAACCATCAAGTTTAAAATCAATTTTATTTGATATATTTGATAAGAAAATTGGTTAAAATAGTGTTATTTATATGTTTAGAGGTTAATTTTGTTTTGTAGTAATCATTATCTTGACCTTGATTTTGCATTTTACATTGTACAAGAAAGAATATTAATTACCTGATATACATGATACATCCTTATATTGACTATAAATCATTATAAGTAATGGGACTGAATTACACCTTACGCATGTAGCCGGAAATGAGAACTATGGACGCATAAATCCTTAAAAGAGCTCTTTAACTCACCAAGTTTTAAAAATCGATTGAATCGTTTTTGTTTTGTTTCTCATCTAGATGGGTTGGCTTTATATGCATGTCTGCAACCAATATTGTGTAACAATTAATTATGAACTTTTTACTTGCAGAATAAGAATAATAATAATAATATGAATCTTTAGGTTTTATTTGAGAAGAATTGTGACATAACAAAGGGAGAACGGTTGAGATTGCTCTTTCAATTTACATTATATCAAACATTATGTTAAAATAACGCTACTTAAATTGTATTACAACAGTCTCTAGATTAGCTTCTTGCGTATGATTTCAACGCATTTTATCATTTGATAACTGTAAGTGTGCTTTCTTCATATGTTCATATGAACATAATGGCTTTTTCAAAATGTAATTATCAATCTTGTTTTGTGCGTTTATTACGTTCAATGAAGATTCTTAAAGATAAAAAGCTATTTACAGAGTGAAAAATAAAATGATAAAAACACCGAACGTCCAGAGAAATTCAAAATAGAAAGTCCTTTGAACGTTGTCAAAATAAAAAGCTCACATACATCTTACGAATAGAAAACTTCTGTTATATTCTGACTTGGAAGAGGCATTTCATTATGTAGAAAATGGTGGATTAAACTAGGAATTTATAAACTTCTAAATCCCTCGCTTGTATGTCAGTCGCATACTATTTTATTTTATTGACAACAATGTGTGAACAAAACAAACAGACATAAAAGGTTAATATTTCAATGGTATGGGGAAACTAGTCAATATATCTTAATCTTAATAACTTTTAAACATACAAATATTTCAACAAGGAAACAAACACGCATATATATATCTATTATGGTTTTTTTTAGTTTTTTTTTATTTGGATGGAGAGTTGTCTCATTGGCACTCACACCACATCTTCCTATATCTATATAGGCAAAGCACATAGACACAACAAAGACTAGAATAGAAACAATTACCATAGAAGTGAGACAACGTTGAATAATACAAAGAGAATATTAAGCAAGGCTGTGTTAAAGGCTAATTGATATTTAAGTTGCTTTGAAAATAAAAATGAAAAAAAATAAATCGTTCTTGTCTTGATCATATTGATATCAAATGAAAATGTTTCAAATGTTTTAACTTTAAACTAGCTGATTCTTTTCTAATATACGTTACTCATATACGCACATGTTGAATTGTGGCAACATATATTATAGCTACTGTCGATTTGTATTGTAAGCAATATTTTTTTATTGATTAAGAATAAACCCCAGTGTTGTTTTCTTAATTTTGATTTGCTTTTAATTCACAATTCTTGGCCGTGTTTTTAAATTTACTATTCGGTTTGAGTTTTGAAAATTTTAGTTTGACCAATAAACCACTTGTTGTGAACGTTAGGAAAATCTTGCACAATAACTTGTCATTTTGGTTAGTTAATTGTTAATTTAGTTTAGGCATTGGAAAAGCACTTGGAATTCGTACATTTTGCAGGTAATCTATAGTATATATTTTTTAGATCGATGCAGTATAACAGATATGAAGTATCTTGTACAATTGACTTTTTTGATTAGATGTCTGATAATACAAGGTGAGCATATGAAACAAATATTAGGATATTGTAAGTAGGATATAGAACAAAAGCGAGGAATGTGTCAAAGAGATGTATATTAGACAACGAAGCAGACAGTAGCTCAAGGTTACTTATATGTATTTAATGTTGCTTCAACATTTCGCACCCATAGATTGGTTTAACATGTCCCCTGCGTACTAATATATATTTAATCAGTATAGAAGATAACACCAACATTTACAACACTTGGGATTGTTGCAGCTTACACATTTTGAAGTATTGCCTTCATTATTTACATAATTCAAAAGCGCCTGATTATAAAGGATCCACCGCCATGTTTTTTACTTTCAAATGCATAATTATTTCAACCTAGTGTTTCAAGCAATTACTTAGATATTGATTCATACTGTCGAAGATGTTTGTACAAACGAGTTTGTTGAATGTTATGACACATGATTGTTCAAAATAGTCATTAATTTATTCTGGTTTCGTAACAACAATTTCGTCCTATTTTCTTTATGTATGACATTAATTAATTAAACTGTTCATCATATTTAATCATGTCTAAGCACACTTTCTCTTGGAATAGTATAAAATAGATTGAATTACTCAACATCTTCAATTATAATATCCCACTCGAAGACAAATCAAATAACTAGTTCAGCTTTTCTTTCCTAAAGAAATTGACCATGACAAATCTGAACACTTATATCTTTTTTTAAGGAAGGAAAATGATGACATCCTATATACAAATCAGACAATCTTTATATATAGAGAATAAACGACTTGGAACAATTTGAAGAACAAATTTGGAATCTGAATTTTAGGGTGACAATAATTAACATGATTCTAGCTTTGAAAGGCAAATAGTTAGTTGGCTTTGTGGACATTATCACGATTATGTAAATTGTTAAAGATACATATTTTGTTATAGTCATTATTATTTGTATTAATCACAATAGGCCTTTTACTTAACCAGGAAATAAACAACATATATTTCAGGTGACTTAGAATGGAAGGTTCTTGAAAAGGTAACAGATTATGGACAAAATGTGACATTATTTTGTAATGTATCAAACTGCTGTCCCAAACTTGCAGGCTGGGATAAGTACACTCCAGCACAACATACAATATTCATAGATGTCAAAACAGGGAAACCGACTAGAAAATACGATGGAAAGGTTTTAACGAATGGATACACCTTAGTTATACAAAACCTGACTAAACAAGATCTTAGTGTTTCATATTCCTGTGTGTATGGCTCTTCATTGGGAGAACAACAATATCTACTAGAAGAGGAAGTTTTTGATTGTAAGTACAAGCTACTACTGTGTTCATATATTGCTTGTTAAATTCAATATGATATAAATCATTACACCATATAAGCTCGTCGTGGGGGTTGCACAGGAATTGAACAATGGTAGGTATTTGTTTTTGTCCAGGAAACAACAAATGTCTTTTTTTTATATTTGACACTACATTTCATTTTTCAAACAGACACATTATATCAAATATATGTATGTATATATATATATATACAACTCGTCTAAACATCAACCCAACAATGTTAGATCTGTAAATTTGCTTTCGCAAATTTTTGGTTCTTCCCTCGCCGGGATTCGAACCCATGCTACTGTGATATCGTGACACCAAATCGCCTGCACTGCAGCCGTCCCGCTACACAGGCAAATTTTGCTCACGTGAATCTCATTTCACGTGAAAGTCACGTGAAATTCACGTGAGTTTAACATGAATTTCACGTGAAGTTTTGTTGATGTGAATTTCACGTGAATTTTTCACGTGAAATTCACATGAAAACTGTCCACGTGAAATTCACGTGAAATTCATGTGAAACTCACATGATCTGACTTACGTGAAATTAACGTGAACGTGCTAACGTGAATTTCATGTGAATTTCACATTAATTATTTTTCACGTGAAATTCACGTGATTTAACTCACTTGAAATTCACATGATTTCACTCACGTAAAGTTCACATGATCTGACTCACGTGAATTTCACATGATCTTACTTGCATGCAATTCACATGAAATTCCAATGATCTGACTGATGCTTATATCATATATTATGTGCTTACAGATATAATGTTTGTGCCTGTCCCAAGTCAGGAGCCTGTAATTCAGTGGTTTTTGCTTGTTTATGTGTTACTTATTTGTGTTTTGTTCATATTTAAATATAAATAAGGCCGTTAGTTGTTTCGTTTGAATTGTTTTACATTGTCATTTTGGGGCCTTTTATAGCTGACTAAGAAGTATGGCTTTTGCTCATTGTTGAAGGCCTTAAGATGGCCTATAGTTGGTACTGTCTTTGTTATTTTGGTCTCTTGGGTAGATTTCTCACATTGGCAATCATACGACATCTTCTTTTTATATTTATAGAGGTCAAAATTATACAGTGTATGCACTAGTTATTGCTATTTTGACATATTAAATCAACCAAAAAGTAAAACAATTATTGAAGAAGAATTAGAATACGAATATAAATATGTTACTGGTTTGAAATACAAAAATTCACAAATGTTAAACAAATTTCACAATGAATATTTTAAGCACATTCATAGGATAATATTATTACTAGCACTTGTATGTATGACTACATATACCCTTTAAAATCTAATGGTAAAAAAAAAAAAAAAGTAAAATCACAAAAATACTGAACTCAGTGTGGAAAGTCCATAATCACATGGCAAAATCAAAAAACAAAACGCACCAAAAACGAATGGACAAGAACTGTCATATTCCTGACTTGGTACAGGCATTTTCAAATGTAGAAATTGGTGGATTAAACCTGGTTCTATAGCGCTAACCCTCTCACTTTAATAACAGTCTCATCAAATTCCGTTACATTTACATGATGCTAAAAGATACTTTCAACATTAATATTTTGTTAAATTTTTGAGTGGTTTCACCCTGAGGTACATTTACAACAAAATGATTAATTATGAAAACAAGGCATTTCTAGTATTGTACATATTACAAATGGTTTTAACAATGACTTTTATTATTTCAAAATCTCTATCTACAAATTAAACCAAAAATTATCCTTGTCCAAAAATATAAAAAAATGAATACAACTTTATCTGACTAAGCCTTATTAATAAAATACAGAACTATTTTCAATGCATTTTGTGCATATTTTTCTGGAATGAATTCAGTACAAGTCATGTAGTAAATTCTTATTTGTATGTGTTTTAAAGCTGGATTGGAAAGGGTGATCTAAATAAAAATTTTAGAAATTTTTTACAATTTGTCAAAATCGTGTTTATTTGTTCTTGTCCATTATATACACACACGACAAGTTTTGAAAAATTGTCAGATTTTGTACAGATTATGCATGTAAAATCGATTTGCTTTTGAAAAGAAATCAACACTACAGAAGTTTAGGTTTAAGTGCGAGAGGATAGGTCTAATAACCTGCTTTCTGATAATAAAAAGAAAAAATGGGTCACCAGACTTGTTTTCTTGCTACATATTAACATTCATAAATGCACAACACTTTCTATTATAATGAATCACTTTATCAGAGTTATCTCCCCTTGTGTGACAATATTGAAAAAGTATGAATAAAAAAAAATGTTTTTTTTTCTATATCTATAGATAATACACCCAAAATATGGTAAAACACACAATTTTCTTAATTAACATTGAAAAGTCTTACACATGAATTACATACTTCTTTAAGGTAGCTCCCGACACTAAGGGAGATAACAACGTTTTACTGATGTAAAACTGGTTCCCGTTAAAAAAAATAGGATATATCGCCTATATATCTAGGTCACGGTAACAGTTCCAATGTCGTCTGTTGACAACGTGTGTAAACAACTTCTAAGTTACAGCCCATCGCTCAGAAGAAAGGAAGGTTTATCAGAAAGGATAAATGCATGCGTTCTTTTAAAATAAAGAATATGAATAGCTTCATCTTGAAAGTTCACACAGTCTTAAATGATTCTCAACTTATAAGATCATATGATATAAGTTTTTGGAAGTTGGAGAAATTCGGCGTCCGATCACAGACAGTGACTCTCCGTTTGACGAAACCTGGAAAGAAGGTCGAAGGATAGCTCTAGTTGATCACCTAGTGCAGAATAAGTTCGTTAAGATATAAAACTGTCCCCTGCGGATACTGTCTGTGAACGGAAATACGACCGTCAAGGCTTGGACCAGGAGCCGAGGCGGAGGCCGTGGAGCATTTTGTCCATACCATATCGTTGTAGCTGCAGTGAATGTAACCTGCTTATCATACATGTGTAACAGTGTTGAAACGAGGAAAGAAATGGAACTGGTGAATTGTTATCAATTCAAAAGCTGTACATGGTAAGAGTTCAATTTTCTCTTTAAACATTTTAATTTATGAAGCTGGACTTAGTATTTTTTCTGGAATTTTGCCCCTGGAAGTTATTTATCATTTTTGCAATGAACACAAAGACATCTATACATAAGGGACTTTTTAGTTTTGCATCCAAAAGGGGAGGATTCTTTTGTAAATACTTTTTTGGTAGCAATTATATAACCATAAATAAAATTAGAATTGAAAAAGTAAACAAATGCAGTCACAACGATTCATTCACAAAAATAATGTTTTACAAACTTAAAATATTAGTTTTCTTTATTTTATCATCAGAATTTTCATATTTAATAAGTCTTCTTTTGCATGTGATCAGAGACCAAGTGGTCTGATACCTTACATATTTAGTCATTTAAAACACCTAGAATAATGTGTAGAATACAGAATAATGCATGAAGGCAAAAAAGAAAATCAAGGAGGAGGGGGGGCACCCACCCTCATTCCACATTATTAGAAATAAATATGAGTCTGTGATCTATAAGAAAATAGATAAACATGAATTCACAATCATATTATATAAATATAAATTGAAAACATCAATTGTAATAAAATTATGAACTAAGTCTAAATAGTTTATAGTTTATCTAATTAACCAATACATGTGCCATGATGTGCAGAATGACATTTCATATCATATTTTTCAGGAATGATACATGCAGGAATTTGTGCCACACATTTCAACAATTTCCTTAAGGGATTGAATGTACTTTATGTGAATTCATCAGCCATACTTAAAAAGAAAAAGGAGAATGAAACTGGAAAGAAAATATTTGCAGTTGCAAAAGAATGCTGTAAATAAATTCAAAAGAAGAAACAGTTTTAAACATGGTTAATTTAATGAATAATTGGAAGGTAATTAAATCTTTAGTCATATAATTTCAAAGTTGTTTTTTTTATAATTTTCCTAAGTGGATATAAAGTATAATGAGGACCATAATTATATTCATATTTGCACTTAAGCAGTCATAAAAATGATTTAAAAGATCTTGGAAATAATTTCAAGTTTAGGGTAAATTTTTTAAATCAATTTTGTGGTAAAGCATTGTTATATATATATACTTAAAGACTTTTATGTATTAAAACATGTCAGAATTTGTTTCAACAAAAAATATTGAACTAGAATTAGTAACATTTGTATTAATTAAATGAAATCTATATTAATGTATAATTTCAACAAATTTAATGAAACCTATTTGGTTTTGAAAGCCTTTATACATATTATTATTACAAATTTCATTGTTAACCGTCTGAGTTTCCAGTTAATTTTAAATGTAATATGTTTCAGCTATAGTATTTGAACACTGCATGCACTTTCATTTATATATATTTGTAAATTTTGTTACTACTTTTTTTCATTAGGTTGAAGCTAGTTTTGTTGCAGAATGGCAAATGTTTGGTACTGGTTGAAACTATGAAAGTAATACAGGTAAATTTAAAAAATTTAGGCTTAAACTTTATTAATAGAAAAGATATTCCCAAATGTCAAGGTGAAAGTGGACATTGTAGATTCTAAACAACCATGTGAAAGCAACAGTCTTCTATGGTGAGAGGATGCCATACTTAGTAATGATCTTGTTATTATATGGAATATGATTTTTTTTCTAAGTTTCAATGTGAGTGGATTTATAGTTTTTTCATTAAAAGAAATGTCTTTTTTTATCATTATTTTCATTATTTTGATATTGAACAACCAACATTGATAACAAGTAATTTAAAACTCTCACTTATTATAAATCTATATAATATAAATTTACTTATTTAAGTTTTTTTATATTTGTTATCAATTGTAGGTCCCATGGTAATCATTTAACAGCAGGTTTTTAACAGCAGTTATGCAGAAAAATGAAGGATGGCTGTCAATGGTAAATACATACATTTTAGGATGATTACATGTAGTTCCCTTTGAGAAAAAACTTGAGGTTTCATTTGATACTTTTTAATCTAATAATGGTGTTTTGCAGGCATTTATAACATTTCTTTTTGGACAATATATTTAGTAGACTCAACTATAAAATGAAGGATCATGTAAACTTGTACACATATGTCACTGACCTACATTTTCCACTTCATTGACTTTGGTAACATTAAACATCCAATTTCATATACAACAAAGGTATATCTCAGCAACTAAAAGGTGTCAGATCATGCAAACTTATATATACACTCTCAGAGTCTCAGTTAGTAACTCAGCTTCCAGGCAAAAGAAGGTCACAGTGATCACATTTGACACTATTGATTTGTACTGTATTTTATAATTCAAATACAAAGTATATTATCAAGACTGCCAATGGTTCTTATTTGCCAAAATTATGAAAATGAAGATAACTATGTGATGTAGATTACTTATGTTTATCACAAACTTGGTCACATGTTGTATATGTAAATTTATACCAAAAAGAACAGTTCAACTGTATTGATTTAAGGTAGACAGTAAAGGTCACACCTATTAAATATACATGTAGACCTTGAATTTGCATTGGAAACTATAATGCTGCCTATAGCATATATATTGTCAAGTGTCCAAAGTGTCATTGTACACATAACAACAACCACTCAAAAGGATGTCCATCATATGCAGAAGCAATATAAAATGCATACCCATCAGCTGACCTAATTATTGAAATCACTTCAAAAACCTGGCCATATATCATATTACAAAATGTATAAAACACTTAAGGAGTACCTTTGTTAGTCAGGTATAATATAATCTTTTTAAATTGATTATGTAATGCATGATTGGATTAATTTTGCACTCACTGAAATAATATATAGATTAAGTAGTTTATTTGTATATATTACACCTTTTCATTACAAATAAATAAATTAACCTTTCAGGTAAATGCAGAATCAGAATATTCCCCAGGAAAGTTTACTCAGAGAGTTTGGGAAAGTATGAATAAGAAATTAGAGAGGGAAACACTTACAGATAACCAGAAACAAAGATTTTAAAAGAAAAGAATTGCAACTAATAGTAATATGATATATCTGACTGGGAGCAACATGTACTATTCAATATAGAAGGATTGACAATTTTGACTGAGAACAAAGTGAACTTTAATAATGCTATGACTATCAATCAATACTTGACTGAATCAGAGGAGTAAACTATTTACATATTTGTAAATATAACAATTATATGTTTGCTTGATTATTGAGGCATTCAAAATAAAGAAAGTTGAAAAACCTTTGAAAAAGTTATAATTTCATAATTTTTTGGTTATGTTACTATGACAACTGAAATATATAATGTATTATCATTATGCTTCATCAACTTAAATCATTTATTATGGAAAAGGTGACAAAGTCTTTTTATCCATTTACTTGCATGACTGTTATCTCAATAGATTAAAAAAAAAAATATTTGGTGATTTTTGCTAACTTCTGACTAATTTATTTTGCTCATTTAATACCACAGTAATGCTAATGTAAGCTGCATTATAATGTATCATAGTATCTGTTCACATTTACATAGAAGCCATGTGTTGTTGCTCTAAAATCATGGGATTTGATCTTCTATTGTCTGTTTGGTTGTAACTCTTGCACATCAGAACAATGCACAAACTTGAATTTTCCAACTTCGTGTCCTGTTGCCATGGTAACCGTTGTTCATAGAAACAAAATAAATGTTCTCATTTCATTGCCTTGTGAAACTATTATTCTGTGAAAGTTTAACAAAGGATATGACAACATATGTCACACTTTGGTGAAGTTTGGTCACCGATGATGAATGATATACAAAAAAACTGCTGTTGATCACTGTTTCGTTAGGGGTCACAAAAACGTTTTTGGGGCAAAAAATAGTCTGGTGACCCATATTTTTTTTGATTTCTTTTCAAAGCTCATTGTAATGACCATCTTATGTCAAATTTAAAAAAATATTCATTGGACCATTTTTTTGGAAATTTAAGAAAAATAGAAATTTTTAACAAAATCTGTGTTTTTTTTGGTGGTGCAATGTTGATGAAATTGGAGCTGAAAATAATTTAAATGAATAAAACTGCCATTATTTGTGTTTTATTTTCATTTTAAATAATAATTTTGTAATAAATGTAAAACAAACCTTTCAAAATACTTTCAAAGGCTTAAAAAAAATCCAGAGTTTCTACATCAGGTATGTTTTTATGCATACACGTGATATACCAACTTTGGCGACCGTTACCATGGAAACGAGTCTGGTGACATACTATTTTTAACTCAAATTTTTATAGAGGCCATTGCATAGTATATGTATGCAAATTTAAAAAAAAAATCAATGGGGGGGAAAAAATTGCTATATCTGTAGGGTGCCACCTTAAAACTTTGCTCATTTCATTAAAAATCTAGATCAATAGTTATCTGCTACTTCAAAATACAAGATGGAGGAGGACAGCCACCTTATGTCATCTATGAATTCTTACCTTTTTACAGATAATTGAATCAATATAACAATAAACATTTTATTTCCAATATTTCCAATATAATCTATCATTAAGTATAGTATATACTGCATGTATACAATAAAAGTTACTGTCTCTAACAAAATGTTTTGATTTTCCAAAAAAACATGTTAAAAATTAAGCTAATGACTCTCAACGTGTTATGGCAAAACGCGTCGCCAGTAAAACTGCATTTGCGACCGTCAAATCTACAATTGACGGTGGCAACTCTTCAACTACGGTACTGTTATTCCGATTCTAATGCATTACAAAAAGAAAAAAATACGATAAAACTTGAAAAAATGTCTAGATTTTTCAAATAAAAAAAAATCCGCGAAACTTCATGAATGATTTTGGCACAAAGACGTCATGGCTAAACGTGACGTCATACAAATAAAAACTTACAAACTGGAGGTTATTACGTTAAATGTACGCTTCTAATTCGGATAAAATTAAATTAAAACGACGAATTCGAGGTAGGTGTTGTTTTATTTTCGATTATATAGTAGTAATCGAATATTTGTTGATTCATCAATTTAAAATGGCGGGTCCCTCCTTAGTTACGCCTGGTCAACTGTGGATTTGACGGCAACTTTTAGCCAATGAAAAAAATTGTTACATCCAAATTGCATTAGAATTTTGCATAGGTACTTTTTTTGTACCAAATATCTGTAGTTCTGGAAATTTACTTTTAATATTCAGTACTATTTTGTTACTTTAAAATTATTGTAATATTTAGGTACCTGTATTTTATAGTACTTAATTTGTACTTGAAAGTTAGGAACATATTTTTGGTTACTACCGTTACATTTCCAGCATTTTGAAAGTTTTTCTATTTCAAATCTCTTAAAATCATGATTTTCAAACATGGAATATAGTATTATTTCTGTACCAAAATATTTAGTACAAATCAAGTACTGTAAAATACAAGTACCTGAATATGACAATAATTTCAAAGTAAAGAAATAGTACTAAATATTAAAAGTAAATTTCCAGTACTACATATTTTCAGTACAGAAATAGTACCTATGCAAAAGTAGCTGTGTATGGATTATGGGCTTTGCTCATTGTTGAGGGCAGTACATGGAGCTATAGTTGCTAATTTCTGTGTCTTTTTGTCTATTGTGAAGAGTTGTTGCATTGGCAATCATACCACATCTTCGTTTAATAAGATTTATAAAAATTATAACTAAAATTGTTAGATAAAAGTATGATATACATAAAGTAATACTTGTGTAAATTGCTATTATGGTATTTATGCTTTCATTACAATACAAGTTCATTAGATTGGACATTATATTAGAAACATATACTAAACCAACTAGATATATGCAATCAGAACGTTAACTAACAACTCTGTGGGTTTTAGAACTGTATAATGAAGTTAGGAGAAAGTGGATTTTGGAGTCGAAGGGGAACCAATCTGTATCTATCCTGGCGTCGTGGCTTCGTTCCTCGTAATATTCTTGTTCATCATTATCCTCTACAGCTTCATCTTCTTCTTCTTCTTCTTCTTCTTCTTCTTCTTCTTCAAAATCTTGATCGTAATTATCTGTTCCGTAACTGGTTTGACAGTCTACTGTCGCACCATCTACGATCATGTCAATGGGCTCAGTACTTGCGCTATCCGTGCACAAGTCATTCTCGTTGATTTCACAGTTTATCTGGTTTGAAAAATTCAGTACCCGCAGATGTCGATCTGATGCCAAAGGCCGGTGATAATTTGCACTTTTCCCTGTTTCATATCCACAACAATCACACTTAAAACTACCCGGTGCCTCAAATTTTGACGTCCGATTGCGAGACATGTCAGCGGCTTCATTGACAACCATCAACATCGATGAAACGCTTTAGTGTAATCAACGAAATCGCATCTCTTTGAAACGTATACGTAATCCGGTTTATACATGACGTCATAATACAGACGACAGTTCTGTCAAAATTATTACAGTTCTGTCAAAGACGTCAAACATCAAAGGAAAGACAAGAAGATTAAAGAACGACAAAGATTAGACTTCAAAGTCATGTTTCAGGTATAAAAAAACACACAGCGTCATATAACCAGAAAAAAATCAATGCCATACAATGAACTAGAAATTTTAAATACATTTAAATATTCTACTTTTGCTACGATTTTTAATTTGGTAAAAATTTATTAACAAGTGGACACAGTTGTAAGTGAGGTTATAGTGGTGGAAAAGACAACAAGTATTACAGGCGAAAATTTTTAGAAACATGTGTTGCACTGTCTGACAAACATGCATGTGTTGCAGTAAGGGACTTAACTTATTTTTGTCTTGGTAAAGGGGGGGGGACCTGGTCAAAATACAGGGGGTGTCATTTTTTCTGTATGTGGAAAAGGGGGGTTCAAATCTGTTTATAAATTCAAAGTGGGAGGATCAAATTTTTATACACATGAAAATAAGTATTTTACATACTTCAAGAGACAAAATGTGTAAAAAATTACAATAGTCAAATGAAAATATATTTTAAACATTTATATACAAGTAAGACATCACAAGAGGTGATGTAGGAAGCTGCAGCTTTATCATCCAAATAATTCAGTCATTATACATGTATTTCACTCACTTTGATCACTATATTAAATTAAAAAGCCTTACAACCAAACTTTATTTAAATTAGTTTATTTGTTTGAGAGAAATTAAGTATCAATCAAAACATACAAATCAGGCAACATTATGAAAATAACATAGTGTACAGCAATAAATGATTAAATATTTATCTACTCTGCATTTGAATATTGATACACATTGATAATGATTCTGACCACAATGCATGCTTTTGTTTTCATAACAAGATCCCTTTGGGTAAATTTTTACAATGTACCTCTAACTCCCTCAAGCTTTTTGGGCTAATAAAGAATAAGAAAAAGGTTACTATCACACATTCGTGAGTGAATTGTGACAATAAATGAGTTATTGAATTGTCAAGCTGAAAACATGAACTATCTATATAAAAGTTTAGGGACTCAATTGAAGTTTCAATAAGGCCTTACAAAAAACTTAAGTTTAAGCATCATTTATATGATAGATTCCTGTTAAGTGCCTGTCTCAGTCTAAACCATGCAAAATATGAAATATGGTCCAGAAGCAGTATCAAAGCAATTCCATGTTTGATATGTTCAAATAATCTACATATCAAGAGGATATAAAAAAACAATTTTTTTTTCATTAGTGTTCGTTCTATTTTTAGAAACAACTAATTTGCATAAAATGCACCTCGAGTCAATAAAAAACATCAATTCAACATGAATACATGCCTCCATATGATAGTCTTTTTACACCGAATACAGTGTTTAAACTTAAATAACGAAATATATCATTATAAAGGGGTTTATAATGAATGTTATTGATGAAGTCCCCTCATGAAACATATTTTTTCCACACTATATATATAATTCCCATGAAAATCCAGTGTTATTGAAAAGACAAAATTTGCCAATATGTTTTCATTTGCAATATTTTTGTAGATTTACATGTTGTATGTAAATAGAGGGGGTGGGGTAATTTTTTTAAAAATGTTTTTACCTTGGGGGATCAAATAAAAATAGTGAAATATTATTTGGGGGTTATATGTTTGATTTCAAAATGACCAGCCCCTCCTCCCAGGTAAATAATGATAAGTCCCTAAAAAAAGTATTTGAATAAAGTTTTTTATTATACCTCCCAAATAGACATTTAAATATGTCAGTGTAATTTTTGAAAACAGAATTATATAATTAAAAAGCAGAGTTTCAGTAAGGCAATGCTGGTAATTAGTTAAAAAGCTTAAATTTAACAACACAATGTGTACATAGCCTTTCAATCAAAATTGAGAGAATCAAAACTATGAGAACAAATCATTAAAAGCAACAACAATTTTTTTTTTTAACTTTAAAAAGAATTAATTTTTAACAGGACAGCCAATATAGCAATGCTAATGGTATTGGTGAATTAGGTTCACAGCAGGACCTTTTTGATGACTTGGTAGCAGCACCACTCCCTAACCTACCAAATGGTCACTTTTGTTGTGACGGGTGCAAATGCAACTCTTTGTTGTTAAAAGAAATAGGTATGTTATGTTTTTGAATCTATATATATCTCTAATTATGTTGAAATGTGTAACTACAAGTTTTAAAATTTAATATCTTGGATTTCTCTTAGAAGTGTTTCCATCCAAACTTGCACTGTTTTATAGACCCATTGGTACAACCTGCCTGATTTTTTTAATTAATCAAATTGATTATGCTATGTATTGGAACCTACTTCTAGTGAAAAATATGTTGGTAATTGTTGCAAATTGTCAAAACAGGGGAGATAACTCATGAAACTACAAAAAACTATAAAGTATTAAGCCATGTAAATGAATTAAAAAATAGATGGGCACTGTATGATACTTACTAACTAAGCCTGCACTTATTAGATTAATATAATATAAATATATTGTGTAAGTAGACATTTTCTTTTACTTTGAATTTCCTGTAGTAAAGATACTAAAGAATAAATTATTTTACCAATTATTTTTCCATATATGTTAAATGCTGAATATCCTTCTTTGCTTGCTTGTCTATTTAAAAAGGCATGCAATGATGAAATATAGATAATTTCTTTAGTAAAATGCATATATATGTATTTTAATTTTATACTTTACATTTAATTTTTTATTATCATTTTTTTTAAAGTACCTGAATCATTTTGTGAATGTGACATCAAGACCTTAAAATACATATTTATAGCTTTCTATTTATTTTTGTTTAACTTATAATTATTACAGTAAAAAGTTAAAAGATTTGAAAAAATGTGTAAACACAACAGCAGCAGCAAAACCTGGAAGGTCTTTTACCTGCATTGAAAAGACAGATATGGAGGTAACTATTGAGAAAATTTTGAAAATATGATACAATGTGTAAGAATCATAGCTGCAGTCGGTCAATGCAATCAATATCAAAGATCTTTTATGTCTCATGATCAGCAAATCATTGAATTGTTTCTTTGCTCAACATATTTACAGTTGACTCTTGCGAGCACCAATATTCCCAGTATTGAAACTATAGTATGCATTTCTTAAATTTATGGTAAAGTAATTATAAGTTCTTATCTACAATATGAGACAGAACTCTTTGATCCTGTTTTTTGTCATTATTATGCCCAAGTTGTAACAGAGATCATTAAGTAATACCCATGTCGGTTTGTCCAGTCTGTCCGTCCTCTCCATTAAAAAAATGGTGTCTGTTCTCTCATTTTAGTTTGCCTCAACCAAATATTGTAAAACTGAAATAAAATGCATACTACCACAAAAGAGATCATGGTTAAAATTGGGTGTCATCAGTTTATTCCTTCATAAGCCCCTTTATTAGCCTAGACAATTTCTGAATTTTTTTTCCATTCTATATATAGCTTTAGTTTGCCTCAACCAAATGTTTTAAAACTTACCGTAAATACAATGCACATTACCACAAAATATTATCATATATCAAGTTTTAAATTGAGTGGTAAAACTTTTACCAAATATAAGTTATGCCCCTTTATATATGTTAAAATCTCTCAATCTGTTTCTGTTCTCCAACTGTACTTTGCTGCCACCAAATGCAATGAAATTTATTCTCTTGCTAGACCCGGGAAATGACAAAAAAATGAGAATTGTTTACGTACATTGTGTAAACGGTATACTTAAATCTGACAAAACAGTAAGCGGAATCCTGCTAAATTAACATAAGGCCAAATTAGACATATTCTCCATTTTTTCACTTTCATTTATAAATGACAGACCTCTATCATTGCACTTGAATGCACCTTATAATGATATCTTTTGCTGGTTATCAGCAAAATCAGCAGTGACATGTGTATATCATTAAAAAGTTCAAAAGAATGATCATGTAAAAATAAAAGATAAATGTAAATCGACATAGAATAAGCTATAATTTGACTAAACATGATGATTCAAATAAAATTATGATCTTATAATAAATATAAAGGGAGACAGAAACTTAGAAGACTGAGACTACTGATGCTTTTCCTTTTTGTAGAGACCATTGATAGATTATCTGAAAAGCCGGTTCCCAAAGAACCCATTTTTGGCAGACCCAGACACAGAGTTAAAAGTAAGATTTAATAGAAATGAATAAATACATATGCATGTTTAAATCAAGAATTAATAGTCATCTGCCCTTTAGTTTAAGAGGGAATGTTCAGTCTCTCCATTTATATGAAAATGTACATGTTCAGCATTACTGATGACTTTCCCTTTATTGATTTTCATGAATAAGTGTCTAAAAAATCACTGCTTCATTCTATATTTTATGTTTGGCATTTTGGCACGAAGTTCTATGTATGCATGACAATTGCAAATCAATCAATTTTTTAAAAGAATGGCAATCAACAACAGATGTCTGTGTCAGCTGAATACTTCAAACTCATAGTTTATAATTCCTGATGTTTGGTAAATTAATACAGCATGTCATGTATAAACATGCCTCATTGGCACTCACACCACATTCTTCCTTTATCTATTTATGATTCTGATCAACTTGAAAAATAGAGAGGCTGATTACACACTTCTCTTGCTTGAAGGACTGAATCGTACTAGTAATATAAAATTAAAAAAAACAACATATAAATTCAATGGCATTATTATTAAACTGGACAAAAATACAAGAAATATGAAAAGTCATTGACTATTTGTTTTTGATAGTTTAATTATTTGATTTTGACATGTGATTATGGACTTTTTGAATTGACTTTCCTCTTAGATCCGTATTTTGTGATTTTTACTTTTTTTCTGATTGAATTAATATCATATTAAATGGTTTATTTTGAATAAAGATGAAAATATAACTTATATATTGCATGCTTGTTTTTATTTCAGGCCAAATTAATGTCTTTAAAGAGGAGACTTGCTCCGGAGGCAGACTACCAAGAAGTTCTTAGAGCAGGAGTGAGGTTCATCACCCGGAAAATGGTTGACTTTAGGTCTCAAACCAAAAACAAGGTAACTTAAGAAACATAAGTTGCTTACATGTATGATGTAAACCTATCATGATGTTTGAATTATTTTTTAGATGCTATCAAGAAATGAATCAGCAGACTTAGGCTGTAAAAGTCTGAAGGACTTGGGAAAAGCTCTCTTTTCCAGGTTTCAATGCCAAGATGAAGAAGCTGTTGAGAATATGACAGTTGCTTTAGTAAGTACATAAATCAGTATTAAAAAAAAAAGATATTTATTATCATATATTGAAAATATAGTCCCCACACCATCACATGGATTAATGGTAATCGTATAAAATACTTATTATGATTATCATTTATAACTGTAAGAATTCTCAAAATCAATCACTTAAGAGTTAAGCAACAGTTTACATCATTTTGCATATAAACCCAATTTGTGTTAGTAAAACATTAGTTATAAGTAGGTTAGATATACTAAAAAAACAGAAAAAAAAAACTGAAATACAAGATAGTTTACTGCATACCTAATTCATCTATTGAGCTGGCTGTTTGCTTATATAAATACAATGATGCAACCTTAATATATATAGATACATTACCTTGGTGAAACACTAAGAACAATTTGATTTTTAATCATAATGTGCACACCTTTAAAATATTAAGTTATTAAATTTAACAACTATATATGCATATTGGTATCTACTTTGTAGAAAATCAAATCAAAGCCTTTCTGACCTGGGAAAGTACAGACCTTAGGATATAAAATAATTGTATAAACTCTTATTTGATTCTTTAAATTTCCATTTGATATTTGGCATGATGAACATGATTAGGATGAGTTGTTATTGTGTTAGCAATTTTCATGTCTGTCCTATGTCAATATTTGTTACTGTGAAGAAACTGTTAAACCAATGGGGCACTGAAAATGTGTGCATTAAACACCAGATTTGTATAAACACACTGTATTATTGATCTTTAATTATTTTTCAGAGAGCATTCAGCTATGAAAAAAACAACTTAAAAAGCAGTCTGGGGAGCCCTTGAAGGATTTCTGGACAGCCTTCAAGGGTTTCCTGAGCGTTATCCTAGACAATCAGGACAAGGACAAATGGGCCCAGTTGAAAGACAGAGAAATCAAAAGAATTGAAAGATATATTAAGTATGTAATATAAATATAATTTACACTTTTGCTAGCTTGTGACATATTATGTATACAAAGATGTCATATTATTTCAATATTCTACTTTGTCATCATCATGACCAAGCAATACATACTCTCTTAAAAATATTAAATAAGATGTATTCCATAAGAAAATATAAGGAAAGGTTATACATGTATATGTATTCGGTTCCTATAATTCAAAGGCACAATCATTTGGAAATAACTTTATTTGGATATAAAGTTTTTATTGAACTAACAATTTAAGTCACGTCCCTAAGACATCTTGTATGATATATATGTCAAGGTTTAAGTACACAATCGGAAACTTTTAAACTTATGTTTTCAGAAAAATAAGTCTTAGGCAGGCAAATTTTGGAATAATTTATATGAAACGATCATTATATGTATTACCATATATTAACATTTCTATAATATTAGGATCAGACTCTACATCATACTTTACTGGTTAAAATAATGCACGGAAAGAAGAGTATGTGTATACATATAATGCTTGAGCTTAGTATTTCATTATACATCTTATTTTTATTGTGAAAGGAACTAAAGTCTAAATTAAGCAAAATTGAGGGTTTATTCTATTTTAGTCTACTTAAAAGATAACTGTATTGTGTTTGAAGCTCTAAGGACTTACAATCAGTAGTTTTTACTGTCAAATTTAGTTTACCTAGGAATGGGTAGACATACTCAAAGCTTTAAATCAATTTTAGTGTAAAATCTTCATTAAAGAAAATTCTGGGAAAAAGATGTTATCTTCTTATTTTGGTCCCTTCACTAGGGCCAAGTTCGGATGGGTATCTAGAGTAGATAAGATTGACATGGTCATATATGACACCTGTTATGATTGGATATAGCTTTCCCGCCATTAGAACTCAATAAGCCCTGGGTTGTGGCAGGGTTACTAGAGATCGACTCGATATCCCGGATGTTATGACGTCGATCCAATCAAATTTGAATGTAAACATATTCAGAGTAGGGGCCTTGTATTTCTAACAATCTAGAGTCCTTACCCTTCAAAATTATTTACCGTTCATATGGAACTAGAGTCAGTACTCGAGTTCCATCCAAACTTGGCCTAGGTGACAACATATACATGCTTCTGTCCTCAAACATAAACACCAGGTGTTTTCTGGCTTCTGTGCCGCTTCAGCATGTATAAAATTTTATATAGATAAGATTTATAGGTGCAACATGCATGTGATTTTTTTGTAGAAATTACATGTCAATACATTCAGCAATTCTAAATATTGGCTTCCTTAGTTACAGACAGGGAGATATAGAATTTTACACTAACTGTCATCAAATCTGTGAGAACCATTGAAACAAAATGATTGCATTATAATTAAATATAACTCTTTGTATTCTTCATTGATAGAATAGCTATATTTAAATGTGTCCTGTATAAATATGAGATTTTTTTTTTTTTTGACAGATAAATATGGATAGACATGTTGATGGAGTGGTCAGGGGAAACACAATATATAAAGAACACACTTAATGTTTTGATTTTTTTGTTTATATATTTCTTTCTTTATATGTAATATAAGTATATTTTTGTAATTAATTGTCGTTATTTTTTTCTTATCAATTTAGTGGTTGGCAATTTGGAAGAAAGAATTAAGCATCTTAATTGAAAAAGTATAAGACAGAAAGGGAAAGTTTGTTGGTATGTTGTACAGGTACACCTCTATCAAGGTTAGACGGAGGATTTGTGCATTAAAACCAGTTTAATCCCACCACATTTTGTATGTGCCTGTACGTAATCGTTAGTTTATTGTTTGCTGTGTTACATATGTAATTTTTAGTTAGAAAAGTTGGACATAAATTAGGCTGTTTACTTTCTGGATTGTATTGTTTTAAAACCTTCTCAAAAAGAATTGGCATCTTGTGCAGGTACTTTTCCATACTGTGATTGGTTTGTGTCAAAACTGATGGCCATACAATACGACTTAAACATACATACATACATATTAAAAATCAACTAAAATGAAATATTCATCAGTACATAAATCATTTACAAAAAAGAATTGAGACTTGAATACAACCATAATTGTACTTGGAGTTAATTAAGGTGCCCTGGATATTATTTTAAACCTGTGATGATTTTCTTGTTCTTCGTTTAAGAGACCAAAAACATTTGGATGCAAAGAAAGTAGATATAGAATGGAAGTATGAACACATGACTAAGAAGAATGTTAAATAAGCTCAAATCCTGTGAAATATGTGGGATTTCAGAGGCTGAATTCACTTTAATTTCATTGAAAAAAAAAGCTCGATTCATGTTAATTTCACGTGAAAAGTTCACGTGAATTTCACGTAAAGGCTCAATTCACGTGAATTTCACGTGAGATTCATGTATAAGCTCGTTTGAGGTGAATCTCACGTGAAAAAATTCACGTGAAATTCACGTGAATTTCATGTGATATTCACGTGAACAAAATTTGCCTGTGTAGACCACACGACCACCTGGGCTCTCTAAAAAAAAGGGCTTTCGGTGGGCATGTGTTACTTTTCCACGTCAGTTTTAATCTAGCGGCGTACTACAGTACATGATATATAAGACATGAAAATGTAATTGTTACAGATCAGCTAAATTATCTATAGTAAAGGATCCTACAAATTAATGTAAGATACAGTCACAGAAAATAATTATATTCATAAGTACGTCTGAGTCAGTGACAACCCTACAACAGATGTATCCATCTTCCAAAACCAGTACTCAGTCAACTCAATCTTCCCTACAGAGCTCACTATCATCACAAAAAAACAATGAGAAAAAAAATGAAATAAAAAAGAAACAGTAGAAATACACAGTTGGAGCGGTGAATCTGTCTGGGATCTTCCCAGTGACATAGATGATTCTTCCACCTCCAAAAGTCTTCCTTTATCTGCATCTGGATTATTCATGGCGTGTTCATGATGATCTATGTGGAAGTGTTCATTTTCCAATAGTACTTGAACATCTTTTTACTTCTGCCAAACAGAGAGTACCACGTTGGAAACATGACAAGGCGGACTGGTCCTTGTTTGAGAATCTCTGTCGAGCGGATCTTCAGTCAAAGATGTTTGAGACTGTGCAAGATTCAATTTTAACTTTTAATACAGTTCTAACGTCAATTGCTGACAGAACTATTCCTAAGACCTCGGCAAATCCAAAACATCCCAGTAAACCATGGTTTGATGACGCTTGTGATCAAGCCATAGGTGACCGTAAAATTTCTGAAAGACGGTTCAATCAACAACCAACGACGGAAAACTTGAGTAATTTCTGTATTTTTCGCGCTAAGGCACGGCGGACTTGTAGGCAAGCCCGACGAACATCCTGGAAAAAATTTGTCTCGGGGATTACATCTCGCACTCCGATGACAAAAGTTTGGAATATGGTAAATAAAATAAAAGGTAAAAATGCGAAAGCCACTGTAAAACATTTGAAAGACGGCAATGATTTATTAACATCTGAAAAGAATATTGCCAACAAACTTGGTGAAACTTTTGCGAAGTCTTCTTCTTGTAACAACTACAGGGAAGACTTTAAAAAAGTTAAAAAACAAAAAGAAAAAATTAAATTAAACTTTAAATAAAAAAATGGTGAAAATTATAATAAACAATTTTCTCTTGAAGAACTCAAAACATCTCTGTCAAAAGCCCATGCTACAGCTTGTGGGCCTGATAATATTCACTACCAACTCTTAAAACACTTGCCAGATTCCTCGCTAGAAGCTCTCTTGCAGCTCATGAATAACATCTGGGAATCTGGTGATTTACCATCAATCTGGAAGCTTGCAACCGTCGTGCCTTTTCCAAAACCAAGTAAAGATCATACGGATCCTATTAATTATCGACCAATTGCTCTTACCAGTTGTGTCTGTAAATCACTCGAACGGATGGTCAATGATCGCCTTGTTTGGTTCCTGGAATCCAATGGGCTATTAGCCAATATCCAGTGTGGATTCCGACAGGGCCGCAGTACTCTTGATCATCTTGCTCGATTCGAATCATTTGTCCGTAATGGTTTTGCGAAAAATGAACATGTAGTGTCGTTCTTTTTCGACCTTGATAAGGCCTATGATACTGCATGGAAATATGGTATTTTAAAAGATTTATGATATGGGGTTGAAAGGCAATATGCCTAATTTTATTTCTAATTTTCTCTCTAACAGACAATTTAATGTTAGAGTTAATTCGACCATGTCTGATCTGTATGATCAAGAGATGGGTGTCCCTCAGGGCAGTATTTTATCTGTTACATTATGTAGTCTTAAAATCAACAGCCTTGTTGAAGTTTTAAAAAGTAATATTGAAGGTTCATTGTACGTTGGTGATTTTTTAATATGTTACAGAGGCAAAAATATGAATAACATTGAAAGACAATTACAACTATGTCTTGGAAGAATTGAAAAATGGGCCTCGGAAAATGTTAGATCTAAACAAGATTATGGCTCTATAGTGTATGGCTCTGCAAGGAAGTCCTACGTACAGATTCTCGATGCTGTGCATCACCAAGGTTTGCGTCTCTGTCTTGGCGCATTTAAAACCTCACCAGTTTAGAGTCTGTATGTAGAGGCTGATGAGCACTCACTCTCTGACAGACGTTTAAAGCTTGGACTTCAATATGCTGTCAACTAAAAGCCCATTCAGATAATCCTGCCTACGGCTGTGTTTTTAATCCGATTTATGAAGATATTTTTGCAAAACATGAAAATAAAATTCCTCCGTTAGGTATACGTTTAAAACCACATTTAGCTTCTTTTGATTTAAAATCTGTTGCTCAAGTTAAAACTTGCAAATGTCCTCCATGGGAACTTCACAAACCAAAAATGATATTTGATCTCCGTAAACACAATAAAAATAAAACAAATCCTCTTTTAATTCAGCAACACTATGCTGAAATTAAAGCCGATTATCTAGATTTTTCAACTGTCTATACTGATGGATCAAAAGATGGTGATAGAGTTGCATCTGCTGCTGTCTTCAGGGAAAGAGCTGCAACCCTCCGTTTGCCATCTGATGCATCCATCTTTACTGCTGAAGCAGAAACAATAATGTTGGCTTTGAAATTGATTGCTTCTTCAGATAAATCCAAATTTATTATATGTTTCGATTCACTTTCATGCTTACAAGCTATACGAAATACTAATATTAAAAACCCAACAATCCTGAAAATTTTATATGTAATGAGGAATTTAAAAATTCTTCTGAAAGCAATAATATTTCTATGGGTTCCGAGTCATGTTGGAATCCTTGGAAACACAGCTGTAGACCTTGAGGCAAAGAATGCCCTGGGTGATCCTCTATCTAGCTGTGATATACCATATACTGATTTTAAATCTAATATTAGAGAATATGTTTTTAATATATTGAAAAATAAATGGGGTAAAAAAGATGATAATAAATTGCATGAAATTAAACCTAATTTAGACAAACCTTTTAATAATATTATGTGCAGAAAAGATCAGTGTGTTATTACTAGATGTCGTATTGGTCATACTAGAATAACACACGAGTATCTTTTAAAAAATGAAGATGAACCACAATGTGTTCCTTGCAACTGCAAGTATACTATTAAACATGTTTTCATTAATTGTATTGACTTTGCTGATATTCGTAAGAAGCATTTCAATGTCCATTATATGTATGATTTATTTAATAATGTTCCATTTACAAATATAGTTGCTTTTTTAAAAGAAATTGGAACTTATTATAGAATATAAAAATGTTATTATATTTAAATCGATTTTAATTTTTATCACGTTATTTTACTGTTGATTTTTATTTGTTTAATACTCAATTTGCTTTAGTCAAGAATTTTAGTATATTGAAGGACTTTTTGTCTTATTTTAAAAATATGGTTTAAATTGTAAAAATATTCGAATTAGCTCTCGCCGCGATATAGCCTTTTGTGCTAATTCGGCGTTAAGCAACCAACAATCAATCAACCAATTGATGACATAACCTTTTCTACTGTAGATATGAGTACTACACACAAGAATGGCCACATGGATAACCATACTTATTCTGCTGAAAAAATGTAAGTTTTAAATGTAACATTTATTTTATTTCATTTTTTTTTTAAAAGATCATATAGATGGAATCAATATATTGCAATCTTACCATTATTTTTATGTGTGTCCTATATCGATATTAATTATATAGCCACTGTTTTCTTCTTCACCTTCTCCCCGACCTCCCCGCCCCTCTTAGTATAGCATAAGGCCATGTCAGCTAGAAAAGAGATAGAAATCCCTTGACGTCATTGTCAAGAACTCTTTAAAGCAGTTTCAGTTTAAGAATCCCTCCAACAATAATCAGATTGGATAAATCAAATAAACATAAATCGACAAATAATTGTTCTCATGAACGATCAGGACGTATTATAAAGTTATACTACAGTGTAGCTTGGACGGTAAAATATATTTTGTAAAAAATATATAAATAAAGAATGTATGTCTGTAATGACAAAATTTACAAACAAGCCATAAAACTAACATGTGGTAACGAAAAAAAGAAATATTAATCATTCTGCTGTGTTTAATTGACAAACACGTGATTGTGTTTCAAAGGAATTCCGCTAAACAAACACGTTTTGTTAATTCACCCATCACAAGTAATCAAAAATATTATAACAGCAAGAGATCTTTTTTTGCGAAATTGTTCAAAGTATTCTTTGTTATTTTTTATTTCAAATACGTCGTTCAAATAGTTAAGGTGCTATTCATTTGCTCATGGTTATTTATTTTAAGAAACAAGTATTGCTGTGTGTCTGTGAACATAAGAGCAAATATGTCTTTAGATTGTTGCATTGCAAATGAATGAAAATAAGTAAGTCAAGAACCATGCATCAATTTATCGATCTAGCAGGGCTTGTCAGTCAACTTTACCAGTAATATCGATAAACTTATACACTTTAGAAGCATTGTCGACTCATTATGCATTGAATATTGTATGTTTTACTGATTTCAGTGCTGGTATTATACTTGGAATTTCCGCATCAATGTCAGTTTGTCTTTTCATTGTTTGTTTTTGGAAACGTAAGAAAAAAAGACACAAATACATCGGTATCAGCAGTGCAGGTATTTGATATTTAATACAATATGAGTTTCAAAAGATTGTAATGGACTTAAAGTTTCTATTTTTATTTTTAAAAAAATCTATGAATTATAATGCAATTCTTTCGTGAAACGATTTGTCAGATATTTTTAAAACAATCATATCTTTTTTAATATATTAGTGTCACACAAAAAAAATCTATAATCCAAAAGAATTTAATTACTGAAAGAAATAATATTTGCCTTGATTATCGTTAAAATCATACAAGTCAGAAGAAATTTGATAGAACAACAGGTATATCAAGAAAAGAAATGTATTTGCTAATGTTTTGGAACAACAATATAAAGTAATTAGCAGGGTACCTAATTCTACTAAATTGAAATGATATTGAAACCATTGGTCAGTTTTATTGTAAGCAGTTTTCGCCTTTGTTTTGTTTTGTTTTCATTTAAATTATTATATTTCAACTTCGTACTTTATTTGGCCTTTTTAACTTTTTTGGATTCGAGCGTCACTGATGAGACTTTTGTAGACGAAAAGCAAGTCTGGCGTATGTACAAAATGTAGTCCTGGTATCTATAATGAGTTTAGTTGTATGTGTCTAACTAAATAAACAAATCACTCAAGCCATGTAAGATGAATTTTATGAACGCATATTGACTGTTGCCAATTTTATGAACGCATATTGACAGAAATGTCTGGGAAATGACGTCAAGTCTTACTGTTAGTCAGTTTTAACATTGAATTCAGCTGTTTCCGTCTAAATGTTTAGGTTCCAATGAAGATGTACCTTTAATAAGTAAGTGATCTCATATTTACTATTAAATGAGAAGACATAATTAATGTGTCGCTTTTTTTCACTCCCAACAAATTAATCATCTTGCCTCTGTGTCCTGTAGGTACAATGCATTATGGCATTTATCATCTTTGCCTATGTTTATTAAGTTTGGGTTATTTTGGGAAGAAAACAAAAATATTGGCGTCCGCATGTTGTTTCTGTCATCAGTCTGACTTTTGAGTCATACAAAAGACTAACGTTTAGAGCTGTTTAAAGATTACACCTAATTTTTATTAACCATTTTATTCAGAGTCGATCGATAGTGACTCGGACTATAACGACTGGATTAGTCGGGTTGAATTTCAAAAGTAATTAGGGACAGGACAATTATTTTTATGTGTTCAGCATAGTTTTACAACGATCATACATTTACATAATAAAATGAATGTGCTATTTACTATCAATTCCAAAAGTTTACTATCTGTTTACTTGCTGGAAATCAAAAGTCTATCATTTGTCTATAGCAGTTAATAGACTTATCAAATATGATATAATGGTTGTTGTCTAAATTTCCTATTAGAAACATTTTTTTAAGTTCGTCAAAGTTGAACTCGGCAAATGATACAATCAAAGCCGGTATAATTATTTGCGGCATAATTTTTACAGTACATTTTCCCTTCAGACTTGTCCTAACTCGATTTTAGTATGACTTATTGGACAAATGTTGGAAGAAGGGGATTTATTTTCCCATTAATTAAAGGCTAAAGCATGTTTTAAAAGGCTAAACTTTATTTTGGTAAATACCCCAAGGGTGACTGGGGTATAGAAATATGGTCACTTGGTCTTCTCCCGACCAGCAGTAAAACGCTTGTCGAAGTTGGGCGTCCGTTTGGCTGTGTGGGATGTATCAAGTTCGCAGTCACGTCCGTTCAGAAAGGGGGCGTTAAATCCGATGCCTCGTGTACAGAGAGTGCCACGCTCTTTGCACGTTAAGAACCCTTGCAACAACTCATTGAGGGGTCCGTAGGTGGCCTGTTGCAAGGCAAAATTTCTGTCCCTATCCAATATACCCTCATTGTTCAGTGGCAGTCCAAATTTCCCCGACCATCATCCTAGATGGCCTCTATTGTATCAACCTACCTTTTGTATCTATTGTGAACTTGTTCTCGTCCTGAATATGCATGAAATATTTGCCACTGGACGTTAAGCAACCAACAATCAATCAATCAATATTTTGGTAAACAGTTTGATACCGGGTTTTTCCTTTCGTTTAAAGACCAAAAAGCCTATTCATTTCTACCAGTGAATTTTCCTTACAATTTTGTGTGGAGGTTTTTAACGTTGTATTAACATCAGTTTAACGTCAGACCCTAACGACGCGACTACGTTAACGTCATAACAACCACATTAAACCTTGTTAAATATCCTCAGATGTCTGTACAACGTCCTAACAACCACATTAAACCTCTTTAAACATCCCCTAATGCCTGTACAACGTCTAAACAACGTCCTAACAACCAACATTAACCCTCTTTAAACATGTTAAATATCCTCACAAGTCTGAACAACGTCTAATCAAGTTCTTAACAACCAACATTAAACCTCTCAAAATATCTGTAGATGTTTTTAGAGCTGATTAAATACGAAAAGCAAATCCTCATTAACGTTCTTAAATTGGACAACTTTAGGTAATGAAACATCGAATAAAGGTAACTTCCTGAATAAGTGCTTCAACATCCTGAAAACATCTGCTTTTGACTTGATGTGCTGAGTCTGAAATAGAAATATATGTACATATAAGATTTTGTCCAGTAGGAGAACCAAACAAAAAGCAATTAGCTAGTATCTAAAAAGGAGAACTATGAGCTTTGATCACTTGAAATTGTGTTGAAACAAAACAATAAATAATTGAATGAATCAACATATTTTATTGTATTTTTTTTAAAACATCAATGTCAATTTTCTGCTCCATTTCTGATGATATCTGTTGCTCCATCGGTTGATAACGCAGCTTTTTTCTTCCGACTAATTCTCCTTATCTGTCCGGTAGATACTTCAGGTAAGCTGTCGTCATGTTCCGTTTCTAAAATTAAAAAAAATATGTTATTTTATATGTGAAAACAAAACAGTTTAGAGGCAAAGTGTTAAACCCCTAAATTCAAAGCCTAAGGAATTGTTCTACGTATATCTTAAATATTCTTACTATTTGTTTTAAAAAAGCAGGGATCATACATGTACATTGCAAATACAGATCAGTGATCGAAAATAAGAAGTATTTTTTATTCAATTTATCTTGAAATGTCCCCGAGATCTTGACAGGCATTCGCTGAACTAGAGAAATAATAATTAATACACCGCAAGCACCGAGATATTAACAATCAAACATTTTGGGGAAACAGTGATTCACTGCACGCACTAGATTTTGACAGCCACTCATCTTTAGAAACAATAATGTCCCCTCCCCGAAAACAAAATCATCGATATCTTGCAAGTCACTCATCTTGGGAAACAAAAATGCATCAGAAGCACCGAGATCTTGGATGTCACTCATCTTGGGAAACATAATGCACCACAAGCACCGAGATCTTTGCATTCACTCATCTTTGGAAACATTTATTTATGCACCGCAAATACCAAGCTCTTAACAATCACTATAAAATGCACCACCAGCACCGACATCTTGACAAACATTCATTTTGTAAAAACACTTATAAACAAAAACATGTCCATAGTACACGAATTCCCCAATCCAACTATCATTTTCGGACCGTGAAATTGGGTTCAAAACATTATTTGGCATTGAATTAAGAAAGACCACATCATAGGGAACATGTGTACTAAGTTTCAAATTGATTGAACTTCGACTTCATCAACAACTAACTTGACCAAACATTTTAACCCATAGCGAGACAGATAGACGAACGAACGGACGGACGCACATACCAGAAAACATATTGCCGTTAAATTGGGAATCAAAATGTATCCTTTATTGCCAGTTAGACCCCTATAATGTTTTTACTGATGATAGAATTATAAACTATTGGCAAGCGCCTATGTAATTAATTATTATCAAATCAATGTTTATATTTTGTAATAAGTTAATTAGATCTTTTACCTATTACATGTATTTCATTAATAAGAAAAATATATCTTAAGGTCAACATAGTACTCCCGTGGATCAACCTTTCTTCAGGAATACGACAGACTGCGTGTATAAACGATATTTGATCCGAGATCTGATATACACAAATCACACAAAAACTCAAACTGGCGGGGACAGCGAATAATTACAGCTTCAATACTGTTTACACTAAATTAATATTATTAAAGCAAACAATAAATGAAAATTGCACTTACTTTGCACGTTTTATAGCTATTTCATCAAACGACGTGGACGTTGTTTTTGCAATCAAATTTTCGAAATGTCGGACTCGTACGCATGCGCAAATTGAAATCGAATCTGTATGTTTAATTGAAATATTTTACTATTACAAAAATGTTTATTAATTTAAATCGTGTCAATGAGAAGATTTATATATAAAAGTTATAATTGAGTTAATTTAAAAAAAAAATCAGTAAATCAATATAAATAAAAAGTTGTGCGCCTGCAGAAAATGTTCGTCGGTGTACGTATGATTTCGATATTTTAGATTGATTAACACGTCTAACCGACATTCGGAATCCGACGTTGTGTTGACGTTGTATAAGGTAGCGACCTATAACCAAGGTTATATAGACGTCATTCTATAATTTTGGTCGTCGACGTTGAGACCTATTTTCAACCACATATCGACGTCTGTACAACATCTGGTGCCTGCTGGGCAAAGTGTTGATCTACATACATTAGGAAATTTGCTGTTTTAGTCAGATCAGCCGACATGTTTATCATTTCTTCATAAGACAATTTGAAATTAAACAAATGACAAACGACAATGAAACTTTGTCCTAATTTTTTTTTTTTTTATGAGATTTTGTCAAACAAGCGGTTTAACAAATTTTAACTTTATTGCAAGATCGGACATTATTTTTCGAGAACCATCCAGATATCAGTTACATGCATACGTTGCAAGTATGTTAAATCTTCTAGGAATATTTTTTTATCGGCCTGACCTTCTGAATACTCAATTTTTGAAAGTTTAAAAAAAAGACATTAAAATACGAAGAATCAAATCATAGGGAACATGTGTGTAACTTCATCAAAAACTACCTTGACCAAAAACTTTAACCTGAAGCGGGACGCACAGACCAGAAAACATAAATTGGACATAACAATAACTCTCACCATTCTAATAACCCCGCTAACCTGTACACAATCGGCGCAAATGAAAGACAAAATCTACACAAGTGAAAGAATAAAAACAAATGAAATGCAGATCGACGCAAATATAAGACAAAATCTATACGCATGTGAAAGAATAAAAAAATGAGATGCAGATCGGAGCAAAAAGTCGTGATCAAAATTCATATTTCATCATTTTCATTTGAACGGAGGTTAAATATAGTGTAGTATCTTTTGGGTCCATTTGTGTTAAATTTCCACAAGATATCAGCGCAACGCTTAATTCTTCTTTTCTTTGGAGAGTTTTTTTCAAGCGTGCACCATGTTGGAATTCGTGTAAAACGCGAAAAGGACGTTATAATTTGACGTTTTTTCATTGCTAGAAACAACGTCATAGAGCTTTTATGTCACTACCAAGTTGCGTTAGTTGATACACCTAAACAATAGGCTGTTTGGTCTTAAAACTACTTTGAACACACTCAGTTTGTTTATAATATGCACAGAGGACTGCCGATGATACTTATTAATTTTAACAGTGATCAATTAAAAAAATGTTCTTAATGTAGTTTTCTAATGCCCGCTTTTAAGAAATATGGGCATTGTCCACGTCACAACATCCATTGATCGACTGAGTCAAATTTTCATATTTCAGGACAACTAATGTCCTTCTTTTACATGTTTTATTCAAAATATTCAAAATATTGATACGTAATAAACTTTCAGTAGTTTTGATACCTCATGTTGATTTTTACAACAAAATAATTTAACCACATGAATCTAAACTGACCATATTTGCACTTTATCATATAAATCTATATGGCTGAATTATAAATCAGAAGTTTTTTTATAAATGATGTGATGGATTGTACCTGGCGCCTGTATGTCTTCTCTTAATCTTTTATGTCGGGTGTGCACATTTAAGGTAGATCATAAGTAAATATTTTTTGAGACAGAATTTTCTTATACTTAGCCAAAATGAAGATTTTAGTATGCTCTTTTCAGAAATGTAATAAAATGTATGGGTCACCGTGCTATTTTTCAAGCTATATGTCGTTGAAAATTGCCTACATTTAGTTAGATTGTTAATGGAAAAACACATTTGTGTGCATAAAAAAAGTCTATGAGATAGAATTTTTAAATAAATTGTGAAAAGATAGGTTTTGTACTATAGTTTAAGAAAATTAAAAGAAAAAATGGTGTCACCGAATTTGTTTTCTTGTTACAAGTAAAAAGAAAAAATTTCCCTATCAGTCTAGTGTAAATTTTGTACTAAAAGAGTTATCTTCCCTTAAATGACTCATTTGAAAAAAATGATTCTAAATGCAAAAACAAATATATTTGTTCAAATATTTTAAATTATAAAATAAATTACCAACTTTTCTTTATATTATCCAACAGTCTAACCTTTAAATTGCAAATCTGTCTCCAAATTTGCAGATTTAGTCAAATAACTAGACCGATTTTTTACTGTGATTATACAATCCAAGATGGCGGTTTACGCGGGTATACAATGTATCTACCTTAAGTAGGACCGAAACTGTAAGCAATAATAATGGAAATAAATAATGCAAAAAATATTTCTGAATTAATTGAGAGTGTCAGCATTTCATCTGTATTCATAATATTAAAAAGTCACTAGAGATAGTAGTTCAGGATGGTGTGTAAAATAAAACTATTAGGCCGCATCATCCAAGTATCAACACTGACATGTCTGAATTCATTTGTACTTTTTAATAATAAAAAAAGTATATGAGGTTCTCTTCTGGGAATAGTTTACTGTTAATATATTTAGTCGGTTGATTGATTTTGTTTGTAGTAAAACGTCAGGTGGCAACTATTTTATTTAGGTGCACATTGAGTGTAATTTTTGGACGTCCCATATATCAATTAATCGGCAAAGACAAATCTCTCGACAAATTTAACGAATTTGACCAGGTTGTTGATAGTTTTACAACACCGTATGTATCCGGACACAGTACAATTTTCGTTAGAATATTCTGCGGAAAAAAATAGTAAATCCAATGCAAACAAGTTGAATAACAATGAAATATCCATGCATGTAAAATTTAGAAAGAGACAGGTAAACAAACGGGGAAAGAAGCAACGTCGATACTGATGTTGATATCCCATGATTTAATAATATTGTTCCGATGCGTTGGATGAACTTTCCATCCGCCTTCTAATAAAAAAAAACCCTCTCATTTCCTTTATGATGGCTCTATGTGATTGTAAGTCTGCTCCAAGTTAACTTTTGTTAAGGTTAGGACCGCACCCATCTGTAATAACGTAATCTAAAAATTAAAAGTAGCTATATGTGTTCTTTCTGCTAAAATACTTGAGCTTGGAACTAAACATTTAAAAGTTATCTAACTATTACCAAACTGTATGAACGATTAAATCACACCATTTAATTAGCTAAGTCATTATTTTTCAATGAAGTCGTTTTAGAACTTGTTTGACTTTTTGTCTATTTGGTTTTTTTTTTTTTTGGCAGTTTAGATCTACGTCTTTAATCAACTAGTCTAGAATATGAAAATCCTCTTCTTCTTTTTGTATACAAACATAAACAGGTAAATTTTCATAGGAAAGTTAAGTCATATAATATGTATACCCTATTTATATGATTAATAAGCATTTCCTATACATATCTTTTTCTTGAAGAACCCAATTCAAAGAGGGTGAAGATGCAATTTTAAAATGCAAACTTGGACCGGACGTACCTTAAGTCATACGGTTAAAAAATGGCCAAGATATAATACAGAATGAAAAGTGTATACTGTCAACAGAAGATACACAACACACACTTACACTAAAAAACACAACAGAAAGTGACAGTGGAGACTATTATGTGCAAGTTGGAAAGTTTTCCAAAACTGACCATAACAGGTTTCTAATTTATTTTAAAATCAAGATTTTAGTTTTAACTCGATTCCTCAATAGGCTAATTTTTAGAGTTTGTATGATAACTCTTCTCGACCAATTATATTTTTTTACTGTGATGCCAAAATTCAAAAATAATTTTAAATTTTTAAAGTCACATAAACATTCTATATTGAATGAATACCCCCGTTCCATCATCTGTTTGTCTAAAAGTTTCGTTCATTCTAATTTTTTAGTAACTTATACCTCTTTCCTTCAAGTAACGCCACACATCAGCCCCCTCTGAAGTACCAACGACTTGAAATGGACCTAGCACTGATACGAATAAAAGTGATCAGATTAAAGAATCAACCCCCGACTTACATATAAGTACAAACGACATTGGTTTAGTAAAACAATCAACACGTAAATTAACAAACAAAGAGAAATTTAATTTGATAAAAAATCATTTCCAACCTGGAATAAACTATAACTTTCCTATAAAAAAAATATGCAGGAAAGAACAGACTGTTTCAGCTGAATTGGCTATATCGCTATGATGGGCTAGTGTACTCACCTTCACAATAAGGAGCTTACTGTATATACTGTGCTCTGTTTGGGGTTGATAGTTTGGGATCATTATCATGCAAACCACTTACAGATATGGCACATGCAAGTACAAGACTTAACGATCATTTCGGCTGTGATGAGAAATCATGTAAAGAAAGTCATACTGAAGCTAGAGCAAAAGCTCAACCTTTCTTGACAACATTGAGCAAAGGACTACTGATATTCAAACATTTATTGATAAAGTAATGAATGAACGTATAAAAGCAAACAGAACTGTTTTGAATTCTATATGCAAGTGTGTTTTCCTTTGTGGCAAACAGAATCTTCCTTTATATAAGGGCCATAGGGATGATGCAAAAAATATTTCGGACAGAGGTTTCAATTCCTGGAATTTTCAAGCAAAAATTGAATTTAAATTTAAGATTTCAAAAGGTGACCACCCCCTAATAAATTCCTGGTTCCCCCCTAGATAGCTGTACTGATATCTTACCAATCTATCTATTTACTATCACATCATTCTAATATACCATTAATATTATGTATTTCACAGGCACAATCATTGATAGTTTCGAATATTGACTTACATAATCACATAAATGTTAAAACTTAATAGTTATGACAGTCAACATGTTTTACATACAATTTCCACGATCTTTAAATGTTACCATGCATTTACTAACTCTCCTTTAAAAAACTAGTGTATAGCATGTTTAAACTTAACAAACATATCAGAATAACGTTCATCAATTCATTGCTTATAACTGATATCATCTATGAATTACTACATGTTTCTGTAAATCTAAGTGTTCATCCCGTTTGTTAAATGTTTATATGCTATTCCTGAATTTATTATTGATAGATAGACGTTTAACTTAAACAGCAAGATAATATCTATAACTGCACATTCAATGTCAAGTTAAGTAATAGGAATTACCACTCCTACAATGTAGAATGTTTTATGATTTTCAAGAACATTATTAGGGAGGAGGTGTTTTACAAATGATGAGTGATACATAGTTTGTTTGTCAGGCAGTGCATGTATGATGAAGCATTATAATACCTTTATTTTTCTCAATGTTTAATGTTGTCCTAAAAACCTACAAAATAAAACAAAAGCCACAAACATTAAGTAGCAATTAAATTATTATAAAAATATTCACAGAAAACAGAACTAACAAACACCAGCCTATCCAGTTCTGTTTAGTATCATAATTCTTTTTTGGAAAACTTAATTGCCTTCTAAGCTTTAATTGGAGTAGTTTGTATCACCCTAAATAATACGACTCAAACATCTAGTTTGCGCTATCAGTTCAAAGCAAAAAAATATTAGCTTGAGTAAAATTGATATATTTTAACAAAATTACTATCAAATCATGAGATATTTGTCACGATGTTGGCTTGAATGGATTCAGTTTAAGGGCATATCCAACAGTTTCAGGGGAGGTAATAACAAACGTAAACGTCGTCTATTGTTTCCCGTAATTTCACGGTGTTTCAACGACGTCATAATGGCCGTTTGGAAAGAGCGGTTTCTTTCCTCATTGGAAATGGCACGGCGGGAATCGGCAAAAAAATCATACAGAATATTAGCAGAACTAGAACTCAAAACTAAAAGATATCTTTGTCCATTTGGTCTATTATAAAAGAACCGCAATTATCTTAATCATGACTAGACCATACTCACTTTTAAGTTTCCGTTTTATTAAATTATCTTCAATACAGTAGAAAACAACGAGAGCAAATGCATATAATGATTTATTATTGCATTAGAAAGTAACACAAATTGTAATTAGTTCTTTATCAACTTTTTCCGAGATTTTGTCATTCAGGATAGAAAACTAAAAGTTTGGTTTAAATACGGCGTAAAATAGCATTTATCATGCAGCTAGCTTTGCGTTGAAGTGCTAATAGATATACAGTAGCTCTTTAACATGAATATGAACTTTAACCGGTAAACTATGTAAAACAAAAGATGACACAGTAATAAAAAAATATTGAAATAGGAAAACATTGTAATATATACACTGACATACAAGTAGAAAATATCCGACGATGTTGGTGTTTACTTATGTATGAGGAAACAAATATAATTAAAAAATAAAACACACAAAAAACCAGTGTAGGTGTCTTTACTAATTAGACACGCCCTTTTCAGTCAGTAGGTCCATAACATGATGGGAAAAAACAGCCTTTGACAAAATACCATAATTCAAAATGGGGAAGGGGGGGGGGGGGGGGGGGCTAATAGCTTTACTCACGATTTTGATCATCATTCAACTTTATCTAGTACTGCAAACGTTTTACCGCTAGTACACTCTTTATATCTTGATAATGTATCAATCGATCCACTCTCGCCTCGTCGTAGATATGAATGATATATTTGCCACTGGAGCACGGCAGCAATAAATTCATCAGTTTCATATAGTGGTGCATAATCATTATTTCTTAACTGATAATTGTATCAAACAGTGTTCCAGTTTTGGTTTTTTATTTTTATTTTATATCTTATTTTAAAAACGAAAATTTTAGAATTTCTTTCCGCATCTTTCTCTTTGAATTCACTTTTTTGAATAATCAATAATAATATAGAGTTGGGTGCTCAATTTCGCCATATCTTTCCATGTTTGAAATTTCCTGATTTTTTGTCAACGGGGGACACATATTCGCCGTTTTTGCATATCTATTTTAAACCAAATAACTGCAGCTTTAAACAATATTTATCAAATAAATTTCATTAAATATGAATAGCAGACATTTGAAAGGTGTAAAAAAATGAAATTTTGGGCAATCAGTCAAGAAAATAACTAAGAAATATTTCTTTGAATTTTTTTTTTCATGTCCGCTTTTCTGTCTTTTGCGGTTAGTTCCGAAATTATGTCTCATTTTCAAAAATAACCATATTTGTTTTAAAAATATAATTTATCGGCATATTTCTTCCATTTCAACCATCCTTTGAAGTTTTTACACCTTAAAATTATAAAACGGCGTAATTGTGTCCACGGCGAATATGAGCGCCCCACTCTAGTAGTCTACATTAGTGGTTACATTGTATACAGCCAAACTATGTAGAGGGCAGTAGAACAGAAAACAATTTCCATTGTGTATATATGCAATAACTCATATATTGAAGCGTAAAACCACGGCAGTCAGGCTCGTTTAGGTGAAAAAAATACTGTCACAGTTTCCACAGTGTACAAGCGGACAGTGACACAAAACGGAAGTTGCTGATCTGTCCGACGGCGATCGGCTCGTTGTTTTTCAAAAAAATATAGAATATCAAAAAAAAGTGTCTCATAATGGATTGTTCAGCAGCTCAAGGTAAGTGAATAACTACAATGATGTATTTTTGACCATTTAAAGCTTATTTTATGCTTTTAGCATCAACCGTCTTTTTAAAATAACTCCTGATCATGAAGAGGGGTCAAAATTTTGCGATTTTTCGAGTCATAAATCTTAACAAAACTCCGAAAATTCAAACATTTTCAAGATTTTTAATCGATACATAGTTGAATAATCATATTCCGCATACACACACAAAAGTTTGGTTCATTTTTTTGTATTATATTGTCACAATTGAATCTTTTCTATTCAAAGTGTACTGTCCGCCTCGTTGCCACCGTATGTTTTCATACTGTCCGATTCGTTGGTCATATTCATGATCGATATCTTAAGCAAAAGTAAGATTGAAACATGCAATTTATCCACATTCATGACCGATTTCCCAGGAAATATCAACATTTATAAAATGTTACTGATTATTACATATAAAAAGCATTGTTAATGCATGCACATGAAAATTTAATATACGTTTCTCTAGTTTGTTTTAGGAAAATGGGGCACGTAGGTGATTTTTATGGTATATTTATTCATACATTCATGTGGAACATTGTTATTTTTATCACTTAAAAACATAAATAGGGGTAATAACTTTTCATGAAAAATACAACCATGCAATAAAAGTTATTTCTAGGCCTTTAATAGCTGACTATGCGGTATGGGGTTTGCTCATTGTTGAAGGCCGTATGGTGACCTATAGTTGTTCATTTCTGTGTCATTTAATTTGTTCTCTTGTTTAGAGTTGTCTCATTGGCAATTACACCAAATCTTCTTTTTTATATTTATAAACGTTTGACACAGAAAATCAAAACAATAGTTTTTTACACCCAGTTTGCGTCTTATTTCACCAATAATCAAACAAATCTCATGGCTTGGAATTCAAGTCAAAAAGAATCAATTGAAAAGTTACGGTGTACTTGAAAATATAAGCAAAACATTATTTAATTGATGTTCTTAAGTGCGCTGCATCACTCACTATCATCTACTGTTGTTTTAAAATAACTTTTAAACAAGAATGTGACCATAGTACACGGATGCCCCACTCGCACTATCGTTTTCTATGTTCATTAAGCCGTAAAATTGGATCAAAACTATAATTTTGCATTAAATTAGAAAGATCATGTCATAGGGAACATGTGTACTGAATTCACCATGCATTTATTAGAATATTATATCGGTAGAGAATCTAACAACAAGGTCCGCAAACGATGAATACGAGCAGCAGACATGAGTAAAGGTTCTGGAAGAGTGACCAATGTCCCCCTTTAATTGACACGAGATCCAAGCTGAATATATAATCTATAAATATTTTCCATATATAATCATAGACAGTATCTGTGTTGAATAAAGTTTAAATGTGGATAAATTGCATGTTTCAATCTTACTTTTGCTTAAGATATCGATCATGAATATGACCAACGAATCGGACAGTATGAAAACATACGGTGGCAACGAGGCGGACAGTACACTTTGAATAGAAAAGATTCAATTGTGACAATATAATAAAAAAAAATGAACCAAACTTTTGTGTGTGTATGCGGAATATGATTATTCAACTATGTATCGATTAAAAATCTTGAAAATGTTTGAATTTTCGGAGTTTTGTTAAGATTTATGACTCGAAAAATCGCAAAATTTTGACCCCTCTTCATGATCAGGAGTTATTTTAAAAAGACGGTTGATGCTAAAAGCATAAAATAAGCTTTAAATGGTCAAAAATACATCATTGTAGTTATTCACTTACCTTGAGCTGCTGAACAATCCATTATGGGACACTTTGTGTTGATATTCTATATTTTTTTGAAAAACAACGAGCCGATCGCCGTCGGACAGATCAGCAACTTCCGTTTTGTGTCACTGTCCGCTTGTACACTGTGGTTTCAATTTCATATACTTATATAAATTATATTAAATATGTCATAAAAGCAAAAACACACGAAAAAATGTCCACAATTTATTTTAACATTCAACATTTTTCGGTCGTTTTGTTTATGCTCAAGTTAATGTCAAACTGATCTGTTTTGTTCATCAAAGTATGTTTTCATCTACAACTGCAAAAGGCGCAACTTCAATTTTCATGTGACCTTTGTTGTTGTTTATAGATTTTATTCGAAGTTCCTTTATCCCTTCAATCATTTATTTAGATGGTATTTTAGCGTATAGATAGCGCGAAACTCTCCTTACTCTATGCATCTGATATTACGACATTTTTATTTCGACTAAATGAGGCTGCAAATTTATACATCCGAGCAGCTAAACGGCCGCACCCAATTTTAGCAAATATATACACGTAACTGTCGGACAGGGGCAGTCCAGAGACGGAATATTTCTATACCCAATCAATCCATTTTAATGATAAAGATTTTAAAGGTATACATTAATACGTCAGCAAACCAACGACACATATAAATCAAAACACTAAGAGTAAACATACAGATTTTTGTTATAGCTAGAAGCCTGTAAAGAGAAAAAGCCAAAACTGCAACAGGAATATATAATACGGAGTGGGTGAGATTTTAGACAAGTGTTTGGTTGCAAAATTTCACGTGCTCTTTATTGATTTCGATATGTGAAATTATGTAGACAGTGTAATGTAAATCAGTGTAAGACAAACACTTCTTTGTAACGTAACGGTAAAATAAATAATGACGACGGACGTCAAGTGGCATATTAAATGAAAAACATCAAATGTAAATATAATATGAAAATTAACCCTGCTTTGTACTATAGACCGACACACAGAAACGGACTTCTAACGTGTAATTCGTTTGTTGTAAAAGAGGGATGAAATACCGTATACGATAGCCGGGGACTATTTTAATAGTTTGTTATTCCATGGTTTGCTAAACCGAATAATTCAGTACCTCCCCGTAATCGATCTCTCCTACTTGCTAGGTAGTAATCGTAGATCAGACGAATATAACGACTGAATTATTCTGGTTAATGGTTTGCATGTTTCACACCCGGGTTTCACAATTTTGACGAACACTATAGTAGAGCTAACTGAATTATTATCTCGTTCATATACTGGTCCATTATAAAGAAGAAGAGGCGACATGACTGCTGTCGAGACAACTATCCAACAAAGTCACAGTGTAAAAATACATTTGTCTGCAACACCGTCGCACTGCCTATGAAAAAATAGCGGGAACTATAACGTTACGTTCCGAAACGTCTTATTTTTGGCGCAATTTGTGAGGCTTACGGAAGGGATTGAGTAAACAGTATGATATTACTCGATTTTTCTCAAAAACGAGTACGGTGACAAATATTTTTCAAAACGTTATGACGTTCCATTTTTTTCAAAGAATAACATATCTTACTTTGGTCAAATCGACACCGTTAGAAACATTAAAAAAAATCTAAAATGTGCATTTCAAATGTTCATTTCTTACCGATTTTGGGGGTAACCATGACGTTTTTGGCTTTATTTGAGAAAGAATTAATTCTTTAAATGGTCAAGTTAGATTTTTCTAACCATCTTGAATTATTTTGCTTCAATTTGAGCCCAATTATATAAGTATATTTTGATTAAAAAATCATATTTAAATTTTTTAAATAAAAAACGTTTTTTACTCCAAAATTCCAAAAATGTTCAATTTTCACCAGCATTTTTTGCAAAAACGAAATCGACAACATATATTTTTTTGGGCAAAATTCGATTCTCTGTCATTTGAAGAATAAAATATCTTAAAGGGAAAAAATTCTCACCGTCAGAAATAAACTGTTGGATATGCCCTTAACCATATTCGCTAGAATAAATATTGTAGCATATCACAGTCGGGTAGATTCTGTATATTCGACGTAATTAGCCAAACCTCTTTTACTCGAGATAAAATGTTATCTCCTGAATCTTAGTTGCACATTAAGATTATACTGAGGTGAAAATATAGGACACTTCTTAAACATCTAAACTTTGCCTGTATTTTCCAATCCATCTATACTATTAAACGAGAAGACCTCATTTTGTGTGTCGCTTCTCTTCCACCCCCAAATAATTAATCATCATGCCAGTGTTTCCTATATGTTTCATGCATAGTCGCATTTGTCATCCATTCTTATGACTATTCAGTTTGGATTATTTTGGGAGAAAAAAACAAACAAAAAAGGCGTCCGGTTTGCTTCCGTCATCAGACCGACTTTTAAGTCAGACATGACTACCGGTTTTAACATTAAAAACCAATCGGATGATAGATAACAAAAATGAAAAATAGATAAGCCTATCAGAGTGCTGTCAATATCATGGTTTTTAGATCGTAAGAACCACTACTATTATACCTCGGTTTTAACTTACAAATACTTTTCATACTTACTCGGACGGAAATAAGGCGTCCGGTTTGCTTCCGTCATCAGACCGACTTTTAAGTCAGACATGACTACCGGCTTTAACATTGAAAACCAATCGGATGATAGATAACAAAAATGAAAAATAGATAAGCCTATCAGAGTGTTGTCAATATCATGGTTTTTAGATCGTAAGAACCACTTCTATTATACCTCGGTTTTAACTTACAAATACTTTTCATACTTACTCGGACGGGGACAGGACAATTATTTTCGCGTTTATCTGCATGTATATGAAACTTAATATACGACTAAACTATATAGAAACTCTGTATGTAATGTAGCAGTGGTCGTCATGGAGAAGTTACTTAGAATTAATAGTTAATAGAAAATTAAATACACTGTAATATCTATAATATAGATACATATGTTCATAGTATACAGAAACGCGATAATTAATTAATATAACAGAAAACAAACTAAAAACGGACTTTGAAAAAAGAGATAGGGCTTAAAACTATTGTTCTGTCTCAATTTACCTCTTAAATTCTCCAGACATAGAGTCTTTTACAAAAATTCATAGTTAAAATAGTAACCATACTTTCAAGAAAGCTTAAATTATCGCGATTTCGCTTTTAAGTCAAACAGGACTTCCGATATTAAACTTGCACATGAATTGTTTAAGAGTACTCTGGGATAGGACAATAACTTAGTTATCGCGTTGATGAAGACTCTAATTATAATATAGCAGTGATCAAATAAAAGAAGAAACTTGAAAAAGATAGTTGAAAGCAAACACACTTTATTTATTGTAAACGTATGTTCATAGTATACAGAAACGCGAAAATAATGGAACTTGACAGAGAAAAAAATAACGGACTTTGGAAACAAAGGAGAGGACTGAAACTATATCCAAGTACCTATGAAATTTGATACCTTTTACTGAAATTCTCGAGACACAAAATCTTTACAAATGTTCTCCATCCAAAAGTTTATACTTTCAACTTAGCTCTAAATTCCCGCGATTTCGCGTGCGTGTTCTAGTAATGAATAACATCCTTAACTATGGAAACATATATTTAGTAAAAACAAACTTAAATTGTAAATAAACTTGAAATTGTTATAAAAATCGGTTTTTGTGGAGAACACTTATAATTTTCAAAAACATGTAGAGGCCTGCGAATACTGTTATATTAATCTAAGTGCAGGACAAACTCATTTTGATTTTTCAGAAAATATATTGATTGTCGAGTTTTAGTTTATTTCCTGTATCTAGGTGACAAAATGTCGAAGGTACAATACGGAAATTGGACAAATACGCCATTAAAACCTATGTATGAGACCAACCAACATAAGCTTGCCCTGCATTTCTTAAATTCGCACACATTTCCTGTCTGAATTGGGACGTTACTGCACATTATAAACCACTGTAACATGTATGCCCTTATGTTTGTTTTTCTTTTAAAAGAGATGTGTACATATTCAGTTACAATAATGTTCTATTTATTTTACTCTATGTCTGTATAATTTGGTATATTGTGGAGAGTTTTATCATTGGCAATCATATATAATCTATTTTGTTTACTGCAAGGTTTGTTTCTTGTGCAATTTGGATGCAGTAGAATGTAGTTTATTCCCTAATATTTTTACAGCTTTTACCTTTGAGGGAGAGCCGTCTTTAAATTCAAATCTAATAACATTATACTGCGTTTTTGTTTCATTTGATCTATTGTAATGAATTGTCTGATTGGCAATCATACTAAATCTTTATAGATAGTTGAATGCTTTACGGCACATGTCTACGCTTTCCAAACTTTATGGTATCTAGCGTTAGTTGAATGTCTTGACGGTCTATTCACTTTGGAGAACCTACTTTTTGCATTACTTGATACTATATTATCGTCCAAAAGATGTTCGCATTATTTCTTTTTGATCGCTAAGCAATCAGCCTTCAAATGATCAATTATAAAATTGAAGCAGTATGTATATCCGTATATGTTTTCAAAGAGGTTAAGGCTTAATGGTTTGCATTTTTTGTTGGAAAGATATTTCCATTTTATTTTGCCAGCAACTTTGAATTATAGCTTGCTGATATTTGTAATACATGTAAGCTCTATGATTTACAATTATGGATCCGCCTCTTATCTGATCTAAACCGAAATATGAATACATATTAATGTATAGAAGGTGTCATCGGTGTCATTGTCCATTGACGGTAACTGTTCAAACTTTCCTTTGATTCTAAAGATTCATATGTATATACATGATAAGTCCCTGGGTTTCAAATACCTACATTTTCGTACCTTGTTTTGTTCCTGAAAAAGCTAATTTGATAACAAAACGCTTCCAACGAATGCAATTTAAAGTGTTGTATTCCTTTTTGTACAGTTTAAAGTGGTAATCATGAGTTATATTCATCATGTCTAAAAGGAAAACATAACAGAAAAATGCAAGTCGTTGTCTAACATTTTGAAAACCTTAATCATGATAATAAATTACTAAAATCTGTATGAGTAAAACACACAGTCTGTCACGATCTTTATATGAGCAATGTCTTCCAAAATAATAAGATGACTTCTGAACATACGGTTAAAGCAATTTATCGACAGCGGTGGCAGTTTATTGTTACGATTTGTCTAATGTCTTGAAATCTTAAACACTGATACACTGAAACTGATGATAAACTATCAACAATACAATATCAACAAGATCTACAACTTAAAATCAAGCAGGTGGCTTGTTAAATATAAATTAAAAGTAATATGGATATTACTTATAGATTAATAAACCATACAAGGTTATTTGAAGAATATGTTTCATCATCGTATATCGCTATAAAATCAAAAAAAATATTTTTAGCGTAAAAAATACCCTGTCATCTGTAAAAAATCTAAATCGTTATGTGATTTTTCTACATACACAAATACCATACAAACAAGCGTTCAACGTCATGTTACGTGAAAAAGTTATAAAATGCTTGCTCTAATAAGTATCCTCTCATTTTATGACTGGTTTTCGTTAGAACATCCAATTGCGTTCAACATGGACGAAAAGAACACATATATGGACACGATCAATACTGGGAAAGAAGTCAGACAATACGTAAGAATTCATGTCATTGGCAGAGATCGTGTTGGAAAGACAAGTCTTGTACGTAGATTACTATTCCTAGAAGACGGTTCATATGATGGTAAAAGCACTGATGGTATTGAAGTTGAGAGAAAATGCCAAATACGAAGGAATGATGGAACATGGTTTGTCGGTGATGGTAAGTAATGTTTTTTTCGTGGTTAAATCAGATTAAATATTTTCTTTCTATTATACACTGTTGGCAACAGTTTGCAGATCAACGAAAAGTTATACACAATAAAGAAATATAAAGAAATCATAGGGTTTCAATTTCTAGATGATGTATCCCAATATGGCAGTACTGGTGGTAAATAACAGCAAGAAGATGTTGTATGACCGTCAATTAGACAACCTCCTCAAAACTGAAACTATGAAGTCAGTTGATTTTTCATCAGTATGTAATACATGTTATATTGTTTAAATGTAACTATTCTTTCCCCTACTACAAACGTTGAATATAAATATCAACAAATCTGGATTGGTTGGCCAGAGACGATGACATACTTTTTTTCTATCAATCACAACATGTATATTTTAGAATAAAGACGAGTTGCTATTTAACTGTATTGAACATTTAGATGAGCTGTTGACTTTAGTTCCGCAAAGCATATCTGTGTTATTTTTAACTCCATTCCCATGGCTTAGAAATTTATTTTGATATAATTTGTAACATAAAATTTTCACAGATATAATGAATGCACTTGTTAGAATCCTGATAACTCATTTTTATGTAGACAGGTCAATCTGACAGGACTACTTGACCTTGACCTTATTTTCATTGTTCGTGAATCAACGTTGTTTTTTTATCAAATAATGCTATAAAATTAACTTTATTTCGATCTGAGTTAAATGACATATGCATGCACACCATACACGTACATTGATTAACTGTTTGTAAGAAGAATTGTTTTTCTTGTGTTACTTTTTGTTTGTTTCAAGAAACATGGTCGAAAACTACAGTGATTTGTAATTATAAGGTGATGTAACACAAATATTTTTTTTAAAAGTTTCAGTCAGTATAAATAAAAAAATACCGAACTAACACAAAATTATAAACTAAAAGTTTTTAAGCAGACAGCAAAACTTAACGCTCAAATACATCAAACGAATGGTTAACAACTGTCATCTTCTTGACTAAGTTGCCATTTTTGTATCAAGAAAATGGTGGTTTTAACCTGGACGATGTGTAAACAAATCAAAAAGACGTAATACGTAAAAATGTATGAACAGCAGTCAGACTTGACTTAATCACAACACAAACCAAGCAAATGTATTTACAAATGCAAACAAAAACGCATATAGACAAAGCAAATTAGTATAAATGAAAGACAAGAATACACAAACAAATGTTTCATAGCACAATAACTCAATGATTGGATCTACACATACCAAGCGACGTCAAACGAATACTGCCACAAAATAGTCTAAACAGAAAAAGGAATAATTTACAAATAAAAAACCAAAAAAGTAAGACGTTATTCAAAAATCATTAACAATGTCAGTACCTATAATCTGTACTTCGATACCAAGAGACGTCCTCGTCTATGTTGCATAAGAACTGAGTTTAAATGCTCTAATTATATTTACATTTGATATAAATATATCTATAACAGTTATATCCCTCATGTCTTTTTTTTTAGCGTATCGTGCTGTAATTTATACAGCTTGTGTAGGAAAAAATCGTAAACGCTTACCGTTTTTTTATTCAATTTTTCAGCTGTATTTTTACAAGTAGAATCTGTATGAAAATTAAAAAAAACAATTGTGAAGTACATATCACATTCAACAAAGACTCGGCAATCGCCCTCCAAATCTATTTATTTACTATTATATAAACATTGATAAATGCTGTACAGTTCCTCTGCTGTTGTGCAAACTTTTGGAGATACACATTTCCTCACATCAAAACATTTTTCAAGCGTCTAACAATTACGCATAAGATATAACTATTGGAATCATACGTTTATGACAAGCTGTTAGATGAATAGTTATTCTTTGAAAAAAGAGTTTGTATGCATTACATGCCTAAAGGTAAACACAAATTGTTTGGGATAAACATTTTGTTTTTTTATAAATTAGAATGAAAATAGTTTTTACTGCAATATACATTGCTTTGTGTATGTGTGTCCGTTGTGCATTATCGTTATGTTGTCTGAATTTTATAATACTGTATTGTAGTTGATACAAGGAAGAAAGCAACGAAAAGAAGAATACGTCTGGCTTTAAATACGAAACAAAAGGAAACTTACCCAATGCCGTCACAACTACCAACTGAAGAAAATCGACACGATACAGAAAAGAAGAAAAATGAACAAAAACAAAATTCTTCTCAAATAGAACAGAAACAAAATTGTCAGGAAACACTTGTCTCTCATGGGAATACCATTGAAACAGACGTGATAGATGTTGTATCCAAAATTTATGATGATCCACCACATGCAAGTTACAATTTAGCTGATTCTAGCTCAGATGGAAAAAAATCAAGTACACCAAACAAAAGGGAAACACAACAAAATATTGATTTAAAAAATCCTGAACCAGTACCTAACTCAAATGTCCTGCTTGCTGAACAAATAACTGAAATGATGGTTATAAAAATGGATGAAATTCTTGCTGATGCTCAGACAGAAACAGAAAAAATGAAATCTGAGGGTTTAATAGAATGCGGTATATGGGATTTCGCTGGCCAAAAAGACTACTATGCCACCCACCAGACATTCTTTACTCCAGATGCAATTTATCTTCTTGTTGCAGATATTGATGACGATATAAATCTTATCCCACATAATGAAGATGATTGTAAATGCATTGGAGGTAAGATAAAATAGTTTCATTGATTTATATGTATTACTGTAAATTCAGAAATTATTGCGATGTTTTTATTATGGTCCGAGAACACAATTAATTCGTAGTGCATTTCTTTTAGAACATAAATGAAAATAAAAAAAATCCCACCTGCGCTTTCTCAAAGAAACTTTTACAGTGTGTTGTACTACTTTTGGGACATATTATATCAAATTTATAGAAAACTTCATCGCCTCTAACTCAAAATATGGACAATTTTATGTTTAGGGCGTCTTGAAATCTTTTGACAGCTTCCGAAGTGCTCATTTTCAACCTTTTTCAGCTGGACCAAATCACTACTTTCCTTTAAAATTCTGGACCCAAATTTTTTTAATGTGTAATTTCATCCCCCGTCTTTCAATTTGAGGCATTGAACATGGAGAAATAAATTTGGAAGGGGTATAAAAATTAATGGCAAGTAACCCACTGTCAACACTAGGGACTATATTTGTGAACAACGAAAATCAAGGGACGACAATGGTGGTCTCGGACCTTATTGCGAAAAATGCGACAGGGTAATAATCTTATTAATTTATAGTCGCATTTTTATATTTTAATATGAAAAAAACCGAATTTTTCTCAATATCACAAAAATTAAAATCGCATTTTAGTCTAAAATAACGGAATAGCAATAAAAAATGCACGCAGTAATTTCTGAATTAGCAGTACATAGATTTCCCAGAAAAAAACGATAATTTTAGATGTGAAATAAACGTGGTTATTTCACTTCTCAGACACGTGATACATTAGTAGGCGTTGTCAAGATGTCGATCAAAACAAATTGTGAATGCATAAAAAAAAGATATAGTTTCTAACATTTTTTACTTAAAATTCATTAGAAAAACGCCATTATAAAAAATTTAACTAATCAAAGAATTCAAATATCAAATAATATTGAACATGACAATTAATCGTGTGTTTCGCGCATTTTTTAATTATGTGTTGTTCGGTCACTTGTTGAATATATTTCTCTGTATGAATACTTCGATTAGTTATTCTATAAGTATTAAAGAAATGAAACTAATTTAAAAACAAATATGATTCCCCAGAAAACATTATAGTGCCCAAAATATATCGTTTAAAGTTTTAAAATTGCAAACTAAATAAAAAAAATTACCTATGGAAATGTATGGAGTTTTAAAGATGGTTCTATAAACACATATATTCAGTGATGTATCATATTACAGTGATGTGGTTTCTTTGTACTCAAAACTTAACAGTATGGACACTAATATCGTAAATGTTTGAATTATTCTGATTGACATCTGATTTAAACTGCTGGACTTATATCTACAAAAATACAAGTATGATCATAAAAAAACTACTGAAAGATCTTTTATTATTTTCTTTTCAGATTATGTTGACTTTTGGTTTGACAGTGTTCACTGCTTTTGTAAAGATCGTTCAGCAATGAAACTATGTCCACCTGTTATAATGGTTTGTACTGGTACGGACAAGTTTGAAAAGGTACGCATATTATAATACGACATCATTGTATATTTTTGTAAACAATCGCTCGTGTAATGAATGGTATTGAGAGGTGTTATTTGAAGAAGTTTTCTATACTTTTTGTCTTTAAAGTTACTTTTATTACAGCATTTTAACGATTAGTAGGTTAATCCGGTAGCGGTGGTAAATGTTTCAACTATCTGTATGAATTTTTTTTTTATGTGTATTGTTATGATTTCTTTTATTTTGTATATATCAGATGTCAAACATCTTATATTATGACTCAATGACTACATAAATAGGTATATTTTTTAAATCCAGGTTTTGATTTATTTCATAACTACAGACTTAGTGATAAGATTGAATTCAGAAAAAGAAATTGTAAAAAAGTGTGTACAATAAACACGGTAGGTATATAGTGTACGGCTGTATTTGTGTTTTGTCGAGCGGAAATTTATTTTATTTTCTACCGTTGTCAAGTTTAGTCAAGTGTACCCTAGCCGTATTTGGCACATTTTTTTAACTTTTTTCATCTGAGCGTAAACGGTTAGTCTTGTGTGGACGAAACGCACATCTGGTGTATTAAATTTTAAACCGGCACCTTTTGTTAGCTATTATTCGTGTGTGTATCTGTCCTATATGTATTATAGTCCTGTCGTGTAATGTTGTCATTTTAATTTTATATTTAACATTGCCATAAAAGCAGGAGGTTCGGCATGCCACAAAACCAGGTTCAACCCAAAACTGTTTTCTTAAAATCTCCTGTACCAAGTCAGGCAAATAGCCATTGTAATATTATAGTTCGTTTCTGTGTGTGATACATTTTAATGTTGTGTTTCTGTTGTGTCGTTGTTCACCTCTTAATTTGACGCGTTACCCTCAGTTTTAGTTTGTTTCCCGGATTTGTTTTTCTCTATCGATTTATGAGTTTCGAACAACGGTATCCTACTGTTGCCTTTATTTATTTAAGCTGAATACGATAGAAATTTAAGGAACATACTTTTTTTTCGTTAAACATGATATCGATGCAATAGAATATATGAAATTTACTGGAGGTTTTGTGATAAAATGAAATGTCATTGACTCTACCAAAGTACGACCAGTACTGATTTCACAGCAGTAGTTAAGTCTGAAAATAATTTAATGTAAAGTCTTTTTTATATTTGAAACTGATAATCTCAGATCAACATCGGTTTACTGCAATGTTTTATCGACTGAACTAACAATCTCTAGATTGGTTTAAGTACGATCTATTATAGGCAAACATTACAGAGTACAATCATTTCTGTTGTGAAGAAAGTTCCAATGTTATCTTAGATATGCAATTCTTTTAAAGCAGCAATAGTACACCACGACAGATTGCTTTACTAATTTATTTTTACATGTAATACTTTATACATTTGTTATATGGGAAATTCTTGAAATATGTATCGCTATAACGTCTTTTCAGCGATACATATTTAAATAGTTTCCAATATGAAGTATTGCGTGTACATATATTTGAACCTAAACCTACACTTGTTTTATAGAATAAATTTAAGTTTTCTGTGATGCAGATATGGAACAAAAGAACAGGTATTTTATGATTGTTACGTACAATTTCCAGTTGTCATCTTAACAGGAAATTAAATTATGTCATAATCAAATTAAGCATTCGTGAAAGAGGGATTTTTAGAGATATATTATGACAGGGAAGTTAATTTATTAAAGGTATTATCATTTTAAAGGATTATTGCCAAAAACTACATACGCAGATGAAATTACAATAGGATTAAAAACCAGAACAAAATCGTACCAATCTACCGAATTTTAAATTGCAAACAAATAATAGAGCAACTACTTAATATGTAAAATTCTTGTTCCTACATTAGTTATCAAACGTACCAGGATTAAAATTGTATACGCAAGACGCTCGGTTCGTCTTCATAAGACTCATCAGTGACGCTCAGATCAAAATAGTTATAAAGCCAAACAAGTACAAAGTTGAAGAGAATTAATCACCCATAATTCCAAAAAGTTGTGCCAAATACGGCTTAGGTAAATACAATTGAGAATGGAAATGGGGAATGTGTCAAAGAAATCACAACCCGACCATATAACAGACAACAGCAGAAGGTAACCGATAGGTCTTCAATGCAGCGAGGCGTCCTTCAGCTGGCCCCTTAACAAATATTTATACTAGTTTAGTGGTCATGGACGTCATACTACACTCTAAATCATAAAAAAAGAAACTAAAATTAATAAAATAATACAAGACTAACAAAGGCCAGCGGCTCCTGCCAATGTAGAAAAGTATACGCATAACAATACGCACATTACAATTCAGTACAAGAGAAGTTCAAGTCCGATGTCAGAAGATGTAACAAAAGAAAAAAAACAAAATGACAATAATACATAAATAACAAAACTAGCAGTTAACAGCCATGCCAGCTCCATACCTCAATAAAACTGATTGAAAGAGTAAACACATTCCTCCCGTTAGGGGTTTAGTATCATACCATCATAAAACATACGAGAAAACACCTCCCGTGTCATTCCAATAACTTTTTTTTAAATAAATGTATTAAGTTCCGATGATAAGACTCTATGAATGCAGTCTTTAATGACCTTACAACAGTATTGTAGCTATATCCCTTCTTAATAAGTCTATTTATAGATTTTGTTAGCTTCTGAGGTGTATACTGATATTTTTGTGCTTTATAAAAAATATTATTATAAAAGATTGGATGTGAAATACCTGAACGTATAAGTTGTCTGCATGTTGATCTATATTTACTAATGATGTCCTTGTGCGGTGATAAAATTAAGTAAATGTTTTGACTAGTTTGTGATATCGAAACCCTGGTGTAATAATTTTACAGTAATACATAAATATCTCTCGTAAAAATCTAAACCGTTGTTACATACACGGGCGAATCGTACAAGTTGAGATATATAAACACCGTAAGATGGTGACAAAGATCGTCACCGTCTAATATGGATAATTAACGATAGGAAATGAAAAATCGTCTCTTTTATCATAATTTTTTGTATTAAGCTTTTATTTAAAGTTCAACAGGATAAATTTCTTTACTATACATACTGAAGTCGTCATTATTGAGAGCGATTATATTGTTAGTTGTTTCGATGGGTCTTTGCTCATTTTAGTAATAAATTGTAACTCATAGCAATACACAAACATGTCCGCAATAAGTGGTGCACATTAAGTCCCCAATTGGAATTCCGATAACTTGAGGATATACGGAATCTCCAAAAGCGAACAAAGCGAACAAATATTTTATCTAGTAAAAATTCAAGGGCAGATATAGTATCAAAGCATATCCAATTGACATAGTTCTTTTGTTTATTGCTACTTAAAATGACCTAAAAGAGTTTGAACATATGCATTCGCATTCTGACTTTTTAAATGCCTTTTAAATTAGGTGTGTGAATTTATTATCAATGAGAATGTGAGGTAATGTGGTGTCTAGGGTAGAAAAATCAAAACGTTGAACAGATTCAAAATCACTAATATAAACATGCAATTTATCAAGTACTTCCAACGAGTTTTTGACACTCCAAAAGTAATTAATTCTTCTTCTTTTATATAGCTTCGGAAGCAAAACATAGTTGGGACTTTCATTGTATTTGTTTTTTCTGGTAAAGAGGTGGCAAAAAGTTAATGTTTGTTACAGATGTCGTTTTCTGAAAATGGAGTCAGTTGGAATTTTGGTGAATTGGTGATTTCTTTTTTCAGAACCTCAATGTAAAATTTACGTCAAACAATATTGATATTATTAGTAGTGTATAACGGCTATAAAAAAATGCATTGGTTTTTCGAAAAATTCAAAGTTTTGTAACCGGAAATTTATAAAAATGGCCACATAATTTATATGCATGTCAACACCAAAGTGCTGACTACTGGGCTGGTGATATCATCGGGGACAAAACTTCTACCAGCAGTTGCATCGACCCAGTGGTATAAATAGTTATTAAAGGTACCAGGATTATAATTTAATACGTCAGACGCGCGTTTCGTCTACATAATCTGTTCCCGATTTCGTATCGTTTATACTTTAAAATTCCGACAACCGAAAAATAAATGGAAGATAAAAAAAAGTAAAATCCAGTTTATGAACTAATTTAGTTCAAAGACAATTACATAATCAAAGAATGGATATGATCCTCATTTAAAAAAAAAATCAAACTTCATACTGATAACTCAAAAATCAAATGATCAACATCTTAATGTTGTGCAATTGTGTTGGTATAACTGGTTAAACCATTGGTTGTATTCAACCGGTTCAAATAGATTTGTAAAGCGATGATTAATATTAGCTAGGAACAGACATTACTATTACTTAAATATAATTGGAAATAACAAATAAGAATATATATGTATCAGAGAAATGGGAGAATGTATATTTTCTATAAGATATCTGTACACAGAATGCAACAAATTATTTTTATTATCTTTAAAAAGTATCAGAAGAAACACATTTTCAAATCCAAATCAAAATAGTCTTTAATGTACATTTTCGAATGTTAGGTTTGTGTAAATATATTTGAGTCGTTTGAAATTGGATTTTTCTCGTTTGCTATTTGTAGTAATTTGTTATAGATGGGAACTAGTATAACTAGTTTTAATACTGATTCTGCAACGATATGTACCGTTCATAAAGTTTTGTGTTAGGTGCACAAGGCATAAGGAAGGTTTTGACGGTTTCTACGGGTGGGGTTTAATGGTACTATATAAAGTTTGGCATTTAAATGTACAAGAATCGAAGGTGCTAGCGGTTACTTCGAATTGAAGTTGGTCACATTGGTAAATATATAGTTGATGCTATGTTTATTGTACGTAAAGGCGTTGGAGGTATAAGCTGAGGAAAAAGATACAATGAAAAAGAGGAACAATGAACAATGTTATAGTTATCAAAAGTACCAGGATTATAATTTTATAAGCCAGATGCGCGTTTCGTCTACACAAGACTCATCAGTGACGCTCAGATCAAAATAGTTAAAAAAAAAAGCCAAATAAATACAAAGTTGAAGAGCATTGAGGACCCGAAATTCCAAAAAGTTGTGCCAAATACGGCGAAGGTAATCTACTCCTGGGGTAAGAAAATCCTTAGTTTTTCGAAAAATTCAAAGTGTTGTAAACAGAAAATTTATGAAAATGACCATAAAATTGATATTCATGTCAACACCGAAGTGCTGACTACTGGGTTGGTGATACCCTCGGGCACGAAACGTCCACCAGCAGTGGCATCGACCCAGTGGTGTAAATAGTTATCAAAAGTACCAGGATTATAATTTTATACGCCTGACGCGCGTTTCGTCTACATAAGACTCATCAGTGACGCTCAGATCAAAATAGTTAAGAAAGCCAAATAAATACAAAGTTGAAGAGCATTGTCGACCCGAAATTCCAAAAAGTTGTGCCAAATACGGCTAAGGTAATCTACTCCTGGGGTAAGAAAAACCTTAGTTTTTCGAAAAATTCAAAATTTTGTAAACAGAAAATTTATAAAAATGACAATATAATTGATATTCATGTCAACACCGAAGTGCTGACTTCTGGGCTGGTGATACCCTCGGGGACGAAACGTCCATTAGCAGTGTCATCGACCTAGTGTGTAAATAGTTATCAAAAGTACCAGGATTATAATTTTATACACCAGACGCGCGATTCGTCTACATAAGACTCATCAGTGACGCTCAGATCAAAATAGTTAACAAAGCCAAATAAGTACAAAGTTGAAGAGCATTGAGGACCCAAAATTCCAAAAAAGTTGTGCCAAATACGGCTAAGGTAATCTACTCCTGGAGTAAGAAAATCCTTAGTTTTTCAAAAAAATCAAAGTTTTGTAAACAGAAAATTTATAAAAATGTCCATATAATTGATATTCATGTCAACACCGAAGTGCTGACTTCTGGGCTGGTGATACCCTCGGGGACGAAACGTACAACAGCAGTGGCATCGACCCATTGGTGTAAATAGTTATCAAAAGTTCCAGGATTATAATTCTATAAATGCCATGTATTTATATGTTGTTTAAATTAAAGAAATCTGTACAATACAGTAAAATAAAATATTGTAACGCAAGAGGAAATAAAATGTTACTGCGAGCAATTAATCTTATAAATGTGTTTGTCTTGTGTATAGTCTATTGAATTCGGAGATTATATACTATAAATACGGACAAGCAGGGCGAGGGAAAATTTAAACGATTGGAAGTCTAATGTAGTTTAATTTTAGCTCCAAGTCTACGTAACCATATGATTTATTTAAACTTAACAGTTGTTATACTTCATTATATTGTCATTTTATTTATTAATTATATTTATATTGTCTGACTGTAAAATGTTGTTTTAACAGGTTAAAGATAAGAAAAAAGAATATGAAGAAAACATTCTTCAAGATTTTGGCAAACAAAAAAAGTTCGATCACAGAAGAGGTATCTACTTTATTTCTAATACGAACTTTAGAGCAGAAGATGGAAAAGAGATCAAAAGATTGAGAAAACATATTTCCGACATTGCATTGGAGATGCATTACTTTGCTGAAACACTTCCGACAAAGTGGATTCAACTGGAAAATGCACTTGAAGTATTAAAAGATTTAGGCATACATGTTTACTCTTGGGATAATCTGCTGAAAATATCTCATAAAAATCTGATAGAAGAGGAAGACCTACTTGATTTCCTTAATTACCAACATAAAATTGGAAACATAATATTTTTCAACGACATCAGAGAATATATCATTTTACGTCCAGATTGGTTAGTTAAGTGTTTCAGATGTCTTGTATGTGATTGCAATATTGAGAAGAGAAATCATAACTTGATTTGTCCAACTGCCTGGAACGAACTGAAAACTTCAGGGGAATTACCAGAATTATTAATGAATCAATTATTTCAAAAAGAACCTGAATTGAAGTTTTTAGACCATAAAACGTATTTGCTTAATGTCATGGAAAAATTTGACATTATAATAAAACCAAAATTTAAAGATACTGGCACCAACAAATGTCAGAAGTCTGACTCTTACTATTTGCCTTGCATGATTGAAAAAACATCTCCATACAAATCTGTAATGAAAGCATTTATCAAGAATACTTCTGATGTTACAATTTCACCTTGGTTGGTTCTTGAATTCAAATTTCTCCCTCTTGCATATTTCAATCACATCTTGTTCCATTACATTAGAAAATATGAAGTTTGTGAAATTAACACGAAGACGGTAGAACAAAAAGCTATTTATAGAGGAAAGGCAGTTTTCTCTTTAGACGACTTCAGGGTACTTATTATCTGCTTCTCACATAATGCGATATCCGTGCAGATTTGGGATTGGGGTGATATACAGGATAATGTTTATACGACTGTTTTGAATGAACTTTGTGGTAACGTTGAAATTATACAAGGAAAATTAAGGCAGTCTATATCTTATACAATTAAAGCAAAATGTTGTACTGGAGATTACTCTAAAAGCGAAGGACGAATAACCTTAGATATTCCGAGTGAAAGAGAAAGATACATGTGTAAAGAACATAAGAATACACACAGCACGGAAGACATAAAACACTCCTGGTTATCACATGCCGTGAGTATAAACTGCATATCTTAAATCTAAAATTATTTCAAAAATTAATTTTAGTAATTTAATGGATCAGTGAAACTCTGTCAAACTAGACCTTGTGGGTTAGCTAGGGTGACGATAGACTATGTCAAACAAGACCTGACAGGTAAGCGAGGATGACGGAAACTCTACCAAACAAGACCTGGCGGGTGAGCTAAAGTAAGTGAAACTTTGTCAAGCAAAGACGTGGCGGGTTAGCTAGATAAAGGAAAGTCTGTCAAACCAGACTTGACGGGTAAGCTATGATCAGGGAAACTCTAACAAAAAAGACCTAGCGGGTTAGCTAGGGTGACAGAAACTATGTCAAACAAGACCTAGCGGGTGAGCTAAAGTAAGTGAAACTTTGTCAAGCAAAGACTTGGCGGGTTAGCTAGATAAAGGAAAGTCTGTCAAACCAGACTTGACGGGTAAGCTATGATCAGGGAAACTCTAACAAAAAAGACCTAGCGGGTTAGCTAGGGTGACAGAAACTATGTCAAACAAGACCTAGCGGGTTAGCTAGGGTGACAGAAACTCTGTCAAACAAGACGTAGCCGGTTAGCTAGGGTGACGGAAACAGCTCTGTCAAACAAGTCGTGGTGGGCTTCCTAGGATCAAGGAAAACAAATAAAACAAGACCTGGTGGGTTACCCAGGATCAGGGAAACCCTGTCAAACAAGTCCTGGTTGGTTACCTAGAATCCGGCAAACTATTTTTAAGAAGACCTGACAGGTGAGCAAGAATCAGGGAAACACTGTAAAATAAGACCTGTTTGAAAGTCCAATTTAATGGACCACTACCCTATAAAATCCCAGTGAAATCCCCGTTCGTGTTATAAAGTTTCAGGTTTTAATCCTATGGCATGTCTCAATGTACTTGCATAATACACTTTGCAGGTCTATCTCATAAAAAAATCAGAAAACTTATTATCGAGTATTTTCTGAGAAACAAGTTTGTTTCTGAATATGATTTGCTAACCCTAACGAATCCCTTTTGATTGATTTTCTTGAATATTTTGCGAAACCAAAAGTCTTGTTGTTTCATTAATATGTAAATAAAGGCAACAGTAGTATACCGCTGTTCAAAACTCATAAATCCATAAACAAAAAACAAAATCGGGGTAACAAACTAAAACCGAGGGAAACTCATTAAATATAAGAGGAGAACAACGACACAACACCGAAACGCAACACACACAGAAACGGACCAATCATCAGACAAAATACCACGACATTAATAAGACAAAAAAAACGTAAACACGTTAGTAATAGTGCGATTAATATACCAATGATATTCTTATTATTTGGCAGGTTCTAACGTTATTTTTCCAAACTTTGGTTTGCATTTATAAATGATTAAGCTGCATCGTAATATACAAACTAAACAATCAATAAAACATGTTCCAAATATGTTTTAGTGTATGTAATACAACATCAGAGCCAAAGAAAGCATTTATTTGTTCACTTTTATTTATTTGTTCACAAAATTTTTAGTTTTTATTAACTGGTATGAAATATATTATAAAGTTCTTATATCTTCTAAAATCTTCAAAGAACGGTCAAGAAACCCATTCTAGCACAGTCAGTATCTTACTTTTGCAAAACACCTTATGGACAGTTCATGACAGAAAGAATTTAAACTGTAGTATATTTGATGAACATTTCAATTACGAACAGTATTCAGTTGTGTAAATGTGATATCCGGAACTTAAACAATGTTTTTGTTAAATATTTCTTTTTTTTATTTGTTAAACAATATGTTTTTTTTTTCGGAATGGTGTCATTTTCAACGTATTACTAAATTTGAAACTAAAAAACCCTAGTTTTTTTCATAATTCAAGCGCTAGATGTAGAAAACGACCGTCCAAAATATTGTAATAATATTGGTAACTGACGTAAATAAATTGTCGATGATATACGTAATATTTATATTCGTATTTGATTTTTTTCTAAACAACTGCCATTCATGTTTGAAATGAAATAAACAAAAATCGGTTATCGGAATTAGAATGAATCGGAATCAATATTGGTCTTGAAAATCTTTGCGATATTATGTAAATATGTCTTGATCAGGCTATCAATTCTGTATTTCTATTTAGGAAAGTGCATGCATATTAAGCTAGATGAAGGAATTATTGTAGCTCATTCAAGATGAAATATGGGTGGCAATCAAGACAAACATGTCGCTTATAACGAAAAAAAACACCCAAACAGTGATATACCGAATGACAAAATCAAAATTTCCAACAAATCAAACGAGTTGATAACAACTTTAACATTCCTGACTTGTTATGAGCATTTCCTATTGTAGAAAAATGATAGATTAAGCCTGATAGCTAGCTGAGCCTGTCACTGGAAGAACAGTTATATAGAATTCCGTCATAAAAACATGTTATATAGTCATTTTATAGATAAAGGTAATGAGCGAAAGGCAAACTGACCATACTTATAGAACGATAACACAATGGCATGATTTATAAATAGTGAGTCACGCCAAAAAATAATTTAGCAAAAACGTTGAATTAAGGTTAATAATATACAAAGACAAACATTTATTTCAGTAGACTCTAAATTTCAAAAACCCTGAAGATGACTGAGCAATATAAATATGGGCTCCATTTGTCGTCTTTCAATAAAACGGTGCTCAACAGTTATAGATACATTTTGTCGAACGTGTAATGCAGTAACGGCTTTCAGTATATACAGTTACCCACATCATTGCGTTCTTGGATAGCTGATTTCTCCATTTGGCGGTTAAACTATGAAATAAACCTTTAAAGTCAAGTTTAAGTATTTGATTACCTTATACGTGATATACCAAAACAAATAAATATGTATAGCAAAAATATTGACCAAAACATCGTCTGCCCCAGTTTACCCCAGTGAGTATTGAACAGGTAACATAGAACAGATTGAGACAGTTCTTACCCAATACAATGTAGGCTAATACTACTCTGGCACAATGTTTGAAAGTTCTAAACTAGAACTGTTTAAGACAGTTATATCTTAGAACATGTAGAACAGATTCTGATAGTTTTACCGTTTACAGGTAATCGTATGAAATATGATGAACAATTTTGTGTTTTAATATTTATATTATAAACCTAAACCAAACATGTGTTGTAACAAACCATTGTATGTCAGGTTGACTCACGCATAAGAACACGCAAGTCCACTGTTTATAATTTTTTTTACATATAATAAACATACATACAATTTATCAACGACCCGTAAATTATTTAATTTTGAAAACTATGGGCGTGTCGCCATAAAAATTGACAACCTTAAAAATAAAGTAATATTTTTAACCAATCAGCAGACAGTTAATACACGATAAAATTGAGAAAGGAAATGGTGAATATGTCAAAGCGACAACCACCCGACCGTAGAGCAAACAACAGCCGAAGGCAACCAATGGGTCTTCAATGTAGCGAGAATTCCCGCACCCGTAGGTGTCCTTCAGCTGGACCCTAAAATATGCATAATAGTACAGTGATAATGGACGTCATACTAAACTTCGAATTATACACAAGAAACTAAAATTTAAAATCATACAAGACTAACAAAGGTCAGAGGCTCCTGACTTGGGACAGCCGCAAAATTGCGGCGGGGTTAAACATGTTTATGAGATCTCAACCCTCCCCCTATACCTCTAGCCAATGTAGAAAAGTAAAAGAATTACTATACGCACATTGAAATTCAGTTCAAGAGAAGTCCGAGTCCGATGTCAAAAGATGTAACAAAAGAAAATAAATAAAATGACAATAATACATAAATAACAACAGACTTCTAGCAGTTAACTGACATGCCAGCTCCAGACCTCAATTAAACTGATTGAAAGATTATGTCTTCATCATATGAATATCAGATACAATCCCTCCCGTTAGGGGTTTAGTATCATACTGTCATGAAATATATGAGAAGAACATAACCCGTGTCATGCCAACAACTGTTTTTTTTTTTAAATAAATGTGTTTAGTTCCGATGCAAAGACCCTATCAGTGAATCAATGTTAAAGCCAAAATATTCAATCTTTAATGACCTGACAACAGTATCGTAACTATATCCCCTTTTAAGTCTATTTAAAGGTTTTGTTAGTTTCTGAGGAGAATACTGACATTTTTGTGCTTTATAAAGAATATTTCCATAAAATTTTGGATGTGAAATACCTGAACGTATAAGATGTCTGCATGTTTTTTAAACGAATTTGATTTATTATCGGATGATTTATTTAGTGCTGTCTTTCTCTTGCATGTTACAATGCTTTTCATTAATTGAAAAGAAAAAAAATATGATCAATATGTAGCAATCACTATGTTTATGATATAATTATGAAAGGCAAAGATAACTTTCTTCCAGTTAATATTCAAATGTTAGCATTAATATATGTTAATAGGTTTTATGGGAATGGTAAATGTAATGATAATTCGAGAGTTTCATGTCAAGGTAGATATCTTACAAAACCCTATAAGTATGTACAAAATAAAAAACCTACAATCTCACAGTTACATTGCCATTGACATAAAAACTATATTAACAATTCTAGAACATATAATGTCATTTCTAATTTATCATTTACTACGACAAAATCGTATTGGCATGGCTTTATTGTCAACATACATGTAGTTTGTTCGCAAACAAATTTTCTTTAAATTGACACATATCAAGTGTCTATGATGAGTTTATATACAACCACTGGGTCGATGCAACTGCTGGTGGAGATTTATTTCCCCGAGGGTATCACCAGCCCAGTAGTCAGCACTTCTTTGTGCTGACATGAATTATCATTGGTATGGTTATGTTTATAAATTAACTGTTTACAAAATTTAGAATTTTTTATATACTAAGGCATTTCTACCTCATGCATAGATTACCTTAGCTGGATTTGGTAAACACTTTTAGGAATTTTGGTCCTCAATGCTCTTCAACTTCGTACTTTATTTGGCCTTTTTAACTTTTTTGGATTCGAGCGTTACTAATGAGTCTTTTGTAGACAAAACGCGCGTCTGGCGTACATACAAAATGTAGTCCTGGTATCTATGATGAGTTTATTTACCCAATCTGACATGTTTAGATATTATAAACTGTAAACTAATATATCTTCTTGAGTATTGTGTTTTTGTTTTTGATAACTATCTTGCTCTGAGCTTCCAATGTTAATCAGCAAATTTTGATATAGAAACCGAATAGTAAATTGTTCGCAATCGAATTTTAATCAGTTATAGTTTGGAAAGTGGCCGTTATGTAAACCTTGCAAAACATTGATTTTTGTCAACTTACAAGCCATCACCCTTAGCTATGTATAATGTTAAGAATAGGTACACGGTAACAAATGGTTAGTTAAACAAAATTAAATATCATAGGGTTGATTCATTTATGTAAGTGACCATTAAAGAGAAATAAGCATTAAGTAAAACAACCACTCAGGACTCGTTATGTTCTTTTACTATATCAGCAGCAATTGTTTATAAGCCTACTTACGATATTCATGTCTATAATTCCATCTGTTAATTGATTTTATAGGGTTAACGTTCATAACTACACATCACTTTTTTTTTTATTTCGACCCGATTTACTGAAAATGCTCAAAGTATGATATGGTGTGATATACACCGATATATTATTGTTGTTTTTTATTTTTAATTGTTCTGAATTTTATTTTTTTCAGACAGAAAAGCAATGTGGAATAGGAAGCCCAGGTAAATTTTTAATTGTATAATTTTTTAAACTGATAGCTGATCCATGCATAGGAGTATTAAAGTTAAAACTAGCCCTCACCATAACAACCAGTCAAATAAAAAAAAAAAAAAAAAAAAAAAAAAAAATGTTTTATTATGACGTTTTTAAAGTAACAATAACAATTAAAACCAAAGACTCCAAATACCTCAGCCATGTTCAGGACGAAACTGCATTGGCGATTCAGCTTTTGGATGTGAAGATTCCTTTTGTGTTGATTGATGTTGGTCTTACATACAGTGGTAATTACCAATAGATATAGGAAGATGTGGTGTGAGTGCCAATGAGACAACTCTCCATCCAAACAACAATTCAAAAATTAAACCATTATAGGTTTAAGTACGGCCTTCAACACGGAGCCTTGGCTCACACCGAACAACAAGCTATAAAGGGCCCCAAAATAACTAGTGTAAAACCATTCAAACGGGAAAACCAACGGTCTAATCTATATAAACAAAACGAGAAACGAGAAACACGTATATATTACATAAACAAACGACAACTACTGTACATCAGATTCCTGACTTATGACAGGTGCAAACATTTGCAGCGGGATTAAACGTTTTAATGGGCCCAAACCTTCTCCCTTTTTCTGAAACAATAGCATAACATCACAACATATAAAAACATACGATAAAATATCAATTGGCAGACTTAACTCAATCAAAAAACGTATGATTACACAATGAAAGAATAGCATGTGTGTTTCGCCATTAGACTCATTTCAAACGTTTGCTTCTTAAGTCAATTTATGTTCATGTGTAACAGATTTGTCTGAACTGTTTAATTTCAACATTTTCACGATCGCTGTTTTTCTTTAATAAGATTATTTTTTTTAAGTAAATACTATGTTTTTTATTTTTTTAATCTGAAAAAGAAGATATATCGATTACAATTATGTCTTCATTATGTATGTACCGTATTGATTATTAAATAACGAAATAAGAAAACTAAAAAATAGAACAAGTTCATATGTGTATACTGTAAAGATAAATATGACGCACAAAACAATGACAAATAAAGCAATAACAGTCTGTTGTTTTTGCAAAACATACTAATATGAAGCTGTTTTTCGTATTGCTTAGTGTGAGTTAAATGTTAAACCCGTAATATTTATCGACGACCCATTAGCCGAACAAAATTGACTTAAGAAGCAAACGTTTGAAATTAGTCTAATGGCGCAACAAACATGATTGGTAATTACCACTGTATGTAAGACCAACATCAATCAATACAAAAGGAATCTTCACATCCAAAAGCTGAATCGCCAATGCAGTTTCGTCCTGAACATGGCTGAGGTTTATGGTTTTATGAGTCTTTGTTTACTCCTTGGTTTTGATTGTTATTGTCTTACAACTGGATAATATGCTTAGTATTGCTATTTACTCTGCATGAAGAGTAAACAAGAGTAGACTCCTTATATGTTAAGGTATTTCACATCCATTTTTGTATGGAAATATTCTTTATAAAGCACAAAAATGTCAGTAATCACACCAGAAGCTAACAAAACATTTAAATAGTTTTTGATAAAGGACATAGTTACGATGCTGTTGTCAGGTCATTAAAGATTGCAAATTGTGGCGTTAATATTGATTCATTTATATGGTCTTTGCATCGGAACTAAAAACATTTATTAAAAAACCAGTTGACACGGGTTATGTTCTTCTCATATGTGTTATGATGGTATGATACTAAACCCCTATCGGGAAGGATTGTGCCTGATATTCATATGATGAAGACATAATCTTTCAATCAGTTAATTGAAGTCTGGAGCTGGCATGTCAGTTAACTGCTAGTAGTCTGTTGTTATTTATGTATTATTGTCATAATTTGTGTTTATTTTCTTTAGTTACATCTTTTGACATCAGACTCGGACTTCACTTGATCTGAATTTTAATGTGCGTATTGTTATGCGTTTACTTTTCTACATAGGCTAGAGGTATAGGGGGAGGGTTGAGATCTCATAAACATGTTTAACCCCGCCGCATTTTTGCTCCTGTCCCAAGTCAGGAGCCTCTGGCCTTTGTAAGCCTAATATTATTTTTAATTTAGGTTTCTTGTGTACAATTTGGAGTTTAGTATGGCGTTCATTATCACTGAACTAGTATATATATTTGTTTAGGGTCCAGCTGAAGGACGCCTCGAGGTGCGGGAGTGTCTCGCTGCATTGAAGACCTGTTGTTGACCTTTTGCTGTTTTCAATTCCATGCATGGTCGGGTTGTTGTCTCTTTGACACATTCCCACTTTCTTTTCTCAATTTTAAAGAATTTTTTAACTTTATATATCCATCCAGCTCTGAATGCTGTTATCGACATGTATGATGAAGTGTATTATTTAGGGTTTTTGTTGGTTATTTTTTAAATTTACATGAATGATTTCAATGATTTGTAAGGAGTTTTCTCTTTTTCTTCCTTTTTATGATACTGATCAATATTCAAGTGCCTGCACTAATTAAAGAATCATATTAGTACAAAATGTGGGATAGACATCGTGAGACATCAACAACTGAACAACAATGACATACAAAAAATCAGTTGAAATCATCTGAGTGTAAAAGAATATATTTTGACGAGCTGTCTTTTATGGAATCGGATGTTTGTGGCAGTTCTTAAAATGTTTGAGAACTTTTGGTAGTAAATTTATGGATTCATAAATCTGAACAGTTATCCGTTTTCCTTTAAAGTCATATTGCTATGTTTTCTGACTTTAAAGTTCTTTCATTGATATATCCTATCAATTTATAAAAGTGTTGTGAAAAACGAGTCCTTTTTTAACAGATAAGCACCCTTTTCCTTTGTTTCCGTCCTTATTTATCACTTATGTATAAGCGTTGTAAACGATGAATAGTAAATTGTGTTGCATAACTATGATCAATGAGCATTTAAGGTTTATTGACAATAATTGTATTCTTTAATCCAGAAGTATTTTTTTTGTAAATTTAACACCGTTTTAAACAAACTTGCTCGTTAAGCTACTATCATAACCACCGTGTCATGTTAGGTAAAAATACATTTATATTATTTCTGTTCTGTTTTCAAGAGGATGGTAGTCAAACGAGTCGATGACATGATAGTTTTCGTTTAAAGTCATGTTAAAAATAAAACAGTATTTCAGCTACCAAAATGAAAATATGTGATTTGGAAAGATGTTGACGAGTACAAACCATAATCCGATCGACAAAATTGGTCTTCCTTTGTGAAAATAACACAAAAGTCTGAATGTTGTCACTTTCACATCATCTTTCATTGTGTTTTATTTTATAACTCCCCCATCATTTCGTTATATTGTCAATCGACTGTGTGTTTGACATGTTATATGCTTTAACAGTCTATCATCCCGTCAGATCGGGATCAGCTACAACTGTGACATTTCCAGAATACTCAATTAAATAAACCTCTTCCGCTGACGACACTATGTTGATATAAAGAAGAGTTCATAACCGTGTACGACTGTACAAAGCTCGTTCGTATAACTTAAGATATGCAAACTTCCCACCTAACAAGCATGCTTCAAAACACTTCCCCCTTGATTCATGACAATAATTTATCATAATTCAATTTCTATCAAACACAGTTACTTGAATACTGTCAAAGACCACAATACTACAAAAATGTAAGACTATTAATATGTTAACATGTTTTTAATAATTGCCAAGTTTAAAACTTATATATGTTGCAGTATATTCAGTCCTGTTAAGTACCTTGTCAGACATGTCAGCATGATATCGATTTGTACCGTAAGAAAGAAAATTCTACACGATATATTCAAAGCCTTCTTTTTTTGTGTATATTGAATACGATGAAATCTTTGTTCCTTTACAGAGAAAGAGATAGGAATTAAAGTTGAAGACACAAGTTTACAAACTAACGCAGGCACAGCAGCAATTGAAGCAGGTAATGTTACAACTTCGTAATTATTTGTTGAAAACGAATCTGTATGGTCTGATCATATTTAATATTGAAAGCAAAACTAAAGTAAACGAAAGACGAAATATACTAGAGGGATGTTTAAAGACGTAAACATGCTGACAACGCCGTGGCATAAACCAGAAAACGACAAACAGACAAACAAAAGTACACAAAACGACATAGGAAGCAAAATACCATTGAACAAGAACTCCACCAAAATCTGGATTTTATCTCAGATGCTCCAAACCGGTAAGCAGATACTGCACAACATGTGAAGTAAGTATCTCTTCATAATCGGTACATGTACAAAATGTATATCAACAGTTTTAAATTTGAAGTTATGTTAAACTTACTGTGGATTCATTTATTTTCGTGGATTGACGAAAAATTGCATTTTCGTGGATATTTGATTTCGTTGTTATGCCAATATCTGCATACAAAGCATATAGAAAATTTACTTTTCGTTGAACATTTAAATTCGTGGTTATCATGTACCTACGAAATCCACGAAAATTGGTATCAAACGAATATTAATGAATCCACAATATATGCATTTAATAGTCTTTTTATTTTTTTCATTTGTCATACTTTATTGTACCTCACTTTTACGCTATTCAAATGTTTGGCGTAATTGTATCGTTCCTTTGTTTTTATAAACATATATGTTTATATGTATTATGTTCATGTAATGTTCAAGGCTTATGACTTTTTTGACAAATGTTTTGATCCGTATTTGCATAGTTTCTTTTTCAGACATCCAAATTGGAATTGTTATGGAAGAAAAAGACATAAAAGCTGATAATAGCACAAAAGAAGCTGAAAGAGGTAAACAAAGAGTTGTGTAATGCATGTGATGCGCAGGTTATATTTCGTTTATAGCTGCCTGGTGTCCTGTTGTAGACTAATGGGGTATATAAAATGAACACTTTATCAAAGCGCATCATCACCGGAAATCTCAGTACTATATTCGTGTTTTTTTTTTGTGCTCGTTGTTTTTGCGTTTATTTGTACTACTTCATATCAGGCAGTGGTTTCATTTGAATGGGATTTTTAACATCTTTACTATTAAATGAAAAGATCCCGTCGCTTCCCTCCCGTCCACAAAATTATTCATCATGCTTCTGTGTCCTATACGTATCTATAGTGACATTTTATATGTTCTTTTTATTATTATTCAGTTTGGATTGCTTTGGGAAAAGGGCATCCGGTTATTTTTTGTCATCTGGCATATTTTTAAGTCATAGACAAGACTTCCGTTTAAGACTGTTTAAAATAACAAAGAGGTTTTGTACATAAACAAACATTCCTTTATTCCTTACATGTTTTAATACATTATTTTGGGCTACTCAGCTTCAGGAACCGGTATCACACATTCCTCCTTATCCACAAAAAGGCGATGTTTCCACAATCCAAGAAAATTGGCATCCACGATAATAAAGGAACACACAGTAATAGTAAGATAAATGCATAATAATAATGAATATCGCCTAAAAAAAACCTTTGAAAAATTTGAACATTTCACTTCGAAATGTAGACTCATTATCAAAATTCAAAAAAAAAAAAAAGGACATTCGAAATACATTTATTACTTGCGTATTCATATTATCACCATGCATTACTAAATATATTTTTTCCAGAGAAAACTGATCTTCAACTTGAAGAAATTGGTATTTCAACAAATGAGCGCGCACAGACAGACTCAAGAGGTAAACTACAGTTTTAAGAAGGTTTGGAAAGAGGGACGAAAGATACCAAAGGGACAGTCAAACTCGTAAATCTAAAACAAACTGACAACGCCTTGGCTAAAAATGAAAGAGACAAACAGAAAAAACAATAGTACACATGACACAACATAGAAAACTAAAGAATAAACAACACGAACCCCACCAAAAACAAGGGGTGATCTCAGGTGCTCCGGAAGGGTAAGCAGATCCTGCTCCACATGCGGCACCCGTCGTGTTGCTTATGTGATTACAAATCCGGTAAATAGTCTAATTCGGTAGGTCAAATTCATGAAAGGGAAGGGGATTGTAGTTACGACGTAAGGAACATATCCGATATCATTTGTGAAACGGTTATTCCATAACGGTCAACCAACTCGTGATGGCGTCCGTAAAATTTACGAAGGGATGATTTCAACTTCACCATTTGGAATTCTTGGTTTAATAGCTTCCTTGTGAGCAGTAACCCTCTATCAAGAAAATCATGATAGGAAATGCAAGCACGGGAATATCGTATCAATTGGGAGATATATACCCCGTATGCAGGTGCTGCTGGAATGGTGCTACTTAGAAATGGAAAGTTCACAATTGGAAAGCTGAAATCATCTCTTTTGTCGTAAAGTTTTGTCCTCAACCGACCCTCTTTGTCAATTTCTAGATGTAAGTCAAGATATGAAGCCGACTTAACTGTATCTGTAGTATCCTTTATCTCCAATTGGATGGGATAGATGCAATCCACATAGTCACCAAATTTGGAATTGTTTAGTGAAAGAACGTCATCTATATAGCGGAAAGTAGAGTTAAAGGATATTGCTAACTTCTTATCTTTCTTCCTAAGAAGTTCCTGCATGAAGTCAGCCTCATAATAATAAAGAAACAAGTCAGCAAGTAGGGCACAGTTTGTTCCCATTGGGATGCCGACAGTCTGTTGAAAAACACGTCCTCCGAACGTAACAAATATGTTGTCAATCAAGAAATCAAGCATCTTGATAATATCGGTTTCAGAGAATTTTTTGTTTGAATCAGAATGATTCTTTACAAAGTATGATTTATCCCTCCCTAAGACAAGATACTTGTATCTACGTTGGCCATTCTTTTTTATGAAGCAAAGTAATACAAACTCTTTTAATTTGTCTTTTAGTTTGGAATGTGGAATACTTGTGTAAAGAGTAGAAAAGTCAAATGTTTTAATACTGTTACAAGATGAAAGAGAGTTAGAGTGTATGTACTCTAAAAGATCTTTGGAATTTTGTGAATTCTGACAGCTTTTACCAAAGCAATAGTGTGACATTCCACGATTTACACGATTTTGATCTGACGTTTAACAAATGAAATCGGGACTGGTCCTATGAAGACCAGATGATAAGGTAGCACTCCACAGTTAGGTGTGTAGTTTCAAATTTTGACATCTTTGGATTTTTCAAATATGAGAGCTAGTATGCAATTAATTTCGTTTTTGGATAGCTGAGTATTAAAATAGCCTTTGTATTGTGTTTATATGAACATGAAGGTTATGTTATGTATGTAATATAGGCTGTTTTCTGTATGACAATCCGTATTTGCATGTCCCCACCAAACAATTTCTGGCAATTTTTTTCCAAATTTTAATCAAACGAACTTTGTGATTGGATTTTACGAAAAAATAAGGAGAAAGACATCCATTTTATATTTGATCATTAGGAAGATTTATGAAAATGGTTTCTTTAAAGGTATCACTCATGGGCATTGAAATTGTAGATTTGATCCCAATATATTTGACATGTTCTCCACCCTTTTTGCAGTATTTTACGGTAAATAAATGCAGCATGTTGCCATGTATACATGTAAAAGGGATTAATTTTTACCCTTTTAACTCTTGAAAATTAAATCTATGGAAGATAATGATTACATTCATCTGCACATGTACAACACAAACAGTAAGGTTAATGTAATCCAGATAAGAGATGATAAAACATTTTGTGTCTAATTTTTTAATTCTTTTTTCTAACTGTGGAGTGCTAACTTATGGCATATCAGAAAGCACAGAAATGTACTTTTAAAGATAAAATTTACCACTTATCTCTTGTCTTTTATGTTCTTGTTTTATTGCTGAAGGTAAAAAATCTGCTAGGAATGCAATTTATGTTTATTTTATTGTTTACTGTCCTTAGCAACCAAATATACACATTTTGACACTTGGACATGCTGCGGTCTAAAAATTGTACTCCATTAGCTTCGCCCTTGTAACCAAAGATTGCGCTTTAAATGAAATCCTAAGAATGTATCGCTCCATATTTTTGAATGCGAATAAGTCAAATAAACATTTTAAGCAGGACTTTATATTATAATTTGGCATTAATGAAATTTAATGATAAAAATACTGTTATAAATTTACACCCTGCTTGAGAGGTTCTAAATCAAGGTTAGGTATGCTATTTACAGCAAAATTGACCTATAAGTGCTTTCAAATACCTAAAGATAGTACAATTTGTCCTCTTATTAGGTAATTTTAAGATTTAATATAAGATGAAGGGAACAGTTTTAGATATTTACCCAAAAAATGAGACAGACTGGAAATTTTCACTATGATCCAGCATTTATTTTTAAATCATTTTTTGTCGCGTTTCAACATCAACTGCTAACCTTCATAAAATCTTTATAACTGAACTAATTTTAAAAACTAAGGTACCATTTTGTATCATAAAAGTTGCGGCAGGAGGGGAAAAGTTTCACCTTAAGGTAGCACTCCACAGTTAGAGATATAGTTTCGCATTTTGGCCCTTTTGGATTTTTCAAATATGAGAGCTAGTATGCAATAAAATTCGTTTTTGGATAGCTCAGTATCAAAATAGCCTTTGTATTGGGTGTATATGAACATCAGGGTTATTATATGTATGTAATGTAGGCTGTTTTCTGTATGACAGTCCGTATTTGCATGTCCCTACCATACAATGGTCTGACAATTATTGTCATGTTTATCAAATTTGTTATCGCACAAACTTCGTGATTAGATTTAACGAAAATTTGAGGCGAAAGACACCCATTTTTAGCTCACCTGGCCTAAAAGGCCAAGTGAGCTTTTCTCATCACTTGGTGTCCGGCGTCCGTCGTCTGTCGTCCGTCGTCGTTAAATTTTACAAAAATCTTCTCCTGTGAAACTACTGAGTCAAACTTAACCAAACTTGGCCACAGTCATCATTGATGTATCTAGTTTAAAATTTGTGATTTTTTTACCCGGCCAACCAATCAAGATGGACGCCATGGCTAAAAATAGAACATAGGGGTAAAATGCAGTTTTTTGCCTTTAACTCATAAACCAAAGCATTTAGAGCAAATCTGACGTGGTCAAATTGTTCATCAGGTGAAGATCTAACTGCCCTGAAATTTTCAGATGAATCAGACAACCCATTGTTGGGATGCTGCCCCTAAATTGGTAATTTTAAGAAAATTTTACTGTTTTTGATTATTATCTTGAATATTTTTATAGATAGAGATAAACTGTATATAGCAATAATGTTCAGCAAAGTAAGATTTACAAATAAGTCAACATGACCAAAATGGTCAGTTGACCCCTTTAGGAGTTATTGCCCTTTATAGTCAATTTTTAACCATTTTTCGTAACTCTCCATGATCTTTTACAAAAATCTTCTCCTCTGAAACTACCGTGCCAAATTATTCCAAACTTAGCCACAATCATCATTGATGTATCTTGTTTAAAATTTGTGTTATTTGACCAGGCTAACCAACCAAGATGGCCACCAAAGCTAAAAATAGAACTTGGAGGTTAAATGCAGTTTTTGGTTATTACTCAAAAAACCAAAGCATTTAGAGAAAATCTGACAAGGGATAAAATTGTTTATCTGGTCAAGATCGATCTGCCTTGAAATTTTCAGATGAATGGGACAACCTGTTGATGGGTTGCTGCCCCTGAATTTGTAATTTTAAGGACATTTTGCTGTTTTTAGATATTATCTTAAATATTATTATGGATAGAGATAAACTGTAAACAGCGAAAATGTTCAGCAAAGTAAGATTTTAAAATAAGTTAAAAGGACCAAAAGGGTCAGTTGACCCCTTTAGGATTTATTGCCCTTTATAGTCAATTTTAACCATTTTTCGTAAGTCTTAGTTAACTTTTACAAAAATCTTCTCCTCTGAAACTACTGGCTCCAATTTTACCAAACATAGGCAAAATCATCATTAGTCTATTTAGATTAGAAATTGTATTTTGAGACCGGGCAAATCAACCAAGATGGCCGCTACGGCTTAAATAGAACATAGGGGTAAAATGCAGTTTTTGGATTATAACTCAAAAACCAAAGCATTAAGAGCAAATCTGACAAGGTATAAAATTGTTTATCTGGTCAAGATCTATCTGCTCTGAAATTTTTAGATGAATCGGACAACTCGTTGTTAGGTTGCTGCCCCTAAATTGGTAATTTTAAGGAAATTTTGCTGTTTGGGTTATTATCTTGAATATTATTAAAGATAGAGATAAACTGTACACAGCAATAATGTACAGCAATTTAAGACTCAAAATTAAGTCAAAACGACCAAAATGGTCAGTTGACCCCCTGAGAAATTATTGTCCTTTATAATCAATTTTTAACAATTTTCATAAAATTTGTAAATTTTTACTAACATTTTCCACTGAAACTACACGAACAAGTTCATTATAGATAGAGATAATTGTAAGCAGCAAGAATGTTCAGTAAAGTAAGATGTTCAAACACATCACAATCACCTAAACACAATTGTGTCATGAACTGTCTGCTTCCTTTGTTTAATACACATATACCAAGGTGAGCGACACAGGCTCTTTAGAGTTCTAGTTTAATTTGATCACTAGGAAGATTTCTGAAACGACTAATTTCAAGTAAAATTGCACATGCAACAATATTTGGATATAAAATCACTTATTTAATTTGAAAAATACTTTGACATAAGGCTCTCTATGGTTGAAACTGTTACCGAAGTACATTGAAAGATTCTCTAATAACGCCATTAAAAAGATAGATCAATACTTAGACGAACCTCCAAATGCTACAATTCAAAATGACTATACAAAGTTTTATCTTCTTATTTCAAGAAATTCGGGTATTTAACATACGTTTATATTTACGCTATTTTCCGAGCCTTTAAATTTATGTTTTGGAGATTCTGATCACTAGGTGTCAGTACATATATGATTGATTGACTGTTGGATGCTTAACCTCCATTGGGACATATACTATGCATATGCAGGACGCGAACAAGTTTACAATTAATACAATATGTAGGTCTTGTCAAGACAGAGGCCATTTGGGATGATGGTCGGGGAAATTTGGACTGCCAATAGAAAATGAGGGTATATTGAACAGGGACAGAAATTCTGCCGTTCAACAGGCTACCTACAGACCCTCACGGAGATGTTGCAATGGTTCTTAACGTGCAAAGAGCGTCACACTCTCTTTACACGAGACATCAGTGTTGACGTCCCTATTCTGGCCGTTGGTGACTTCGAACTAAATACATCCCGAACTGCGAAACGGACGCCCAACTTCGGCAAGCGTTTTACTGCCAGTCAGGAAAAGACCAAGTGGCCATATTTTTATGTCTTTTTGGTCATTTGAACACATGTACCTTACTTATTCACGCTTATGTTATGAATAACAAAATACTTTTCTAAACAGGGGAAGACATTAGATTTCCACCTGAAGAAATTGGCAAGATAACCACAAGAAGTGAACAAGAAGCAGTAAAAGGTAAACGTACAGTTGTAGAACGTTTTATTAAGATATACAATCTCTCGCATTTATGATATAAAAACCTTAATAAACGGCACTTTATATATGATTACATCTGTGACTGAGATACCTTTGTAGATTGACGTTTAGTCAAGATATACAATTGTTCTATGGATGCTCAAGTCATTTGACCAGAATTATGGTCGTATTGCATCAAAAAGAAGTAAAGACATAAGGGAAAAAAACAGTTCGGGAAGCCATAATTATAATGTGTGGTTTTATTGATCAACATAGAAACGTGTCAAAAAGTTGTGTGCATGAATCTCATGTATGAATATCATTAATTCTTTATAAAATATAATCCTACTTTGAATTTGTTGTTGTGGTATTAAAACGAATCGTACGAATGTGAAGGCACACTAAATATGCTTTTGTAAATACGTGTTTTTTAACATTTTGAAACAAATATTTGTGAAAAAAAAAAAATAATCTTCATAAATAAAGGCAACAGTAGTATACCGCTGTTCAAAACTCATTAATCCATTGACAAAAAACAAAATCGGAGTAACAAACTAAAACGGAGGGAAACGCAATAAATATGAGAGGAGAACAACGACACAACACTGAAATGTAACACACACAGACACGGACCAAGCATCAGACAAAATCCCACGAGAATAACAAATATAACATCAAAACCAAATACATGAATTTTGGATAGACAAGTACCGTGACACGTCTTATCTCAATGTTATCATAACATTTTGTGCCGGATCAACTATTTTTTAATAAAGCCCTCTTATATATTGGTCTGTTCATTTTACTTTACTACTTAAAGTACCACAGTAAAGAGTAAGTGAATTTGTGGTAATATTTGATTAAGAATATTCACGGGTTCATTTAAAAAACTTATTCAAAGTTAATGAAAACACACATACATCAGTGAAATACTAGTAGAACATTCTTTTATAACTTTTGTCATGAAACAGTTTTTTTTATATCACGAAAGGACCAACATCAGAAAATAAATACTCAACAAAATTGTCAGACTTCAAACAAGTTTAGGCCTAGTTATAGAGAGTTTAAAGGTGGCTCCTTACTTATATATAATACATAGCATATCCTGTTGTACAGTTATTTCAGGACATTTTGTGTTAAAGGGTTAAACAACGATTACGCTAAAATGAGTCGAGTGATGATGTTAACATTGTTCTTAGTTATTAGAACAACTATAGTATTAGAACATGTAGTCTACAGGTTAAATGCATTTGTAAGTCATCAATTTTTTTTTTAGAATTTAAACTTTCATTCAAGCAGTGGTTACTGTATGTTTAAATCAGAAAAAAAAACCTCCCCATTATCTATATTTTTAAAACCAAGACGTTTTACTTTTGTATCAATTGATACATATGATAAGTAAAGGATCAGATCATTGTAATTATAATGATATTTCTAAAACGTTAATTATATATATTTATATTTTATACCCTACCATCTATCGATCGTTTTACTTAAGTTAGTTGGGGTGTAATACAACGAACAGAACAAATAATATCAGTGTTGTAACATACATTGTATATTTTTTAAATCTCTCATTCAGAACTACTAGTATTTAACTGTCTTCGACAACTATAAAATACAATTTCATCTTGAAAAGTCGAACACTATAATAATATATGAATACAATGTGAAATTAAACCTACACACAAGTGTAATTCAGTCCTGGGACGCATTTGATTGACCGTTTACAGCTTCGCAGATATTTAGTGTCTTCGAAGATCGAACTGCCATCATTTTCTTTTTTTTCTGTTCTAAATAACGAGATGTATTACTTTTTAATTTGTAAACTTTCTTCTTGTCGTAATGTCGAACCAACTCAAGTTCAGTTATAACTGGTTTTATTATAAACACAACATACAATTCCCATTATAATTAGTAGTTCAGGGTATAGAAAACAAATGACAAAATATTCTTATACTTTGCCAAATTGAAGATTTCAATGCTTTTTTTCAAAAAAATGATAAAAAGTATGGATCACTGCGTTATTTTTTAAGGTACAAATAGTTCAAATTTGCCATAGTTTGCTTAGTTTGTTCACAAAAAAACCACATTTTTGGGCATCAAAGGAAATTTTTGAGACAGAATTTTGAAATTAAATATGAAAAGATAGGTTTTATAATATATTCAAGAAAATAAAAAGAAAAAAATTGTGTCACCGATTTTGTTTTCTTGCTACATGTACAAGTAAAAATGAAAAATTCCCTATATGTTCTGTATAAATGTTTTACTAACAGAGTTACCTCTCTTGAAATGGCTTATTTGAAACATTAAGTCTAAAAGCACAAATATTTGTATTTGTAAAAAGATTTTATTTTCATGCAACGAATAACTGTGTATTCTTGATATACATAAACAATGAAACCAATAAATTGCAAATATGTATCAAAATTGGCAGATTTCGGCAAAAAAAGCTAGACCGATTATTTACTGTGATTGTGCAATTCCAGATGGCGGTATAGCCCTCACCTACATTAACATTTCCATAATAATAAAAAAAAAAAAGTATAGCACGAATATTGAAAGGAAATTTCGTTGTATGGTTTTGTACGAATTTCACCGACAATCTCAAACAGGGGATTTGTTTGGCTTTGTGTTATATTCACCAATTTTTCTTATAAATCACGTGGTCATTGTAAGTGTATGTTTAAATATTATAAATCTTTTTTCAATTAAACTATATAAACATAACTTTATATTTAAACATATTTTATCTTCATTAATGACTTAAAATTATATTTATTCATGGTTACAGATATGAACAATCTTAAGATATTGTTACATAAGAGGTGGGGCATGACATCATGCGGATTTATTCTAAGAAAATTACAAATGTCTTATAAAATATTTGAAGTAAAGAATAAAAATATATGTCATTCGGTCTTCAAAGTTAAATGATGAACACCAGTAATCTTTATTGGTGCCTGCTACATAGAAAGATTGTTTCCCAATGTGGTGATTATAAAATGAATCATATAACAATGGATCAAAAAGAATTCCGTTTCAATAATCGATTAAATAAGCTGTACAATTACCTTCATATTTCCATCATATTTATGGATTTCGAATAGTAGTCAAACCGTATAACAACCAATACACTAATTTACAATAAACGGTATATATTAAACGACACAGGAAGATAGTAATTAAACATAAATAAAAAATATGTAAAATATTGTCATTCGTATGGATATTCTGATAGAAACCAGTTACTTGAATAAACCAACCAAACAAGAATCAGTTTAAAAGAAGAGAAGGTCAAATAATAAATAGGGCTTGGTAGGAGCTCTCATAGCTATATGCAACTATGTGTCTTTTTGTTTTTGCTTTGTTCTATTTTCATTATAGTTTGTTTTTGTCTGAATTCTTTATCGATGTTTACGTTATATAAAGGAATACATTGCTTACAAGGCAAAGAATATCTTTGTTTTTTAAAAACATCAAAATCTGATTTTTATAAGGCATAAGGCTTTACAAATATTGATACGGACGTCATATATAGATGTGGCATAACTGCCAATGAGAAACCTCTTCATATCTATCAACCTCGTTTTAGGAAATAACTGTACAGCTGTTAACACTGTGTTACTGTTATTCCTGACACTTTTGACCTATAGAGTATTTAAATATACACATGTCGTTTCTCTGTCCTAGGGTCGTATACATGTATCTTCCACATTTCCTTTAAGACATATTACACTTGAACAAATATCGGTTTCCTTTATAGGTAGTAGAATTGTATCTCCAATATTGGAAACAAGCTCAACAACAAATCAAAACGCTTTTGCAGCTACAGGTAAAATATCAATTTTATTGTATTCACACATCAGATCATATAATTAGTTATTTCAATACATTTTGGCAAAATAGTGTTCATGGTTTGCTCGGTAGTAGCGAAAACAAGGCAGGTATCGTTAACATTTTTCTCAACGTTATTAAAGCGTATTATGTTTATTCATGTAATTCAACACATGGTTATTTAGAAATTTCTGTTTAAATTTTGAAATAAGAATTGAAAGGCTATTTTTGTATTTGCAACTCACATTAAGCCCGTTCTTATCATGAAAACATCAAAATCCTATCTATAGATGTAATATAATTGCAACAACTCGTTTGCGGGTTTGCGTCTAGGTGGCTGGTTATCAAAGCGTTATTATGTATTATTCATGTAATTTAACACATGGTTATTTGAGAACTCAGTCTACATTTTGAAATTATGAAAAAGCCAAAACACGAAGTATTTACTAGTATTATCAAGCATAATTCGTTTACTTATTGTTTGAATAATTGGTTCATTTCATGATTGCTTTACCACCGACTAAACCTTACTAGTTAAAGCAGGCCCTTCATTGTGCCTCAAACAATTTTTAAAATTTCAAATTTAGAAAATGTTATGGGGGGTTTTTGCATCTGTACTACCACCTCGAAGAGTATGGACTATATTCCTGAAAAGCAACAGTTAAGATATTCTAAAAGAAGTTGTTTTAATTCAGAGTGAGAAATCGATTTTTGAACATCACAAAACGAACATTTATTTATCTTAAGTATCTGTTTTCTACATGTTTAAGACAATTTGGATTTCAATGATTTTTTAGAGAATAAAGCCATGCTTTGTACTTATTCTACGTGCAAAACAGAACTCTTGAGTGGAAGTAATTTCTGTCATAAATGCGGATACGAACAACAGATCATTATAGAACAAGGTAATTTTTGTTATCAATTTATGAACAATGAGCAACTTTGAGGTAACTTCGTAATGTTACTGCTTATCATATTTATCAACAATAAAAGAGGGACAAAAGATAACAAAGGGACAGTCAAACTCATAATTCTAAAAGAAACTGACAACGCCATGGCTAAAAATAAAAAAAAAGACAAACAGACAACTAATAGTACACATGACACAACATAGAAAACTAAAGAATAAACAACACGAACCCCACCAAAAACTAGGGGTGATCTCAGGTGCTCCATAAGGGTAAGCAGATCCTCCTCCACATGTGGGACCCGTCGTGTTGCTTATGTGATTACAAATCCGGTAAATAGTCTAATACGGTAGGTCACATTCATTAAGGAGAAGGGGATTGTAGTTACGACATAAGGAACATATCCGATATCATTTGTGAAACGGTTATTCCATAACAGTCAACCAACTCGTGATGGCGTCCGTAAAATTTACGAAGGGATGATTTCAACTTCACAATTTAGAACTCTTGGTTTAATAGCTTCCTTGTAAGCAGCAACCCTCTATCAAGAAAATCATGATAGGAAATGCAAGGACGGGAATATCGTATCAATTGGGAGATATATACCCCGTATGCAGATGCTGCTGGAATGTTGCAACTTAGAAATGGAAAGTTCACAATTGGAAAGCTGAACTCATCTCTTTTGTCGTATAGTTTTGTTTTCAACCGACCCTCATTGTCAATTTCTAGATGTAAGTCAAGATATGAAGCCGACTTAACTGTATCTGTATTATCCTTTATCTCTAGTTCGATGGGATAGATGCATTCTACATAGTCACCAAATTTTGAATTATTTAGTAAAAGAACACCATCTATGTAGCGGAAAGTAGAGTTAAAGGATATTGCTAACTTCTTATCTTTCTTCCTGAGAAGTTCCTGCATAAAGTCAGCCTCATAATAATAAAAAAACAAGTCAGCAAATATAGGGGCACAGTTTGTTCTCAATGGAGTGCCGACAGTCTGTTGAAAAAACACGTCCTCCGAACGTAACAAATATGTTGTCAATCAAGAAATCAAGCATCTTGATAAAATTAGTTTCAGAAATGTTTTTGGTTGAATCAGAGTGATCCTTTACAAAGTAGGATTTATCCCTCCCTAAGATAATTATAGATTGCTTGAACCATACATGCCATACGTGTCCACACTTTTTTGGAATTTTATAGTTGTCAATGCACTTTCGTGTCTTCAGCATTATTTTTAATTTGGCCTTCCAAATGCCTTAAGTTTTACTGATTAGTCTCATGTAGATGAATCGATAATTTTCCTACTAGGATCTCTGATGACTTGGTATAACTGCACTGGTGAATGTTTTATTAATAACAATGAATATCAATTTTAAGTCATATATTATGTAATAAATCTTAAGTTGCTTCTCACCTACAAAGTTTACACCAAACGTCTTTATCTATATTCATGTATATATTTTGTTATAATCCCTCCGTTAACGTTTCAATACTAAAAGTTTTGATATAAAGCAGTTTTTATCCAATCGAGTAATGTCGTCTCACTAGAAAAAACGAAATGTTTACATTTTCTGAAAAGGGTTGTATGCGTTAAAATATTTCCAATACATAACCTTTAAACAACATTGCAAAACCTTTTTCAATCAAAGAAATAAAACCTATTAACATGACCTAATAAGTATGCTTACCATTGCATCTGTGTAGTGTGATATTTACAACTATCTCATTTTAAATTGGTTTTGTTTAATTAAGGTAGAAGCCTCTAGACTAGCATGATTGTAACCATATACATACAACAGGAACGCTGTTAACACATACTGGGGGAAAAAAAACTCATGGCAAAGCTTGTTTCATGTATCATGCTCGAAGATAAATATTAAAGTGTTTCGAACTTTTAGGTATATTTTTCAGTTTGGACGTTCCTGTACTTGATTATGATTATTCTTATTTTTTCCTTCTTCGTTGAATATCCTTATGTTTTCCTTTTTATAGTACCCATCATAGCATATGATATATTTTCTATTGATAAAGGAACTGAACAAGACATTATTATGGACAAGTCATGTTTAACATCAATTCAATCGGCCGGTGCATCTACACGTAACCTAAAGTTTTAAGACATGTATATGTATACATTTCTTTCTTCATATATAATTTTTGATAAATGAACTTTTTGAAAATAAAGCACCTCATATTTTTTGTCAAATCACATTCCGTCATACTTTAAGCACCACGGACATTTTAATTTTGTAGAACAGGTGACTTCTTACTTGGCATAGTGTCGTTCTTTGAAGAAGAAAAAAATCGGCTGTTTATCCACATCCAAAACAAAAAAATGTTTCCTAAGCAAATTCCTTTCTATTCGTAATATTGCTTGATTGTTGGTTGCTTAACGTCCAGTTGCAAATATTTCATGCATATTCAGGACGAGCAAAAGTTCACAATATATACAATAGGTAGGTCTTGTCATAAAAGAGGTCATTTGGGATGATTGTCGGGGAAATTTGGACTGCCACTGGATAAAGAGGGTATATTGGATAGGGACAGAAATTATTCCATGCAACAGGCCACCCACGGGCCCTCAAAGAGTTGTTGCAAGGGTTACTAACGTGCAAAGAGCGTGGCACTCTTTTTACACGAGACATCGAATTTAACGTCCCCATTCTGACCGGACGTGATTGCGAACTTAATACATCCCGCACAGCCAAACGGACGCCCCAATACGGCAAGCGTTTTACTGCCGGTCGGGAGAAGACCAAGTGACCATATTTCAATTCCCAGTCACCCTTGGGGTCTATTCGAAATAAATATAGTTATTAAAATTAGAGAAAGTGAAAGATGTTTCAACTAGAAGTGACTGAAAATGTTGATGAAGAGCAATTAAGATTAAATACAAGTGATAGAATAAGTGTGTTTTATTTATAGGAAGTGAACCAGATTTATAAATGGCACACGCAGATTTTTTTTAATTTTTTTTTTAAAGTAGTGACATTTTGTCTGGTATCTTTTCTCAATCGTCAGATACAATTCTTATTTATTCCAAACATTTCCTTTTTCACAATCAACTCAGTAACAACGATATCATTGAAAACATGGCATATTTTCTAAAAAACAATTACTTTTTTTTACAATAATCAGTATAGCTATAGACATATGAAATGTGAAACATTTTTTCATCTATGAACTGACCCTTACTTTAGAAGACAATAAATTAATACCTATTTCACGTAATATAATTAATTGAATTTCTTTACAGGCATTGAATCAGACTTGAAAATGGCACAAGCAGCAAAAGGTACAGTCACAATTTAAGAAATGTATATGGTATCTAATCTCAATCTTCAGATACAACTATCATTTTTTCTAAACATTGTTCTCAATAAATAAGTCATTAACTTAGATATAGCAATACAATTAAAGACAAATTAAATTACCTTCTTTTCGTATAAACACAGTAAGAATATTCATTAATACATCCTAAATGTACCCAAAGCAGCAGGTATCGTGCAATCGTTTAAGTTTTAAATACCATTTAACTATGTTTTTGAAATGAATTTAGAGAAACTGTTTGAAGACACATCAAATGCCTTTGTTTGTTTCGCAAACCTGTGTTCGTTCGTCCCCTCTCTTTTGTCAACTTTATTTCATTTAACATTTACAAAGAAATTTTTAAAGACAAATCCTTCTTTTGTGTACACGCACCATGGTAGGAAGTTAAAGTTTCCGGCTAGGATCGTGGTTTTTCTAATGAATTTGTCCTTTTGTTTAGTGTAGATCTGAGATTTTCGAGTGATTAACCATGCAAACAGGTAACGTTAACTGCTAAATCGTAATTAAAATAGTATTGTACATAACTACCCATCTTATTTTAAATACCATACATGTTTTGAATAACAAAAAATCTCAATTTCCTTGTATTCAACCATTTCATCTGACACTGTTCGTTATTGTCCGGGTTTTTCGCAAAGGAACTGTGAAACCGTCCCTGTTTTTAAACAAATGGCACTTTTTGATAGGAGAAAAGGTATTATTGACTTCAAACATTTGACTGTTCTAGTTTACAAATCTAATTTAATAAATGAAAATATCATATATTCTCAATAAGTCACTAAAACATATAACTACCGAAACGTTGATCAAAAGTAACATATTTTATTTCAATGCAAATTTTCTGTTCAATCTAACTCAAAAAACGCGGTAACAAAAATTCCATGAATGTTTGGTGAATTATTATATCTAATGGGCAGTGTATACTAAACAAAGGCCATTCTTACAATAAAGACAAGAATAGTGATGGTGACTTGCTGATAGATCTTACTTTAATGAATATTCTTGCTGTTTACATGTATCTCTATCTTACCACACGACCACCTGGGCTTCATCAAAAATGAAGCTTTCGGGGTCCGGGTGTTACCTTTCCACGTCAGTGTTAATCTAGCGTCGTACTACAGTACATGATTTATAAGGCATGGCGATGTTATTTTTACAGATCAGCTAAATTAAAGGATCCTACAAATTAATGTAAGATACAGTCACAGAAAATAATTTTATTTATAAGTACGTCTGAGCCAGTGACAACTCTACAACAGATTTAGCCATCGGAACAGAAGCGTGATGGCGATACATGGATGTGTACATTATGTATATACAACTCGTCTAAACATCACCCCAACAATGTTAGATCTGTAAATTTGCTTTCGCAAAATTTTTGTTCTTCACTCGCCGGGATTCGAACCCATTCTACTGAGATATCGTGACACCAAATCTCCTGCATTTTAGCCGTCCCGCTAGACCACACGACCACATGGGCTCCATAAAAATGAAGCTTTCGGTGGCAGGGTGTTACCTTTCCACCCCAGTTTTAATCTAGCGTCGTACTACAGTACATGATATATAAGGCATGGATATGTTATTTTTAAAGATCAGCTAAATTATTCATAGTAAAGGATCCTACAAATTAATGAATTATTAATTAAATTTATATATATACATATCTTCCTATATCTATAAACGCCTAAAAAGTGTAGATAACAACACCAATAACAAAAATAGGAACTATGCATGTAACTATTTATGAATATTTCGGATAACAGATATCCTTCATCGGTATATATGATTGTGATGTTGAATGAATCATTTATCAGTCTACTTATATTAATCTATAACAATCTTGAAATTTATACAATAAAAAAGTCAAACCAAACATCAGGTAAGACGCTTGCACAATTCTAAAAAATTGTTAAACACGACATCGGTTATATGACTAATTGCAAAAGAGAGTTCAAATATATGCTTTAAATAAAAATAATTGTGTGCGATATAGACTAGCACAATTCTAAAGCTTTAACGGTGTCGACAATTATGATGTTATAAGAACGATTGTGTCAAAAAGAATTCCAAATAAACAGCACTGAACAATCCTAATTTGTAAATATTTCAAATTTGACACGAAGAGTAGTTAGATAAGAGTCTGCGTATTTAAAAAAAATATTAAACAAACGGCCGTTATAATATTAAAATAAACTTTGACTAAGGTAAAAAACTTGTTGAACGTGACTTGGTACTTATACATCCCTCAAAAATTTAAGCAATTTAAATTGTTATATTCAACAGATTTATTTTGGAGATGAGTAAGGTAAAAAAAATAGAAACCAAAAACTGTAATAATAAGTAATATAACCCAAATGTGAAGCAGTGCATGGAGTCGAACTACATTTTTTCATTTATCCGATTTGGTGCCATAAGAGAATTCGAAAGAACTTTATTATTTGAAAACACGACGCACGTATCTTGCGCCCATAGCGCAGCTGTTTATTAAAAAACGGAGTAAGAAACCAACCTTACAGCAGAGAAAAATCAGAAAAATTATATGTAATAAAAAATATTCTACTAAAACAGGTTTGCCCTGTGTCACCACAAAAAATAAAGACCATTCATACACGTTATCCGAATAGATTTTATTCCCATTTACGGTACAATATTAATTAAATTTGGTATAAAGTAAACGATGAATGAATAACTCATCAGCTTAACACCCAGTCTTTGATAAAACCATGCAAAATGCCTATAAGTGGGTCCACATGACATGTCAACCAAATGAAATGAAATTTTGCACACTTGTTATGATAGTCAAGAAAAAAAAATCTTTAACTTTAAAATATTTTTTTTTAGATTTTACAGCGCCATCTACTGGAAATGCCTTATTTTCCAAAAACATCTACAAAAATATCCCAATTTTGTTACTCTGAATATGCTAGATAAGGTTATGTTTTACTGGTATTTGAATTGATTTTTATAACAAGCATCATTCGTCCTTGAAAACTTGACAAAATGCTAAAGCTTGAGTATTGCTAAATATTAAGGCTGACCGGGCCAAAAAGGGCATTTTAGGCATATTTTGAAAACTTGGTAAAAGAGCATCAAAAGGACAGGAAATCTCATAAAGTACTTTGAAATTTTAAATGTTTTTAATATTTCTATAAAGGTTTACATGTGTACTACACGTTTTATGATTTTTGAGGTGGAGTCTCTTACAACGTTACCATGGCAACGGAATAAAAATTAGTTATTTTTTCATATATTTTTCACAATAATCTGTGTATTTAATCATGAAAACTTATTTATCTTTTGACACTATCTCATGATATTCAGCACAGCATGAAGGTGTATTACAATAAGACAATAATAAAATGAAAACTGCCCCTTGACCTTTGGCCTCAAGGTCAACATATTTTACCCCCCGTTTTTTTTTACCAGAGCACACATTTTTCCCTTCCTTGAAGATTTTTTTAATATTTGACACACAATGTTAGCACCTAAATATGATCAGTTGTGTACCATGGATAATGAACTTGATATTTGACCTTCAAGGTCAAATAGGTAATTCTATATGTCAGCCTAAAACACAACATTCTGTCTTGACATGTCAGTATGAAAGAGAAGTGTACTGATTGCTTATGAGACATCACCCTTAAAATAGAGTGGTAGTAAGCAATTTTATTGTATAGGCCACAGAACGGGCAAGACCTTTGCAGTACAGCTAAGGGGTTTTCCCTGTGGTCATGTTCCGCTCCCTCATACAATGATGTTACTGTTTAGACTTATCTTTTAAAAAATTTCAGAACCTAATCCGTAACCCGTATTTAATCTTAATTGCCCTTCTAGTTCATCATGGGGGTCATGCCCTGCCCCTTCATACAATTGATGGTTAAATAGCTTGAAATATGTTCATATTCCTACCTTAAATCATATATATTTTTTCAAACATACCTTAGAGTACACCAATGATGTTTTTGCTCCCGTTATAAACACTCAGTCTGTTCAGATACCCACCTATAAACTATATACTTTAATAATTTGATATCATGACTAGACCAATTATGTGTACCATATAGTATGATACTCATGTCCTAACCCCTTGACTCATGTATTGTTAAATTTATTGGAAACAGTGCATAATTCCACGCACGCACCATATATTTCAATTACAATTACATTCTTTTTTTGACAAGAGTTAATTCTAAAGGGAAGACATTTGTTTTGATTCGCTAAAACAGTTTTAATGAGTAATAGTTAAATTTTCAAAAAAAAATGTCGAATTTTATCTTAATGCAGAAACTTAAAATACTGCAAATTCAGAACTTAAAGTTTGTAATAATATTATAATTGCTTATACATGATGACCGTCAAAAATGTGAGATCAATCGAAGCAAATTTAAATGACACTGTAACAGAATATTGTACAAAAATGAAAATGCACCTAGTTAATATAACAGCCTATGCCATCAAGAGCTAACTACATGGTGTCGGGTTTCCCAGTTTGTTGCAGATCGTGTAGCGACCAATGGGTGTACAATTTTTTGGCTGGTAAACTTCTGCAATGAAATGTTGTATCCTTGACATAAACCCAATATCTATCCTTGTTGTCCCTCTCAGCATTACATTGCAGCTGGGGATATATATATGCTGTTCGTTCTTCTATCCGAGAATCCGTTCGTATTGTAAAATATCTAGTATAATTAATCGTTATCTAATCTAAATTTATGCCATTGCTTTCTAAAGATAAATGGTAAAGGCTGAAGATGAGTCGAGTTCAAACAATTAGAAGTTGGGGAAACATTGAACATCGGTTGTTTTATTCATATTGCATTTTTTTTTGAATTTATAGAAGGTCTCTTTAGTCAGTTTGATAGATTTCCCAAATAATAACTAAGAAAACAATGAAGATTTGATAAATAATGACTGTTGATTGAAAGGCCCAAGAAAAATGTAAAATTTCTTCAAAACATCAAACAGAACCTGTTATAATACATTGTACCACAATTTTTTTTTCTTTAAAATTGTATGCTTTTCATGCGACTGCAAGAAAAAACAAACATTTGGTTAAAGTGAATGGATCTCTATAATTTAAAAAAAGGTTCAATACCACAAAAGGAAGGTTAGGATCGATTTAAGGGAAATTGTTCCAGAATGTTTAATATTACAAGTAGAAGGTTGCGATTCATTTTAGGGGTTAAATACATTAGGAATAAAGGACCAAAAATGGACCAAAAACTAGCATTTTTATAGTTTCCAGACAAAAACTTGTGTGTTAGTGTATGGATCTTTCTGACATTGTACCACAAGGTTCCGTATAACATAGGGAAGGCTAGGATCGAGTTTGGGGCTATAAACTCAAATACGGAGGAATAAGGGATCAAAAAGGACAAAAAACAAGCATTTTCTGGTTTCTAGACAATAACTTGTGTTAAAGTGTATGGATCTCTCTGGAAAGTACTACAAAATTCCGTTATACAAAGAAGAGGCTGGGATTGTGTTGTGGGGTTGTTGCTCCAAGGGGGTTTCAAAAAGGTAAAGGGGGGATTATTATCCCAATTCATAAAAGGGATTCATATTTTTTTTCCAAAATTTTACAAATTTCGAATTCAATTGCACAGTATCATGAGTATTGCACAATAGAATTGTTAGATCTTTGACCGCATTTATTTTGTGTCAGAATTATATATATTATGTCAAAAATTTGATTTCAATCCAAATTCAGACAGTATCAAGCATGAGTATTGTGTCCAAAATGCCCCAACTGTTCAATGTTGACATCTCCGGTCGTATCAGGCTGCGCTAAGCGAGGCATTTTATATAAGCAAGTCGGAAAAAAACCTGAAAAAGACATCGTTATGAAAGCTGTGACTGTTCATGTCAGTGTAAAAAAGTAATTTTGACATAAAAATATATAAAGTATTTCTAAAGTTTGCTTCAGACATTATCTCTTAACCATACACAAATTTAACATTAACAAGCTCTGTCCAAAGGAGTAGGTCAAGTAAGACTCCTTTTTGGCCCCAAAATATAGCAGTTTTACAAAATTGTTAAAAGGTAAATTTTTGGTTGTTCATTGGACAGTAGAATGCTTCTGCTACATAAATATTGGCTGTTTTTGACAATACAATGCAAATAGATCGGGTACTAGCACCATTAAGTCATGCTAAATTACTGAAATTCTCACAATTCTAGCATTTTAGTTAAATTTTATACGGTTTTCGTGTAAAACGGAAGTGGCCGCATTCGCGTTCATCCTTATTATTGAAATGCAAGTTGTATTTTATGATAATACATAACATATATAAAGGTTGAGGATGAACACGGATTCGGCCACTATCATTTTTGACAAAAACCATCTGAAAAGTTACATTTTTCTGCATATTTCAAATTGGTAGATTTTTCATATTTAAACTTGAATCGGATCGTTTTTAAGGACTGAATCAGTTAAAATCTTTTACATTAACTAATTGAATCAAATGAAATAGACACTTTAGTGTTTAAAAAGTGGTCAAAATATTTCGTTAGATGAACCTGAAATTTGAGGCCAAAATGGGTCCTTACCAGACCTACTCCTTTCTAAAAATCTAAGTTTTGATAAAGTTGTTTGTGTTAAAAAAAAAAATGTTGACGCCGCTGCAACCAACGAAGGACTATAGGATCGCTATATTTCACTTTTGCAACATAAATAGTGCAGTATCGATATAAGATACAAGATGTAAAAATAATTCAATGGCTAAACTTGCCAGTTTACTTCCTACTGGTGTTATTGTCCTTCAATGGCGATTTTAAACATTTATTTGCGTGTTTGCGTATTATTTTGAAATGGGATAAACTTCAATCGGGGGCAAAAACTATTGACTACAAAAAGGTCTGCATGGCTCAAATTGTCAGCCAACTTAAAGCCTTATAATGACGATTTTTTACCTTTTTGTTTTCATTTTTGCCAAGTATCTTAAAAACTTCAATCTAAAGATGTCAACTTTAAAAAGCAAAATAAAAATGTTTTATAATTATTTGATAAAAAGAAACATTTAAATACATTAGATTGTTTTATAATGATGAGTTAACTCTAGTAAAATATGACAGCACACATTAGTTTAGAAGTCTGTTTTTATAATTTAGGATTACTTTGTATTATCCAATTGGTCATATAAAAATCAATGTTAATTTGACTGTATTTTTGGGGGGGTATTAACACCTTGTTAAATTATTTCTCTTCTCTTTTAAAAATATTCTTTGAAACAATATGGATATACAGATTGTTATTCTATTAATGTTTGTTATCAATTAACAACTGCAATTTTTTACATTTTTCAACAGAATACATGTAGTACAAGAAACCCTGATTGTTTTAGTCTAAACATTCTCTTTATACACCTTTGTAGGCTTTGTTTTATATTTATCTTTATGAAAAGAAAGGAAGTATTGAAAGGCTTAAGATTTATCAAGAGCAGAACACTAAATTTGAAAAAATCTTTTTTTCTTCAGATTTTTGAAAATGCATTTTTCTCAGAATTACCTCCCTTTGTATCATAGATTATCAATAGTAATGGCATTATTTATGTTGATTGTATTGTCTTCATTCTTATTTAACATTGGTAGGTATAATAATGGTTAAGAAAAAATAAAAAATACATTTACAAAATTGTCTGCGGATTGATATATTAATTTATCATGTATTTTTGTATATCATTTTCCATATGGTCCATGGTATCAGCCCACGACCCATATCAAGCCCTCGGGCTAAAGCCCTCTGGCTTGATATGGGAGTCTAGGGCTGATACCAGGGCCATATGAAAAATGCCATGTAATAATCTATAATTCATTGATCTCAGAGAAAGGCAAATTTGAATATTACATGTATTGAAGGAGAATTTTTAGAAAATACCAAAACATGAGCCCAACTATCGTATATGCTTAAATACGTTAGTAACTATGTCTCCTAATATAACCAAATAGATATATACTTTTATGCTTAATGTACCGAGAATTGGTAAGTTTGAAAAAAGCTATTTTAAGTTTTTTTGAAATAATTTTTACTAGGTTATCTTCCTTTGTACCATATAAATTCAATATATATGGCACCATAAACTGTAAATGAGCTATGGTCATTGTTATTATTGTACTGCTTTTGAAAAAGAAACACATACAATCCCAAAATTATCCACAAAATACTAGTTTAAATTCATTGATTTTATAGAAAGAAAAGGTAAATTTAGGCATTTTTGAGAAGAATTCTACAATGTACTAGAAAGAGACTCCAGCAGGTGTATTAGCTAAAATGCACAATTATTCTAATTGATAAAACAAAGTGAGTTAGCTAAATATTTGTAATGGACCAAAGGCTGGATAGCTTTTAAAATATGTACTTTTTATGATTTTCTGAAAATATTTTTTACTGGATTATCTCCCTGGTAATAATCCACAAACTATTTCTTGAAAAATATATGTACTGATGAGGTTCCTAAGCTTTAACACTTGATTATTCAATAAATCATCATTCTCTATCTCATTATTTTTGGCATTTATAAGTTTCAGTGTGTTGAAATTGGTCTATTTCAATACCCTGAAAAATACTGCCTCAAACAAGGGAAAACTGTTTCCCGGTACATTACAGCATATCCAAGCTGAAAGACATGGGAACCAGATGAAATATTTTTAATATGAACTTTTTTCATAATGATGTTCAAGCACACAAATTTTCAATCAAATCTGATGACCCCCCTTGCGGACTGTTTTGCATGGTTTTATGGGAGACTGGGTGTTAAATCACTATTTGTACGCACGTCTCAATCCAAACTGTATATGCTTGCTTTAGATTGTTGTCATCGTGAATATATACTGTACATGTAATTTATAAGATGTGACAAATAACAATATTTACAAATGAACGATACTTGTTTATAAAGTGTAAGTGTTATTACACCTTAATCTAACTGATGAATGCAATAGTGCCGTGCTTTAAAAAGTTCATAACGTGAACCCTTGTTTACTGTTTTTAAACGTAAATACACTGACACAGTAAGCTACGGGATTTTTTTTATAATCACTCGATAAAACACGGACGCACTTGAAAAGGCCTAGACTGCTCTCGAAAAAAACGAAACACAAAGAAATGAATTGAGTCTCAGAATGTCGTTTCAAATACAACAAAAAAAAAATTGAAAAAAGGTCTGTGTATCTAAGAATATATGGAGTCCATGTATGCATTTCCATCGACATTTGCGTTGATATTTGTATAAAAATTGCTTGATTCCGTGTCTTACAGTAAAAGCATTGTAAGACAAAATTCTACTTTTTAAACGAAAAATAAAGTCGGATTGATAATATTTGTTTTTATCATAAATACTAACACACCTTGTATATCATTGTAAAATAGCGCCTATATTCCGTCTTGTCCGGAAAGTAGTATGTTTGTTTATATTTTTGATCATATTCACTCGAAAGACCACGATCCTAAAGAGACACTATACCTTCGTTCGCACATACAAACGCATCAGTATTATATCATAAGCGGTTTCATGGAAGTTTTTTGAGAGTTATTCTCTTTGAACCGATTGAGATTAGAAATATTTTAGATAGTTTGATTTGCCAAGATAAACAAAAATATTGGCTTCAGTTTTGAGACGTGTTCCTCAATTGGAAATTGAAATGGATTATGTTATAATATTTTTGTATGTGTTTCAGCTTTTGATTTGCTATTAAGATAACGACTTTCCTTGTGAATTTACATCGGAGTTCAGTTTGTTTGTGATTTTACTTTTTATGTACATTTTGATATGAATGTAGTGTAGCTGAAATAAACAACAAAGCAGCAGAAAATAATTATATAAATAAAACAATATGAGAGATATATGTCAAATAAACAGCAATCTAACAAAAACAAAATGACTGTCAATAAACCAAACCGAAGCTGAATATTGGTGATCAAGATGAGTAAAACAAATTAAAATATAATACTAAATGCCTTTTCTTCATCATGAATGGACTAATATATTCATCATCTTTATAGCATGTTTCCATTATTTTCTATAAACCTTCAGAACGTAAATAATCAATCATGTCACCAAAATTCAATGTATATATAGTTATCAAAGGTACCAGGATTATAATTTAGTACGCCAGACGCGCGTTTCGTCTACATAAGACTCTTCAGTGACGCTCATATCAAAATATGTTTACAGCCAAACAAGTACAAAGTTGGAGAGCATTGAGGATCAGTAGGTAAATTATGTCCATACAGGAATATTGGAAATTGCCCTGATGTATTTTAAATGTGTTTTGCGCTAAAATGTATATGCTCATTTATTTATTTTAATTTCAATCTAATAAAGCAATTCATTGACAACAGTACTTTACCGTCGCCCAAAACTATTGTTAAACAATTGTGAATGTACAAAAGAGCTTGAAATAATTTGATTTTCAAACGAAATGGTCTTTGGTGCATCGACAGGGTAAAGGTATTGATATGCAAGCATCCCAATTGCATATTCAAACGACGGATCAGTGTCATTAAAAAAAAAGAAGTTTTTGGTTGGGAACACAAAGATTTTCCACAGTTGGTAAAATACTAATTCAACCTTCAAATTCTGTCGTAATGTAAAACAACTAGTTCAAGATTTAGTTAAAACTAGTTACCCCGTACATTGTCAGCATTAAATAAAATCACCATAAGAAATAACTTATTTATCACCACAATCGTAATTACCGGTTATTATTTGTGTAATGAAATGGTTCTTTTGAAAAATTACTTTGTATTAATTTTGCAACTAAGTAATTTACATATCTATATTATAATAAAACTTTAAGGTTAGCCTGGAGTAAAGTTAAATGAGCAAAAACACTACTAATGTGTGCGATGTCAGAGTCCGCCGGAGACATGGCCAAAAATAATACATGAGGGTGAAAAGAGTCAATACCGTTGTCAATCTTATAAATAATAAGTGTTGCCGTAGATCTTTGCTTTCTTAGTGATCATTTCGCTATAATAATTGCTATATAATGATATAAGATTCTCTCTATCTATAATAATGGACAAAATAATAGACAAAACACAAAAAAAATCACGTCAATAAAGGAAAATTATTCCCATAAACAGTCATTTTATGTAAATATTGTGATTCAATTTACAATTCTTTATCTTAAGCAGTTTTCAAGATAAAAGATTTCAAACTTGTACTTTAACCTTTGTGATCTTACGCCGTGTCGACCATGTTGTTACGCAGGCGGGTTAATAATGACATTAAACACATTCTTTAAACATGATTTATTTCACTCCATGGTAGCTTTATCTACTTTTGAATTTGTATTCTCTTTTATTCCTCTTCATTTATTGTGTTTGTTTTTTAATTACATGAACTATTTATTCGGCAATATCAAAAACTTCTTTAAGTATTAAAATATCAGCAAATACTTGAATGTGATTGGTTTGTTAGATTTTCATTCCTAGGGTTATACTTCGATAAACCACGTTGGCGAAACTATTTCCGTTGCCTCTGTGTAAAATGTATCCAGGCGCGACACACGCTAATGATAGTTACCACTAATAAAATTTAAATAGAAAATAAGGAATAAAAAAATATCGGTCAAGAAATATGAGGTTTAGTAATATTGTTTCTCTACAGAGTTTCGGTGTGAAAACTAGGTCGCTGGCTAATTAACCCACCCGTTAATACGACAAAAACTTATGTGCGGGATGTATCAAGTTTGCAGTCACGTCCAGTCAGAATGGGGACGTCAAATCCGATGTCTCGTGTAAAGAGAGTGCATAAAATATTTGCCACTGGACGTTAAGCAACCAACAATCAATCAATCTAAATATAGTATAAAATGCGATAAAACTAGATTAATTGCAGTCAACATGAAAAAAGATGTGGTATGATTGCTAAAATGAGAAAACTTTTACAAGTCAAGTTTGTTTCACTTTTGCAAAAAAGGTTTAAATGTCCCCGAGGGTATCACCAGCTCAGTAGTCAACACTTCGGTGTTGACATGAATATCAATAATGTGGTCATTTTTATAAATTTCCTGTCACAAAATTTTGAATTTTTCGAAAAACTAAGGATTTTCTTATCCCAGGCATATATTACCTTAGCCGTATTTGGCACAACTTTTTGGAATTTTGGATACTCAATGCTCTTCAACTTTGTACTTGTTTGGCTTTATAAATATTTTGATATGAGCGTCACTGATGAGTCTTATATAGACGAAACGCGCGTCTGGCGTATTAAATTTTAATCCTGGTACCTTTGATAACTATTAAATGGAGAGTATTTTTGTAAAAGTAATAAACACCAAGAAAATATCACTTAACCATGTGTGCCAGGTCAGCTAAAAATCAGCGATAATGAAGTTCAATCTCAAAACACAAATTACAAAAAAAACTGTGATAACGAATTCCACAAATTCGTTATCACGAATAAAATTCGTTATAACAAATCAAACAGTCTTTATAACGATTTTAATTCGTTATCACAAATTACCAAACATTTTGATAACGAATTTAATTTGTAATAACGAATTAGAAAATCTGTTATAACGATTTCCAAATTTAATCTGTTATATTGAATTATAAAATTCGTAATAACGATTTAAATTAGTAATATCAAATTCAAATTATATTTTTGGAATGTCCTAAATGGGCTTCCGTATAAAGGCGAGTACAGCAGGCTCTAAAAGTATTATCTTAAATTGGTTTAACATGTTGATATGTGAATGAATTCCGGTAGTACTAACTTCAATTGATTTTTTTACTGGCTGTTTACATCTCAGGAACATGCTTATTATCCGTAAGTGTGCAAACAACTTGATCAGAAAAAATCAAGCAGTAAGAAAGACCGCCAATACATGAAAAATAGAGACGACCTTTTCATAAAATGGTATAAAAAAGAAGATAAATACTTAAACGAATAGTTATCTTTTATTTCTTAACCTTCATTGACAGACTTAAAATTTTTCATTAAAAAAGGCAATATGTCTTTATTCAATGTACATTTGACAATAGTGTAACGTGAAACCGGACGATCAATGGATCCGTACATTTTGTATCTGAATAAATCAAAGATTTCAAGTGTTCAACCTTAATTTGCACCACAACAAGTTGTCCTATTTAAAACAATTAACACACCCTTAAATGAATTCAAAATGTCAAATATATAAGCTACACAATGCACATAAACTAAATTACAAGGTGAAGTTCCTCATTTGCTTTGTATAAACACAATGCCTTATTATAGAATATATACACACAATGTCACTATGCAATCACTTTGCAACATGTATTAAGCCTGAGTATTCACAATGTCACTAATATATCACTATGCAACATGCATCAGACACTTTATTACACAATGTCACCAACGGATTACTATGCAACATGCATCAATTTATATCACACAAAACGTATAAACACATTATCACATATATACAACATCTATTAACAATATCCACACATTTGTAATATCACCTTTGAATATTCAATAAACCACTATAACACAGTGACACAATAACACTTGCACAATGCTTCAATGCACAAGGAATGTATATGAACACAGCTCAACTCACACACTAATTATCACTATGAATCGGAACGAAATGAATATATTCCAAACTGGTAAGATTTAAACACAGTGCACTTTCACTTAAACACTTCCACAATATAACAACGTGCAACACCAGCAAGATTTCACAATGTAACAACTTGCAACACAAGCAAGTATACACCTTGTACTTTCACTGTACAATAACTTATTATATAAGTTCACTTTATAACACAATCACTATTCGAAATATTCACATATAAATCCAAACACTATAATTTATATCCTTTGAATCACTAAAGCCACTCTACTTACCAGTTGGAATATTTAATCCTAGTTAACTGTTCAATGGTCCACATAAAACTGACAAAGTTTCTCTGTCTTGAGCTGCCTTATATACTACGATATGGAACGGTCCATTATACAAGAAGGGGTGAAAATCAAGATTATACCAAAATTAGGGGTGTTTTAAGTAATAGATGGTGCTCCAACTATGGAGAAACTTATATACATATAGAAACACAATTAACAGGGAAAGACAACTGGTGTTTCACATACAAATAAATAAGCTATGACCGATTTTCGTTACACTACCCACGCCTCAAAAATTATGCGTCCTCGCATGACTCCTTGATTATATCTGACATGCTGATAAATCATCTATCAAAGTGGTCATTTTTCATACCCAAACTCTTACCATAGTGCAGTCACTATTTCCATTGGACATATCTTCTAACCACAACGTCAGGCTACCCTTTTGTCCATCAGGTCTTAACTGATGACATCACAAGGCACAACCCGTAGAAACAAAGTCTACCTATGTCCTAATTCCAATCAGCCATATCAAACACATTAAACTTTCTTCTTATACATAAACACTATTCACAATATTTTAACTTTGTCCGAATAAAACTTCCTACTACAAAATATCCCTGTTTTCAACATTAACCTCTTTCCTCATTAACGTCTGTAATTTTGAGTGTCACTGCCAAAGAATAAATTTGACAAATTTTGCCTCTGCAGCGGCCCCAAGGAGCCTACTCTTAACGAAATCTACAGGAGGGGTCTTTTACATGCACAGGGCGTGACATGTTCCTGTACATGGGGCCTCGGATTTAACGTCCCCATCCGACGGACTCACATTTAAATCTATGTACACACAATTTTATGAAAACTAACTTTTATATACACTTATGATACACCTGAACGCCTAATCAACACAGTAATCTTTCATCCACACAGGTTTACAACGCCTTCTCTTTTCAGGCTCATGACTACTTTCTTCCAAACACTTTGTTCCTCAGTCACTTGTCACAATCTCTTCTTCGTTTTGCATGTTTCCCCAACCTTCCGTACTTCATACATCGTTGACTGGTTCTCGTTCCCGACCGTTCTCACTTTCTGTTGCCTCGTCTCGGAGCCTTTGCATATTCTTCTTGCGGATTCTATCAACATGAATTACCTGCTCATTGCCTCTATTAGCACAGTTGACTCTGTATGTTACTTCTGTACACCGATCTATTATCTTAAATGGACCTCTCCAAAATGAAGTAAACTTCGGTGATCGTCCACTTTTTCTCAGGAAAATAAACGTACACTTCGTCATTCTTTTCAAATTTTTGCCATGACAGCTTTAAGTCGTGATATCTCTTTTGTCTACGCATTGCTGTCTCTGTATTCCTTCGTAATAGAGCACTTTCCATCCTTTCTTTCATTTTCCAAGCCCACTTATTGGTTGGTACTTCTTTTTGTGCCTGTGGCATCTCGTATATAATGTCAAGTGGAGTTGAAACTTCTCTACCAAACATCAAGTAGTTCGGCGTATAACCTGTTGTCTCATGTTCTGCACTGCGATATGCCATCATGACATAAGGTAGATATTCGTCCCAGTCATCATGATTGTCGTTCACATATGCACTCAACATTTTCGCAAGTGATCCATTGAATTTCTCCACCATCCCGTCGGATTGGGGGTGATATGGCGGTGTTCTTGTTTTCTTTATGTTTAAAACTCTGCACATTTCATGAAACAAGTTGCTTTCATACTGTCGTCCCTGATCAGAATGAATGTATGCTGGCATTCCAAACCTTGTTATTACTTCTTCAACTATCAGTTTTACTACCGTTTCAGCCTCCATATTTGGCATCGGAAAACTCTCTGTCCATTTTGAGAAATAGTCGGACACAACGAGGATATACTTGTTTCCATTCTTTGTTTCTGGTAATTCTCCAAGTATATCTGTCGCTATTCTCTCCATTGGGAAACTGCTTTGAACTATTCCCATTGGTGTCCTTTTTGTCGGAATTGGTCGTTTCTTTCTAGAACAAAAATCACAACCCCTGATGTACAATCTTACATCTGATTGTAATCCAGGCCAGTAAAAGGTAAGTCGTATTTTTTCTAATGTTTTTCTTGTACCCAAATGTCCTGATGTTTTATCATCATGACATCGCTGAAGAACATTTCTTCGTTCTGTAAACGGTAGAACTACTTGTCGTCGATTTTTCTCTTTTTCACTCTCCTAATTACGGATTAGAATTTCGTCTTGTTGTTGCAAATTCTCCCACTGAGACCACAAGCTTCTAACAACAAAACCCTTAACCGATACTTCACTAAACATGGAACGTCTTTGATTTCGTAAACAGTTCTTTATGTAAAGGAGATCTTTGTCATTGTTTTGTAATTCTTCGAGATGGGATTGATCATCCTTACATTCGTCTGAGGTGTCCGTTAAAACGCAGACACTTGCTTCCGTTTTCTCGTGTGTTTCGTCCCAGTTGGAAAAATAACCACACTGTTTACAGGGTATTCGACTTAGAGCATCGGCATTTCTATGTTGAACACCTGGACGATGTACTATTTGTATTTCATACTCACTAAGGACTTCTAACCAGCGAGCTAATTGACCCTCTGGATTTTTGAATTGCATAAGCCAGCGTAAGGAGCCATGATCGGTCCGTACTACGAATCGCCTCCCGTAAAGATAGTGTTTATAATGTTTTACAAAGTTTACAACTGCTAGGAGTTCTTTTCTTGTTACACAGTAACGTCTTTCGGCCTTGCTTAAGGTTCAGCTAGCATAACCTATCACAACTTCAGATCCTTGATCATTAAGTTGTGATAAAACGGCACCAATAGATTCATTACTGGCGTCTGTATCTAAAATGAAATCCTTTGTGAATTCAGGATGTGCCAGAATCGGGGCTTTTACCAGGTGGTTTTTCAAAATGTCAAAAGATTCCTGGCATTTAACACTCCATATATAGGGCTTTCCTTTTTCTGTAAGAACGTGTAAACACCTGGCTATACTTGCAAAGTTTTGTATATACCGTCTATAATAACTGCATAGTCCCAAAAACGAACGTATTTCAGTCACATTGCTTGGGATTGGCCAGTTTTTCACAAAGTCAATTTTTGAGGGATCTGTGGCAATCCCCTTTTCTGATATAACATGTCCCAAAAATAATACCTCGTTTGCACACAAAGAACATTTTTTTGCTTTAAGCTTAAGACCAGCTGAACCTAGCCTTTCAAATACTCGATCAAGATTAACTAACATGTCACTAAATGTTTTTCCAGCTACAATTGCATCGTCTAAGTAAACTAAACAAATGTCCCATTGCAACCCTGCAAGAACTGTTTCCATCAATCTTTCAAATGTACTGTGTGCACAGCATAGACCAAAGGGCATAACTTTGAATTGAAACAAGCCTCGTCTTGTAGCGAAAGCTGTTTTGTAACTATCATCAGGGTGCATTTTCTACTTGCCAGTAGCCTGAACATAAGTCCAGCGTTGAGAACCAGGCACTACCGGCAAGTTGTTCCAGGGAACCGTCAATACGAGGTAGAGGATATGCATCTTTTACCGTTACTTTATTCAATCTCCGATAATCAACACAGAAGCGATAAGATCCGTCCTTTTTCTTTACTAAAATAACACCTGATGATCAAGGACTATTAGATGGTTCTATAACTCCTTTTTTAGCATATCATCAATGTTCTTATCCACTTCCTGTCGTAAATGCACTGGAGCGCGCCTAGGAGGTTCTTTAACTGGTTGTGCATTCCCAGTATTGATTCTATGTTTTACAAGATTAGTGTAGCCTAACTCCTTATCAGATTCAGCAAATAAACCTTCATATTTCCTGATAAGTACTTTTAACTGATCACTTTGTTGTTCGTCTAAATTTTCACAAGCCTTCTCATATAAAGCCTTCAGATCCGAGCGAAGTTCAAATGATTGCTTGTTTTTCAAATCCGAATGGGTGTTTTCACAAACAGATTCAATCTTATGTACTTGTCCAATTGTTGAACCCTGGTACACAACTTGCGAGTCTTGCTTCATATTCAGTAACCTAACAGGAACACATTCATTAACTTTTACTAAAGTTCTAGCTATCAAGGGCCCATCGTTTTTCGCACTGTTTTCCGATGGTTCAATAACACCCTCAAAACTATTCAGATTAAATCCCCCAGGAAAACATACCTTTCCGTTTACCACAACTTCTGAGGATGGGGGAATACTAACTGTTTCTGATGACACAACCCGATAGCAACATAAGGGTCCCTCAAATATTAATTGTATCTCAGATTCACCTAGAAAAAGCCTTTCAGACACAACGTCCAATACGCATTTGTTTGCCTTAAGGAAATCTAGTCCAAGTATTCCTTCGGCTTTGATATCCGCTACAAGTGCTTCAAACTTAAATGTCTCCTTTCCAATTTGAATACTAAAATATCCTTTACCGTGCAATGTCAAAAGTCCACCATTGGCTGATGTTATAGATTGGGATGTTTCATAAAGTTCAACCTTACAATGCTTAGGCAAACTTTCATAAATTTGAATGATACAATAGACAACGTTGCCCCTGTATCAACAAGAAATTTACAAGATCGTTTGTTTAAAATTGTATCAACATACATACCGGCGTCTTCAATGATTGAGACCCTAGATTTAGCATTATGATTTTGACCTCTGTTTGTATGCAATCTTCTTGTTGTATCCCTTCTCGACGGACTTCTACATTCCGCTTGAAAGTGTCCTAGTTTACCACAATTGAAACACTCTTTATTTCGTTTATTGTTTGCTGCCCATCTCTTATTGTCAAAACTGTTACCTGAACTTTTCATTTTTTCTAATTCACTTTGCAAAGTTTTTATCATTCCCTCCATTGTTTTCATTGACATCTCTATTTTTTCCATAGCACCCGTGTGTGCTCGAGAATTAATATCAGTAGAATCAATGTTTTCACTTTGATTTGTAGACCGCAAATGACCACGATTCACCCTATTGCTACTTTCAGCCTGGTAAAAGGCTTCTAATTCTACTGCTAAGCGAATAGATTCATCTAAATTAATGGGTCGTGATTGCTTAATTTTTAATCGCATTTCTGAATCAAACAATCCATCAATGAATTGATCTTTTGCTTATGTGTCGCGCACTTCACGAGGAGCTGTTGGGTATGCAATGTTAGATAGTCTCCTTACTGCTTGTCCCATTTCAGGCAAAGTTTCCGATGCTTTATGTTTCCGTTCACGAAATTGAACTCTGTACAGCTCTGTCTGACTAGTTGGGGCAAAACGTTCCTCAAGTGCATTAACAAGTGTCACAAAATTACTTCGCACATCTGTTGGTAGATCGCCTAATACTGCTTGCGCTTGGCCTCGAAGTGAAACTGCTAGATAAAGACCCTTCTGGTTTTCGGTCCAATTATTAACTAATGCAACCATATCAAAATGAGACTTGTAGTCTATCCATGAACTTATCCCGTCGTAGGTTGCCGGTTTGCACTTAACACCTTGATGATGGGGTTCACTATTTCGACACTGTTTGTCAATATCTGTTATCTCATTTTGAGTATTTACATTATGTTCACGCTTTTCGGCACACCTATTGTCACTTTTTACAATTAGTTTCTTACACTCAGAGGCAAAGTATCCTTTTCGGAAAAACTATCACTTTTACCCGGTACACTGTCAACAAAACGTACTTTCGGTTTTTCAGTCCTAAACACTACCGTATCTCTTGTTAAAACATTCTCCTCACTACTCATATCAACACCACTCGCTACTCCTGAATCTTTTTCACTTTGCGTAATAGTTGACTTAATCTTATCACTCTTAGGTGTTGAATGCATAAAGCTATGTTTCAAACTGCTTTCTAATCTTTCAATAACATTGTTTAGCTGTCCATTATTTGAATCAAATTGATTTTGTGCCATTTTATAATATTGAACAGTTCTCACCTTATGCAATTTTCTTCAACTTTAATTTTTATAATACTTCTTGTAACTCTATATCTACTTTAACAGTTAGAAAGAACAATCACAATTATCTATAAAATATTCACAACTGGATCAACCATATATATGTAATTACATTAACGATTTAAACACATGAAATCCCACCGCTTGCCACCAAATTTGTAACGTGAAACCGGACGATCAATGGATCCGTATCTGAATAAATCAGGATTTCAAGTGTTCAACCTTAATTTGCACCACAACAAGTCCTATTTAAAACAATTAACACACCCTTAAATGAATTCACAATGTCAAATATATAAGCTACACAATGCACATAAACTAAATTACAAGGTGAAGTTCCTCATTCACTTTGTATAAACACAATGCCTTATTATAGAATATATACACACAATGTCACTATGCAATCACTTTGCAACATGTATGAACCTGAGTATTCACAATGTCACTAATATATCACTATGCAACATGCATTAGACATTTTATTACACAATGTCACCAACGGATTACTATGCAACATGCATCAATTTATATCACACAAAACGTATAAACACATTATCACATATATACAACATCTATTAACAATATCCACACATTTGTAATATCACCTTTGAATATTCAATAAACCACTATAACACAGTGACACAATAACACTTGCACAATGCTTCAATCCACAAGGAATGTATATGAACACAGCTCAACTCACTAATTATCACTATGAATCCGAACAAAATGAATATATTCCAAACTGGTAAGATTTAAACACAGTGCACTTTCACTTAAACACTTCCACAATATAACAACTTGCAACACCAGCAAGATTTCACAATGTATTCTCACTAATACACGTCACAATGTAACAACTTGCAACACAAGCAAGTATACACCTTGTACTTTCACTGTACAATAACTTATTATATAAGTTCACTTTATAACACAATCACTATTCGAAATATTCACATATAAATCCAAACACTATAATTTATATCCTTTGAATCACTAAAGCCACTCTACTTACCAGTTGGAATATTTAATCCTAGTTAACTGTTCAATGGTCCACATAAAACTGTCAAAGTTTCTCTGTCTTGAGCTGCCTTATATACTACGATATGGAACGGTCCATTATACAAGAAGGGGTGAAAATCAAGACTATACCAAAATTAGGGGTGTTTTAAGTAATAGATGGTGCTCCAACAATGGAGAAACTTATATACATATAGAAACACAATTAACAGGGAAAAACAACTGGTGTCTCACATAAAAATAAATAAGCTATGACCGATTTTCGTTACAATAGCATACAGGTGTGCTCCATGAAGTAGAAGTTCAGTTTCACAGGTTCGAGCGCAATCAGTTCAATTAACACTGATCATAACACATTGTGTATTTAAAATAAAATTGAGAAAGGAAATGGGGAATGTGTCAAAGCGACAACAACCCGACCATAGAGCAGACATCAGCCAGAGCCCACCAATGGGTCTTCAATGTAGCGAGAAACTCCCGCACCCGTAGGCGTACTTCATCTGGCCCCTTAAAAATATGTATACTAGTACAGTGATAATGGATTTCATACTTAATATGTATTTTCATGTATCTTATATACTGAGTGCCAATGAAAACGCAACACTTTTGTTTTTAAAAAAAAACTTAAAATTTTTATTTTATTTATTTGAAAACTTTGTACAGTTGGTTTAAAATGACTTTAAAAAGACAATTGACGACAACTTTACGGTTGAGTGATTTTTGGAACAAATGCGAAGTAAGGATTATTTTGAACGGACATAAACCGAGTTCACCGCTTTTCAACATACGCACCATTTTCACGATTTTGTTATTTAAAGCTTGGCTAATGTCATGAATTTTCCCGCCCTTATTTTAAGGAAACTGCAATAAACATCTGAGTAAATCCCAGGACGGTCTGATAACCAGCGACATGCAGTTTTGGGCATGATCCAATGAATCCTTTCACTGCATACAATTACGAGAAGACTGAAGTTGAAGCCTCTACAATAACCCAAATCATCCACAAATTCAACCAAAATTGATCATTTAATGATAAGCAACATCCCGGGTACAAACACCAAGAAACGCTCAGCCAGACCGATACATTTGGTCTTAAACATATTCGATATTGACTCTGATGGGTGTACAAAGGTCACGAGAGTTCAATGGTGGTCACAATAGATCCTTTGGAGCAATTTCAGTAAAGCACCATTTGCGCAGAAATTGTCAAAGAGCACCAAAGTCTTTCCTTAGTGACATCTAAACGGCCGTAAGACGTAAATATCGGATTCTGTAGACCAAAAATCATTCATTGTGTACCAAAAACCGTCGGTGGCGGTTACATAGACATTTGGCACCCATCTTGGCCAAAAGTCATGTGTTTCGCCCGATTTTGGTCCGATCGAGCAAATTTCGCATCAGGTTGGACATGGTTTAGACGACGAAAACCACCACCAATAATCATAAAGTCAGGTTGAGTTTGATATGCGGGACAAGTGGAACAACATTCCTCGAGATCACATTAAACGTCCGGGATGATTAATTCCACGGCGCTGTCGAGATTGCGCTGCACAACGGTGTTGTAACATGTTTTGTTAGGACTGTAAGTTGATGATTCGACATTGAATGTTTCTTTTACCTATAGCGTCTAAAACATGACAATGCAACATTTTTGTTTGATATCGATCTATTGTTAGGATTGTTAATTTTCATAAACAATTTATTTTGAAAGATTATCATTTCTAATATAAATTTTATTTTTGAAAAACCAAGTGTTGCGTTTTCATTGGCACTCAGTATATCTCAGCTTAACACATAAATTGTTCTTTAAATGTACAATTATAATAAGAAATTACTTCTGATTAGTACCGACACCGGTATTTTTTTATTATTGACTTTCTCGCCCCTATCAGAAGATGAATGATTTTTCTTTTCCTTTCGTTCACTAGAGTATGTGTCAAACATGTTAAAAGTTTATAAATCCTATTTGATTTGATTTTTAGAAGTTAAAAATAAGCACGATTTTGATTAAACTGTGTAAAGTAGTTTGAAAACAATCAAAAGGGGAGAAATACTAGGAAAAGATATTTACAATGACTGTATTGCAATACACATTTCAAAAACTATTATTGATATATTAGGCTTCAGGAAAAGCAAACAGATTTATAGGCTTTGAGTTTTGAAGAAAAAAAATCCCTTGGTTCAACCCCAAATGCAGCTAATACTTGATATTTCAAAGTGTATTTATCAACTAAAAACATTAGTTACATCTATACAATGATCTTTTTTCCAAACGAGGCTCGCTGACGTCAAAATAAGACCAGTGGTTTGGCCTTGCTCCTTGATAGATAGTTCTAAATTTAAATTGATTCTACATCTTTGCTTTTATTATAAACCATGTATCAGTATATTTCATTTTGTTTTGCAGATAAAGTTTTTAAATCCTTAGATATTGATGAGATAGCAAACACACTGGTTTCAGGCGGAACAAAAGAAGAGTTCAGAAAAATATATCAAGAAAAAATTGAGAGTTGGAAAGTAAAAGACGTGAAATTTTGTATTACTGGAGGCTCGCGCACAGGAAAGTCGTCCTTTATAAATGCAATCACAGGATGTCAAAAAGGTCAAAAAGGATTTGCCACAGTATCTGTATATGGAGACACAACAAACAAGGCTGCCTGTTATACCCATCCTAAACATTCTAAATTCCAACTGTGGGATCTTCCTAGGTTTGGAACCGTACAACATAAGAGTGAGGGATATGTAAATGACATGGAATTTACAAAGTTCGACTACGTTTTAATTTTCTTCGATGTTATATCTGAAAATGATATCTGGCTGGCCAAGCAATTAAAAAGACTTATGAAATCATTTTGCTTTGTCCGATCTAAACTTGACCAAGATATAACAAATGAAATGCAACACGATTGCAATACTATTGCTTGTAACATTCGCACAAAGGCGCTCGGAGATTTGGAAAAAGAACAGATTTCAGGAGTGGATGTGTTTGTTATTTCAAGTGCAGATACAACAATTGGTAATTTTGAATCGCTTATAAATCATATGGAAAATAACCTTGATGAGGGAAAGTACGCGGCTGTTATTTACTCCTTAGCGTCAATTTCAAAGCCTGTCATAGGGGAAAAGTTCAAAGTTTTACATAAAAGAATCAGTATGATTGCTGTAGTATCGATGCTTTTTAAAGATGACAGAGAAATCACAACACATAGTAGATCAGACATTATCTTGACAAATCTGAAAAACGAAATCATGTTTTATATTAACACATTTGAACTGACGCCTCCTGTTGTCCAGAAGTTGATGGAACACTCTACATTTCAAATGAGAGACATTTTATGCCGAAGCGGTGAAGAGATAAAAAAAATTGTAAAAAACAGTTTAGAGTCGAAAAACGAGAAAATATTTTCCTTTCCTCAAATGCCATCCTTGTTTCGTGAATCAGAAATACTACTTAATACTATTCTCGTTGGTCTACAAAATGACGCACTGTATGTCTTTGGACAACTTCCGACATTTAAGGGAAAGGTTGTGGAACAAGAAAATATTTCAATTTCAAATGTTTAAGCTCTTTCAATGATTGTTCTTCGATTTGTCATTATCTGTTTAATTTTTAGCGCTAATTTTCTAGGGCAATTATGACATGACTTAACCCTATTACTGTTTCGTCGAACTCCTCTTGTTACTATGCTATGACATTGTGTCACTTTAGATATAAGTAATAATTGTTTTGTAGGATTACCTATTAATTATAGAATGAAGTCCCATATAACTGTGGAAAAAATCAATAAAAAAAAATGTAATTTTAATAAACTCGAATTCGTGAGCTGTTATTGAGATTCTTTTTAATTTATTTTCCCACCTCTGCATATAAATATCAACAGGTATCGTTATAGGCTCGGGTTTTGAGTTAATTGTTATGGGGTCGTACATGAAGCAGTAATCAATGAGAGCCGTGGTGTAGTGGTTAGTGCATCGGACTACTAGCACAAAGGTTCGATTCCCATCTGGGATGAACATTTCAGGAACTCAATTTTCGGCTCTCCCTTGACACCATTTGAGAGTATGGTCTTGAGGAAACGATGATAGTCCGTCGGAAGGGGACGATAAATGGCTGACCCGTCTTAAGAGAGAGAGCGATATCTCTTGCACGTAAAAGACACCCTTGTAGATTTCGAAAAAGAGTAGGCTAATGCCGCTACAAGGCAGCACTCGCACCCGCAAAGTGGAAAGGGATTAATATAATTTGCAAAACTTGTTTCCCAATCCACTATAAATAAATATGTTTAAACTAAACTATCAGACCATAAAAATGACTAAGTATTATTATAAAAAATCAATATACTAATAAATTAATAATTATAAACGTTTTATTTTCTAAAAGTTGCATTGCCCTGTTGTGTTTGTTACAATCATACGATTGTAAATAAATGATTATAAGCAAAATATAGATAATCACACACTAACAATATAATTTGTATCCTGTTAACGTCATTTGTTAATTTAATGTTAACTTCGTTTTAATTTAATTTTGTGTTAAGTTTAACATTTTACATAAAAATAAACGGATAATCAAAGTTGTATGAAGTTACATGACATTTTTCAATTGATTGTCGCAATGATTAGATATCATTAAACACTTGTTGGTAATGATACAGATCAGCTCCTAACAATTCGATAGCTAGAAAGCTACACTTCTTAGTATTATCATTACAAAAACAGAGTTTTCGTTCTTTTCCCCATTTAAATATATTACTTTTTAATGTATGATTTTGAGGTTATATTATCCCTAACAATAGGACCCACATCGGTAACGTTTCCGTATTTTCGTTTCTTTTTCAATAGATTCTGAAGTTAATTTGATGACCAATTATTCATTGAGGTCTTTTGGGAACATCACATCATACACCGATCGTTATTAAGTCGACTTTTAATAGACTGTTATCCGCCGACATACGGGATTTTTTTTTAAACCAGAAATCACACTTTCTTGTGTATAATCTTCAGGAAATTTAACTTTAAACCGGTATTAAATATTTTCTTTAATGTGTGTTAAAACTTAGATACTCAGTCAAGGCATATATGAAGGTCTGGGTCGATGTGGGCTTTTAAAAAATTAGAATAATAGAGACCTTTTTTCCTTTTAATTAAAACAAAATTAATACATAACTTACAGAACCACTTTTAATGAATGAGACATGAGTATTGTATGACATAAAAACATAAACATAAGCGCAGAAATTAAAAAAAAATGCATTGTATTGTTTAAATCATATCTTTCAATAAACATTTAATAGAACTTTTCTTTATCAATATTTAAATGATTTTGTTAGTTACAAAGTTTAATACTGCCAAAAGAAAAATAGAGTGACACATAAACGAAGCCGAATTTTCAGAAATAACTATTGACATATATTTCTATTATTCAAAACTATAGACCCATAAAACCAATCTACATCTACATATCTTCATAATGTACCTGCAGACTACAAGTACACGTATTAAGCAAAAGCGACTCAACTTTTGTTTTCTACAATAACATGAACGGCTTAAAGTGACCTCTTGTCCTCTTCTATTAATCAGAATGAAACTATAACTTGACTTGAAGCATTTGTTTCCCTTTCATGAATGTGACCTACCGAATTAGACTATTTACCGGATTTGTAATCACATAAGCAACACGACGGGTGCCACATGTGGAGCAAGATCTGCTTACCCTTCCGGAGCACCTGAGATCACCCCTAGTTTTTGGTGGGGTTCGTGTTGTTTATTCTTTACTTTTCTATGTTGTGTCGTGTGTACTATAGTTTTTTCTGTTTTTCTTTTTCATTTTTAGCCTTGCGTTGTCAGTTTGTTTTAGATTTATGAGTTTGACTGTCCCTTTGGTATCTTTCGTCCCTCTTTTTGTATACAACGCTTAAAAATTTAAATCATAATAAGCATACTGTTCTATGTCGGGAGCTTGTTATTCACTGATTGTTGTTTATTGGTGTGGTTCATATCTGTTTATCGTTTTGTTATAGTCATTTTGGGCCGTATAGTTTGCTGTTTGGTGTGAGCCAACGCTCCGTGATAAGGACCGTAATATAACCAATGATTGTTAACTTAGTCTTTTAATAAATTATGACTTGGGTGGAGAGTTGTCTCATTGGCACTCATATTGATTCTTCTGCTTTATATGTACCCAGTTTTATCTTTATTTGATCACAACTTCATGGTGAATTTCTAAGACTGAACACACCGTCATATTTCAATAACGAACAGTACATCTTGGGTGAGAACCGTACTCAATCATGATCAAACATAGTCATCTGTAAATAAATAAAAAAAAAAAAAAGTAACGTGTACGTGTATTCAGTTTTCAGTGGATTTGACTTGCTCTACGCTTTTACAATGATACCTTTTAAGAAACCACATACTTCATTGATGTTGGTGACACTAAAACTTCATCATAAACTATAACCAAAACATTTACAATAATCACGAGACGGACGGATGAACGGACGTAAAGACTTTTAAATATAACAACCATCTCTACCGTCAAACAGGGTAACAACATCAAAGTCGTGAATTGAGTTACATGTCAGTCTTGAGACTCAGAGTCAATCATCATAAACAAAATATTGAGATTATTAAACATAAAGTATAATGCATCAGTGCAAAAAGTACTTTTCTTATATTTGTTACAAGAAAACAGGTAAAACCATAGTATCAAAGTCTACATAAGTTCGATAGTTTCCTCGCTCTTTTGCCAAGTCTGTTTCAAACCGTTCCAATAAACTCTGATATAAAGTGGAGTCTTTCAACGCATTTGTTGGTAAACCAAGTGTCAGACGAAATAAACGTAACTTCTTTAGTATTCCTGTCAGGAGTTGATACAAATGTAGTGATGAATATTTCCATGTATTCTAGCCCCATTTCAGAAGAAACCTTATGCATTTCTCCATTCTGTCACTTCAAAAGGGAGACATTGAAGACCCGTACCATGTGTAAGGTCAAAGGATTTTGTGCGCACGATATATTTAATTTGTTCGCACAATATATTTATTTTGTGCGCAGAATATATTTAAGTTGTGCGCACAATATATTTAAGTCGTGCGCACAATATATTAAGTTGTGCGCACAATATATTTAAGTTGTGCGCACAATATATTTAAATTGTGCGCACAATATATTATTTTGTGAGCACAATATATTATTTTGTGCGCACACTATATTATTTTGTGCGCACAATTTATTTAAGTTGTGCGCACACTATATTTTATTTTCCTTGCATGTCCCTAGCAGGGCTCCGTAGGCTTATCATCATTAAGGACTTGTCTTACTAAACAAATCCTTGGCATCACAAGAGAGTAAAAAAAGAAAAAAAATGATACAATGAGAAGTACAAACAAAAATGTCAACTTCAATTAAACAGATCTAACTTAGAAAGAAGGATATTTGTATTGTAACCCGATGCAGTTTACAATGGAAAATGAGAATGTCTAGAAACATTTTCCTTGTCACATAAACGAAAGGTTTTATGTTATCCCTACAGCCACTTGCAAACCCATTTCTCAATTGGCAAGCATCACAGGAAGATATGATGTTCATTGAATAATACAACCTTCGACCAGAGCTTAAAGTCGGAAGCAAGAAATTATATAAAACCAATACCAAAACACAAAGATAATGTACATATACATGGCAGACATTTATGAGAATCAGCAAGAAATCATACATCAAACAAATCGCTGTCAACAGGACGTCAAATGACAGTTCATACTGTTCTTTATAAATGATCTTTTGCTTGATTTTCTGAACAAAAAAGTTAATGAGACCACAATATAAACAGGAAGAACTGAGCAAAATTTAGGAAAACATTTCAGTTTTGAAACAAGGTTAGAACGCGAAAATAGATAATTTGCTCCAATGGAAATGGACTAGTCTAAAGTAAGGAACAAGTGCTTTCCATTGGGTTCCCATTTCTCCTCAGTGTCAGTATCATGTTCACTATGTAAATTGCTATCTCTGATGATGGTCGTCCCTCTGATAGTGGTATCTGAAAATATACCACAAAGTTAACTGATTCAGTCTTAGACGGAATCTTACTTTCTTGAATTTTGTGAGATAAAAACACACGTTGGAAAACGGTTAAAATATCTGCTGATTGTAATAAGGTTTGATGACACTGTCCTTCGACTTTTTGGAAAATTTAGGCTTTTTGTTTTTAAGCATAGCTTTGTTGTAATTGAATTTTACTTTGATTTCGTTAGTATTTCTTTAGTTGTTATGTATAATATACAATTGAGAATAGAAATTAGGAATGTGTCAAACAGACAAAAACCCGACCATAGAACAGATAACAGCAGATGGTCCAACAAGTCTTTAATGCAGCAAGAAATTCCCGCACCCCAAGGTGTCCTTCAGCTGGCCCCTAAACAAATATATATCCTAGTTCAGTAATAATGAACGCCATACTAAACTCCATGTTGTACACAATTATAGAAAAATGTACATCATCGACCGATTATTTTGTTTTTTAAATAATGAGTGTTTTCGGAAAACAACAAACCAGTTAACTGAAAGTAAAAAATGTACCGGATCTTCTGGCAATGGCGATACTATCCACGCATATATCTTTTCAAAAAATCACACCTGTATCAAACCGAGACATCAATGTACTAAATACACGTATATCAAGTATAACATGTAAAACTAAATTTTATATTTTTTCATCAAATGACGTCAAAAATATATAAATCCCTTTGTAACCGTGACTGATATCGATTACTTGTCGTCATACAAATTGTTTGTTTTATAAAGCCTTTGCAAAAGTGACCGCATAGACATGGACCCAATTTTATATTGAAATATTGTCTTTAACATACTTTCATAGGAGGTTACAAAACTTTAAGGACAAAGAAACTTTTTATTTAATGAAATACTGCTGGACATTATTTATTATGAAATAGTATTAGTTAACAATAGTTCGATAGGTATGACACGGGTTATGTTTTCTAATATTTGTTATGATGGTATGATACTAAACCCCTCACGGGTAGGTTTGTGCCTGATATTCATATGATTAAGACATAGGTGTTGTCTGCTCTATGGTCGGGTTGTTGTCGCTTTGACACATTCCCCATTTCCTTTCTCAATTTTATAATCTTTCAATCGACACATCTCCTTTATACATCGTTTAACCAGATATATTTCTCTTTCAAATACACTTATAAAACACGGGTTGTATGTACGTATCTTTTCTAGTGTTTTCTTGTCCTTATTAAAGTTCATTTGTTGATGTTTAAATATTTTTGAACGACTGAACACAGGAGTGAATGAATGCAACAATTATATATACTGAAGACTTGGACTGTACAATGATAGTGTACGTATATCATGCTGATAATTATTCTAGCAGTAATTATATTAATTTAGGATGTAATGACAGGAATTCATGAGCTATACCTCAGGCTTTCTGAAAAAATATCAATGACAATGTAAACAGGAACGAAACATTGACAAGAATGATGCTCTCTTCTATGTTATAGTTATTTAGGTATGTGTGTTGCACAAGTTTCAAAAAAACTTAAGTTATAAAACTTTTTTTCAGGGCACAAACCCACATTAAAGAGACTTGTCTACTGCCATACCCATCCTATTTTCATGCACCATTTGCAAGCAAGAGACTGAATGGTTTGCAAAATTAAAAATCAGGACGGTGTCCAATTAAAACAAAAGAACTAAACTGGATGAATATTGTAGGAGAAATCTAGAGGAAAGTTTTGATTTAAGAAATTGGTTATCCTGAAAAGTCATTCATCCTAGCCTGCAAGAAGGAACTATAACTGTCCACCACCAACTGACGAGCTAATGTTGAGCTTCACATATGGAATTACTCAAATACCATCAATGTCTATGTTTTCAGCACAGATTTCACAAGTTATGACACAGCTGTGCTTTTTTATACCTGTTAAAGAGTTGTATACTAAATTTTATTTTTTTTATCAATAAATATATATTGTGTCATTTAAGAACTTGTATTTTGCCAAAAGATGTATACTAGTGAATGAAAGTGGTGCAGTTCATTTTACTTTGGTATATAGAATTGAATTACAATTGTTCATGTTATTGGAATGCTTATAAAAATAAGGAGATGTGGTAAAATGTATATGATATTAAGTGAGTTTATCAAGTAAAAGTGAATAAGAAATAGGTATAAGCAGTTACAGGTACTACTGTACAATCTCAAACAATGAGAAAAACTCATACCGTAAAGAGAATTTCATATTTACAAGTAAGTTTTGTTTTTGCGTTGAATAATTTTCTTCTATTGTTTTAATTGCAAATATGGGAAGTGGTTACGAACACCTATTACCCCCAAGGGTGACTGGGGTATAGAAATATGGTCACCTGGTCTTCTCCCGACCGGCAGTAAAATGCTTGCCGAAGTGGGGCGTCCGTTTGGCTGTGCGGGATGTATCAAGTTGGCAGTCACGTCCGGTCAGAAGGGGGACGTTAAATCCGATGCCTCGTGTAAAGAGAGTGCCACGCTCTTTGCACGTTAAGAACCCTTGCAACTACTCTTTGAGGGGTCCGTAGGTGGCCTGTTGCAAGGCAAAATGTCTGTCCCTATCCAATATACCCTCATTTTCCAGTGGCAGTCCAAATTTCCCCGACCATCATCCCAGGTGGCCTCTATTGAATCAACCTACCTATTGTATGTATTGTGAACTTGTTCTCGTCCTGAATATGCATGGAATATTTGCCACTGGACGTTAAGCAACCAACAATCAAATCAATCAATCCATTTACCAATACCCTATCCCCTAGAATTTGCGAGCTCTGGTATAGAAAACATGCCGGATAAAAGCTTGAAGCACAGCGTGTATCCCACCTTTGGCGATTTGTTGGCTGCCGATATGTTGTGTCTGTTTGTCAACCTTATGACTATAGTAACAATAAAGAAAATTAATACATAGCCTGTTTCAAAATGACCAATACTGATTTTATAACGCACCCCATATATCAACCAATCTATAAGAAGCCACATAGGGTTGATGTAAATTTTTCAGTCTGTGTGTGAATATATGGCTACTTTACTTCCACTCGTTACACTGAGTAAAACTCATATATATGCTAAGTATATAATAAAAAGTTATATGCAGGCCATAAAAACATCTGAAATACCATATTCTCATTATAAAAGTAACTTACGGAGATTATATTAATTGCTAAGGAACAAAAGCCTGATGCATGTATTTTCTAGACACTTTTATAGCAAACAAATATACAAATAAACTCGCGATCGCGAAATCTTCATTTCTGCATAATTTTGAAATTATCAATAAGAGATAGCTCCACAAAAGTGTTTTCCCCAATTGAAATACCTTTCACTTGCAAAAAGTGAAAAAAGGAACTTGAGTAAATTCATACATACTATTTTCCCATCTTTGATTACATTCTCAGATCTCTGTGGCACTGTTTCTGCTGCAAATGACTGGTGACTGTCAGAAATATCCACCTGGAAACACAGAAAATTATAATTGTTATATCAATTGTATATTGTGACGCCTTAGAGAGCATATACTCTGTTAGTGAAACATAAAATATACCTAATTAAAAATGACCATACACATGATAATGTTTGTTTGAGATGTATATAAAAGCAGCAAATTTCAATACGTTTGAATAAATACATGTTTTATAGTATTAAATTTAACAAGTATTTACATTTTGTCTCTCTCCTTCTGTTGGTCTGTTTGGCTTTCCTGGATAACGTCTTACTAACGGAGTAACATCGGATTCATTTAGGGCACTGGTATAATAAAAGCTATCATCAAAAAAGTTAGTAGCTGATGGCAAGTTTTCCTCATTCATTATTTCTAGATTGTTTTGTCTGTCATCAACAGCACATGTACCACTCTAGTTAATGTATTCCTATAAAATATTAAAACAACATAATGATTATGTCATCTTCATCTTCTCAGGAACATCTTTTTTTGCAGTCAAACAAGTTTTGAGTAAGATTATCATAATCTGGCACATTTTGAGAACGTAACAAGAAAATCACTATTGCTGGTGTTTTGTGGTTCATTATAATTGCTAGTTATTTAGAGTGGTTTAGTCTTTCATATAAATTACAAACACTATAAATACAGAGTAAATAGTAGACTATAATTGTTTTATTTTTCAAAAGTTTTGACTTGGAGGGAGAGTTTCATCCTTACTTGATCGTATTATTATTAGAGATAAATTCACAATGTCCACGCTGTCGATATGTCAATCTCCTTTCTCATCTATATCACTGGTTGAGGTGCATGTATCTGAGTCAGAGTTATAAATGTCATCCGGCTCTATGGTATTGCCCCCTGAAGCACCTTGACCGACACCCTTCTATTCCGTCTTAATATCAGACTCGGAGGCATCCTCCTGCAGAATCACCTCATTCACAGACTCGGGGACCTCTGGGACTACTGGGCCCAGCACAATTTCTCTTCAGCTTTCTTGATTTTCTTTTCCTGCGGGTCACATGTTTCAATGTTCTCCCTGGAGGTATAATCCAGGTAAGTTTATCGGGACAGATCGCTAGCTTCGTCTACTATTTTCTTTTGAGTACTCTGAAGGTGAATAAGAAAATATTCCCTTCGGAAAAATATACGGTCACGGTTTGGCTCGTTACGACCCACATACCTCACATTGCTGTTAAGTACAGCATTTATGTGTCTTTTTCAAATTTCTTCTACTAGCATATTTTGAGTCACAATAAGTACAAATCACTTCTGGCATTTTGTATAAAATATCAATAGCCTAAAATCTCTTAGGTTTGCTGATAGATTTGGTTCTCGTGTTTGTTGATGCGGAAATGGTCATGTGATTGCTAATTCGCGCGCTTTGTCGGACTGGTCGGGTACCTGATTCCGGGAATACCAAATTAGTCGGGCACGTATCAGAATGATTTTTGCCATCACTTGCCGAAACCGGTATTTTTTCAGGCGGACATATTTTTTCCTCCGATAATTCTTGGTAGATTTTCGCTCACAGAAATATTTTCATCATCGACATCAGCTGTTAATTTGGCTTAATCCGGGAATTGGTCAGCATTTGTATATCATGTCGCGGTTATTTTTACCATAAGAATAAATGGTCCACAGCTATGGCTATCTTTTTGTTGACTGGATTTTAAATTTCCTTTTTATACGACCGCAAACTTTGTCGTCGTCGTCTGCGTCGTCGTCGTCCGAATACTTTTAGTTTTCGCACTTTTACTTTCGTAAAAGTGAATAGAAATATATGAAATTTTAACACAAGGTTTATGACCATAAAAGGAAGGTTGGTATTGATTTTGGGAGTTTTGGTCCCAACGTTTTAGGAATTAGGGGCCAAAAAGGGCCCAAATAAGCATTTTCTTGGTTTTCGCACTATAACTTTAGTTTAAGTTTATAGAAATCTATGAAATTTTGACACAAGGTTTATGACCACAAAAGAAAGGTTGGGATTGATTTTGGGAGTTTTGGTTTCAACAGTTTAGGAATTAGGGGCAAAAAAAGGGCCCAAATAAGCATTATTATTGGTTTTCGCACAATAACTTTAGTCAAAGTGAATAGAAATCAATGAAATTTATACACAATGTTTATGACCACAAAAGGAAGATTGGTATTTATTTTGGGAGTTTAGGTCTCAACAGTTTAGGAATTAAGGGCCAAAAAGGGACTTAAATAAGCATTTTTCTTGGTTTTCGCACCATAACGTTAGTATAAGAAAATAGAAATCTATGAAATTTAAACACAAGGTTTATGACCATAAAAGGAAGGTTGGTATTGATTTTGGGAGTTTTGGTCCCAACGTTTTAGGAATTAGGGGCCAAAAAGGGCCTAAATACGCATTTTCTTGGTTTTCGCACTATAACTTTAGTTTAAGTTAAGAAATCTATGAAATTTTGACACAAGGTTTATGACCACAAAAGAAAGGTTGGGATTGATTTTGGGAGTTTTGGTTTCAACAGTTTAGGAATTAGGGGCCAAAAAGGGACCCAAATAAGCATTTTTCTTGGTTTTCGCACCATAACGTTAGTATAAGTAAATTGAAATCTATGAAATTTAAACACAAGGTTTATGACCATAAAAGGAAGGTTGGTATTGATTTTGGGAGTTTTGGTCCCAACAGTTAAGGAAAAAGGGGCCAAAAGGGTCCAAAATTAAACTTTGTTTGATTTCATCAAAATTGAATAATTGGGGTTCTTTGATATGCCGAATCTAACTGTGTATGTAGATTCTTAACTTTTGGTCATGTTTTCAAATTGGTCTACATTAAGGTCCAAAGGGTCCAAAATTTAACTTAGTTTGATTTTGACAAAAAATGAATCGGTTTGGTTCTTTGATATGTTGAATCTAAAAATGTACTTAGATTCTTGATTATTGGCCCAGTTTTCAAGTTGGTCCAAATCTGGGTCCAACATTAAACTTTATTTGATTTCATCAAAAATTGAATAAATGGGGTTCTTTGATATGCCAAATCTAACTGTGTATGTAGATTCTTCATTTTTGGTCCCGTTTTCAAATTGGCCTACATTAAGGTCCAAAGGGTCCAAAATGAAACTAAGTTTGATTTTAACAAAAAATAAATTCTTGGGCCTATTTGATATGCTGAATCTAAACATGTACTTAGATTTTTGATTATGGGCCCAGTTTTCAAGTTGGTCCAAATCAGGATCTAAAACTATTATATTAAGTATTGTGCAATAGCAAGTCTTTTCAATTGCACAGTATTGTGCAATGGCAAGAAATATCTAATTTCATAATATTGTGAAATGGCAAATTTTTTTTTCAATTAGAGTTATCTTTCTTTGTCCAGAATAGTAAGCAAGAAATATCTTATTGCAAGAATTTTTTTTAATTGGAGTTATCTTTCTTTGTCCAGAATCAACTTAAATCTTTGTTATATACAATATACAATGTATATTCACTTTTTACTACCAACTGATAAATTTAAATAATCTTTACCATTCAGTGATAACAAGCAGTTTTTTTACATCTTAATATTTTATGATGTATTTAAATGAGTAGTTATTGTTGCAAACTCCATTAGAATATTTTAATTGAGATTAGTTTTGGAATAAGGGAAAGGGGGATGTGATTAAAAAATTGGGTTCAATTTGAAATTTCATAAATAAAAAGAAAATTTCTTCAAACATTTTTTTGAGAGGATTAATATTCAACAGCATAGTGAATTGCTCTAAGAGAAAACAAAAATTTTAAGTTCATTAGAACACATTCATTCTGTGTCAGAAACCTATGCTGTGTCAACTATTTAATCACAATCCAAATTTAGAGCTGAATCCAGCTTGAATGTTGTGTCCATACTTGCCCCAACCGTTCAGGGTTCAACCTCTGCGGTCGTATAAAGCTACGCCCTGCGGAGCATCTGGTTTCTAATTCCTCTCAACATTTGTTCACTTCTTACTTTCATGTAATTGCTTCAAAATGTTTTTCTTGATTAAAACACAAGAACATGAAAATTAATTGAGAAAAAGATAACTCATATGATAATGACATACTATTTTTTTTAACTGATAGTGTATGCTACTTCCAATAAAGAAATATTTTGGAAAATATATGGAAACTAAAAGTTTTAAAAATGAGCATCTCCATAAAGTGATATTAAATTGAGAATCAATTGAATATATCAGAGAAACTCAGAACATTAGGTCTCAGAAGCAGGAAGGAAACCATGATATTTGTTGATACACAAACTTTGTCTTCAGGAGCATTAATATAAATAATGATGTCATCTTTAGTTATATAGCATATATCGCTGATTCATGCATGTACAATTATACGATATCACCAGTCTCTACATAAAGTACAAGAATCAGAAACTTTAAAACATTCTTTACAGTTGAGATATATTCTGTGCATTAATAAAACACTTTGCGTAATTGAAAACTCATAAATATTTCAATTTTTTAATTTATTAATGGCTAATTCTATATTTTCCTTCTTATGTGTTCATAATAGTGCTCAACATATTCTTCAAATGCACTATTTGGTTGTGCAGAAATAAGAAGTATGCAACAATGATAAAAGACAATCAGTTGTTAACTGAACTAACTAATTATGCATGCACTTTCATAGAGGATATACTAAGTTGTACATATTAAATGTCAATATCACTGTCTTTTATTTAACGAACGTACAATAAAATCAACGGTACCAATTTTGTTACAACAAGGGCAACTGCAAGTGTTGGGTCTTCTTTGAAGATCACGGGTGTTTCTTGGTCAGACATACACTGTGCATCCACTGGTTGCAACTATCCTCACACTGCACCCTTTTCTTCTGGCGACCGTTGGCATTGTCTTCTTCATACGAGGTCTTGCAGTATCTGCAGGTCGTAAGGGAAGTGTTTTCTGTCACTTCTTCAACTTAAACTATATGACTGATACTCGTGGTCTCTAGCAGGTCTATGGTTGTTTCAGACAAACTGGGGGGCTCGTCAATAGTAGCAAGGACTTTCAAAACTAAGTCGTTTTCCGTGGTGGCTATGGGATCTTGTCCATCAGAAGGTGTTGCATTAACAGTGACATGTGGTGGAGATAATGGCATTGATGTTTGGAGTCAACGGAGTTGGGGTGACATATTGTTAATCTACGTTTTTTTTTCTTTCTTATTTTTCTTTTTCTTCTTCCACACATATTTTGTCCGTTGTGTTACACGAAATCCTATGTTTGAAACTTCACTATATTGAGGACCCCCATGTAAAGTTGTGCACCTTTGTATGTATTTGATAAAAGATGGCCGCCGTTTCAATGGAAACCGCAAAAAATTAAAAAAAAATCAAAGTGTTCCAAACTGGAAGATACTCCACAGGAATGGTAACTGGCATGTGCTGATATGGAAACCATGGAAACAGCTCAAATATCTAAAATTCTAACTATTTTGTTACAAGACCCACTTGGATGAAACTTATTGAAAATACTACCCAGTATGCTAAGATGTCAAGACAATATTTGGAAAGTCCAAAATGGCCGCCGTTGTCATGGAAACTGGGGGCAAGTTTCACATTGACCCTATGGAAAAATGCACCAAAGTCAATGACACTGTATTGATATATATCATGACATGAGGCAATGAGATGTCTGCTTTTAAATTTTTTTAATTATCCACTGTAACCATGGAAACCGCAAAAATTGCAAAAAAATCAAAATGCTGCAAACCGGAGGAAACTTTACAGAAATGGTAACTGGCATGGAAAGAGATGCATTTTGCATTTACAAAATGGCCGCCGTAACCATGGAAACAGCAAAAATGTAAAAAAAAAAAAATGCTCTGAATTTAATGTAACTTTACAAAAATGATAATTTGCATGTAAAGGTGCACTCTTTCACTTTGGAATTTTCAAAATGACTCGCTCGCCTGGCAATTGGGGAACGAGGGTGCCATTCGTTATTGCTAGCAATTACAAATCTATTTTAATGATATTATTTTAAGAAAATAATATTGTACTTATAAAAGCCTTTTTTTGGTTTAGAAAGTGTTTTGCTGTACAAAAGTATCATAATATGAGGAAGGCGCTACCTTAAATGCCAGCTTTATAATGTCCTAGATATTGATTGGTTGTTGGTTGTTTAACCTTCAGTGGCAAATATTTCATGCATGTTCAGAACGAATGTCCAAGGCTACAATAACGTTTTGTTTATTTCTAAAATAAAATTATAAGTTCAGATGGAAAATGCTATTTTTCTTGAAAAAAATATTCTGATTCCCAAATTGATGAATAAAAAAGCATAGGACAAAAAAATATTTTGAATCCAGATCTTTGCCAAAAATGATTTTATCTTTCAGATATGCAAAATAAATTTAACTTTTATATATCTAAAAACATAAAAACTTCCCAAACCGCACATGTCAGTCTGTACACAGTATTTTTTTGGTGAAAATAAGACTGTATTTTCCAATGTGTTATGATAAACCTTAATACTAGTTTTCGATTTTGACTAAATAATTTTAAATGATAGCGCTGAAGGGCTTCGGTAAAAAAAAATCTGACTAGAATAAAAAAAAACATTTGTATTTCTGATCATCTTCAGTTTGTAAGTTCTACATCAATATCATGTACTATTAAATTCAGAGTCGGTTTTATGTCATTTCTTGCATATATTTTTTTTTGTTACATGTACATAATGTAGCTTACTTTTTAAGTTCTTATATGACAGCAAAAAAAAAATGGGAATGGAAATGGGAAATACAAGCATGTTAAAAAAAAAACACATTTGGTTTCAGACAATAACTTGAGTTAAGTAAATGGATTTCCTTGCAGGTTAAGAACCCTTGCAACAACTTTTTGAGGGGTCCGTAGGTGGCCTGTTGCAAGGCAAAATATCTGTCTCTAGCCATTATACCCTCATTTTCCAGTGGCAGTCCGAATTTCCCCGTCCATCATCCTCTATTATAACAACCTACCTATTGTACTTATTGTGATCTTGATCTCGTCCTGAATATGCATGAAATATTTGCCACTGGACGTTAAACAACCAACAATCAATCAATCTATCTTTCAATATATTATGTAAAGCAAAACAAGGAATAAGTAAAATATAAAAAGTTCCATATAAAAAAAACTGTCATAAAAAAAACCGCCCTTGCACATATAACAAACAAAATAAGTCTTCAGCTAATCTATAAATGTGCAGGTTCAACCACTTCGCTTTGCGAAACGCCTCGGCATGTGCACAGTTCTCCTCCATATGGCGTATGAAGCCATGCCAATCAACACTTCTTGGGTCGTAATGCGTGGATGTGGCGAAATTATAATCCCTTCTTACAGACGAATCTCCGACCTTACTTGATCGTATTGTTATTAGAGATAAATTCACTATTTCCACGCTGTCGATATTACTCTTAAATGAAATGTTTAATGATCACCAAAAAGTATACAGATTTTTAGATTAATAAGTGTGTAAAGTTTTAAGCAATAATCATTAATCGTTTATGAGATATTGCACAACATGTGACCCCCCCCCCCTTCTTTTTTACAAAAAAAAAAACTTGCATTACTCTAGAATAAAATTTTGAATCATCACCAAAAAGTAGACATTTCTTGGATTAATACAATTACGAGGGGTGTGAATTTTAAATCAATAATCGTTTTTGAGATATAATACGGCTTGAAAAATACACACCCCTGTTTTAGATAAAAAGTCCCGCAACTCATAATTTTAAATCCTACAACATGTACAATGTATTTTCCTCCAACAATATTAAGTTACATGACATATGGATAAGGGGTTCTCAAGTTTCTGTGCAACACGTGGACGCAGAACAGACAACCGGAAATTTGTAAACCATAATTTTGACGCGTATAAATATAAATGACAAGAAACAAATTTTATCATTCTTAAAGATTGTGAGGTACACATTATAATGCATTGTAACTGGTATTGAACTTTTAATCGTGCTCTGTCAGATCCTCAATGTCTATATCTGTGCAGGTACAATGATTTGTCATAACTCATTGTTTCACTGTCATTTGAAAGTTGTAAGTCACTAGCAAATGCTCCAAAATACAATTCTACATTTAATTTCATGCAGTTACCACACTGGCACACCATTTTACAACGGTCACAACATGAATGTCTATCAGATTCCTTCTTAGCAACTTCTGAAACTTCTTTTTCTGATATAAAATTCCTGAGCAAGTTCTGTCGTCTGCATCCGTCATTAAGTCTTACAAGATCTTTCACTTCTACGTCTAGAAATTTCATATGATTGTGGTTATATAAAATAAAAGCCACAGAATCACTCCCAACTCTTCCAACTTCTTGAACTAGGTCAACAATTATTCTTGGTGGACCGTAGAATAATACAGTTTTAATATTGACAATATCCACTCCCATTCCCAGTGCACTGGTTGCGATAACAATTTTGAGGACATGGTTAGATTTCTGCAGATCTGACAGTGTGAGGTTTTTGATCTGGTCAGTAGTTTCAGAATGAAATCTTGTATTTCAGTTGTTATAAATTTGCTCAATTTTGAAACATCTTCACTTTGAAAGTATCAATCAACCATCACATGGATGACTCAATCTGGCTTTTCAACTTTGTTCACAACTATATTGATGTTTGTTTTATAAGGTGATCAGGTAACTACGTACAAGTTTTCTGTTTGTAAGCAAAGTGCCTCCATCACAAGTTTTCGTATTTTTTTTTGGCGCAAACTACAATTTTAACATCAGTCCTAGTGTCTGCTGGTACGGTAATCTCTTCCTATACCCCGTTGGAAGCGCGACCATTCAGTCGTTGTGTTCCAAAATATTTTGTAATTATTGTGTCTGTTCACTTTTAAGTTCTTTAACTTTGTATTGAGGCAAGACTTCTGTTAGTGCATTGTCTAAGTAGTCTTTCCATTTCTGCGTCGTCGTCGCCATCTTCAAATTATTCCCGAGATAGCGTTCCTGAGAATGATTATGATTGGTCGATATAAATACTTTCTTGGGTCAAATATTACAAAATATAAGGTCACAAAAGTGAAAGAGAATGCGATAGTTGTTAGATTTCGTATGTAGTAACGTAGTATAACGAAATCGAAGATCGATATTTTTTATTTGTATCTGTAAATGAAAACACAAGTTCCACAACACTGCACGTGAAAAGAAGATATAACAAAAACACGTCAAATTGTGTGGAAAAAAAAGAATATATCACGAAAGCATTTGAAGTCTCATATCTTACAAATATTCATTATTTTCTTATTCGTGCCCTCAAACGCAAATAAAGTATTTATGAACAAAAACTCAAACACATATCTATAGGAAACAGCTCGCCTAGACGAGTGCAGCAAAGTTTTATTATATAATTCAACTGTCCTCAAATGACTTTGCCAGCACACTAAGACCGCTGCAGCATACATGTCTTACAAACATATCTACAATGAGAAATAATGAAATAGAATCTTTCATATCACAAAAACATAATTTCATAATGTTCTTTTAACATCTGCAGAAAAGCATAATGCATTTACAATATTATAAGCTTATACAAAAACAAGTAAACAGGGGGAGGGGGGGGGGGGAACTTCACTGCACTAAGACTGAGCTTCGAATGGTCAAGCTATGAAAATGTATTTTCAATGTTAACTTTTACCGCGACTGACCAGTCCGTGCTATCATACAAAGAACTTTAAACTCTTAACTTTGTTAAGGTGACTTATTGTTATGCTAAAATAATTTAAATATTATTGTAAACATAAACACATGTTCCCAACATAACAACAATGCCATGTGCTATCGATAGTTAATAAATACATTTATTTTCTTATTCGTGCCCTCAAACGCAAATAAAGTATTTATGAACAAAAACTCAAACACATATCTATGGGAAACAGCTCGCCTAGACGAGTGCAGCAAAGTTTCGAACAAAACAAAGGATGGGCCAAAAAAGGACGGATTGAAAATATATTAAACACCAAGATTTTTTGTAACTGACAACCTTTCTTCTAAATTTTAACATAGCCATCTTTAGCACGATCACTTTTCCATCTACCATGTTTTTTGAAAATTCTATCTTCAATTTTTGATGCGGCAGCTGCCGTAGCTCCGCCAGATCTCAAACTATGAAGACCAAATTTTGTCCTGTCTAAACCTAACTTATGAAGAGCGGACAATAAAATGTCTCTAGCAGAGGAATATGATATTTTTCCTGACTTACGACGTACATAACTGTTGTTACTTTTACAATAGCTTAAACCTCGGAATATATATTCCGTACTACTGTGAGAAATATTTGCCAGACTTAAATACCTGTGTAACATATTGACTGGACATGTAATGTTATAAGTCTTAGAAATGAGAACATCGTTACCCTCTCTGTATACATCTGTTTTACTCTTTTCAAGAAAAAGTTTCACATATGAATCGTAAAAAGTTATATTGTTTCTTTTCAGATTTGACAATTCTGAAAAACGTAAAAAACCAGAAAAACACAATAAGCACATACAAGCTATTCTCAAATCTTTTAAAGATGACTTTTCATTGCCATATAACAATACAATATGTTTCAAAATTTCCGGTGTAATTGGCTCTTTTTTGTTTACAGTGTGACCTATCAATCTCAAAGCACCTTCTTTGACAGATAAGACTAAATCTGATTTACATGGATCAGGTAACCCGGCGAGCCGATGAGCCCAACTAATAGCGTAAAACATTTCGTTAATCTTGCTATGTGACTTAGCAGATTCGGTTAAATCTATTAAATACAATGAAACATTAGTGTCAGAACCCGGTAAATAGCAAATTCCATTAAATACACACCATTTAGTCCAAGCTTCAAAAGCATATTTGTAGTTTTTTGTTGTATTCTCTGATCTAGAAGAAAGGCAAAACTGTGGCAACTTAGTTGACAACTGTGAAAGGTGACTGTTGAAAGAATTCTTTGGTAATGCTTCCCATCTACCAGTATGAAAAATAGCTGAAAAACGTATACATTGTAATACATATTAAAATAAGAATATTTATGTATGATGATAATCAATAAGCCCTGTCTACTATAATTTATATAGGACCATGCTTTCCTTAATCATACGAACAAGTGACTATGTCAGCTTAGTTAAAAACACATAAAAACGAATAACAATATTTAAGCCATGTCAACTATACTTCTGTAGGACCATGCTTTTCCATGACGATGACAGTAACCGTTCATGTCAGAATCAACAGTGAATACACATATAATTTTTAATCAATCTAAAAGCCTTGTCAACTATAATGTTATAGGACCATGCTCTTCTGCGGAGACCATAACAATATTCAAGCCATGTCAACTATACTTCTGTAGGACCATGCTTTTCCCTGACCATGGCAGCAACCAATCATGTCAGAATATACAATTGATACACACTTATCAACAAAATGTTCATTATAACAAAAATCTGTTGTATACAGTTTAGCATCAGGCTTTTGTTCTTATTGCCAACACTGACGAACTAAAACGTTCCGAACCGAAAATAGACTTTTCATTCGAACCTTGCATAAAAATGCCTTCTGTTTTTTGAAATTCTAAAACATCAACGACATAATCCTGATATATTATATCTTTCTTAAAAATATATGGCCAAAACGCTGCAGACGTCCATTTAGGGACAATCAATGTACCACTAGCCTTGCAAGCTATAACATGTTTGATAACTCTTAGAACCAAATAAATTGGAGGAACAAGCCAATTGTTCTCTTGAGACCAATCTTGTGTAAACGCGTCAATAGCTTCGGCAGTTGCATTCCAAAACAAGGAATTGTAACGAGGTAACTTAGCATTTAAATGACTAGCAAAGCGATCGATCGTATGTGGACCCCACATTTCATCTATAAATTTGAAAAATTCGGAGGTGACACCCCAATCTTCATGATCGACCATTTTACTAACATAATCAGCCAACGTGTTTTCAGAACGTGGAATCCATTGTACATGTATTGATATGCCTTGTTGAGAACACACAGAAAATATAGAATTTGCCAAATTTTGTAGCTCAAATTTCATGCTTCCAGATCTAATAATTCTTACACAATTTTGGTTGTCTGTGAACCATTTCAATGTTCTTCCTTTGAAAACATTTTTAAACGAAATCAGGGACTGCTCAATTGCCTTCATTTCTCTCCACGTAGAGCTCAGTTGCATTTCTGAACGATTCCACATTTGATGGAAAATCTTACTATTTACCTCAACTGTATAAGCACCACAAGCAACATTACTTGCATCTGAATACACCATTACCGTAGATTTGCTATAAAAATCTAGCTTTTTTACATTAACTCTCTTAATGTTATCAAGCCAAAACAGTAATTCGTCTTTAACTTGGACTGGTATTTCCATATTCAATACCGTATCCCAAGATACCCTGCTTTCAATACACATATAACTATATCTAGTTTTAAGTCTAGAAATATTGCCAATTACAGGGGACATAGATATAATTTTTCCCACTACCTGGGCTAATCGTCTAGCTGACAATGTGTTAAAATTAGTCAAAGCATCTGACAAGGAACGTATCAAGTCATTTATACGCCTATCAGGTATAGTAACACAAAATTCAATTGAATTCCAAATGATTCCGAGCCATTCTAGCTCCTGAACAGGTGTAAAAATAGATTTTTTCTCGTTAATCAAAAACCCGGCTAACAAAAGGCTTTTTCTAACAAAAATAGCATCTTTATTACATTCTTCAGAAGTAGGAGCCATGCCAAACCCATCGTCTAGATATAAAACTATCTTTATAGAATTTCTTCTCCAGTATTTCACCATTTCACGTAGACATTTTGAAAAAATAAAAGGAGCTGTTGATAAGCCAAAAGGTAAGACTGTAAAGCAGAAAAACTGCTGTTTCCACGAAAACCCTAAAAAGGTGTGCTGTTGGGGACAAATATCAAAATGATGATACCCCGATTTTAAATCAAACTTAAAAAGTGAGTAATCATTCGCAAAATATTGTATTGCAACTTTCCAGTCTTCAAACTTGAACTTGTCTTTCCTGACACTTTGATTCAAAATACTAAGATCTAATATTAACCTAGGCTTTGAAGATGAATTAAGTGCTACACTCAAAGGATTCACGACGAAGGGCTTAAAAGGGACCAACTTGGCGCACCCAGTATCTACTAATTCAGAAATAGCTTCATCAACAAATTTCTCATTCATAAATGCAGATTTGTTGTTCTTACTGTGCATCTGTTTAGGCGTTTCTAAAAAAGGTATAATGTAACCGCCTGTTATAGTGTTTATGACAAAATCACTAGCGCCAATAGTTTTCCAAAATTCGATATGTTTATTCAAACTCCCCTTTACACCGTGAAAAGTGCTATTATGTTCTGCATTTTCAAAAAACTTTACTTGTTCAAGAAAAACAGAATAATCATTAACATAGTTTTCATTATCCCATTTAGAAAAATGCGATTCACAATTTAAATACTTATCATTAAATACCGGTTTAAGATCGTTGGGCGCCTTGTCCTTGTGCGTTGTTTTGAAATGTCTGGGCCCTGTTAAGTGGGCAGTTCTTGCGCCAATGTCCAAACTGTTTACACTGGTGACACATGTCATACTGGGTCGGCTCACGCCTACCGTAGCCTGCACGAAAGGGCTGCGGAGGTTGAGAATAACGACTGTAAGACTGAGAATAATCAGGATTTGGCACAGTTTCAGCTGGTCTAGCATTTTGGTTTGCTCTGTTGTTACTGTTGTAAGGAGAAGGGCGGGGTTTGGTTCTCTCTTTGATTGACTTAACTGCACGACTTTCAGCTTGTCTAATCTTCTTTTCATCGTCAGAGTTATCAGCGATGGTATTAGACTCATATTCGCGCACTGTAGTCCAGCCCCCTGCAGAGCTGTCGGCGATCCTTATCGACTTATTCCTAGCTTTAACTTTAGTAATAAGCTCAGATACGATACTGTTAGTAGGAAAATCTAAAGAGGAGCCCTTCTTTTGAATTTTAAGGAGCCCGGTCAGAATTTCATCATTGAAATGATATTGAATACTGTTCCCTTCTTTCTTGAATTTAATACCGACTTCTTCTTTAAATTTACGTGACAAATTGTCTTGCTCGGAAGCCAAATCTGCTTTTAAATCAACAAGTTTATAATCTAAGTAATCACGGAACAAGTGAAAAGCATCTGCTATATCAGGATGTGGTGCAGGGGGCTGTGACTCACCTCTAGGTTGTGCATTAGTTGCGGCGTGGTCCGTATCAATATCCGACATAGCTTAAATACAATTAAGCCAACTTCACTGCACTAAGACTGAGCTTCGAATGGTCAAGCTATGAAAATGTATTTTCAATGTTAACTTTTACCGCGACTGACCAGTCCGTGCTATCATACAAAGAACTTTAAACTCTTAACTTTGTTAAGGTGACTTATTGTTATGCTAACATAATTTAAATATTATTGTAAACATAAACACATGTTCCCAACATAACAACAATGCCATGTGCTATCGATAGTTAATAAATACATACAGCTTAGGTGGAGATCCAATCAATGGAGAAATTAGGAATTAATCAAAATGACAAAAATTAAGGAACATGCTCTGAAAGATGTTTTATGAACAGAAAAGACAAACTGTATTTGCAAAATCTTATAAAGGAAGGCTGTTTCCGTATTGATGCGCTGGATACAATTTCCGATTTCATGCCAGATTTAATGTTTACTAGTTTGGAGAGAAATTATAAATAATTTTGATACATTACACACTTTCCTGGCGCAAGTTCCTTAACCCATATATTAAAGATCACAATTTGTTTGGCTGATGTACAATTTTGGAATTAATATTATATTAAGAATCTTCAATTGTGTTCAAATATTGCAAAGTTGAAATATTAGCTCCCCACAAAAATAACCACTTAAATGGTACATGTATATGAATTTATAAATACAATGCCAACTTTTTGATGTGTTCCATGGGATTTGAAAAAAAGGACGCAAAATGTACAACCCATAATTGTGTTGGTAAGAAGTCCAAGTCAATCTTCGGACGATTGCATACATATCTGTCTTCATAGAGTTAATATTATGGAGGAACTTATTGCTTACTGCAAAAAAAAAGCAAACATAATCACCTGAGTGTGCAGTAAAATTCGCGATTTTGTAAACACATTTTTCACATATATACCTAGTTTACAAGTGTTTTGATCACACATTAGAATTGAATGAACGTTAGGTGCTTAACGTCCAGTTGCAAATATGTCCTGCATGTTCAGGACCATTGCAACAGGTCTTGTTATAATATAGGCCATCTGCGGTGATGGTTGAAGAAATAAGAAACTGGTAAATGGGGATGTATTGGTTTAAGGACAGAAATTTTGAGTTGCAACAGAACACAAGGAAGAAAGATAAGAAGTTAGCAATATTCTTTAACTCTTCTTTCCGCTATATAGTTGATGTTCTTTCACTAAATAATTCAAAATTTGGTGACTATGTGGAACGCATCTATCCCGTTGAAATAGAGATAAAGGATATTACAGATACAGTTAAGTCGGCTTCATATCTTGACTTACATCTAGAAATTGACAATGAGGGTCGATTGAAAACAAAACTTTACGACAAAAGAGATGATTTCAGCTTTCCAATTGTGAACTTTCCATTTCTACGTAGCAACATTCAAGAAGCACCTGCATACGGGGTATATATCTCCCAATTGATACGATATTCCCGTGCTTGCATTTTATGATTTTCTTGATAGAGGGTTGCTGCTCATTAGGAAGCTACTAAACCAAGAGTTCCAAATGGTGAAGTTGAAACTCCCTTTCGTAAATTTTACGGACGCCATCACGAGTTGGTTGACCGCTATGGAATAACCGTTTCACAAATGATATCGGATATGTTCCTTACATCGTAACTACAATCCCCTTCCCTTTCATGAGTGTGATATACCGAATTAGACTTTTTACCGGATTAGTTATCACATAAGCAACACGACGGGTGCCACATGTGGAGCAGGATCTGCTTACCCTTCCGGAGCCCCTGAGATCACCCCTAGTTTTTGGTGGAGTTCGTGTTGTTTATTTTTAAGTTTTATGTTGTGTCGTGTGTACTATTGGTTTTTTTTCATTCTTTAGCCATAGCGTTGTCAGTATGTTTTAGATTGATGAGTTTGGCTGTCCCTTTAGTATCTTTCGTCCCTCTTTTACAACAATCAATAATTAAATTGCTGAAAAGATTGATTGATTGGTTGCTTTACGCCGCATTAGCACAAAAAGGCTATATCGCGGCGAGAGCTAATTCGAACATTTTTACAATTTAAAGCATATTTTTAAAATAAGACAAAAAGTCCTTCAATACACTAAAATTCTTGACTAAAGCAAATTGATTATATACAAATAAAAATCAACAGTAAAATAACGTGATAAAAATTAAAATCGATTAAAATATAATAACATTTTGATATTTTATAATAAATTCCAATTTCTTTTAAAAAAAGCAACAATATTTGTAAATGGAACATTATTAAATAAATCATACTTATTAAATTAATGACATTGAAATGCTTCTTACGAATATCAGCAAAGTCAATACAATTACTTAAAACATGTTTAATAGTATACTTGCAGTTGCAAGGAACACATTGTGGTTCATCTTCATTTTTTAAAAGATACTCGTGTGTTATTCTAGTATGACCAATACGACATCTAGTAATAACACACTGATCTTTTCTGCACATAATATTATCAAAAGGTTTGCCTAAATTAGGTTTAATTTCATGCAATTTATTATCGTCTTTTTTACTCCATTTATTTTTCAATATATTAAAAACATATTCTCTAATATTAGATTTAAAATCAGTATATGGTATATCACAGTTAGATAGAGGATCACCCAGGGCATTCTTTGCTGAAAAGAAGGACTAACTAAAGAACTTTAATAATCATATTTTGAATATAGTCAATTGTTAGAATTGTAATTGTTCCCCTCCAACCAATTAATATGATGATAATTTAACAAAATCAGCTGAGTATTAGTGATGAAGTATGGGTGATCAATTACATCAGATGCTTACTTTTGCTATTTATTTTGACTTTCTTTTTCTGCTTTATTTTATTGTTAAGTGGTCCTCATGTTTACTTGTGTGTTTTTTCTTCTTAAAATTGAGTGTTGGTTATATCGCGGCGAGAGCTAATTTGAATATTTTCACAATTTAAAGCATAATTTTAAAATTAGAAAAAAAGTCCTTTCATTAAAAAAACCAAAGTCAAATAATTATGTTTGTGAAACAAGATGGTTGGATATCATAGTGTGACGAATTTGAACTATCCATGGATCAGAACGTTAACCTCTATTTGCACTTTATCAAGAGACGACAGAACAATACATCATGTACAAGCTTTGTGTGAAACATCAATCAGGTACTTATATAGGAAATGAGAACGGTGTGTGAATAACTGTTATAAAATTGCTTGTGGACAACTGTTACAAACTTTTCAGTGTGTCCACTAATTGAAATTTATTTATCTTTACCTTTAAACTCTTGCCTTTTTCCCTGAATTCTTTCATGGTACTTGTGCCATTCACCAGCTGCTGTAGAGCAAAGCGCACAGGTCGCTCTTCTTTGAAGCCAACAATTGACTGGAACAGGCCTCCTGTCAGTTGAGTTGTCTTGATAAAGACCTCACTATCCATTCACCAGCTGCTGTAGAGCAAAGCGCACAGGTCGCTTTTCTTTGAAGCCAACAAATGACTGGAACACCCTCCTGTCAGTTGAGGTGTCTTGAAAGAGTACCTCACCATCCCTTGGGTCATGCTATCTTCTAAATCTTTAACGATGTCAAAACAAGACTGTGGCAGTGTGGCTACATACAACATCTCTCTGAAGGTCCCTCCAAACACCATCCTATGAAAATATTAAGAAAATTAAAAATATTTTGGGCAACCTTTAAACTTTTTATAGATAAAAATGATTACTTACATTCTATAACATATACAATATCAATCATTCATTTTTTTAACCCACAAAGAACTAAATATGTGATGTTTTTTTCAAATTGACAAGTAAAGTCTGAAAATCATCAATTTGAACAAACATTGCATTGCGTGGCTCAGATTATTTTATTTATTGTTGCTTGTATGAAGAGGAAAATTATGAAAAAAAGTTTATTAAAAAGTGAATGCAAACAATTATAGACAACATTTGGAAAATAATTAATAGCAAATAAAAACAAATGTTTTCTAAAAAAAAAATATTGTTTTGGTAACCTAACTTTATATTTTAAAGTAATTATCTCTTCCCAAAAGGTATATTTTGATTGATTGATCGTTGGTTGCTTAACGTCAAGTGGCAAATATGTCATGCATATTCAGGACGAGAACAAGTTCACAATAAGTACAATATGTAGGTTGGCTTAATAGAGGCCATCTAGGATGATGGTCGGGGAAATTTGGACTGCCACTGGAAATTGAGGGTATATTGGATAAAGACTGAAATTTAGCCTTGCAACAGGCCACCTACGGACCCATCAAAGAGTTGTTGCAAGGGTTCTTAACTTGCAAAGAGCGTGGCACTCTCTGTACACGACGCATCGGATTTAACGTCCCCCTTCTGACCGGACGTGACTGCGTGATACATCCCGCACAGCCAAACGGACACCCCACTTCGGCAAGCGTTTTACTGCCGGTATATTTTGAAAAAATCAGTTAAACAGTAAGAATTCATAAATCTTTTCTCTTCTAATTCAATTAATTGAATACCTCTGATTCTTCTCATTAAGTAATTGAGTTGAGTCTTTATAAAAAAATATGCAATAGTATGATCACAATGAAAATTTAATACTCGTGCATGCACGTTTCATCTACATGTATTCCATCATTTTGCAAATCCTGTCAGTATATATACATTTTTTTTTTGAATAAAGTTCAAATAGCTAATTATAAACACCATTTGCTGTATAACTACATTCACTCAATGTTAAAAATTTATTTAACTCATTCTTCATTTGCTAATGTACTCTATTTCATTGGTCTTTGTGCACTTATCGTAGTGGTTTGGCTTTTACAGTTAGTCTTTTGTTCCATTTTGAGCTTAATTTGACGGGCAGTTGAATGACCACGAACTGTCAGAAATAAATCTAATACATTTCTATTATATGTACTCTTTGTAGTCTGGTGTTGTACAAAGTTGATCCCAATAATAATGTGTCATGTAATTGTCTGAGATGGTCTTAGTTAATGTTACAATGTCCAGGGAGTTGGCTGAAATGCAGTTTAAGTTGCCACATTTTCGCTATATATTTTCAAAACTCTCCGACGAGGAGGTACAAGTTGTCACTAGGAACCTTCAAGCCACCACGATTCAGTTTTTCAGTCCATTTTGAGTACTTGGTAACAAATGTTTTAGTTGAAGTTGTGTCTTTGCAGATAAGTTCTGATAATTGTTCAGACTCTTTCTTCAAAGCTGAAATAATGTAACCGGACAAGTAATAGAGAATAGACGGATCAGTTTCTGATATGCTGGTTGGTTCTTTGGATTTTCTGGTATAAAGTGTGGCTCTTGGTTTGATTAGCTCTTTGAAGATGCGGTCTTGTAGCAATGCAATAAAGGGTTTAATTGGCATACTGTGATCTTTTTTTTAGAATTAATTTATGTGGTCAATAAATTAATAAGAAGAGACTGGATGCTGTCTAGGCAAGTCATGCTGTAATAACCACTGAATAGCTGTTCATTTACTCTCAATGCACAATTTGATGAACCTTCTGATGAGCTAATAACCCTTTAAAAGATTGACTTAATGTGCTTATGATTGAAGCACTAAGCTCTTGCTTGTCTTTTAAGATTGTAGCAAGTTTGATCATGGTTTTGCCTTTAATAGACGATCAACTATTGCGGAACGGGCAGCCGATGATCGATTCTAGGGCACTTGTGAAAGAGTCGGACAGTATCTTGTCGAATTCTTGGTCACTTAATGAAAATTTAGTCTGAGTTAGGATTGAGTTGCTAGTCTTGCTTACTCTGCATTAACTAACTGAAAGAAAATAAAAATGCCGTTAATAATGTATATAGTTATGACATATATCATTTCAGAGACAAATCAGGTTTGAGAATTTACTGGATTTGTTTATGTGTGTTCCGTTTCAAACAGTGCTTTATGCGCGGACAAATTCCAGGGATTCAAATGACCAACTTTTATCTCCTTTTCATAAGTCTGTTTTAATCGTCTTTGCATTTTGTATTTAAATTTGTACATATTCCTCATGTATTGTTCTAGTATATACGTTTGCCTGATTCATTGTATTGAGATTTGTACATAATTATTCAATGTTGAAAAATAATGTATTATTTATTTTTAAACCTAATTAATGTCTTAATATTATTATACATAAAAATAATGAAAGTAATGGACCGAAGCACAAAAGTTCATTTTGGAAGACTTCAACAGCACCAAAAACCCAGCTCAATATATAAATGTCCATTTCTAGCTAACAAGGAATTAATTTTGCAGTATTGATAATATTGTCATATCCTATCAAATTATTATTGTCCTTGGTGAAATATGCAAAATCTTAGAATTACTCGGATGGTTTTGCTTACAAAAGTTGCAATAGCCGGAACACCATGAGCGATGTAATTACATACTATACTTAAAACATTAACCTGTATTTAATACCGTTAATTGCCACAGTTTTCATAATTATGATTGCCTTGGTTTTTGGTTAACTGCCTATAGTGCTTACAGGGCTTTGATTATGTAACATTAATATTCACTCAAAATTGCATTCCTACATATTATTAAAGATATTAAGTTAAATAAAATCTTCAACCTTTGAGAAAGATAAATTTGTAAATAAAAACTTTACTTGAAACTACTTCATATAATAAATAAAACATAATCTGGATAAACCAGTAAAACACATAGTATAATGACAAAACTATATTGAACTTCTAAAAATCTAAGAGATTATTTAAGATTATTTTATAATATAGTAATAACACATCAATGATTTGATGCCGAAAAAGTTAAAATCTCATTTAAAACAATACAATATAACAATATAATAGGGATATAGTTTATGTATGAATTTTTATTTGAGAGAAATAATTTTTCATATAAAAAACTTTAAAATTAATATAAATACTATTTAAAATAAGTTAAATGAGAAAAAAAAATGTTAATCAATTAAAAAAACATATATATAACAGAGGAAAAAAAACGAAAAAAAAAAGGACTACATCCAAAAAAAAGTATAAATACTTACTTTAATTATCAAACATGCTAATTTACAAATTTGATCACATTAATTTACATTTGAACACCAGTGTAATTACAGAGAAATAGAAATACCAACATTGTGAAAAAATAATTGCTCAATTACTCAAATGAATATACAACACACTACTTTATTGTTTTACCAATTCCTTCTGCGGATTTCTGTTATTTTCAATATTTGGTTGTGCATGAATCTGATCTTGATTATTCACAATTAATGATTCTATAATTTGTCGTAATATTCTTATCCCTTTAGGTAATCCAATGACATTTGATTACATCCGACTCGGAAAAACGTCCTTGATGCTTCAATTTGTTGCATTTCCTCATTTAAAGTCAATATTTGAATGATGGAATTTGTTAAAATTATTAATTCCTTAAGGATTATGTACCCTTGTGTTGCTTCAAGGCTAAACCTATGGAAATTTTATAGAAAATCCACAGCCTTTATCCTTGTTCTATCATATTCGCCAATTTAATGACCGATAGATATAGGATTATTGCATGCAGTGCTATCATTGAATTCCTTAAAGACAAGTTTATTAATGTAGTTATTGGTTAGAACAAATAAAACTATGGACCAAATCGAGTACACCTTTTATCGTCTTTAGAGACTCAGCACAAGGTGTTTTGGAATTTACAGGTTGTTTAGAACTTTTTTGCAAAAAATAACACTTGCACATCATAGAAAAGCAAGTGAGTAATCTATGTTTCAAATTTTATAACAAAAATCTTTGTATTAAAGGCTGTGAATTTTCTATAAAAATCTTGATTTATTTGTACTCTGTTTCTATCAAATGCAATGCAACAGTAAATGATAATGCTTTGCAATAAGTTTCCCCCTATATTTATAAATGTTCAATACAATATATGTAATAGTTTTACTTTTTATTCTACAGTGTAAAAAAAAAAAGCTGATAGAAATCAGCTCAGACTAAGATAATAAGAAAGATGATGTAAGTGTTAGAAATAATCCTTGCATGTTTAATCTTTTAAGAGAAAGGGAATTATCAGGAAGGATGAAAAAACTTCTAATTAGATGAAGAAAAAAAAGGTATATAAACTTTGTTATGAATAAAGTCATTGTTATTAATAACACCTGAAGTTTAATCATGATGTAATTAATATGTCATTCATCAACATCTACGAAGATTCATATCATTTCTAGAAATGTTAAAATAATCTTGTAACGTGACTGAGATATGGAATGAAAATTCATGTATGCAAATTTTTTTATTGGGTTAACTGTTGACATTTTAATCAAATGAACGTAAACTTACTGTACACATTTTCCAATCTATCATCATCAGATCATGATTTAATTCATCACACAAATTCATTGATTTTTCTAACATGATGGTTACATGGTTAGTAAATACAACATCTTCTAGCTGTGCTTCAGTCTTTATGTTGTTGAAACGAATGTTTTCTATATCATCTGTCACCTCTCCCCGAAATCTCTCTTCTGTTTCCCTCGAACAATCTAACAAATCTTCCACTCTGTAACAAGATGATATATGTATATCACCTTCCACAATCATTACACTCCCTACGCAAAACAACAAACACAAAATCAAAGTAGCAGCCATTTTTTCTTCTTTTTTTCTCGATAACGTATAATATCACGTGATTAAATATTTAAGTATAGTGTTGATTTTGGTAAAGTGATGATTTTAATTATTAAATAATTATTTTCTATTTTCTTTTTCAGAATATGGAAGTTGATTATAACACTACTAAAAGAAAAAAGAAAACATCAAAAAAAATCAAAAGAATATAAATGTCGTAGAAGAAAACCCGGAACTTGTGTGCTATGTACATATGGACTTAATTTGACTGTATAGATGTATTTTATGAGACTTAGATAAAATCTTTTCTATTAATAAATTATAAAAACACATATAAATTATTCTTTTGTTTTTTCTTATTTAATGATATAGTGGGAGTGTGTGGTTTTGCGTTTTTGTTTTTTTGTTTTTTTAAGTAAAGTTTCACATAAGAACTAAGAAAAATTAAAAAGATGTAAATATTTACACTCCTTAATAAAAAAAAAATGTTTTTTTTCCCCTTTCTTTATCTGTGAAATCAAGGATAAGTGAAACTTTACTTTAAGTTATACAGCGTTAACAATATTACTAAGAAAGAGTTAAAAGTAAACATATTATTAAAAGTATCTTATTTCTAAGTGTAGTTTTCTTTTTTTACATTTTCTTTACAATATAAATGTTCAATACAATATAGGTAATAGTTTTACTTTTTATTCTACAGTGTAAAAAAAGAAAGCTGATAGAAATGAGCTCAGACGAAGATAATAAGAAAGATGATGTAAGTGTTAGAAATAATCCTTGCATGTTTAATCTTTTAAGAGAAAGGGAATTATCAGGAAGGATGAAAACACTTCTAATTAGATGAAGAACTAGAGGCTCTAAAGAGCCTGTGTCGCTCACCTTGGTCTATGTGAATATTAAACAAAGGAAGCAGATGGATTCATGACAAAATTGTGTTTTGGTGATGGTGATGTGTTTGTCAATCTTACTTTACTAAACAGTCTTGCTGCTTACAACTATCTCTATCTATAATGAACTTGGCCCAGTAGTTTCAGTGGAAAATGTTAATAAAAATTTACAAATTTTATGAAAATTGTTAAAAATTTACTATAAAGGACAATAACTCCTAAGGGGGTCAATTGACCATTTCGGTCATGTTAACTTATTTGTTAATCTTACTTTGTTGAACATTATTGCTGTTTACAGTTTATCTCTATCTATAATAATATTCAAGATAATAACCAAAAACAGCAAAATTTCCTTAAGATTACTGATTCAGGGGCAGCAACCAAACAACGGGTTGTCAGATTCATCTAAAAATTGTACAGCAGATAGTTATAGATCAGATAAACAATATTACCCCATGTCAGATTTGCTCTAAATGCATTGGTTTTTGAGTTATAAGCCAAAAACTGCATTTTACCTCTATTTTCTATTTTTTGCTGTGGAGGCCATTTTGATTTGATGGCCAGGTCACCCGACACATTTTTTTAACTAAATACTCCAAAAATTATTGTTGCTAAGTTTGGATGAATTTGGCCCAGTAGTTTCAGAGAAGAAGATTTTTGTAAAAGATAACTAAGATTTGCGAAAAATGGTTAAAAATTGACTATAAAGGGCAATAACTCCTAAAGGGGTCAACTGACCATTTCGGTTTTGACTTATTTGTTAATCTTACTTTGCTTAACATTATTGCTGTTTACAGTTTATCTCTATCTATAATAATATTCAAGATAATAACCAAAAACAGCAAAATTTCCTTAAAATTACAAATTCAGGGGCAGCAACCCAACAACGGGTTGTCCGATTCGTCTGAAAATTTCCGAGTAGATAGATCTTGACCTGATTAACAATTTTACCCCATGTCAGATTTGCTCTAAATGCTTTGGTTTTTGAGTTATAAGCCAAAAACTGCATTTTACCCCTATGTTCTATTTTAAGCCGTGGCGACCATCTTGGTTGGTTGACCGGGTGAGGCCACACATTTTTTAAACTAGATACCCCAATGATGATTGTGGCCAAGTTTGGTTTTATTTGGCCCAGTAGTTTCAGAGAAGATTTTTGTAAAAGCTAACGACGACGACGGACGACGACGACAGACGACGACGACGACGGACGCCGGACGCCGAGTGATAGGAAAAGCTCACTTGGCCCTTCGGCTTTTTTATGAAGAAAGTCATTGTTATTGATAACGCCTGAAGTTTAATCATGATGTAATTAATATGTCATTCATCAACATCTACGAAGATTCATATCATTTCTAGAAATGTTAAAATAATCTTGTCACGTGACTGAGATATGGAATGAATATTCATGTATGCAAATTTTTTTATTGGGTTAACTATTGCCATTTTAATCAAATGAACGTAAACTTACTGTACACATTTTCCCCATCTATCATCATCAGATAATGATTTAATTCACCACACAAATTCATTGATTTTTCTAACATGATGGTTACATGGTTAGTAAATACAACATCTTCTAGCTGTGCTTTAGACTTTATGTTGTTGAAACGAATGTTTTCTATATCATCTGTCACCTCTCCCCGAAATCTCTCTTCTGTTTCCCTCGAACAATCTAACAAATCTTCCACTCTGTAACAAGATGATATATGAATATCACATTCCACAATCATTACACTCCCTACACAAAACAACAAACACAAAATCAAAGTAGCAGCCATTTTTTCTTCCTTTTTTTCTCGATAACGTATAATATCACGTGATTAAATATTTTAGTATAGTGTTGATTTTGGTAAAGTGATGATTTTAATTATTAAATAATTATTTTCTCTTTTCTTTTTCAGAATATGGAAGTGGATTATAACACTACTAATAGAAAAAATAAAACTTCAAAAAAAATCAATAGAATATAAATGTCGTAGAAGAAATCCCGGAACTTGTGTGCTATGTACATATGGACTTAATTTGATTGTATAGATGTATTTTATGAGACTTAGATAAAATCTTTTCTATTAATAAATTATAAAAACACATATAAATTATTCTTTTGATTTTTCTTATTTGCGTTTGTTTTTGTTTTTTTAAGTAAAGTTTCACATAAGAACTAAGAAAAATTAAAAAGATGTAAATATTTACACTCCTTAATAAAAAAAAATGGTTTTTTTTTTCCTTACTTTATCTGTGAAATCAAGGATAAGTGAAACTTTACTTTAAGTTATATAGTGTTCACAATATTACTAAGAAAGAGTTAAAAGTAAACATATTTTTAAAAGTATCTTATTTCTAAGTGTAGTTTTCTTTTTTACATTTTCTTTACAATATAAATGTTCAATACAATATAGGTAATATTTTACTTTTTATTCTAGTGTAAAAAAAAGAAAGCTGATGGAAATCAGCTCAAACGATTGATTGATTGATTGTTGGTTGCTTAACGTCCAGTGGCAAATATTTCATGCATATTCAGGACGAGAACAAGTTAAACAATAAATACAATAGGTAAGTTGTTGTAATAAAGGCCATCTAGGATGATGGTCGGGTAAATTTGGACTGCCACTGTTAAATGAGGGTATATTGGATAGGGACAGAAATTTTGCCTTGCAACAGGCCACCTACGGACCCCTCAAAGAGTTGTTGCAAGGGTTCTTAACGTGCAATTCAATATTTTATCCTAAATATTTGTTGTTTTTTAAGGTGTTTCGGTTAAGGTTTAACTACCAAGGATTTTCCTCATCAGGTATCCCAAGCCTCTAACTAATAAAATAATCAGTTTCAAAGTAAAGTTCAAAGCATCCATACGCATAGAATTTAAAAATTCTGCATACCGGGATACGACACCTGGTAACTTTGTATTGATGTATTGTATTCTAAATTAAATCAGTTTATGATTTGATATAACTATTGTCTTTTATGTTGTGATTTATCCTATAACTTGGTTTATCCTATAACTTGGAGGATGTAAGTAGATCCTTCAAGTTTTTGTGTCTTTTATATGCTATGATCGGAGGTTTTGGAAACATGGTTTTTGTGCTATCATTTTGTTCAATTAGGTGCCAATGTTTTTTAATTGCTTTATTTAGTCAATTGAAGGAAGGATTAAATTTGGTGGCTAAAACTAATGGAGGCATGGCTCTTTTGTTTTTAAGCTTGTACCTTAGACAATCTTTTCTTTCCTTATGAAGTGCATTTGTTATAATGGGGTTGATATCTTTTTCCGAGTATCCCCTTTGGAGAAGTTTTGTTTTAAAAGTTTCAATTTCTTTTAGTGTATCTTTTTTGTTATTTGATGATCTCATAAAACGCAATATTTCCGCAGTAATAAATCCATTGAACACCGATGATGGGTGAGCTGACGTTCGTTCAAGATACTGAAAGTTATCAGTAGGTTTACGGTATAGTTTTACGTCTAATATATTATGATTAAGGAATCTGTTTCCTTTAAAAATTGTGACGTCAAGGAATTGAATGCTAGATTGTTATATTTCATGCGTAAATTTTATCAACGGGTGCATATTATTAGCAATGTTAAATAATTCAGTAAGATTATCTTGACTAGAATTAAAAAGAATGAATCCATCATCTCTGTATATAGATAACAGTGCTAAGTTATCTTTAAAAGGAAATATATCAAGAATATTCGTTATAATCTCGAACATTCTTAAATCAGCCAGGGATGGGCTCATTGGGGCTCCCATTGGGATTCCACATGTCTGTCTGAATATCAAGTTATTAAATTCAAATTCATTATTGCATAGAATGAATTGAAGTATTCGTAAGAAGTCCTTTTTTGGTGGTAGAGGTATTTCATGTTTATTACGACATATTTTGTACCATGCTCTGTCAACTGCTTGCAGTATTTCATCGTGAGTTAAGGAATTGTACATACTAGTAATATCAAAAGTGCACATAATTATGTCATCCGGTGCCCTTATTTGTTCTATTTTGTTGATAAATGAGGTCGTGTCCTGTGTATAAGTCCATAATTGGCTAACTACCGGTTTTAGGAAGTGGTCTATAAATTGATCATTTTTTTCAATTGGACTATTGCATAATGATACAATTGGTCTCCCAGGAATATCTATATTTTTAAGGAAATCTTTGTTAGTTTTGATTTTTTCTCTATCTTCATGGTTAATTTTGTGAATTTTTGGCAACATATAGAGTCGTCCCACTCGTATATTGGCATTATTGGCTAGGTATTTATATGTTATATCGTCGATATATTCTTTCTTGTGTAGTTGTTTGATCATTTTTTTAATAGTTTCGGATATTTTGTTCGTATTAAATTCATGAATTTGCTCATAGCATATACTGTTGTTCAGGAAATTCAGTGTTTGTTTAATATATAGATTTTTATCCAGAACAACAGTAGATGAATTTTTGTCAGCTTTCTTAATAATTATATTATTATTTGAAGGTAAGGTTTTGAGTGCCGCTCTCTCATGTTTAGAAAGATTATTTCTAACTTTGTTTATTTTAAGTCTGCATATTTCCATCTTTGTGGCAAATAAATAATTTTCTATTGTGTTATTTGCTAAAGAGGGTTTAAATCCCGATTTGATTCTAAAAGGATGATTGGTGTCCGCATTAGTTTTATCACTAAAGTGATATTTGCATCGCATTTTTCTACCTAGTTCGTCAAAATCTATATTTTACATCTGGACTGGAAATAAATTTTAATCCCTTTGCAAGAACTAATATTTCATAGTTTGTGAGATTCTCACGTGAAAACACTTCTTTATAGTTTAAAGCTTTTTTTACATTTTCATGAAAGTGTTTTGTGCGTTTAAGATGGCCTTTGTTATTATTATGTATACGGAGTTTACTTTTGTATTTTATTAATCGTTTTTTCTTATCCCTTTTTCTGAGAGAACTTTTTCTATTACTCATAGTAATTTATTTGTATAAAATTTTTTTGTGACAAAACTATTTTGTTTGTTTGTATAATTATTTCAACTCTAATTGAGAGATGAAATGAATATATATGAAATTCAACTCTATTTGAGAGATGAAATGTATTTTATTAATTCTACTCTATTTGAGAGATGAATTGATTTGTATTTTGTTTAAATCTATTTCAAAAATTATACATTGTATTATGTAAACTCTGTTGAAGTGTTTGTTCACTTCTGCGGCAATCAATGTGTACTGCAAATATACACCAAGAATTACCACGTGCATACATTAGTCTAAGACTTAGATTCTGATTGGATATTCCAATGTTCCCACGTCACTCGTAACAAGCAACAAAGTTCGTCATTATATTCTCAATCTGAGTGGTTGTTCCGTAATTAGTGTAGATCAGTTACTACGTCATCGAGCCATCTAACTCTGGTCATATGTGTGTATTTTATTAGATAATGATTTAACACTTAATTGTTATTAAACTAGTAAGATAAAATATAATGCTAATTAAATTCCTTTATATAAATAAGTAAATGCTTTATACAATACTATTAAATTACAATATTAATATTATCATTCTAAAAATAAATAGAGGTAATTGTGAGACAGATATAATCTATTCATGTAAAGATAAGGGTTGTTGATGAAATTGCACTGTTTGCCCTTGCGTAGTCATGTGTATAATTTATTGATAACAATCCTGCTACGTGTGTATGATACCGGTAAAGTTATGTGATTTTTTTTGAAGATGTTGTAGATAATCCATATACGAACGAACTATAATTTATAGAATATTTGTACCTAGATAGTACGATTATATTGCTCATTGCTAAAACCATACGAAATAAAATGATAGCAATTATAAGTATAATTTCTTAAGCGATCTTTTAAGTAATAGCTGTCAATTGATGAGTAGCAATTAAAGCAAACTAATTAAACTAAAATAATTAAAAGTTTCCTTGATTTAATAACTAATGAATATATATATTATATATGTGATAATTAATTCTAATCAATAAGATAAAACTACAATATTCAAAGTAGTCAGACCTGTTTTAATAATCAAATAAAATACATCCGTTTATAGTTGAATAAAATTTGATATCCATCTTGTATTATAAAGACACTTTGTTTTATCACTGTAAACATATAATTCCACTGAAATACGTAAGAATATTATTGTACTTGTCTTAGTAATAATTATTACGGAAATTTCTGCGGCCTCTTCCTCGGTTCCCACACCGTATCTGTTACCCAGAACATTCTTTAGGTCATCAATTTCCTTTTTCCTGGTTTAGTTTTGTCAGTTTGTTGTTTAAGTATCTCAAGTTCTTGCTTAATCTTGTCAAGATCTGACAGTTCTTTTGGATCCTTGGTTGCACTTTGTCTATAATTATCGGCCCATTTATCCTTCATGCTCCTCACTCTGTCGTTCAAACGGACAACGCCTGATCCGTTGGTTATTGCCGCTGATGTCTCTAGCCAGTATTTTTCAACTTCAGCTGTCAGGTTGTCAGCATATTCTTTAACTGCTACCGTAAGGAATTCCCGGAAATTAGATTTTACATTACTGTTGAACTCCTGCACCTTCAATTTAAAGAAGGTGCTTGCGTCATCTGATCCGAATCTTGGTGAGAATGTCGCATTATTTATATTTGCGTAAACAGGTAAGGTGTCCCTATCGAACCTTCTAATGTCCCTAAGTAGAGTCAGTATTGGGTGCCTTTTAGCTAATGCACTGTCCATATTGTCAATACATTTGTCAATATTGATCCCATCCGTTATGGTACCACTGCTGCAGCTCTCATTTACTAACTGATCAAAGTTAAAGTTCATTGGTATGATTTTGACGTTACTCGGTATTTGCCCACACGGTATTTAAGGAATAACAGTACTGTAGTTGAAGAGTTGCCACCGTCAATTGTAGATTTGACGGTCGCAAATGCAGTTTTACTGGCGACGCGTAGCGGAGACAGTAAAACGGAGATTTGAGACCGTCAAATCAAATTGAACGGTGGCAACTCTTCAACTACAGTACTGTTATTCCGATTCTAATGCATTACTAAAAGAAACTAGAGGCTCTAAAGAGCCTGTGTCGCTCACCTTGGTCTATGTTAATATTAGACATTGTACACAGATGGATTCATGACAAAATTGTGTTTTGGTGATGGTGATGTGTTTGTAGATATTACTTTTCTAAACATTTTTGCTGCTTACAATTATCTCTATCTATAACAGTAGTTTCTGTGGAAAATGTTAGTGAAAATCTACAAATTTTGTGAAAATTATTAAAAATTTACTCCTTAGGGGGTCAATTGACTATTTTGGTCATGTTGACTTATTTTTAGTTCTTAATTTGCTGTACATTATTGCTGTTTACAGTTTATCACTATCTATAATAATATTCAAGATAATAACAAAAAAAAACAGCAAAATTTCCTCAAAATTACCAATTCAGGGACAGCAACCTAACAACCGATGATCCAATTCATCTGAAAATTCCAGGGCAGATAGATCTTGACCTGATCAACAATTTTACTTGTGTCAGATTTACTCTTAATGCTTTGGTTTTAGAGTTATAAGCCAAAAACTGCATTTTACCCCTATGTTCTATTTTTAGATGTGGCGGCCATGTTGGTTGGTTGGCCGGGTCATCGGACACAATTTTCAAACTAGATACCCCAATGATGATTGTGGCCAAGTTTCAATTAATTTGGCTCAGTAGTTTCAGAGGTGAAAATTTTTTCTAAAAGATTACTAAGATTTACGAAAAATGGTTAAAAATTGACTATAATGGGCCATTACTCCTAAAGGGGTCAACTGACCATTTAAGTCATGTTGACTTATTTGTAAATCTAACTTTGCTGAACATTATTGCTGTTTACAGTTTATCTCTATCTAAAAACATATTCAAGATAATAACCAAAAACAACAAAATTTCCTTAAAATTTCCAATTCAGGGGCAGCAACCTAACAACGGAATGTCAGATTCATCTGAAAATTTCAGGGCAGATAAATCTTAACCTGATAAACAATTTTATCCCACGTCAGATTTGGTCTAAATGCTTTGGTTTTTGAGTTATAAGCCAAAAACTGCATTTAACCTCTATGTTCTATTTTTAGCCATGGCGGCCATCTTGGTTGGTTGGCGGGGTCACCGGACACAATTTTTGAACTAGATACCCAAATGATAATTGTGGCCAAGTTTGGTTAAATTTGGCCCAGTAGTTTCAGAGGAGAAGATTTTTGTAAAAGTTAACGCCGGACGCAGGACGACGACGGACGACGGACGCCAAGTGATGAGAAAAGTTCACTTGGCCCTGTGGGCCAGGTGAGCTAAAAATACGATAAAACTTGAAAAAATGTCTAAATTTGTCAAATAAAAAAAAATCCGCGTAACTTCATGAATGATTTTGGCACAAAGACGTCATGGCTAAACGTGATGTCATACAAATGAAAACTTACAAACTGGAGGTTATTACGTTACCTGTACGCTTCAAATTCGGATAAAACTACATTAAAACGGCGAATTCGTGGTAGGTGTTGTTTTATTTTCTATTATATAGTAGTAATCGAACATTTGTTGATTCATCAATTCAAAATGGCGGGTCCCTCCTTAGTTACGCCTGGTCAACTGTGGATTTGACGGCAACTTTGAGCCAATGAAAAAAAATGTTACATCCAAATTGCATTAGAATTCATCTTTAATGCCTTCATTAATTGTGTCAGCAATGTCCGTATCCGATTCATAATTGTTGTTCATCTTCTTTTTGCCAATACTTAATTTAGATTTGTGCATTTGTAGCTCGTTATCGAGGTTTGTGAAGAAATAAGTGTTTATAGCAATTTTACATGTTAAATTTTTAGAAAAGCTTTCCTAAAAATATTAATTTTCATTGGTTAATACTTAGATTGTAACTTTCAATGCCCAATTATTGGGGTTGGTCTAACTATTTTGATTTGAAGTTATGAAGATCGTTATAGTTATAAACAATACTATACATTTGTTACAATGTTCAGGTGGTCTGTCTGATAATGGTTGTAAGAATGATAAATTTGGATGTAAATTGTCTGTACGTAATGAATTTGAAGATTATATATTCCGAAACAAATTCCACAGACTTTAATAATGGCATATTTGTAAATACCTTGTTATACAATAATAGCATTTATTAATGCATTTATTTCTTATAATGTTTTAAGAAATATGTACTAAATACATATATGGAGATTACGCATGTCCAGAGACAAGATAATACGAAGGTTTGGAAAAACGTGATTGAGGCGGAGGCCTCGTATAAACTTGAATGAGTTAGTTGGTAGTTAAACCTTAACCGAAACACCTTAAAAAACAACAAATATTTATGATAAAATATTGAATTGAACAAAATAGATTATGAAATAAAGTCAAATACTAAGAATATGTATTGGTATATATAGGATTGGTTCTGGACTCGTTATATCTCATTCAAGTATCCCGGTATGCAGAATTTTTAAATTCTATGCGTATGGATGCTTTGAACTTTACTTTGAAACTGATTATTTTATTAGTTAGAGGCTTGGGATACCTGATGAGGAAAAGCCTTGGTAGTTAAACCTTAACCGAAACACCTTAAAAAACAACAAATATTTATGATAAAATATTGAATTGAACAAAATAGATTATGAAATAAAGTCAAATACAATATGTATTGGTATTTCTAACATGACGTCCTTCAAACGCTTTGAGAACACACCCGTGGTAAAATGAGAATATATTGTGTCACCTGATTTGCAACGTCACACGGTTTGTTTACGCTATTCTAATTTACTCCCCGTGTCGTATGTAGTTAAAAATAAACACGGAAGCATAAACAAACGATGATACAAATTTGTTGAGAGCACGATTTAATAAATAAAAATAAAATAAAAAAAATCTATTCAGTAAAAGGTAAGTATTTAAACAGATAAAAAAGATATAGATATAAATAATCAATTTGTCGTCTGCATGTAAACAAACACTCGTTGGAAAATGACGGCAGTACACGATCAATTCCAAATTGGAACAATAGTAGACCTAGAAGGAGAGAGTTACAAGATAATCAATTATGAAAAACCTTACAAACATTTTGCCGGACATTATACTATACAATCTGTCCAAACTAGCCGTGTTGTCAAAGTTTTCAAGCATCAGTTATGTCAGTCTGAGCCTGTAAATGTAGAGCAGTTTCAGGAAGAATCCCAATCAGATGAGGAACTTTTTAATTTAAATGATGATGACTTGAATATAGAGAGTGCTGATCCACCACAAAATGCTTTTGATGAACAAGATGAAGAAAATATTGTGACTGTCCCTGCAAAGAAGAGATTCAAATCGTGTTCAGAGATTGAACTTGACAAGATTTCCCAAGCAAGAAATGAGAAAAACACAGACAAACAGACACAATGGGGTGTAAAACTTTTTAGAGGTATTCGTCATTTAAAAAAAATCATATTGGGATGAATTTTGAATAATAAAAAACTTTAAGGTCATTTATTTTGTCCTAATTATGGTTAAAAACAAATTTATAGTGATTTTGGTTTTGCCATTTTTATAATTACAGTTTGTATTATTACAAAGTTACCCGATTCTTTATAATGCACAAATGAAATGCACAAAATTTGTCCTAGTGAGGAGTCGAACCTCAATCTCCCATTGTTAATGGGTGTATTTGCCATGATTATACTACCAGAACTTTATAAGCATTCATTTGTACATGATATTACCTGGTTGTCCATTACAATTAACAAATGATTTACTACATGTTTATAAATGTATACAATAGTTGAATCATGCAAAAAATACCATTCACAGGGGCATGAATTATATGAATTTTACCACGACATTAAACGGGAAACATGCATTGTATATACATGTATATTTATTAATTCATACAAAGTTGAATCATGCAAGAAATACCATTAACAGGGGCATGAATTATATGAATTTTACCACGGCATTAAACGGGAAACATGCATTGTATATACATGTATATTTATTAATTCATACAAAGTTGAATCATACAAGAAATACCATTAACAGGGGCATGAATTATATGAATTTTACCACGGCATTAAACGGGAAACATGCATTGTATATACATGTATATTTATTAATTCATACAAAGTTGAATCATGCAAGAAATACCATTAACAGGGGCATGATATATATGAATTTTATATACCATTTACAGTTGATCATGTAAAAAAAAACATTCAAAGGGGCATGAATTATACAACCGCATTAAACGGGTTCTCATTTGAATTGTTTTACATTGTCTTATCGGGGCCTTTTATAACTTACTATATGCAATATGGGCTTTGCTCATTGCAGAAGGCCCTACTGTGACCTACATGTATAATTGTTTATGTTTGTGTCATTTTGGTCTTTTGTGGATAGTTTTTTCATTGGCAATCATACCACATCTTCTTTTTTATATGTGCATTACAATTTACAAGTACAAATGTACATGTATATACAAATGTACATTCTTTACAGTTGAAACATGTAAAAATCACATTTATAGAGGCATGAATTATATGAACTTTACCACGGCCTTTAACAGACATGAGTTTATATTAATTTTACCACATACAAACAGGTTAACCATTTATAAATTATTCTGATATTTTCTGTTTAAAATCACAAAATATTCATAGGGCAATTGTAATTTCAGGTTGGTTACAGGAAAATGACCACAACTTACAATTTGAAAATCTAGAAGAGTCAACACTGAATGAACGCCTTAGGGTTTTTTATGGAAGCCTCAGAACAAAACAAGGACTAGAATATTCAAAGTCTGCACTTGTAGGAATCAGGGCTGCAATTTCAAGGCATTTAAATAGAGAATTTAAGATCATGACAGATCGTGCGTTCATGACTTCTAACCATGTGTTGTTAGGTTTGATAAAACTCCTTAAACGTGATGGTAAAGATACCACAGTTCATAAAAAGGCAATATCACAGGGGGATATAGAAAAGATATATTCTTGTGGCGTGTTCAATGTTGATTCACCAGACACATTACAAAACAAAGTGTTCTGGGATGTTATGCTTAACTTTGGGCGTCGCGGTCAAGAGGGTTTGCCAGAACTGAAGTCAAACTCTTATCATAAACTCACCGATGATAAAGGAATGAAATATTATACCATGGCATACAACGAATGTGATAAAACCCACTATGGGGTGGACGGAAAGGAAAACATAAAAGAAACTCGTATGTATGAACGTCCAAATGATCTTAACTGCCCAGTACATACTAGTAGCTTAGATCTGTACCTTAGTAAGCTTAGCCCAAAATGCTCTGCTTTTTTTCAACAGACACTGGTAAACCCCAGACCCGATTGCTGGTATGCAGCACAGCCTATTGGGAAAAATAAGCTGGCATCATGGATGTCTAGAATATCAAAAAGTGCAGATCTGTCCAAAATATACACGATCCACTGCATTAAGGCCACCGTTGCAACAGTTTTAAGTAGACAAGGGGTAGATTTACTGAAAATTATGTCAGTTACTGGTCATCGGAATGTAAAGAGTCTTGAGAGTTACATAAATGAGCCAACAGATAATGAAAGAAGAACACTATCTTCCGCATTACAAGAAGGAACTATCCCTTCACTGGGTTCAGCTTCAAATGTTACAACACTCACCTCAAATTCTAGAAATTTGTATGTTCCTCTTCAGACGCAGGAAGGGAAATTGAGGTCAGAATGTCCAAGGAGCAGATGTCGAATTCCGCACTCAACATTATGAACAATGCCTTAATAACTGGCGGCACTTTCACATTCAACATTGTACAGAAAGAAGAAAACCATTGACCTTTTGACTGTTAACATGGTTTATTTGTGTTATATATATCATCAGTTACTCACGAGCTATCTTTAGTTCTGTAATATATCTTTAGTCTGCCAAAACTCCATGTTGTAATAAAGTTGTGAAAATATTATAAAAGTTTAATCCACACTTGTGTTAATCTGTTGATTTCGTTTCTACTCGATAATTTACATGTGTACACAGGTACACATCAAAGTAAACTGTAAACAATGCGACATGGATTTGGTCTCCCCATGTAATTTCACTAAACAATTACATATAGTATCCACTGCTCTTGACTTTTGTTAAAAAAGAGAGGAAAAGTTGTATCATTTTCCTCGTGTAACTGGAAACAAACCACTGTTTACACATCGGCGATACACACTCAACTGACCTCATTGATAGCGCCAATTTTTAATGTGATTAGCCTGTAAATCAAAGTAAATAACCACTTCAATCTTTTCTGACAGTTAAACTCACATAATTTCAAATACATGACATTAAAATTACATACGAAAACGACTGTAATTGAAAAATCATTTTAAAATATACACATATTTAGTTTACACATCTATAACGTCAACACTCGTAGTGTGCTCAATAACGGGAACAGCCAGAATTTGCCTTGACCGCTTCAATTTAAAATTTATACCGTAATTGTCCTATTAGAATCGAAATAATTCATGGGGGATGGAATATATCGTGATTTTACCACGGGTTGTTCCTTTATGCCAAATATTTTACCCTGAGCGATTCTTAAATATAGGATTGGTTCTGGACTCGTTATATCTCATTCAAATATGATTCCTAAAGCTGGTCTTACAGTGGTATTATTCAGTTTTATAATTTAAGTGGTACCCAACACCTTAAGAGACCGATAAAATGGCATCTCAGTTAAGTCTAATTGAATTAAATATATCAGCTTTATATCTTATCATAACCAAGAGAGAAGAATAAGTCCTTTAATATTTAGGAAAAATGTTATACTTTCATTCTATTTAGAAAACCTTATGATGGATCATCGTGCTTCAATCAGTAACTTTCTTTTTCAATTGACTAATTTTGTACCTCAACATATACCAGTAGTGGGAATGCATTTTTTCCCATGTTATAAGTGGCCACAAAGAGACCGATACGTGAAGAATTGCACCCACAGTGGTCTGGGAAGAATGTGAAATATGAACAGATTTTCCCGGTGAAAACCCAACTGTATGATCTCTCAGAAGAAATGAAGAATTGGTATTGCTACCAACCGATCAATACATTTAGTAATACACAGTTTAATATTTCTGCACTATATCATGGTTTGCTGCATGAAAGCAAGGAAACTAGGATAGGATGTCTCAAGGGATTGAGCGAGACATTTTCAGGAGAACTGATGCAACAGTGCAATGCATCCAACAGTGTGCAAAGCCGAGGCATGCTGCAGATAAGATTGAATATCTTAAAGGACAGGTAAAAAATACTTTAAATATTATGAATATAAAGTTACTTAATGAAGCAATATGATTCATCAAGCTAGTCTTACAGTACTATTATTATGTTTTATAATTTAGGTGGTACCCAACACCTTAAGAGACCGATAAAATGGCATCTCAGTTAAGTCTAATTGAATTAAATATATCAGCTTTATTTAATGAATCTTATCATAACCAAGAGAGAAGAATAAGTCCTTTAATATTTAGGAAAAATGTTATACTTTCATTCTATTTAGAAAACTTTATGATGGACCATCGTACTTCAATCAGTTACTTTCTTTTTTAATTGACTTATTTTGTACCTCAACATATACCAGTAGTGGGAATTCATTTTTCCCATGTTATAAGTGTTCAATACAACCGGTGTTGTTTGAAGAAATAAAGAATTGGTATTGTCACCAACCCATACACACATTCAGTAGCACGCATTTCAATGTTTCAGCACTGTATCATGATTTGTTGCATGAAAGCAGGGAAACCAGAGTAGGAATTCTCTCAGGGATGCGTGAGATATTTTTTGGAGAGCTAATGCAGAAATACAATACACCAATAAGTGTTTTAGCAGAGACATGCTACATATAGGATTATATATCTTTAAGAACAGGTAAGAAATACTTTAAACATTTTTGTATATAAAGTTACTTAATGAAGCAATATGATTAATAAAGCTAGTCTTACAGTGGTATTCTTCAGTTTTATAATTTAGGTGGTACCCAACACCTTAAGAGACCGATACAATGGCATCTCAGTTAAGTCTAATTGAATTAAACATATCATGCCCATGTTATAAGTGGCCACAAAGAGACCGATACGTGAAGAATTGCACCCACAGTGGTCTGGGAAGAATGTGAAATATGAACAGATTTTCCCGGTGAAAACCCAACTGTATGATCTCTCAGAAGAAATGAAGAATTGGTATTGCTACCAACCGATCAATACATTTAGTAATACACAGTTTAATATTTCTGCACTATATCATGGTTTGCTGCATGAAAGCAAGGAAACTAGGATAGGATGTCTCAAGGGATTGAGCGAGACATTTTCAGGAGAACTGATGCAACAGTGCAATGCATCCAACAGTGTGCAAAGCCGAGGCATGCTGCAGATAAGATTGAATATCTTAAAGGACAGGTAAAAAATACTTTAAATATTATGAATATAAAGTTACTTAATGAAGCAATATGATTCATCAAGCTAGTCTTACAGTACTATTATTATGTTTTATAATTTAGGTGGTACCCAACACCTTAAGAGACCGATACAATGGCATCTCAGTTAAGTCTAATTGAATTAAATATATCATGCCCATGTTATAAGTGGCCACAAAGAGACCGATACGTGAAGAATTGCACCCACAGTGGTCTGGGAAGAATGTGAAATATGAACAGATTTTCCCGGTGAAAACCCAACTGTATGATCTCTCAGAAGAAATGAAGAATTGGTATTGCTACCAACCGATCAATACATTTAGTAATACACAGTTTAATATTTCTGCACTATATCATGGTTTGCTGCATGAAAGCAAGGAAACTAGGATAGGATGTCTCAAGGGATTGAGCGAGACATTTTCAGGAGAACTGATGCAACAGTGCAATGCATCCAATAGTGTGCAAAGCCGAGGCATGCTGCAGATAAAATTGAATATCTTAAAGGACAGGTAAAAAATACTTTAAATATTTTTGAAAATAAAGTTACTTAATGAAGCAATATGATTCATCAAGCTAGACAAAATGACCATACATCTATTTGCCCTTTCTCCCTTGGGGGATGTACAATATTGATAGATGCGGATAGCGTATCTCAGTAAATAAAACGACATTTCACAAAGGAATGAGCGCATATAATGCAGACTAACCATTCAATATAAACATTGATACATGTGTTTATCTATCATTATGGTTGTACATGTATAGTAACAACAAAACAATTTTGGTTGAATGTCAACAGACTTGAATGAAGAAGAAAATGAAGGGTTGCTGATTCAGCGTTAAACAATCATTTAATCATATATTAAATAATGAGGTTCAACGTGTAATTGCACATAATCACTTAAATCAACAGAGATTGTATATAAATAAGATAAAACCACAGGTATGTTATCACTTCTTGTGTCAAGCTGAAATCTTGAATATCATATTTTTGTATTGGATTCAGAAAGATATATACGAGTATTACTATATCATCTGTTGTTTCTACTGTGTGACGGTGGCGACAACGACTTAGCAAGTAGTTTATACATTAATTTGTACGCGACTTTTGCATTCATATAAAGCTCCACGAATCGGCAAGATAAATACACAATGATATAAATATAGCTACAAATTGATTGATTTTACATTTGTACAGTTCAAAACCTCCTAAGACGAAATTTGTTTTCTTGTGTTGTCCCTCAGAGTACCAACGTGTACTTAAAGGAGCACTAGCTACGATATATATAAAAAAATAAAGTATGATTTTTTTTAGATTAATCATTAATTAAATTAGAATAATGAAATAATAATTTGCTTTTAGCAATCAATTTGCTTCAATTTTGTTGAAATAAGCGATTATACATAATTTTTGACTGATTCACTTGCAAGTAAAAACGTCATCATCATTCTAACCGGTATTCATGTGAACTTCAATTTAACCCCCTAGCTAGAGACTGACAACGCATGCATTGTACGTGAACTGGTTATTTAAAGAAGAAAAATGTCAACAATGAAAGTGAAACTACGGTAAATCATTTGATTACTAATTCGATCCACATAAATCATTCTTATACGGTTAAAAAACAATGAGAAACTTATATTTTTAATCTTTAAATTAAAATCAAACAGACCTATTAAAACCAATTGCACGTGCTGGTTTAACCTATTCATATCTTTATTTGTGTTTACATCGCTTATATGGTCATCTGAGGTCAAATCGATAGTAAATTAGATGGCATCTGGATTTAAATACACACGAAACGAACCTACATATCATCTACCCCATGCTCTGTAAACTGTTTATTTTAAACGTTTGATAGATTGGATAAATGTTTTACATTGTTATTAATCAAATATGAGAATTTTAGTCAAATTGGTGACCATGAATTTGACAGCTAGTGCCCCTTTAACTAGAAACACTATAAACAGGCTATGTACCACAGGTAGATTATCACTTCTGGAAAGCTGAAATCTTGAAGATCATATTTTTGTATTAGGTTCCAGGAGATACCGGACAAACATTTAAAAACATTATCTTTTCACGTTCTAAATATGTATTTGCTTATGCTATCAAGTAGCCTTCTTGTTTCTGCATTCACGTTGCTGTTATGTTTCTTTGAATTATATATTTGTCTTTAACATAGAACGGCTTCTTGCTAAATGCGCAAGTCAATTCCAAACCTAAGTGTATAGCACAAATCTCGAACAAATATTATGACCAGGTATTGTAACTGTTTAAACCTATTCCGACAAGGACATCAGGAAATAAAAATGGTTTCAATGGCAAAACAAAGAATGTTAAAGTTCAAGGAATTTATTAAAGATTGTTTACAACAATTAAATTTAATCTGAATAAAAAAATAAAATCCAACGGACAACGGTAGAGGTGTAAATATTCAATGTCTAAAGTTGGTTTTAATAAAGCTTATTTCTACGTTTGATCTTTAAAATGTTTGAACACTATGCGAAATGAAGTGGGGTTAATGTATATTTTGATCTTCTATATCCTTGCAGTTCGTTTGATTTTACATCTGTATAGTTTAAAGCCTCATGGGACGAGATTTGTTCCTCTTTGTTCCTTTTTTTCCTAGAGGTTTTGTGACTTTTTTTCCGTTGACCGATACCTTAGGTATAATAGTCTCGCCTCTTGTTTTAAGCTGAAATCTTGAAAATCATATTTTTGTATTCAAAGGATTTAATTTACAATTTAGTTGTCTTAACATGATTGATTGATTGTTGGTTGCTTAACGTCCAGTGGCAAATATTTCATGCATATTCAGGACGAGAACAAGTTCACAATAAATACAATAGGTAGGTTGCTACAATAGAGGCCATCTGGGATGATGGTTGGGAAAACTTGGACTGCCACCGGAAAAGGAGGGTATATTGGATAGGGACAGAAATTTTACCTTGCAACAGGCCACCTACGGACCCCTCAAAGAGTTGTTGCAAGGGTTCTTAACGTGCATAGAGCGTGGCAATCTCTTTACACGAGGCATCGGATTTAACGTCCCCTTCTGACCGGACGTGACTGCGAACTTGATACATCCCGCACAGCCAAACTGACGCCCCACTTCGGCAAGCGTTTTACTGCCGGTCGGGAGAAGACCAAGTGACCATATTTCTATACCCCAGTCACCCTTGTAGGGGTTTGTCTTAACATGTATTTGATAACAGTCAGCATTTTCCTGATTTCATAGACCATTTTTGTTTCTCGTTTCCGAAATAAAATAAAATTTCTTTATCAAAGAACTAACACATTCATGTTGATTCCCAATCTAAGTTAAAAGCCAAAAATAAACCTCCACTGATTATCCGGCAAGTAATGAGGACAATATTACAGCTGAAAAAACTGCAAGATTTATCATTGTATACACCTTAGCATTGCCAACAAAGACTTATACAATTGTCAATAACCTTCCGATAGATTTATAAAATTTCAATGACTACAGTGATTATTTTCGCGTTTTCATTTTTTTTAAATAAATTTTGACCATTATATAGTTGAAATCATTAAATCAGATGCCGTACGTAGTGAAGTGAACAGGTATTTTCGCAACTTTATTATAGCTATTTAAGGAGATATTTTTAAAAGTTGGCTCGGTTTCTACACTTGATAATTATTTCATCTTATTAATATTTTCTAATAGAGGCTCATTGGGCGAGTTTTATTTCGTATTGGCGGTTGTCCCGCAGTTTTAAGTTTACAATTTACTGAGTACGCAACTCTAAAATAAATTGATGTTTACGATGCAGACAAGAGACTATAGGTATATTATCACCTCTAATTTAAAGGTTTTTTTTCTACTTAATAGTATTCAGTCGATTGATTGATTGATTGTTGGTTGCTTTACGCCGCATTAGCACAAAAAGGCTATATCGCGGCGAGAGCTAATTCGACTATTTTTACAATCTAAAGCATATTTTTAAAATAAGACAAAAGGTCCTTCAATATACTAAAATTCTTGACTAAAGCAAATTGAGTATATACAAATAAAAATCAACAGTAAAATAACGTGATAAAAATTAAAATCGATTTAAATATAATAACAATTTTATATTCTATAATAAATTCCAATTTCTTTTAAAAAAGCAACAATATTTGTAAATGGAACATTATTAAATAAATCATACATATTATTGACATTGAAATGCTTCTTACGAATATCAGCAAAGTCAATACAATTAATTAAAACATGTTTAATAGTATACTTGCAGTTGCAAGGAACACATTGTGGTTCATCTTCATTTTTTAAAAGATACTCGTGTGTTATTCTAGTATGACCAATACGGCATCTAGTAATAACACACTGATCTTTTCTGCACATAATATTATTAAAAGGTTTGCCTAAATTAGGTTTAATTTCATGCAATTTATTATCATCTTTTTTACTCCATTTATTTTTCAATATATTAAAAACATATTCCCTAATATTAGATTTAAAATCAGTATATGGTATATCACAGTTCGATAGAGGGTCACCCAGGGCATTCTTTGCCTCAAGGTCTACAGCTGTGTTTCCAAGGATTCCAACATGACTCGGAACCCATAGAAATATTATTTCTTTCAGAAGAATTTTTAAATTCCTCATTACATATAAAATTGTCAGGATTGTTGGGTTTTTAATTTTAGTATTTCGTATAGCTTGTAAACATGAAAGTGAATCCGAACATATAATAAATTTGGATTTATCTGAAGAAGCAATAAATTTCAAAGCCAAAATTATTGCTTCTGCTTCAGCAGTAAAGATGGATGCATCAGATGGCAAACGGAGGGTTGCAGCTCTGTCCCTGAAGACAGCAGCAGATGCAACTCTGTCACCATCTTTTGATCCATCAGTATAGACAGTTGAAAATTCTAGATAATCGGCTTTAATTTCAGCATAGTGTTGCTGAATTAAAAGAGGATTTGTTTTATTTTTATTGTGTTCACGGAGATCAAATATCATTTTTGGTTTGGGAAGTTCCCATGGAGGACATTTGCAAGTTTGAACTTGAGCAACAGATTTTAAATCAAAAGAAGCTAAATGTGGTTTTAAACGTAAACCTAATGGAGGAATTTTATTTTCATGTTTTGCAAAAATATCTTCATAAATGGGATTAAAAACACAGCTGTAGGCAGGATTATCTGAATGGGCTTTTAGTTTGACAGCATATTGAAGTCCAAGCTTCAAACGTCTGTCAGTGAGTGAGTGCTCATCAGCCTCTACATACAGACTCTCAACTGGTGAGGTTTTAAATGCGCCAAGACAGAGACGCAAACCTTGGTGATGCACAGCATCGAGAATCTGTATGTAGGACTTCCTTGCAGAGCCATACACTATAGAGCCATAATCTAGTTTCGATCTAACAAGAGATCTATATAAATTAAGTAAAATGTTGCGATCAGCACCCCAGTCAGTGCTGCCGACAACTTTTAAAATATCTAAAGCTTTTAAACATCTCGCTTTTAACATTTTGATATGGGGTAGAAAGGTTAACTTTTTATCGAAAAGTAAACCAAGAAATTTGGTTTCATCAACCATTTTAATTGGGTTGCCGTACAAAGTTAGTTCTGGATCAAGATGCAATTTTCTTTTGTTACAAAAATGCATCCCGACCGTTTTTGACGTGGAAAATTTAAAACCATTTTCCGAGGCCCATTTTTCAATTCTTCCAAGACATAGTTGTAATTGTCTTTCTATGTTATTCATCTTTTTGCCTCTGTAACATATTAAAAAATCATCAACGTACAATGAACCTTCAATATTACTTTTTAAAACTTCAACAAGGCTGTTAATTTTAAGACTAAATAATGTTACAGATAAAATACTGCCCTGAGGGACACCCATCTCTTGATCATACAGATCAGACATGGTCGAATTAACTCTAACATTAAATTGTCTGTTAGAGAGAAAATTAGAAATAAAATTAGGCATATTGCCTTTCAACCCCATATCAAATAAATCTTTTAAAATACCATATTTCCATGCAGTATCATAGGCCTTCTCAAGGTCGAAAAAGACCGACACCACATGCTCATTTTTCGCAAAACCATTACGGACAAATGATTCGAATCGAACAAGATGATCAAGAGTACTGCGACCCTGTCGGAATCCACACTGGATATTGGCTAATAGCCCATTGGATTCCAGGAACCAAACAAGGCGATCATTGACCATCCGTTCGAGTGTTTTACAGACACAACTGGTAAGAGCAATTGGTCGATAATTAATAGGATCCGTATGATCTTTACTTGGTTTTGGAATAGGCACGACGGTTGCAAGCTTCCAGATTGATGGTAAATCACCAGATTCCCAGATGTTATTCATGAGCTGCAAGAGAGCTTCTAGCGAGGAATCTGGCAAGTGTTTTAAGAGTTGGTAGTTAATATTATCAGGCCCACAAGCTGTATCGTGGGCTTTTGACAGAGATGTTTTAAGTTCTTCAAGAGAAAATAGTTTATTATAATTTTCACCATTTTTTGATTTAAAGTTTAATTTAATTTTTTCTTTTTGTTTTTTAACTTTTTTAAAGTCTTCCCTGTAGTTGTTACAAGAAGAAGACTTTGCAAAAGTTTCACCAAGTTTGTTGGCAATATCCTTTTCAGATGTTAATAAATTATTGCCGTCTTTCAAATGTTTTACAGTGGCTTTAGAATTTTTACCTTTTATTTTATTTACCATATTCCAAACTTTTGTCATCGGAGTGCGAGATGTAATCCCCGAGACAAATTTTTTCCAGGATGTTCGTCGGGCTTGCCTACAAGTCCGCCGTGCCTTAGCGCGAAAAATACGGAAATTACTCAAGTTTTCCGTCGTTGGTTGTTGATTGAACCGTCTTTCAGATTTTTTACGGTCACCTATGGCTTGATCACATGCGTCATCAAACCATGGTTTACTGGGATGTTTTGGATTTGCCGAGGTCTTAGGAATAGTTCTGTCAGCAATTGACGTTAGAACTGTATTAAAAGTTAAAATTGGATCTTGCACAGTCTCAAACATCTTTGACTGAAGTTCCGCTCGACAGAGATTCTCAAACAAGGACCAGTCCGCCTTGTCAAGTTTCCAACGTGGTACTCTCTGTTGGGCAGAATTAAAAAGATGTTCAAGTACTATTGGAAAATGATCACTTCCACATAGATCATCATGTACACGCCATGAATAATCCAGAAGCAGAGAGGGATCGCATATATGATATCAATAGAAGAATAAGACCCGTTTCCAGGATGAAGATACGTATTAGATCCATCATTAAAAATGCATAATCCTTCTTGAGAGACAAAGTCCTCAATGATCTTACCTTTGGCATTATGAGTCTTGCTACCCCATAATGGATTGTGGGCATTGAAGTCGCCCATAAGTATAAATGGTGAGGGTAATTGATCAGTCAGGTTTTTGAGTTTTGCTTTATCGATAATTGAATTAGGTGGAATATATATCGAACATAATGTAATTGTTTTGTCTAATGATAAACGAATTGCAACTGCTTGCAGATCCGTTGTGAGTTGGAGTGTGCTATGAATGACGTTGTCCTTCACAAAAATGGATGATCCGCCTGCAGCACGTTCATCTACCTTAGAAAATGTACTATACATGTTGTATCCTTTTAAAGATACGTTGTCACTTTCTTTTAGATGAGTTTCTTGAAGACAAAATGCAATAGGTAAAAAAGACTGAACTAGAAGTGTTAACTCGAGAAGATTTATTTTAAGACCTCGGCAATTCCATTGGATTATATTTGTCATTATTTAATAAAAGAAGGGCGAATGCTGTCGAGTTTGCCAGCATTCTTATTTCGCTCACCCTGAGATCGTGATCTTTCGGGTGGCGGAACACTTTCAGTTTCCATTTCAGTTTCGATGATAAGTGTTGAAAATCTGTTGTGCGAGGAGGTATTCAGTCGACGATACCTATTGTTGACATTGACATGTGTTGATTTGCGGTTCAACGTGCAATTGTCTAAGACCATTTATACCAAAAAGATCAGATCAAAGGTAGATTATCAGTTCATGTGTTAAGCTGAAATCTTGAATATTATATTTTAGTATGGGGTTTAAAGATACCAGACAAATACTTTAAAAACTTATTATTCATTTAATATGTATTTGCTCATGATATCAAGTAGCCTTCTTGTTTCTTCACTAACCTGCCCGTTCTTTTTTCTACTTATCATTTATTCTAGTATTGAACATGTATTTGCTTGAGATTTCAGGTAGATTATTTATTTCGTCATTAACCTGTGTTCTTTTTATGTACTTATGCAGTCGACTTTGATGTTAACTTCTTGGCAGTTGCTATTTGTCCGGCTAGCCGGATAAATAGGGCTGGGGCTATTTGTCCGGCTAGTCTGATGAATAGTGCTTGTAATATTTGTATCACTAGCTGCATTAAAATTGTAGGTACTATGTTCCTCCAGTTGTATTTTTTAATGTGTATATTATGTTTGGTCAAGATTTGTGTAGTGACACTATACAAATCCTTGGTTTGGTTAATAGGTGTGTAATTTATCTTCATTTCTATATTTTTTGGTGCTAACCACAAGTAACTGATCGACAGGCAAGAAACAAGCAGGATGATGCTTACGTTAGACAATTGACAGGTAAAGAAACTTCATGTTTTAGGACCAAAACGACCTAGAAAGTCATCTATTTCTTTATGGAAGTACAATCTCAAATATCAGTTTCATAACGGTAATAATTAAGAAAAACTCCACTCAGTTCTTATATGACAGAAATAGATTTATCGGAATTCAGAGAACTCACGCATTTTTATGAAAACTGGGGACTTCCCTCTGACTTGTGTCTAATTTATAAAAGCACTAAATATAAATACTGCTTAATTCTGATTTTCCGTGTTGTTAAAAACACGCATATAAGTCAAGGGAATTATCAAACATAAAGATTATGAAAAGAACATTATGGGAAAGTTGTTTAAGTTCAATCCCTTTGTTTGTTTTTACCTTTAAAAGAAAGACAATCATAAGAACCTGTGATGTTTCTTAATGTTTAGAATAAAACGGTTGACGTGAGGGCATTGCCCTGATCCAATGGTAAAAGTCTATAGATTGCTTGAAAGCAGTCGTATCCCAAAAATTAATTGGTTAATTGGTTAGTTGATTAGTGATTTATCTGTGCTGCATAATCACACAAATGCTAAATGTAGATGTTTAAATTTCAGCCGACGTTGATGTTATTGTTTAAGATATATAATGAATCGTCAATGTAAATAATCTCAACTGCAAATTAATAAATATAACAGTTTTTACTGTAACATTTCCTCATGGGAAGATATTTATTATTGGCATCATGTGTTGATTCGTAGAGGTTCAACGTGCAATTGTCCAGGATCATATATATCAAACGGGATAATATAAAACAAGATGAGATCACAGGTAGATTATCAGCTCGTGTGTTAAGCTTAAATCTTGAAGATCATATTTTTGTATTGGATTCAAAAAGATATCGGACACATATTTTAAAAACTTATTTGTTCATTCTCGTACTAAATATGTTTTTGCCTATGCTATTAAGTAGCCTTCTTGTTTCTCAATTAATCTTGCTGTTGTTTTTAGCTCACCTGGCCCGAAGGGCCAAGTGAGCTTTTCTCATCACTTGGCGTCCGTCGTCGTCCTGCGTCCGTCGTCGTTAACTTTTACAAAAATCTTCTCCTCTGAAACTGCTGGGCCAAATTAAACCAAACTTTACCATAATCATCATTGGTGTATCTAGTTTAAAAATTGTGTGGCGTGACCCCGCCAACTAACCAAGATGGGCGCCAAGGCTAAAAATAGAACATAGGGGTAAAATGCAGTTTTTGGCTTATAACTCAAAAACCAAAGCATTTAGAGCAAATCTGACATGGGGTAAAAATGTTCATCAGGTCAAGATCTATCTGCCCTGAAATTTTCAGATGAATCAGACAACCCGTTGTTGGGTTGCTGCCCCTAAATTGATAATTTTAAGGAAATTTTGCTGTTTTAGGTTATTATCTTGAATATTATTATAGATAGAGACAAACTGTATATAGCAATAATGTTCAGCAAAGTAAGATCTACAAAAAAGTTAACATATCCAAAATGGTCAAATGACCCCTTTAGGAGATATTGCCCTTTATAGTCAATTTTTAACCATTTTTTGTAGATCTTAGTAATCTTTTACAAAAATCTTCTCCTCTGAAACAACTTCGCTAAATTAAACCAACCTTGGCCACAACAATCATTGGGGTATTTAGTTTAAAAAATGTGTGGCGTGACCCCGCCAACCAACCAAGATGGCCGCCACAACTAAAAATAGAACATAGGGGTAAAATGCAGTTTTTGGCTTATTACTCAAAAACCAAAGCATTTAGAGCAAATCTGACAGTGGTAAAATTATTCATCAGGTCAATATCTTTCTGCCCTGAATTTTTCAGGTGAATTGGACAACCCGTTGTTGAGTTGCTGCCCCTGAATTGGCAATTTCAAGGACATTTTGCTGTTTTTGGTTATTATCTTGAATATTATTATAGATAGAGATAAACTGTAAACAGCAATAATGTTCAGCAAAGTAAGATCTACAAATAAGGTTACAGGACCGAAATGGTCAGTTGACCCCTTAAGGAGTTATTGCCCTTTATAGTGAATTTTTAACCATTTTTTCGTAAATCTTAGTAATCTTATACAAAAATCTTCTCTGAAACTACTGGGCCAAGTTAATTATAGATAGAGATAATTGTAAGCAGCTAGAATGTTCAGTAAAGTAAGATGAACAAACACATCACCAAAACACAATTTTGTCATGAATCCATCTACGTCCTTTGTTTAATATTCACAAAAACCTAGGTGAGCGACACAGGCTCTTTAGAGCCTCTAGTTACTTTAAATTATATATTTTCGTGAACATAGAACGGCTTCTTACAAGTCAATTCCAAACCTGAGTGTATAATCACAAATATTGCACTAATAATATTACAAAGTATTGTCATCGTTAACACCTTTCATGTCAAGGACTCAAAGAATTAAATAATTCTGGTTTGAACGACAAAAAAATAAAAGAATGATGAAGACAAATGTTAACATAAACTATAAAAGGGATGACATTAAAATCCATTACTTGTATAACAAGAGTTCTCGTTTTGTTTATATAGATTAGACCGTTGGTTTTCCCGTTTGAATGGTTTTACACTTGTAATTTTGGGGCCCTTTATAGCTTGTTGTTCGGTGTGAGCCAAGGCTCCGTGTTGAAGGCCGTACTTTAACCTATAATGGTTTACTTTTTAAATTGTTATTTGGATGGAGAGTTGTCTCATTGGCACTCACACCACATCTTCATATATCTATGAACATGCTGAAATGTCTCGCCTTCTTTACTAATCATTGATATTATGTTGAAGGGATGAAATTAAAATCCATTACTTGTATAAAATCCTCGAAAAAGAACGGTTAGGTCAACGAGTACAATGCTAAATCTGCATGATTGTATATTTTGACCTTCTATATCCTCGCCATTTGATAAGCTATTTTCTAATGTTACCTCATGGTCTACCTTTGTGTATTTCAATATCAACTGTTATTTATACTTTGTGGCGACAACTACTTTGAAAGTAGTTTATGATTATTTTGACCCCGACTTTTCCATTGATATAAAGCTTCACGAATCGAAAAGATAAATACACAATGAAATATATTTAGCTACAATTCGATTGATTTCACATTTGAATAGTTTAAAGTCTCATAGGACGGGATTTATTTATCATGTGTTGTCGCATTTAAAGATGTATTATGAATCGGCAATGTAAGAAGTTTCAACTGCGATAATCATAACAGTGTGTACTGTAAAGTATCCTAATCTGCAAATCTTTTATTATTGGCGTCTTGTGTTGATTCGCAGAGGTTCAACATGCAATTGACAAGGATCACTTATTTCAAAAAAGTATTTTTCAAAACATGATAAGATCACAGGTAGATAAACACTTATTGAGTTAAGCTGAAAGCTTGAATATCATATTATAGTATTAGGTACAAAAGATACCAGACATACCTTTTAAAAACTTTTAATTCATTCTCGTATTTATTATGTATTTACTTAAGGTTTATGTACCCTTCTGTAGCCATTTTTGTACGAATTTTTCAAACCTCAATTGTATCAAAACTACAGATATAATGAATCATAAAGATAGGTCATTTAGTACATATTCCAAGGGGAAACTTAATGCAAAGCATTATTTTTTACTGTTGCTTTGCATTTGATAGAAAAAGAGGACTTTGTGGCAAGTAAATCAAGATTTTTATAGAAAATCCACAGCCTTTAATACAGAGACTTTTGTTATAAAATTTGAAACATAAATTACTCACTTGATTTTCTATGATGTGCTACTGTTAATTTTTTACAAAAAGTTCTAAGCAACCTGTGAATTCCAAAACACCTCGTGCTGGGTCACTAACGTCGAGAGCACCCTTAAAGGTGTACTTGATTTTGGCCGTATTTACATTTGTTTTAACCAATAACTACATTTATAAACTTGTTTTAAGGAAATCAATGCTAGCACTGCATGCAATAATCCGATATCTATCAGTCATCCAATTGCCAAATATGAGAGTGCAAGGATAAAGGCTGGATTTTCTATAAAAATCTTGATTTATTTGCCACAAAGTCCTCTTTTTCTATAAAATGCAATGGAACAGTAACAAATAATGCTTTGCATCAAGTTTCCCCTTCGAATATGTACAAAATGGTCTATCTCTATTTTTCATTATATCTGTAGTTTTGATACAATTGAAGTTTGAAAAGTTCGTACAAAAATGGCTACAGAAGGGTACATAAACCTTAAATCAAGTAGCCTTCTTGTTTCTTCGTTTCTGTTTTGCCCACCATACTTTATATTTTTCAACAAAGAACGGCTTCGTTCATGCCAATTTCAAAGAGCACAAATCTCGAGTCAATAATATGACCAGGTTTTGTCATCGTTAACACCTATCCGAACAAAGACTCCTCTTCTATAACAAGATCTGGGTTTATTTGCATAACAATGAAATTCAAGACTTTTCACAACAATTGCATAAAACCTGAATCAAAAGAATTTCCCACGACACCGGTACATGTGTATATTTTCAATGTCTTAAGTTGTTGTTTTCGTTCAAGTTATGTCTACATGTCATCTTCAAATGTTGAACACTATGCTGTATGCAGTGGGATGCATGCAAATGTTAATTTATATATCTCTCCATTTTATACCATATTTTCTAATCTTTCCTCCTTGCCTATCCTTGGGTATCCATTATCATCTGTTGTTAATACTTTGTGACGGTGGCGACAACGACTTTGCTAGAAGTTTATAAATTATTTTGACCACGACTTTTCAATTTATATGAAGCTTCACGAATCGGTAAGAAAAACACTCAATAAAACATATTTAGTTGCAATTCGATTGATTTTACATTTATTTAGTTTAAAGCCTCATAGGACGAGATTTGTTTTTTTGCAAGCGTTGTCCCCCAAGAATACCAACGTGCACTTTACTAGGAACACAACTTTTTAATAACCAAAGATTAAATACACGAATAAAAGACCACATGTAGATTCTCACTTCTGGTTAGCTGAAATCTTGAAATCATATTTTTGTATTGGGTTTCAAGAGATGCCGGACAAATATTTAAGAACATCATTTATTCGCGTATAAAATATGTATTTACTTATGATATCAAGTAGTCTTCTTGTTTCTTCATTAAAGTTTTTGTTCTTATTCCTCCATATTCTATTTGGCATAAATCGGCTCCGTACATGTCAATTCCAAACTTAATGCTCGTCAACTTTGTTTTTTCTCTATTGATTTATAAATTTCGAACAGTTGTATACTACAGTTGCCTTTAGGAATATACTCATTGAACTGTTAAAGAACTGTAACATTTGTAAATCTTATTATGGATTTATATCCTAGTGTATATGTTAAACAGACACGGCTAGTTGGTAAAATATTTAAATATGTATGCGTATTTTTCTTTATAAAGTACTTCTTTTTTTTTTCTCTCTAGAAATCTATTTTATCTGAATTCCGGTTACAATTTGGAGAAAGTTTTAAATTCACAAAGTCCGCTAGGGTTGTCGAGAAGACCGCGGGACCGGCAACGTATCGGAAGTCATATTGTATCTAAGGTCGACGTCACACGGCGACGTCTCCTTATCTTCTTAGTAACTAGTAAACGTCAAACTACAAAGCTGTTGTGTATTTTATCAGAGTTATATTATAAGATATCGTCCCCACATTTATGGTGCCGTGACTAATGGAGCTACCAAAGCTGAAATCAAGAAGAACGGGCAATCGTAGTGCCGTTAGCAGACTTTTACGAAAATTTGCCGACGCAAAAGAAAGTTCTGAATTCGACCGAGAGGAGCTGTTAGCCACATACGAAAATCTACAACAGAAGAAGAAGTTACTCGACACACTGAATGAACAAATTGAGAACGCATCGGAAACAGAGGATATAGAGACGGAAATCGTAGACACAGATGAGTATACTACAAATTTTGTTACTAAACTGAGACATTTTAAGATATTCATAGATAAAACATCACAACCTATTTCCAATCAACCATCACATTCGTCTTATCAAGTTTTAAATGTAGACAGTCCACCGTTCACCCCTTCTAGTTCACCCGAAATTGTACAGACAAGTTATGCCGCCCCGTCATTGCCACAGTCAAATGATGCCGCTCGAATTTTAGCAGAGACAAGCCAAATTGCCACATCAATTCCCACGTCAAGCTATGCTGTCCCGTCCGCTATATCCAGCAATCACCGTTTGCCAAAATTAACGTTACCTATATTTAATGGCAATATATTAGAATGGCCAAGCTTTTGGGATTCGTACGAATCAGCAGTTCATTACAACCCAACATTGACAGATGTTCAAAAATTTAATTATTTGAAGGCCCAATTAGAAAACGAAGCCGCTCAGACAATTGCCGGATTTTCTCTAACTAACGCTAACTATGCCGAAGCCGTTAATGTTCTGATAGAGAGATTTGGACAGACTCATAAAATCACACAAGCACACCTTCAAGCACTGCTTGATATTACGCCACCCCGAGATGACCTCATAAGCCTGAGAATGTTTTATGACAAAATGGAGAGTTTAGTTAGAGGACTTGAATCGCTTGGACAGACACAGGACTCATACGGTAATTTATTAGTCCCGATTATAATCAGCAAACTGCCCGGAGAAATCAGAAAGCATCTCGCGCGGGAGCATGGTACGACAAACTGGTTACTACGAGATCTTAGAAAAAGTATACTTAAGGAAATACAAATTATGGAAGCCGGACAAGTTTCACAGACGGAAACTGATATTTCGACTTCAACCTTTTTCGCCGGTGCTAAATCACAAAGAAAACACAACGCAAGTACTAGAAATGCAAATCACCATTTAACAGCTAAGCCGTGCATTTTCTGCAAAGATATTCATTCGCCTGCCAATTGCTCGAAAATACGCGATTTAGAAAAACGCCTCGCTATTGTTAAACGTAACAATTTATGCTTCAACTGCCTCGGTACACATCAAATAAAAGAATGCAAATCGAAAAGTTCATGTCGTAACTGTGGTAAACGACACCACACTAGTTTATGTAATGAAGTTGGACAAACCGCGAACCCCGACCAGAGAAGTGAAAACCATTTCACTGACACGAATGATTCCGCTCACAGTTGTACGAACGAAAGTACGACATCTACACCGACTGTAGTTAATCTTGTGAAGGATACTGAGATACAAGAAGACTCAACAATATTACACTCGTCAGCACAAACTCACTCAAAAGTATTGTTGAAAACTGCCGTGGCCCCCGTTTGGTCAGATCATAATTGCACAGATACGAAAATTTTGTTTGATGAAGGCGCTCAAAGGTCTTTTGTAACGGAGAGTCTTGCGCGAAAATTAAACCTGCAGAGAGAAGGAGCCGAAAAGATTCAACTCTCATCATTTGGAGAAACCAACACTAATGCTAGGCGACTCGATAAAGCCACAGTTTATGTTGAAACTGAAACTGGACATAAAATACCTATACATGCATTAATCGTTCAAATGATAGCTACGCCGTTACAGAACCACATTCGTTACATTGACAGGAATAATAACTATTTGAAAGGACTAAAGCTCGCACATCCAGTTACGCAACAGGATTCATTCGAAATTTCACTATTAATTGGAGCCGATTTTTATTGGGAAATAATTTAAGATAAAGTTGTACGCGGAAACGGACCCACCGCAGTCAAATCGAAATTAGGGTACTTACTTTCTGGACCGTTAGAAAAACCACACTTATCAACAGCGTCAAGCATTTTCAATGTTCTTATTTCACATAAATCAGAGGAACACGACTTAGAAGCATTTAGGAAGATTGAAGCTACAGGAATAGAAACTCCAGGAGTACACGGAAAAGAGAGCTATATAGAATTTCGCGACGACAAAGATTATGCAAAGTTACCATGGAAACACAACAACGATTAAATAGAACATTAAATATTTTTATGGACTTTCGGAGTTAAGCATGATGGAGCATATTTTGTTTGAAAATGTGTTACGCAATTATGATGGACTGTTAATGGTATGCGATTTTGTTTTATGAACTACGTTAGTTCATCTGTGAAATTCAAAGAACTGTGATTTTTTTATTTTGAGAGACTTTAATCTTAATTCAATGTAATTCATTTATTGTATTTCAATTTTCTTTTCTACGTAAAGTAATTTTTTTGAGGCCCCGAGAATGTCGAGAAGACCGCGGGACCGGCAACGTATCGGAAGTCATATTGTATCTAAGGTCGACGTCACACGGCGACGTCTCCTTATCTTCTTAGTAACTAGTAAACGTCAAACTACAAAGCTGTTGTGTATTTTATCAGAGTTATATTACAAGATATCGTCCCCACAAGGGTCAGCATACTTTAAACACGTAAGACTGTTTTCTTTTTTATATTATATCTTTATGTTGGAGTTTAAAAAAACACTAAGAAATAAGGAATATCCCTTTGAAGGTGTTTTTCTGTTTTTATGGGGTCACCGTCAAAGACCATCAACTGTATTTATAAAAAAACCATGAACAGTTTTTTTTAAGAACTTACAATTTCTTAATGACAGAGAGGAGAACAAATAACAATGAGGTAGTGGAGTTTCATGAAGCTGTGCTAGATGCAGAGGTAATGTCATTACTCGGCCACCAACCATATTATTGATAATTGTTGGTTGCTAAAACGTCCAGTGGCAAATATTTTATACATGTTCAGGACGAGAACAGTTGACAATACAGATAATAGGTAGCACACAATAGGTAAATCTATATATCCATAATTTAAGTTACAGTTAACGTTGATATTATTTTTTCAGACACTTCAATGTTGGTACTTATACATCTTAGGATTTCAAATAATTGGGTTTGAGCGTTCCTGATGAAGCTAAATCAAGAAAAACGCTCTTGTCGGAAGAAATTAATAAACGGGTTATTTTTAATATTTTATAACAGGTTGTACTATAAAATTTCCTCAACGGAATATGTTTATTATTGGCAATATGTGTTGATTAGCAGAGGTTCAACGTGCAATTTTACAAGGTCATTTATATCAAAAGGGATTATATGAAAGAAGATAATGTAACGGTTTATTTCTTCCTCTGTGATATTTTATCCTGAGGATAATTTGTCGCGGTAATTTTTTTCCAGGCATGGTATTTCACAGGTTGATTTTTTTCAAGAGGAGTGAAAATCTATATGCGTTATGCGGATAGAATGTACCGGTATATATTTGCAATCAATAATCACATGACTATAATTATAAAATGTTTCACAAAGGTAGACTAAATTTGCATAATTTATCAAAGGGAGGTAATTATGAGCAATTTATATTTTAAAGATATTAATATAATATATTTCTGAATCTATTTTATAGTGAATTTTTTCCTTGAATCTTATTTTTTATATATTCATTTATATAAAAAGATGACTAACAACTTGATTTAACAAGACAGATAACATTTCACAGGTAAAAACTATCCAGCTGTTAAACATGTTTTTGTTTCAATATATTGTTATGCTATGATTTATCTGATTTCCATATAATCAACAACTACATCTCTGTCACCAGACAAAACTATCTATATAATTAAAAATATCATCATAATCAAATTATTCTATTACTGTTAACAGTAGTAATGCAACTATATTTCTACCTTACCTTTAAATTTATATTTGTACTGAGATCTGAAAACAACTCACTTTTACATGTATTTCACTAACCTTATTTAATCATGATATTATTTTCACAATTACGATCTTTGAAATTACTTCTGGTTTTCTTCCCTATGTTTCATGATAATTTTCTTTTTAAAACGATCGATTGATTGATTGTTGGTTGCTTAACGTCCAGTGGCAAATATTTCATGCATATTCAGGACGAGAACAAGTTAACAATAAAAACAATAGGTAGGTTGTTATAATAGAGGATGATATTGACTTGAATATTTCAGGAAATTTTTTCAAGGATAATTTGTGAAATTTTTTCCCATTACGATACAATTTTTTTTAACAATTTCGCTTTATTTCAAATACACTATTATTATTTCATAGTATTTTTAAAGGATAAGTTTTTTTCTAATAACTATTCAATAAGTTAACTACCCAGATAGAATTTCACGGCAAAGGAAAAAATATCCCAGGGAAATATTTTCCTCCGGATAAAAAAATAACAACTACTGTGACATTTTTTCCTCCGGATCAAATTTCACCCGGATATAATTTTGCTTTACAATAAGACCACAGGTAGATTATAAGTTCATTAGTTAAGCTCAAATCTTGAATATCATCCTACTTGGGACATATATTTTAAGGATATTCTGGTTTAAATGGTATAACAAAGAAAAGACCGCGGAAGACAGAAGTAACCATGAATTGTAAAAGGTGAAATTAAAATTCATTATATGTACACAAATTTTGTCTCAGAATCGGGCATTCAACGAGTACAATGCTAAATCTGCATGTATATTTTGACCTTCTATATCCTCGCCATTTGATTCGATACCTTCTAATTTTTCTTCATTGTCTAATCTTGATTAATCTGATATTATCTGTTGTTTATTCTTTGTGACAGTGGCGACAACGAATGTGCATGTACTTTATACATTATTTTGACCATGACTTTTCCGTTACTATAGAGCTTGAGGAATCGGCAAGATAAATACACAATGGAATATATTTAGCTGCAATTCTATTGATTGGACATTTGTATAATTTAAAGCCTCATGGAACGAGATTTGTTTTTTTATGTGTTGTCCCTCAGAGTACCAACAATTACTTTACTAGAAACGCAACTCTTTCATGACCAACAAATAATAAATAATGAGGTAAGAGCCCACAGGTAAATTATCACTTCTGGTAAGCTGAAATCTTTAACATCATATTTTTGTATTGGTTTCAGGAAGATATCGGACAAATATTTTGAAAATTTATTTTTCATTGTCGTATTAAAAATGTATTAGGTTATGCTATCAAGTGGCCTTCTTGTTTCGTCATTAACGTTTCTGTTCTTCTTCCTCCATTTTATATTTTTTTGACATAGAACGGCTTCGTACCTTTCAATTTCAAACCTAAGCGTATAGCACAAATCTTGAACTAATACTATAACCAAGGTTTATCACCGTTTATATCTTTTCTGGCAAGGACTTCTCTTCTAGAAATTTAATAATTCTGATTTGAATGGCATAACAAAGCAAGACTGATGAAGACAATCTTCACCATGAACTATAAAAGGGTGAAATTGAAAACTATTACTTGTTATACTTATAAATCATTTTGACCCTGACCTTTCGCTTGATAGCTTCACGAATGTAATTAGCTGCAAGTCGATTGATTTTACATTTGAATAGCTTAAAGTCTCACAGGACGAGATTTGTTTTTCATTTGTTGTCCCGCAGAGTACCAATACACTTTACTAGGAATATAACTCTTTAATAACTAAAGATTAAATAAACAGGCAAGATACTACAGGTATATTCTCACTTGTTGTTGTAAGCTAAAATCCTGAAGATCATATTGTTGTATTAGGAAAAATTAGTAAAATGACTCCATATTAGGCATGTACCGGCCATTTATAATTTACTATTTTGTATTTGATAACAGTCAGTATTTTCCTGATTTTGTAAACCATTTTTGATTCTTGTTTCCAAAATAAAATAAAACTTATTTGTCAAAGAACTAACGCATATAGGTATATTCAAAATAAAGGTAATTAATGAGGACAATTTTACAGCTGAAAAAAATGCAAGATTGATTATTGTATTCACCTTAGAATTGCCAACAAAGACTAATACAATTGTCAAGAACCTTCCGATATATTTGTAAAATTTTATTGACTACAATGATCATTTTCGCGTTTGCATCTTTTTAATAAATTTTGATCATTATTATGATGAAATCATTGAATCAGATGCAGTATGTAGTGAGATGAAAAACTGTTTTTTTCACAACTCTATCATAGATTTTTCAAAACTATTTTTTATTTTCGATTCAAATATCTATTTCCTTATATCAAGTAACCTTCTTGTTTCCTTTTCAACCTTTTTTCTTTAACCTATATATCACAAATTTCGAATCAATACTATGACCAGGGATTGTCATCGTTAACATCTATTATTAGAAGGACTTTCTTGTTGGAATGACATAACACAGAAATACTGATGAACTATAAAAATGATATAAACTGGTATGATACCACAGGTATAGTCTCTCCTCTTGTGTTAAGCTGAAATCTTGATATCATTTTTTTAATTAAGAAAGAATTATATAATGATTGAATGTAGACATATACCGGTCAATTATCACTTACTATTCAGTTAGTTTTACATGTGTGTGATAACAGATATTTTGGTAACCTTTTTGATTCCCTTTTCCGGAAATAAAATATAATTTATTAATTAAAGAACCTCTACATACAGGTAAATTTCCAATTTAAGTTTAAAGCTGAAAATACCCAAACCTCTACTAACATCAGGCATTTAATGAGGAAAATGTTACAGCTGAAAAAAATCAAGACTATTTATTGACTATACCTTATTTTCAAGGAATTGATAACAAAAACTTGAAATCATTGAATCAGATGCGGTAGTGAGATGAAGTACTGGTATATTTTACAACTGTATCCTAGCTATTTCAAAGAGATACTGTGACGAAAAAGTTTGGTATGGTACTTAAACTAAAGTGTGTATACTTGTGGTTGTGTTGTGTTGTTGGTTGTCTAAATTTGACTCGTACACGGAACGACAGATGCCAAGTATACTCTTTAACAGGGTACTCCTGGTCACATAAATAAACAAATGGACCTTGATGTAGTCTGAACGAATCTTGTGAGTGAACATTAACACGACATCGAATAAAAGTTCAATACTGTATTACTAAAATTTAACGACTATTACAAAGTTACAAGTCTAACACAATGTACATCTAACTACAGGCTCAGCTTCACGGCTCTCCTTTCTACTAAATGAACGCAACTGTCCTCTCCTCACTATACACTCTCTCCCCTTTATCGCAAGCTCTTTCTCTCTTTACTATGACCCCCACAAGCCCGTATAGACTACTAGGGCAACCGGGCTCCGTGATCCGGGCTCCCAATTTGATGGTAAAACAAAAAAAAAATATAATGTTAATTAAAAACCAAAAAACCATGAATTTTAAAATGAATGTAGTAAAATTAGGTTTAAAATGTCATTTGAATGATCAAATGATAGCTTATTGTACGCTGGTTCCCAAAATATATGGTTTCTATACATTTTTTTTTAAATAAGGGAGATAATTTTTTACTTCCGGTTTGAAAAATGTCACTCCCGATACTATCTGAATATTAACTTAACACTGATTCCAAAACAACCTGGTTCTATATACTTATATATTATTGTAAACAAGGTATTAAATAAAACTGGAAATCAACATCAATTCTAGAAAACCTCCATTTCTTCTTACCTCTTAATTTCATGGTGTTAGTTCAATTATTTTTTAATTTGATGTAATTACCTTTTTTTCTGTTTAGTTTTTTTTTTCATATTCAACCTATTAATTATGTTTTACATACATATTGTGCATTATAACTTACCTTAGGAAATAAATTGCAAAACTTGATAGTATGGCTTAACCTTTTCATGATTTGTAAACATGAAAACTTAGAAACTAAGCTTACTCCATGCATGCATGGACGAAGGTAACTAACGTTAACTTAGTCCATGCATGCATGGACTAACACAACAGACTTAGTCCATGCATGCATGCACTAAGGCAACTAACCCTAACTTAGTCCATGCTTGCATGGACTAACACAACAGACTTAGTCCATGCATGCATAGACGAAGGCAACCACGGCTTACTTAGTCCATGCTTGCATGGACGAAGGCAACTAAAATTAACTTTTTTAGGGTTTAAAAAATTTATAAATGCAAAATATTTCAAAAAAATCAAAATTTAAAAAAAAAAAAAAAAATTAAATATTTAAAAAAAAAATTCTTTTAAAATTTAATTCTTATAAAAATAAATGAAAAAAACATGAAAAATTTACAAAATTATTTTTTTCCAAACTGCTGAAAAAAGTTTAAATTCCATTTTTTTTTCTTCAAAATTAAACAAAAAGAAGAAAAAAATGGTTAATTATCACCACCAGATATAGGTACCCTTGGATATAGGTATAAATGCCACATGAGAATATTCACGTCTGCCAAAAGATTAGAATGTGTTCACATTTTATTTAAATGATAAAAACTCTTCACTGAACAGATCAGTTGAAGCTGAAAAATTGTTTAACATAACCTGGACAGTAGCTGCAATTAGTTCCTGAAAGTTCCTTATCATTTAGTAGTGGTAAGTGTTATTTTAGTTTGTTGTTATTATATCTGTAATAAACATGTTTTGTTGCACTATGATTTTTGCCTTTGTCTCAATATCAGCTAACTTTTTGTATATATTGTACATGTACATGCATTTAGTCGTCAAATCATCAACCCAACAATGTAAGATCTGTAAATTTGCTTTCACAATTTTTTTGTTCTTCCCATGCCGGGATTCTAATCCATGCTACTGAGATATTGTGACACCAAATCTGTTCAATTTTTAAACACCAGAGAAGAGCAGATGATTTAAACACTTTTGTGTAATCCAGCATTATATAAGATGTTTTTGTGTCTAATGTTATTATTGCAGTTTGAGCATTCAAAAACATGTTCATTATGTCCACTGGTTGTGTTTGGTTGCTGTCTGCCATATTAAATGGATTTCCTTTTTTAGTTATTTGCTTAAATTTGTCTATTAGCTTTCTCTTTTGAAATTAAATAAAAAACAGTTCACAAATTCAGTGTGCTGGGCTTATTTTAATTAACCTTCATCAGAAACATACTAACAAAAATTTGAAAGCAAAGGATGTAGATACCATTATCTTGGGACTTAATAAGCCCATGTATAACGATCTTTAAATTCAGGCTTTTGCTCATTGTTGAAGACTTCAGGTGACCTGTACTTGTTTACATCAGTGCCCTACTATGCAGGGCTAGTAATCATTCAATGTATCCTTGCTTTTGTATGCTCTTTGCATGTTTCAATCTGAAGAATATACCACAATTAGTTCCTAAAACATATACACATGACTAAATTTTTCTTCCAACATGATTTTTATTTATTTACTAATCAAGGTGAGAGTAGACAATGAAAAGTAGATAAACATACATAGATTACCGTAGCTTCTCAACTTTAATTTGATATCAACAACATGTATTGTGGCAATTTCTCAAATATCAGTGGTGGATCCAAGGGGAGGGTTCCGGTGATTGGAACCCCCCTTTTTTGAGACGATCAATGCACTTGAATGGAGACATATAGATTGAACCCCCCCCCCTTTAGAAATGTCTGGATTCACCCCTGAATATAATTCAGGTTACCCAATCATCACAGTTGGTTGACCATTATGGATAAACCATTTCACAGATGATATCGGATGTTTCTTACTTCGTACCTACAATCCCCTTTCCTTTTCATGAATGTGACCTACCGAAATAGACTATATACCAAGTTTGTAATAACATGTGCAACACGAAGGGTGCCACATGTGGAGCAGGATCTGCTTACCCTTCTGGAGACCCTGAGATCACCCCCAGTTTTTGGTGGGGTTTGTGTGGCTCAGTTTTTAGTTTTTAATGTTGTTTCTAGTGTACTATTACTTGTCTGTTTGTCTTTTTCATTTTTAGCCATGGCGTTGTCAGTTTATTTTCGATTTATGAGTTTGAATGTTGCTATGGTATATTTCACCTCTCTTTTTTTAACAGGAGGTTAATAAGCTGTAATTAGCAATGGATGTTAGTAGCCATTTAATTCTTTTAAATTAAAACTAGTCTGAAGTACTGAACCATGTTTGATTGAAATATTTGTAGATGCTATAATGACACACTTCTTCAAACATCAGTAACAGTTATAATCATACCTTTGCTGACTTCAGCATTTGGTTATGTCTTCAGTTTCTTTTCTCATCTGTCATAGTATCAATATTATATATGTAGCATACCACCATCTTGATGCATTCTGTATTACAAATAGTTACTCAACAGTTTTATCGTAGCAATCTTTTGGTGTTTTTTTTTATCAGGAACTACATGTTCTATATTCTGGAAATCTTACAATGCATGGAAAAGCTGAAATTATAAATTAGGTAAATACATTTTAATTAATATGAAACGACACAATCAGCTTTTTTAATGATAAATGTGTACTAAGTTTCAAATTGATTGGACTTTAACTTCATCAAAAACTACCTTGACTAAAAAAACTTTAACCTGAAACTGAGGGAACACTTTTAATTTCTATGTTCAGTGAACCATAAAAATGGGGTCAAAAGTCTTTAATTTTGTTTTAAAATAAGAAAGATCATATCATAAGGAACATTTGTACTAAGTTTCAAGTTGATTGGACTTCAGCTTCATCAAAAACTATCTTGACCAAAAACATTAACCTGAAGTAGGAAGAATGGATGGACAGACAAACAAACAGACGAAAGGACGCACAGACTAGAAAACATAATGCTTCTCTACTATTGTAGGTAGAGCATAAAAATTCATAAAAGAACTAGCAAAAAAAGGCACCAACAAAAAGAAACAAATCTAAAGTAATTGTCCATTAACCAGGAAACCCTTGTTTTTCCCCTTTTGTTGCTCCTAATTCATAAACAGATTGAGTCATAACTCCAATATTCCAACCCTAACTATCCTTTGGAGTTTTGTGGTGTGGAAACTTCAGGCAATTTTATAAACTGTTCTACAAATTATTGTCTGGACAATAGAAAATTGATTATTTGGGCCCCTTTTATACCCCTTTTTCCTACACCAAAGGGACCATAAATTAACCCCCAAATCAATCCAAACCTTCCTTTTTGTGGTTTCCAACTTCAAAGATTTATATTTGCTTATGCTAAAACTATTGGCATTTCTTTTAATTAAACTTAAGTTATTGGCAAATTTCCAATGGATTTGATTAATACTGGAGTTATATATGTTGTTAAATTTCAATATCACATCTGTAAGGTGGTACCCAACACTTGAACTAAAATTAATATGGCTCGTTTAATTTTCATAAAATTTTGCCAAAGTATTTACTTTGACCCTTTGACAAAAATATAAAAATTTTACTTTTTTTGAACCAACCCTTTTATCAGAAAAATTACACTGGTTTATATAGCGCAGTTTGATAAACACTCATTTTGATCATTGAAAAGCTTAATATCCCTTTAACAACACAACGTAATTAAAACGTTTAGCTGACTTTACAGAGGGGATTAATTGACCTTGTTGACCATTTCGTTCATGTTGACTTATTTGTAAATCTTTCTTTGCTGAACATTATTGCTGTTTACAGTTTATCTCTATCTATAATAATATTAAAGATAAAAACCAAAAACAGCAAAATTTCCTTAAAATTACTAATTCAGGGGCAGCAACCCAACAATGGGTTGTCTGATTCATCTGAAAATTTCAGGTCAGATAGATCTTCACCTGTTAAACAATTATACCAATTATACCCTTGTCAGATATATGCTCTAAATGCTTTGGTTTTTGAGTTATAAGCCAAAAACTGTATTTTACCCCTATGTTTTATGTTTAGCCATGGCGGCCATCTTGGCTGGTTGGCCGGGTCATCTGACATATTATTTAAACAAGATACCACAATGATGATTGTGGCCAAGTTTGGTTTAATTTGGCCCAGTAGTTTCAGAGTTCTAGAAGATTTTTGTAAAGGTAACAACGCCGGATGCAAAGTGATGGGAAAAGCTCACTCTAGGCCCTTTGGGCTAGGTGAGCTAAACATTACTTTTTTTCTAGTTTATAACTGAGTGAAGGCAATATCATATATACCCAATAAATCATCAAATTCGAAACATATTTCTATGTTGATTAAAATGAAGCTTTTTATAATTTGATGCAAATTTTATGTTCGGAGAGCATTCTACAGCTATTTTCCAGTATTCATTTAGGAATTACTTGATCATCAAAAAAGCGGTGTTTAAAATATAATACAGGGGACTCATATTCATTTTAACTTTATTTCGTGCTGCTACTTTTGATTTTACACAGTTAAGATGGCTCAGACTTATTCAAAGTCTCTATCAGAATGCTGTATTATTTTAATCTTTACAAAGAGTACCTCAAAATTGTCGAAATAAATAGGGGTTCCAGACCATTTAAGCTCAAAATTTTACTTTATATAGAAACAAGCAATGAAATGATAGGAAAAATAGAGGTGCTGACATATTTTTATGGGATATCAAATAAAAACTGTCTGTGACACCTCAGGTGTGACCTGGTCCAAATCTGTAATGTACAAAGCTGAAATATAGCTTCAAATATTAAGCAAATACAAGGACTTATATACATGTATGCGTCCCTGGCAAACACAAGGGTCACCAATAAGGAAAAATAAAAATTTTGCCTTAAACCCAAATTTTGGCGGGAAAATGGTGAAATTGGGTGAAATGTCAATTTGAGCCTTTAGCAGACCTGTACAGAAATTGCTAACAAAACCACATAGAAGCACATTTCAGAGATGCAAGTAAGAATTGTATAGCTTAAAATTTATAAAAAAAAACATAAATATTTAAAAGTTTTTAGGAAAATTAATTGTTCAATAACATGTAAATTATTCTCACTGATTTTTGTGATAATTGTCTTTTGATGGATCAATAATAAAAAAAAAAAAACTTTTTGTTTTGATTTATAAGCTAGTAGTCAGCTTGGAATTAATAAAAACAATGATGTCATGGATGTACGAACTGTAAATCACGAAAACAGGAATTTAATACAAGGATTTACAAGTTCGTTTAAAATTACATTTTGTATATATTCTGAGACTTGTATTAAAAAACAAATTATTTTGTTAAAAAATAGCAATGAAGATAAATTAATACATTGTACTCCAGTGTTCTACTATCATGACAGTGACTAAGCAAATAGGGGAAATAATAAATTGGTTGTGGCAATACAAAAATTCAGCAAATTTTTCAACAAACTTTAACATGTAATGTTCAAATAATTAACATTATGCAACTGGAGTACAAAAATAAAATCAGAGCAAATTGATCCAGGGCGAACAAGTACAAGTGTGAGTGATAAATTTGTCCTGGTAAAATATGTCAGGGCGGACAAACATTACTATATAGTATAAAAAGTCCATGGTTACAGAATTTACTAGTATATATTTAGTCCGATTTTAGTTATATATATATGTCCCCAGACAAATTTTCCTAGGTAATCATGTCCTATAAAATCCTATAAAAGATTCAATTACTTGCATTTGCAAATTTAAATCTTATGTTTTAGTAATGTTTAAGAGTCACATAGTTAAATTTTTGATAAAATTTATGTCCCCAGACTATTAATTTTCCCACAAAGTCATGTCCATGCCATTAGAAGTCCTAGGTTTAAATGTCTTTGCCTTTAATTTTTAAAAGTGAATATGAATGTAATATGTTTTAACATTGTTATAGACAAAACGAAAGAGTTGTGTATCAATCTGTTACAGCTAATTTCCTAAAGCATGTAGAGCAAGACTTAAGTTAGCTTGCTTGCTTTGTATTTAAATTGTACACTCATTAGGATAATATCCTATTAAATATACAGGTTAAACTATGCCTATATATATATTATATAAAGATGACCATCATGACAATCTTATTAACAAAGCTTGTATAAACAATTATACAAACAAAGAAGGCAAGCCAACCAAAGTTTTGCATTACATGCATTAGGAAATTAGCTGTAAATAAAATTTGTCTCCAGACTAATTTTCCTAGGAAATCATGTCCATGTCATATTTTCCTAGGAAATCATGTCCATGTCATATTTTCCTAGGAAATCATGTCCATGTCATATTTTCCTAGAAAACCATGTCCATGTCATAAGTATTGAATTCCTAGGTAAAAATGTCCTAGTTTAAATAATTATGACAGCTTGAAAGGCTATACACCTTATCGCTATTCCCGCTTGACCCGATAATCTGTCCCGCTTGAACTTTTGACGTCATACAACAATCTCTTTTCCATTGTGGCGTCAGATATTTCTTTTATGACGTCAAAATTTTACGGGAACTTGTGTGATGTCCAGTAATGGCGGACAAATAGCGATAAGGTGTATTATATTTTTTTTCTATGAAGCCTTACTTGGACGAACTAAGTAAGGCGTCAAAGAAAAAAAAGAAAAAAGCCTTTCAACTTACAAGACGTCATAATTTGACGAAGTAAGGCGTCAAAGAAAAAACATATAATAGCCTATCAAGACGTCATAATTATTTGGACTAAAAATGTCCATGTCTTTTATTATAAACTAGAGGCTCCAAAGAGCCTGTGTCGCTCACCTTGGTCTATGTGAATATTTAACAATGGAGACTGATGGATTTATGACAAAATTGTGTTTTGGTGATCGGGATGTGTTTGCAGATCTTTCTTTTCTAAACATTATTGCTGCTTACAATTATCTCTATCTATAATGAACTTGGTCCAATAGCTTCAGAGGAAATGTAAGTGAAAATTTACAAATTTTAGGATTTTTTTTAAAAAATTGACTAAAAAGGGCTATAACTCCTTGGAGGGTCAATTGACCATTTTGGTCAAGTTGACTTGTTTGTAGATCTTACTTTGCTGAACATTTTTGCTGTTTACAGTTTATCTCTATCTATTATAGTATTCAAGATAATAACCAAAAACAGCAAAATTTCCTTAAAATTACCAATTCAGGGACAGCAACCCCACAACAGGTTCTCTGATTCATCTGAAAATTTCAGGGCAGATAGATTTTGACCAGATAAACATTTTAACAACTGTCAAATTTGCTCTAAATGCTTTGGTTTTTGAGTTATAAGCCAAAAACTGTGTTTTACCCAATATGTTCTATTTTTAGCCATGGCGGCCTTCTTGGTTAGTTTGGCGGGTCACGCCACACATTTTTTAAACTAGATACACCAAAGATGATTGTGGCCAAGTTTGGATTAATTTGGCCCAGCAGTTTCAGAGGAGAAGATTTTTGTAAAAGATCACTAAAATTTACAAAAATGGTTAAAAATTGACTTTAAAGGGCAATAACTCCTAAAGGGGTCAACTGACCATTTTGGTCATGTTGACTTATTTGTAAATCTTACTTTGCTGAACATTATTGCTGTTTACAGTTTATCTCTATCTATAATAATATTCAAGATAATAACCAAAAACAGCAAAATTTCCTTAAAATTACGAATTCAGGGGCAGCAACCCAACAACAGGTTGTCCGATTCATCTGAAAATTTCAGGGCAGATAGATCTTGACCTTATTAACAATATTACCCAATGTCAGATTTGCTCTAAATGCTTTGGTTTTTGAGTTATAAGCCAAAAACTGCATTTTAACCCTATGTTCTATTTTTAGCCATGGCAGCCATCTTGGTTGGTTTGGCGGGTCACGCCACACATTTTTAAACTAGATACCCCAATGATGATTATGGCCAAGTTTGATTTAATTTAGCCCAGTAGTTTCAGAGGAGAAGATTTTTGTAAAAGTTAACGACGACGGACGACGACAGACGACGGACGCCAAGTGATGAGAAAAGCTCACTTGGCCCTTCGGGCCAGGTGAGCTACAAATGTTATAAGCAAAGGAAACTGAATATTTATGTTTTTAATAATTAGGTTATTAAGGAAATATTCTTCATTTTTATTGGAAAAAAATTTCTTCTATTTTCCAATCTTATCTATAAAAAAAAAAATCTTCTATTTTAAATATATTTTATGATACAAAAAAACTATTAGAAAAACAAGTCTTGTGACATATTTTCCTAGGAAAACAAGTTACAAACATAAATTACTAGCTATGGACTGATTTTCCTAGAAACATTTGTCCTGGGACTTTAATTCCTAGTAAAATCATGGACATGGACTTAATTAACTAGGAAAAAAAGTCTGGAGAACAAATTTTACAACCGGACCAAATTTACTGTTACACTATTCCAACTAATTATGACGTCTGGCAAGGCTATTTTTTTTTTCTGGGGCGTCCCAGAAAAAAATTAAAAAAAGCCTTGCCAGACGTCATAATTATTTGGACTACTGTTACACTAGGACCACAGGCACTAGACGTTCCCCCTTTTATTAATTTCTTGATTAGCTACTGTCACGGTGTATTTGTATATACAGAAGAATTCTAGAGGTTTGTATCACTTTGACAGTCAAATCCTGACACAGCAGCCCAACTGAGACCAGATACCATTTTTATTCATGAGTTATGATCAGTATCAGATATAAATGAGGGGGAGGACAGGGATAAGGGAGACAGGGAGAAAGGAGGTAGGAGAAAGGGGTGGGAGAAAGGGGTAGGAGAAAGGAGAGGAAAGTTGGGAAAAAGGAGAATTAAGTTGGAGAAAAAAATAAAATATGAAAAAATAAAATATCTCTCTTTTTTCCGGTAAATTAAAAAATAAAATAAGGAGAAGAGGGGTAGGAGAAAGGAGAAGAGGGGTAGGAGAAAGGAGAAAAGGGGTGGGAGAAGGAAAAGTGTACCCCCCTGTCTCCTCATAAATGCATTTTCAGATCCTTTTTTCGCTTGTTCTATTAAAATCTTACCACGTAAATTCCTTAACTCTCTTTTTTATTTAATTGAATGTTGATTTTGTTTGCCTCAAAACAAACTGTTTTTCCTGTGAATAATTTTCAATCTCCTTGCTTCTAGTATGAAAAATTTGCAAATCATCTTTGACAGACGACGCGAGCACGAATCGCAATCTGTCAACAAAGTTCTAAATGCACATAAAAATAGTCCGCTGTCGAGTTTTAATTTGATTTAGAATGACAAGACATTTCATCGTTCTTTGTCGAACAAACCATGATATCAATACACGTTTGTATTTTATTGATCTTTCTAGGGATGTTGCGACTTTAATAATAAATATTCATGCAGTAATATGCCCTAACTTTTCTGTAAGAAAGGAGACCGTAAAGACAGAGCAAACGAAACTTGAGGATGAAGATGAAGATGTGTTGATAAGATCTGATACGTAAAATTCATACAACTTAAATTTTCTCGGTAAAAAGTCACTTACTATTATTTCTCTTTAGAAAACTGCCATTAAGGAAACACGCATTAAAATACCCGTATTTCGCCGTCATGTTAAAAATGTATTTGAATTAATATGGGGAAGTTTGTTGAAATGTTCGCCGATTATGGCAAGATAATTGTTTTCCATTGATTTGTGACTACTAAACTTTTGAGCTGCAAAAAAAATCAGTTTCTTTTAACGGAGCTATCCATTTTATTTTTATGGGGGAGGGGGGCTAGGATAAAATTTGAAAAAATAGGCAGGACAGGAGTTTTGAGTAAAAAATAGGCAGGATGACACACTTGCAAAAAAAAATAAGACAATTTTGGTAAAAAAGTCAGGATAAACTAAAAAAAAAAAGGCAGGACCAGTCCAGAGACATATAATACAATGTATTATATGTCTCTGGCAGGACCGAACACAGTGAAAAATAAAAAGGCAGGACAGAGATTACAGCTAAAAAAAAGGCAGGACAAAATTTACATCCTAGCCCCCCACCCCCCATATTATGGGGGCGCTAGGATGAAATATTTTGTCCTGCCTTTTTTTTTAGTTGTAATCTCTGTCCTGTCTTTTTATTTTTCAGTCTATTTGGTCCTGCCTTTTTTATTTCTTAGCTTATCCTGACTTTTTTACAATAATTGTCATCCTGCCATTTTTTTTTTTGACAAGTTACTCATCCTGCCTTTTTTTTTACTCATAATATAAGTTCCAAAAGGAAAACATATTCTGGAATACTATTTCCACAGGATTGAATATTACAGTATTTGTTCCTAACGGAATAAATGGTATAGAATATTTGTTCCAACAGGAATAGATATTATGACAATGTTTATAACAAAGTTTCCATCGGAACTTCTGTTAGGCGGAACAAATATACGTTGACAGCATTAATAATTACAAAAAAAAGAATAATAATTGTGAGCCTGCTATTTCTGCCAAAGAATGGGAGATTCACTATAGAAATTTGCTTGCTTCAAGTAATAATGATACAACTGATACAAATCAAAATATAGAGAACAAAAATCACAACTTTTCTAATACATCCCTTAATGTCCCTATTACACGTAAAGAAATCAAAGACTGTATTAAGAAGTTAAAAAAGGGAAAATCTGGAGGTCCTGATTTGATAATTAATGAATTTCTAAAGGTGTGGTCAAACACTCTAGTTTTACTTTTGACAAAACTTTTTAATTAGATACTTAACTCAGAAAAATTCCCCAAAATTTGGAACATTTCTCTATTGACATCAATTTATAAATCTGGTGACCCATCTGATTGTGGGAACTATAGAGGTATACGCATAACAAGCTGTCTTGGTAAAGTCTTTACATCCATTTTACAAAAACGACTTAGTTATTTTCTTGAAACGCATAATTTATTATTTTCAAATCAAGGTGGTTTTAGAAAAAAATTACAGAACTGTAGATCATGTCTTTATTTTAAAAACAATAATAAACAAATATTTGTTTAAATGTAAAAAGAAACTATATGTGTGTTTTGTAGACTTTAAAAAGGCTTTAGACAGTGTCTGAAGATCAGCTCTGGTCTTAAAATTACAAAATAAAAAAATACAAGGCAAATTTTATAATATACTGCATGACATGTACTCTAATACATGTACCTTATATTCATGTAAATATCAAAATATGTTTACCAAGCCTTTTCTTGATAATCAGGGTGTCAAACAAGGTGACAGTTTAAGTCCAACTTTATTTACTGTAAATTCAGAAATTATTGCGAGGTTTTGATTATTGCGAAAAATGCGACAGACTTGTAAACGCAATAATTTTAACTCGCATTTTGAAATCATTGATATGAATTAAACAGGATTTTTCTCAAAATCATTAAATGACAAAATCGCAATAATAAATGCACGCAATAATTTCTGAATTTACAGAAATATATTTGTTGATGACATAGAAAAATACTTAGATACAAACTTAACTAGTGCAGTAAATTTAAATGGTCAAAAAGTGAACCATTTATTGTATGCTGATGATTTATTATTGATATCGGAATAAGCAGATGGTCTCCAGAACTCTCTTGATTCTTTACAAAAACATAGTACTGAATGGAAACTGGACTTGAACCTTAAGAAAACAAAAATTATAATTTTCTCTAAAACTAAAAGTAAATTAAAAAAACGTTTACTTTTATTACAGTTCTAATGCAATTGAAATTGTTGATTGTTATAAATACTTAGGAGTTGATTTTCATAGCTCTGGAAAATTTATACAAGTTGTATAAATTTTCCAGAGCTATGAAAATCAACTCCTAAGTATTTATAACAATCAACAATTTCATAACAAGCAGTGTCAAGCCTCTCAGATAAAGCTAAAACAGCATATTTTGCATTGAAGTCAAAACTACCATATAGTGAAAATTTGTCTGTTAAGACTTGGCTCCAGCTTTTTAATTCAATGATAACTCCTATTTTAACTTATGGATCAGAAGTATGGTTATCAGAATTCAAACCAAATTTTGAAGCATTTATAGACAAAAGTAAATTAGACAAAACACAAAACTCCTTAAAAACAAACTTGTGGTTCATGGAAAGTTTTCCAATCTAGCAGTGCGGTGTGAATTGGGCACTTTACCCATTCGCATTAAATATTATCAACTTATGTATAAATATTATGAGCGTCTCAGTAATATTGGTGAACAGCCTGGTGGTCCGCATGACATTTTCAAGGCTGCTTTTGAAGTGGACAAAACTCTCACAAATACCCTTTAAAAAGCATTGTAATAGTAATTTCAAACAAAAACTAGAAGATTTCTAAAAAAATAAAATTATATTTGAACTTTCTAAAATAAAAGATGGACACTGTGGTAAACTTTTATTTTTTAGTAAAATTTAAACAACAAGAATATTTAAATTTTAATATTCCTAAATACCTTTAATCCTTTCCTCCATAATGACGCCTTTTGACGCCATTGTAGTACCTCAGTTGAAACACTTTGACTACAAAGTGTCTGCAGTTGATTTAATAAAATTGGTATCCATTATGAAGAGGAATATCATAGGAATACAAATGTATATATATATCCGACTCAAATTTATTTGATGAAATAGTTGTTTTTCGCAATGCCTTAATACTTAAAGCATATGTTCAACATTTTATCAAAAAAATCCTATGCGAATCAAGTTACGCAAAAAAAAAAAAAAATCATTGGAGGAAAGGGTTAATTGAAAAAAAACTCACTAAATTAAGAATAATGCACACTCATTAGCAATAGAATAACTGGGAGGTATGCAAGACCAAAAATACCATCTAATGAGAGATTTTGCAAATTTTGCACAGGAAAAATTGAAAATGAGATTCATTTCTTGATTGAATGTCTGCAATATAACAAAATTAGATCTAAATATAAAATTAATGATATAAATTTAAATAATTTGGATGAAAATTTTACCAAAATGTTAAATCCTATGTCTGAAAAGGATTTAAAATCTATTTGTATGTATATTGAAGAAGCTCTTGATTTGAGAGACCACCATACTGTTTCATCAGATAATAATCCTTGACAGTAGTTTGTCCATATACATATATATATATATATATAAATATCTTATAATGTGTGTTTTAAGTAAATATATGAAAATCTAGAATAATACTGAAATATAAGTCTATGGTATCAATATCAGTTTATAATGACAGTTATGTATTTGTATACATAGAATTGGCTTGACTTGTTCCATGAACCTTTATTTCATTTGTGTGTTGTTTTAATATTATTAATTATCTGTATTTGGATCACGCCTCTATTGAGCTCTTTCCAATAAAATATTGAATTGAATTGAATAAACAGGAATCTAGGGAGGGGGCACTTCTTATACATATAAGGTGTCAGCTGGGAACAGTATATTTAATTGTGTACACATGTTCCCAATGCATAGTCGGATCCTTGCCCCCCCCCCCCCTCTTTCGTGGGAAAAAATTGGTTTATCAGAGGCGGATTTATCATTTAGGAGGGGGCCTCCCCCCCTTTTTTGGGGAAAAATTTGGTTGCTTATATAGGAAATCACTGAAGCGTGACTGGAGTGCGTAGGTCAGTCAGTGGGCCCCCCACTTATGAAAATTTTTTTATATAAAGGGAATCATTGATGCATGACTGTAGCTTAAATTTCACATTATTATACAGTTTTCCATCAGAAGCTTTATTTTGGCTAGCATACCAATTGCTAATACATGTATATTTAGTGTGAATTAATTTGCTAGATATGTTCAAAAATTTATATTGTCCGAAATGTTTTACTTCTTGTTTAATTTCAAAAACTTTTTCTACTAGCAAATGAGAACTGGCAGAAGAAGTTATGTTAGATTTGTGAAGCTCTTGGCTGCATTTATAAGCATCTTTAAATAGACTGAATTCAGTTGTAAGATTTTCAAATCTATACCAGTATTTTACAATTGACTTTACAATATCATAATGTAAGGGGAAAAGACTGAAGTGGGGACCCCCTCTTAGGCAGTCTATGGGCCCCCTCTTATGAAAATTTCTAGATCCGACATTGTTTTCTAGTTTAAAAATATGTGAATAGGTGTTGAAAATATTAAGAAATATATTAAGTCAACAAATTAAAAAGAAAATGTGGTACACTGTATGATTGCCAATGAGACAACTCACTATTATGTTTCTAGATAGGCAGAATCAGGGGGCCCGGTCTGACAACACCTTTTGTTAGAAAAATTTAGTTGATTGTATAGGGAATGACTCGAGTAGGGACCCCCTCTTAGGCAGTAAAAGGGCCCCCTCTTATGAAAATTTCTAGATCCACCATTGATTTCTAGTTTAAAAATATGAAAATAGGTGTTGAAATATTCAGAATATTAAGTCAACAAATTAAAAGGAAAATATGGTATACTGTATGATTGCCAATGAGACAAATCTAGTCTCTAGACAATAGACACAATTACATTAGAAATTAACAACTTTAGGTAACTGTATGGCGTTCAACAATGATAAAACCAGAAACTACTATAAGTTACAATAAGGAGGCTCTAGGGTACATGTATAAAAATTTAAGAGAAAAATAAACATTTATTTTTTCATTACAAAGGAGTAGATTCAGTAAGACCCCTTTTTGGCCCCAAAATATAGCAGTTTTACAAAATTGTGAAAATGTAATCCTTAAGCTATTTATTGGAAAGTAGCATGCTTCTGCTAAATAAATATAGGATGTTTTTGACAATACAATGCATATATCAGGTACTAGCATCATTAAGTTATGCTAAATTACTGAAATCTTCAAAATTTTAGATTTTTTGGTAAATTTTAGACGGTTTCTGTCTTAAATGAAAATGTAAATTTTCCCCTTACATTATGATATTGTAATTATTCGTGTTCATTTATAATATTGAAATGGTAATTATACCCCATGCAACAAGTTGCGGAGGGTATAATGTTTTTGATCCGTTCGTCCGTCCGTCAGTCCTGTTTCTTGTCATCACAACTCCTTTCAAACCATGCATCAGAATTTCATGAAACCTTTTCAGATAATAAGGACATACTATGTAGTTGTGCATAATGACGGGAAATTGCGATTCAATTTTTTTTCTAGGAGTTACGCCCCTTTGAACTTATTTACTTTAATGTACTACTGCAACAGTTTGTCATCGCAACTCCTCTCAAACCACACAACAGAATTTCACGAAACCTTTTCAGATAATAAGGAGATACTATGTAGTTGTGCATATCGACGGGAAATTGCGATTCAATTTATTTTCTAGAAGTTACGCCCCTTTGAACTTATTTACTTTAATGTACTACTGCAACAGTTTGTCATCTCATCTACTCTCAAACCACACAACAAAATTTCATGAAACCTTTTCAGAAAATAAGGACATACTATGTAGTTGTGCATATCAATGGGAAATTGCGATTCAATTTTTTTCCTAGGAGTTACGCCCCTTTGAACTTATTTACTTCAATGTTCTACTGCAACAGTTTGTTATGGCAACTCCTCTCAAACCACACAACAGAATTTCACGAAACCTTTTCAGATAATAAGGACATACTATGTAGTTCTGCATATCGACGGGAATTTGTGATTCAATTTATTTTCTAGGAGTTACGCCCCTTTGAACTTATTTGCTTCAATGTACTTCTGCAACAGTTTGTCATCTCAACTCCTCTGAAACCACACAACAGAATTTCATGAAATTTTGTAGATAATAAGGACATACTATTACAATTTTTTTTCTTACACTAATTTAATTTCTCCAATGACAATGTGGGGACGTGGGGTATGTGAGTGTGCTCACTAAGGTTCTTTAATTGTATTTAATGATAATACATAATATATATATACATGTAAAGAATGAGGATGAACACAGATGCGGCCACTTGCATTTTTTGACAAAAACCATCAGAAAAGTGACATTTTTTGGCAAATTCAATAGATTTTTCATACGAAAGCTTGAATCTGAGCATTTTTAATGACTAAGTCAGTCAAAATCTTTCACATTAACTAATTGAATCAATTGAAATAGACAGTTAAGAGTTTAAAAAGTGTCCAAAATCTTTCGTTAGATGAATTTGAAATTTGAGGCCAAAATCGGAACCTTACCTACTCCTTTTATTTGTTACCTTAAGTAGTTGTAACTTTATCATATGGTACAAAAATAATTTAAAAAAAACAATTTTTGATGGCCTCAGATGAATTGTAAAATGTAGATATCATTAAAATTGCTCAAAAGTATCTCCCTTTGGTATAAAAATGCCATTTTTGGAACTCATCCGTGACCTTTATTTTTTATTATTATTTTCAATTAAGCTGTTCTTAAACTAAACTATTGTAAAATTTGAGCGATTTCTGTAATTAAGTTCTCTTATTTCGGTATTACCTCTATTTCTGCTATTAGTTCAACAGAAAAAAGGTACCTTTACAAAACTGTATGCTTCTTTCGAAGGCAGGTTGTGAACGGTGACCCCATTTTTTTTTATTAAGTATAAGATTTAAGTACGTTTATCATTTCTACAGAAACAATTTTTCCTTGTAGTTGCAGATACATTCATACAAATGATGTTGAAGAAACAAAGAGAAAAGGAACTTGGACTGTACCATTTTGTTTGCAGCTTCTAAGGTGAAGTATACTTATTTAAATGTTTTGTAAAAATAAGAAGATGTGGTATGATTGTAAATGAAACAACTCTCCATGAGAGACCAGTGAGACAAAAATTAACAACCATAGGTAACTGTACATCCTTCAACAATGAGCTATACAACGTCAAGGACTTGAAATTACCAATGAACAACTTAGGGCCTGATTTATTAACAAAACATTGAACGATAAACTGTTATGATATACAGCAACACACTACTGAATTACAAGCTCCTGAATTGAGACAGACACATGGAGTTTTTAAAACATTAAAAATGGTTGCTGGCACGAAACCCTCCTTCTAACCTATGACAGTGGTGCAACATTTCAACTGGCAAACTATAAAAATCATTTGAAAAGGGCTTAATTCTAAGATCAATACAAAGTCAAAGCACAATAAAAAATCCTAAAACAAAAACACATGAAATACACATCTGATATTTATAGCAGTTACTGAAAGCATGTTCTAATAATCAATATTTTATCCTTGTCCTTACACAATGGGCTGATTTTCTCTTAAGGGCATACCGTACAGTTTTGATCCTGTATTTACAAGTTCGTGAAATTTTTTTACCTGATTAAATCAAATATGTTATAAAAAATATACCTTCATGTGCTACTTTTTGAGAAAAATGAGGTCGAAATTTTGTATATTTGCTCAAAATTCAGATATGTGGCCATATTTTCTTTTTTCGAAAAAAAGACATAATTTTTTTGTTATAAAAGATAAACACAAATTGTTTTTTGTTAAAGTCATATGAAACGAGTGAGTGGTGAAAAATAATGTTTGTCCAATTCTTGAACCAATGGATGTATACATTCATAAACTTAGTCCTATGTGCACGATTTTATCATTATTTTCGCAAATATATCATATAATCGCCAATTTTTTTCTCTCTCTGTTTGTTATGATTGAACAAATATGGCTGCTCATTAAATGCCGTGATTTGAAGCCCGATTGTCACCTTATAGTAAACAAATCACAAAAAGCATTGGTATTGAGCACGTGTTTAACATGTATAATCAGATATTTGTTTATTTCAATGACAGATCCATACGTATTGTGGTCACCGGATTTTTACGAGGAGGGTTACGCTCGGGTCACTATGCATACGGAAAATATGTCGGCAAATTGCTTGCTGGCAGCAAGCAATTACAAATAAGTACTCTTCTTCTAAATGTGGACAAATTAAAGAATTTTCCTCAGAAAAAAGTATATGTACATAAGTTGTTTAATGAAAACTAACCATTTAGTTATAAAAAAACATATGCATATTTTTTTTTAATTTGAGGTTTTTTTATGACTTTAAATAATCGGTAATTTCTGTATTTTATAAGTATCCTAAAAAATTATGCTGTTTTATTCCGAAATAACTCGTATTTATCAAATGTTCATGGCTTTATGTTTATCAAAATTAAAAAAAAATCTTTATTTACAGTTTTATAAGTTTGGGTCACATAATCTCCCTGAAAGTCAAACAAATTGCTGGTTTGAAAAATGGGGTTCCATGAACTCGTTTTCAAATAAATTCAGTTTGAATGATAAAAATCAGTCGAAAAATGCATTTTCCCTGGTATGTTAAAGTTTGATGTCACGAAAATAACATTTTGCATTAGCAACGTCATTACCTCCTCTGTAACTGTATCGTATGCCCTTAAAAGCTAACCTAGACCTATAAATGAATGATTATAGCCATTACTTGATGTCATCTAAACAAATAACATATAGATGGAGAGAAATTTTAGTTTAAGTCGCAAAAATGATCAACAAGAAAAGATCATCAAATAAGTATCATGAATGGTTGAAATTGTCAGTCAACTCCTAATTATTTAATAAATAAGCCACAGAGTTTTTTGTAAGGTCTAGTTTTAATTAGGATTTTATTGTAGATAAAGGAGATAAATTTCCTCTGTTGACAAAAAAATGGTTGAGGAGTCAGAAAGTTTGACTGAAGATTAAGGATATCAAATGAAGGTAAACATAAATTTAAAGTAATGTTTATATTTGTATTAATACATGTACCTCGAGTATGCATCAAAGATGTATTGGGTAAGATGGTAATAACTGTATGTGAAACAATAAAATTTGTTTAAAGTGGGCAGTACATGTATATTAAAACATACCATTAACATTAGCACAACTAAAAATGCAATCATAAAAGCATCTGCAAAGTTTCATAGAAATCTGTGAAAGTATGACACAGTATCCATGGTATCAGTTATTTGATGTCCATGTCATTCAAGGTGGATATTGTGTCATTGGCAATAGACAAATTTCCTATTTACATGAACCCACTTTAATCGGAACAAATTTGAGGGAAGTTAACTGTTTAATGCAAATGCCATTATGTTTTCTATACATGACTAAATCATCAGAAAACAGTAAACCTTCCCCCAAAATTGCACCATTTATATTTTTGAATTTACTTCTTTCGGTGTTTGTAGTGACAGAGTACCAGGATGTCTTACCACAGAGAAGGTATTAAAACCTGTTGAAAAAACATAGAATCCGAGTCAAAAGTTGATAATGTGAAAATAGACTATTATACCACATCATCTTATTGTCGAGCCTGCAACTTTTGTTGCAGAAAGCTCGACATATATATAAAGTTCTGGGGTCAGCAGCGGAGTTAGCTGAATTCTTAAAAGCTTTATATTTTAGAAGGATGAAGACCTGGATGCTTCATACTTTGAATATATACCAAGATGCCTCAGGTTACCAAGTCTCTCTCAGTCACATGTCCAATGTCCTTGACCTAATTTTCATGGTTGAGTGTCTTCTTGAAAAGGAAGGTTGTTATTGATTTTGGGAGTTTTGGTCCCAAACAGTTAAGGAATGAGGGTCCAAAGGGTCCAAAATTAAACTTTGTTTGATTTCATCAAAAAATGAATTATTTGGGTTCTTGTATATATGTCAAATCTAACCGTGTATTTAGGTTGCAATCAACAGTTTTTTTCTATGACGTCATATTTTGAGGGACCATCTATAATTGACCCTTAGTGGTGTTAATGTTAATGAAGATACTTGTATAAAACTAGATATAATTAGATTCAGAATTTTCTCTAGTTTATAATGAAATAAAAATAAATTGTACTTTTAATAGTACCAAAAAGTTTTATCCAGAGAAAATGGGAAAAACATTGCCTAATCTATGCATAAAAAACATGAAATCAGGCCATGTGCACACCCATACAGACATGATACATGCACATTTTTCATATTCAAAACAGTATGAATTTCATAGGTTTTTACCTGGTCTTTCTAAAAATTTATGCTTCAGGCTACGTTCGCCTGCTTCGAAAAGAGATACAATGGGTGCAAATAGGTTTTGCACTTTTCACTGCCAAAAAAACAGGATGTTTACAGTTTGTCTCCCCTTAAAACATGTGTATTTAATCTAATTTTTAAAAAATATTTTAATCATTCAACCTGTTTTAATTGAAGCGAATTAACTTAATTTTACAATTAAATATAAAAAACATGATACTTTTTTCCCAATTATGTTGATAAAAAAGGACTTCCCTCCAAGTCTATTTTTAGTTGGGGAATTACCCTTAGTTTTTTATACGAAACTGTTTTAGAACCCTTAAATTTTTAATTTTTGGTCCTGTCTTCAAATTGGTCTACATTAAGGTACAAAGGGTCCAAAATTAAACTTTGTTTGATTTTAACAAAAGTTGAATTCTTGGACTTCTTTGATGCTGAATCTAAACATGTACTTATATTTTTGATTATGGACTGTTGGTCCAAATCGGGGTTCAAATTAAACTTTGTTTGATTTCAACAAAAATGGGGTTCATTAATATGCTGAATCTAACCGTGTATTTAGATTTTTAATATTTGGGCCCGGTTATCAAATTGATCCACATTGACATGCTTGAGGTCTAAAGGGTCTAAAATTGCACATTATTTGATTTCATCAAAAATTGAATTCTTGGGGTTCTATGATCATGATATGCTGAATCTAACCATGTATTTATATTTTGGATATTTGACCATAATAGGTAAATGTCCAATTTAAAATTTATAAGTTTTTTTCTCGCCTTGACGGAGTAAAAAAATGAGACATAGGTATGGTGTTCCCCACGGCGGTAGCATCAACAATGTATTAGTTTGTGATTAGGTCAATTTATGGTGAACCACTAGTGGTAGGTCAATGATATTTGGTATGCAGTTGAATAAGCATTGACATATCTCATTTTCATGGAGATTTTTTGACTCCGCCTCCTTAGTCATGGTCTATAGTCTTTAATAATTTTGCTAAGTTAATATGTATTAGTTTGTGATAAGGTCAGTTCAAGGGGAACCATTAGTGGTAGGCCAATGTTAATTGGTGTTCAGTTTTATAAACATTAGCACATCTCATTTCCATGGAGAATATTTGGCCCTGCCCCCTCAGTCATGGTCTATTGACTTTGAAACTTTTGCTTAGTTTACATGTATTAGTTTGTGATAATATCAGTTTAAGATGAACTGCTAATGTTAAGTCAATGATATTTGGTATGCAAATTTATTGTCATTTGAAAGTGTTGATTTCATGGAGATTATATAGCCCCACCCCTGATCATGGTTCATTGACTTTGAAACTTTTACATAGTTTAAAAGTTAATGTTTGTGTTTAGGTTCGTTTATAGGGAACTACTTATTATGAGACAATGGTAATTGGTATGCAGTTGTATTATATTTATCATTGGCACATCTCATTCCATGGAGATTGTTTAGCCATGTACCTTCAGTCATTGTTCATAGCCCTGAGACTTTGAATATTTGCATAACTTACATGTTAAAATATTGCTATTTAATTTCAACATTGCATTATCAAAATTACATGAATATTTGCATAACTTACATGTTAAAATATTGCTATTTAATTTCAACATTGCATTATCAAAATTACATGAATATTTGCATAACTTACATGTTAAAATATTGCTATTTAATTTCAACATTGCATTATCAAAATTACAAAAAGGCGATACATATCTCTGTGATAACAGTTTATTAAGTGTAAGTTCTTAGACCACATTCATTCTGTGTCAGAAACCTATCTTGTGTCAACTATTTAATCACAATCCAAATTTAGAGCTGTATCAAGCTTAAATGTTGTGTCCATACTTGCCCCAACTGTTCAGGGTTCGACCTCTGTGGTCCTATAAAGCTGTGCCCTGCGGAGCATCTGGTTTGTAAAGTGAAATTCTCTCTTATTATAAGTAATAGGATAACTATATTTGGTATGTGAGTACCTTGCAAGGTCCTCATGGCTGTCATACAGTTTTCACTTGACCTCGACCTCCTTTCATGGATCAGTGAACAAGGTTAAGTTTTGGTGGTCAAGTCCATATCTCAGATAATATGAGGAAGGCGCTACCTTAAATGCCAGCTTTATAATGTCCTAGATAATGATTGCTGATTGGTTGTTGGTTGTTTAACGTTCAGTGGCAAATATTTCATGCATGTTCAGAACGAATGTCCAAGGCACTTATAACAAATAACATTTTGTTTATGTCTAAAATAAAATTATAAGTTCAAATGGAAAATGCTTTTATTCTTGAAAAAAATATTGTGATTCCCAAATTAGTGAATAAAAAAGCATAGGACAAAAAAATATTTTGAATCCAGATCATTGCCAAAAATGATTTTATCTTTCAGATATGCTAAATAAATTTAACTTTTATATATCTAAAAACATAAAAACTTCCCAAACCACACATATGTCAGTTTGTACACAGTATTTTTTAGGTGATAATAAGACTGTGTTTGCCAATTTGTTATGGTAAACCTTAATACTAGTGTTAAATTTTGACTAAATAATTTTAAATGATAGCGCTGAAGGGCTTCGGTAAAAAAAAATCTGACTCGAATAAAAAAAACATTTGTATTTCTGATCATCTTCAGTTTGTGAGTTCTACATCAATATTATGTACTATTAAATTCAGAGTCGGTTTTATGTCATTTCTTGAATACATTTTTTTGTTACATGTACATAATGTAGCTTACTTTTCAAGTTCTTATATGACAGCAAAAGAAAATAGAGAATGGAAATGGAAATACAAGCATGTTAAAAAAAAACATTTGGTTTCAGACAATAACTTGAGTTAAGTAAATGGATTTCCATGAAATTTTACCAGGAGGTTCATACACAAAACTCAAAAGGATGATAAGAATTGATTTTGGGGTTATAGTACATTATTGGGGGTATTTTTATTTTTTTATTTTGGGTTTTTCTTCCAAAAATTACCTTATTTACATCAATTATACTCATCTAGTACAGATTTGGCAGGAGATGCACTCAAAATAGGGTGTTTTAAACATTTTATCTGTAGTCTGTGCATTTTTCCTATGATGTACATGTACTTCTTGATAATGTTGATGTGAGTATCATGATAAAGAAAATATATTTGGTTACCGTAAGTATATATTCACAATTGACATGCACCAGAAAAGGATCTTCTTTCCCTTTAATTCCAAAAATTGCACATGATTTTTTTTCTCTCCCAGAAACACATGAGTTATTTGGTAAATAAAACATTTGTCAATGTTTGAAACTTTCAGTAATAAAAATTCAGTTTAGCTTGTTTGAATGTTTCACTGATTGTGTGAAAATTTTAACAGCAATGTACAAAACACTTGAATGAATTGCATTATCTGCAGAATTATTGATAACTTTCCTCACAATAAATTCACAAGGACATAAAACTAACATATTGTATATGCTATTCTGATCTGAGTTAAACTCAGTTTTATACATACATATACTGGCATGGCTGTGCTGTTTCAAGTTGTCTTCTTTTTTTGATTTCTTGAGAAGTATTTGTTTTACCTGTTCAGTCACTATAAAGTGTTACAATTCTTATTTAGACGCAACACATTAATAGTGACCAAAAAGGTACTGCTTTCACATGAGAGAAGCTAGAAAAAAATTAAATGAACACATTTTCAATATTTTTGTAGGACTTACTGTCATATGAAATTAAGGAGATATGTAGTTAGAGACTTCTGCTGAATAGAAATATGTGGGTCTACCTGCTACCTGTTTTCAAATTAGTCCATATTGAAGTTTAAAGGATCCAAAATTAAAATATGTTTGATTTCAACTGACAAAAAAAATTGTGTTATTTATATGCTCAATATACATCTGTGGTCGTATCAGGCTGTGCATGGCAAAGCATTTTATTGCCTTTAGGTTTGTACTTTTTTGTTTGTTTTAGTCAGGAAAATAAATTTGTAGTTCTGTTGTGAAGTTGCTAACATGAGAGTACACAAATTGCACCTATATTGTGAGTTTTTTTCACCAACTTTTTCTATGAAACAGACAAAAGTTTATTCTGTGCTTATTTTTTTTAGACTATCCTTGTTTACAATATAGTTACACGGTCACCAATTTAATTTTGAGTTCATCCAGAGTCATAGAAAAATGGGTTTCAACTGACCTCCAAACAATCCATGATTCTGTAATGAGGTCAGTACCCAAATTTCATACATCATTACATTTTATTTCAAATCCTTAAAACTGGAATTAAACAAATATTTTGTTTTATTAATTTATTTCTTCAAATATTTCAATAAATTTGACATTATACCATGCTTAAACTTTATGTTTTGAAGAAAAGGATGCTGGTAACAAATTTAATTTACTCATTATAAGAAGATGATAATTAGATAACTTCACATGGTGAAAGAAAACTTGTAAGATTTCCAGGTTTTTTTGTTGAATAGGTGCAATTTTAGTTACTGAGACAGAGAACAGTTTTGGTACTGTAATGTTATATAACCATAAGTGTGCATTGCTAAATAGGTTCAAATGTGAACCTGATAGTGATACAGTACTTGGTAGAGTGAAAATGTTTTTTGATCAGGTTTAAACTGATGCAAAAAATATACAGGTGCATGTTGCAGCTTGAATGTTTAAGGATGTAGCCCACAAATATGATAATCTCCAAAGTAATGTATGCCCTGTACATGTATATACCTATCAAAGTCATGGTATTATCATGGGTTATATTATGAAATTAACTCCCATCTTCCCATAAATCCAATTTTGGACAATATGAGAGCATACAATAGTTTGTACTTAAATGTGCTACTCAGACTCAAGTCTCCAAGTCTCCTTTTATGATTGAACTTAGAAAGAGAAAACAAAACAGTTTCCATCTCCGGGGACTGTATCTATTAAAGGGATCTATGTGACATAATCAGTGAAAAGATTTGTTGAGAGTTTGCCAAAGGAAGTTATGTCTAACTTATGAAAATAAATTTGTAGCTGTGAAGTTGCTAACATGAGAGTACCCAAATTGCACATTTATTGTTAGTTTTTTAACCAACTTAAAAAAAAAACCAGACAGATTGTGAATTATGGGGGGGGGTAATCATTAGTTTTGAATTAGTCTGTGGGTTTCATGACTTACCGTGATCAACAGTATAACCAACGTCATTATCACTGTTCTTTGGTATGGGGAATTATGTGGCAGGTGAACATAAGTAGTCATGGTCAACCACAACCGGTGCACTGGAGTCTACCCCGCATGCCGCATGGCGATTATAAAAAAAAATCCAAAATGTATTACTTGCAGAGTTTTTTACTGTGTTCCCATGACTGGACGGAACTTTTACACTAAATATGTTATCGTTTACTATGATTTTGTGACTTTTAAATGCAGTACCTGTTATTATTTAGGTGATTTGTTTTGACCTCACTGATAATGGAATGTTGTAGCAGACGAAACATGGCGTCAGATGTTGTTGTCCTAACTTCGGTAATTTCCGTAGTACGATAAAATTTAAATAAACTACAAAAGTTACCAAAATTTCTGAATTCTTGTTTTTGCAAACAAATAAAAATTCATGACGTAATTAACATCGAAATTATTCCGATCTGTCCCGTTTTTTCAAGATCGCGCTGAAACGAGAATTTTGGCAGCCATTAAAAAAAAATAATCGTACGAGATTTAACGAGAGTGACGAAACTTTTCAGATGGGTCGTCTAGCAAGAGTTATCGTTCTTTGTCCCAAAACGATGCTTCTACCATAAGTGCCAGCATAGCTGGCATACTAAAAGCAATATGTCTAGTATATTTGGTGTATGGAGGACTGTAAGGTGTACATGTCCAACTGGCAGGTGTCATCTGACCTTGACCTCATTTCCATGGTTCAGGGATTATAGTTGAGTTTTTGTGGTTTTTTTTCTGTTTTTCATATACTATTTGCAATAGGTCTAATATATTTGGTGTATGGAAATAATAACAGAATCATTGTTAGGTGTACATTTCTAGCTGGTATGTGTCATCTGCCCTTGACCTCATTTTCATGGTCAGTGGTCAAAGTTAAGTTTTTGAGTTTTTGTCTTTTTATCTAATACTATATGCAATAAGTCTACTGCTATAATAACTATATTAGGTGTATGGAAATATATTAGTTGTATGGAAGAATTATTAGCTGTATGGATGTGTGCCTTGTATGGTTCATCTCACCTTGCCTGTCCTTGGCCTCATTTTCATGGTTTAGTGGTAAATTTTTAGTTTTTTTTGTTAATGTTAAGGTTATGTTTCAATTGTAATAAAGCTTTATTTTAAGGACTACAAAAGAAGGCAAGACATTTCAGCGTGTGCACTCTTGGTTTTATATTAAACCCTAGAAAGAAGCTACAGATTAATGTTAACTGCAAAAATACTAAAATCCTTTATTAATTAGATCATGGAGATACAGGAAATGAAAATATTTTGAAATTTTTTATCATAAAAATGGTTATGCTTATATATTCAAGTTTCACTAAATTCCAAGAAGGGTTTCCACAAATAACAATGACTGATTTTCAAAATGATCATCATGTAAAAATGAAGAGATGTGCTAAGATTGCCCATGAAAACTATCTTTATGAACAATGACAGTTCAGTGGTATGCTTTCAGCCTTTAGCAAAAATAATTACCATATATATTGTAATAAGCTATTAATAAAAGCCCCCCATTGTAAAATGTTAAACAATTAAAAAGTAAAAAACAGCGTCCTGATTTTTATAAGTTCGAAGAATAAAATTGAGTCATATTATGGTATGATGTTGTTGTTAGCGATGTATGTCGACACATATGGTTTCTCGATAATTATATAGTTTAAGAGAATGGATATCCATGAAATTTTACACAAGGTTTAATACCAAAAAGGAAGGTTGGGTTGATTTTTGGGGTGATGTCACCAACAGTTTAGAAATTAGGGGCAAAAAGAAGCATTTTTGTAGTTTCCAGACATTAACTTGTGTGCCAGTGTACTAATCTCTCTGAAATTGTTCTTCAAGGTTCCATATCACAAAGGGTAGACTGGAATTGTTTAAAGAGGTAATTGCCTCAAACGTTCAGGAAATAGGGGGTCAAAAACAAGCATTTTTCTAATTTCCAGACAATATTTTGTGTTTAAGTGTATAGATTTCTTTAAAATTGCACTGCAAAGTACCATACCACAAAGGAAAAGGCTGGGATTAAGTTTTGGGGTAATTTCTGAAAGGGGGTTGAAAAAAATTGGGGGAGGGGGATTTTTTTTCTCATAATTTTGATCAAAATCCAAATACAGACAGTCTATCAAGCTTGAATATTGTGTCCAAACATGCACCAACTGGTCAGTCAAATAACAAGGCAGCGCTGCACATCATTTTCTTAATCATATTAATCTGACATGTTAAAGTTTGTACATTATGAAGTTACTAACCTGTTGATTTTGTGTATTTCAGATTATTATTGAAAAAAGAGCACTTTGAAGTACTAGGAGAATTTGAAAACATCTTGGTGAAATAGTCTGACTGATTATGACAGAACATCAAAAGAAATGACGAAAAAGTACACATCTTATCAAAATAGTACTACATTGTACTAGAAACTAAAAGCTACTTGCAATTTTCACTGGTTTTGAGATCAGTAATAGTCTGACAAGGAAAGAATTTAATGAACATGATTATGATGCCTCTTGATAAATATAAAAACATATTGACTGTAAAATAATTACCAGTTACCAATTATATCTGTTGTTTACAAAATTTGTTATTTGGAAATATCTGTTGAATGTTTTGAAATTAAAATGTGTTAACTTAAATGATTTAAGAATTGAAGTCTTTAAATGATACAAAAGCAAGGATACATGGAATGATTGCAATTGAGACAACTACTAGCACTGCATAATAGGGCACTGATGTAAACAAGTACAGGTCACCTGAAGTCTTCAACAATAAGCAAAAGCCTTAATTTAAAGATTTACATGGGCTTATTAAGTCCCAAGATAATGGTATCTACATCATTTGCTGTCAAATTTTTGTTTGTATGTTTCTGATGAAGGTTAATTAAAATAAGCCCAGCACACCTAATTTGTGAACTGTTTTCTTTTAATTTCAAAAGAGAAAGCTTATAGACAAATTTAAGCAAAAAACAAAAAAAAGGAAATCCATTTAATATGGCAGACAGCAACCAAACACAACCAGTGGACATTATGAACATGTTTTTGAGTGCTCAAACTGCACTATAACATTAGACACAAAAACATCTTATATAATGCTTGATTACACAAAAGTGTTTAAATCATCTGCTCTTCTCTGGTGTTTAAAAATTGTACAGATTTGGTGTCACAATATCTAAGTAACATGGGTTAGAATTCCGGCATGGGAAGAACAAAAAAAATGCGAAAGCAAACTTACAGATCTTACATTTTTGGGTTGATGTTTTGACGACTTGCATGTACATGTACAATATATACAAAAAGTTAGCTGCTATTGAGACAAAGGCAAAAATCATAGTGCAACAAATAAAATCGAGAGAGGAAATGGTGAATATGTCAAAGCGACAACCACCCGACCATAGAGCAAACAACAGCCGAAGGCAACCAATGGGTCTTCAATGTAGCGAGAATTCCCGCACCCGTAGGTGTCCTTCAGCTGGCCCCTAAAATATTCATAATAGTACAGTGAAAATGGATGTCATACTAAACTCCGAATTATACACAAGAAACTAAAATTTAAAATCATACAAGACTAACAAAGGCCAGAGGCTCCTGACTTGGGACAGGCGCAAAATTGTGGCGGGGTTAAACATGTTTATGAGATCTCAACCCTCCCCCTATACCTCTAGCCAATGTAGAAAAGTAAAAGAATAACAATACGCACATTATAATTCAGTTCAAGAGAAGTCCGAGTCCGATGTCAAAAGATGTAACAAAAAAAATAAAATAAAATGACAATAATACATAAATAACAACAGACTACTAGCAGTTAACTGACATGCCAGCTCCAGACCTCAATTAAACTGATTAAACATGTTTATTACAGATATAATAACAATAAACTAAAATAACACTAACCACTACTAAATGATTAGGAACTTTCAGGAACTAATTGCAGCTACTGTCCAGGTTATGTTAAACAAATTTTCAGCTTCAACTGATCTGTTCAGTGAAGAGTTTTTATCATTTAAATAAAATGTGAACACATTCTAATCTTTTGGCAGACGTGAATATTCTCATGTGGCATTTATACCTATATGCAAGGGTACCTATATCTGGTGGTGATGATACACAGTGATAATTAACCATTTTTTTCTTCTTTTTGTTTAATTTTGAGAAAAAAAAAATGAAATTTAAACTTTTTTCAGCATTTTGGAAAAAAATAATTTTGTAAATTTTTCATGTTTTTTTATTATTTATTTTATAAGAATTAAATTTTAAAAGATATTTTTTTTTAAATATTTAATTTTTTTTTTTTAATTTTTGAAAAATTTGATTTTTTGGAAATATTTTGCATTTATAAATTTTTTAAACTTTAAAAAAGTTAATTTTAGTTGCCTTCGTTCATGCAAGCATGGACTAAGTTAGCATTGGTTGCCTTCGTCCATGCATGCATGGACTAAGTCTGTTGTGTTAGTCCATGCAAGCATGGACTAAGTTAGGGTTAGTTGCCTTAGTGCATGCATGCATGGACAACGTCTGTTGTGTTAGTCCATGCATGCATGGAGTAAGCTTAGTTTCTATCTAAGTTTTCATGTTTACAAATCATGAAAAGGTTTAGCCATACTATCAAGTTTTGCAATTTATTTCCTAAGGTAAGTTATAATGCACAATATGTATGTAAAACATAATTAATAGGTTGAATATGAAAAAAAAACCAACTAAACAGAAAAAAAAGGTTACATCAAATTAAAAAATAATTGAGCTAACACCATGAAATTAAGAGGTAGGAAGAAATGGAGGTTTTCTAGAATTGATGTTGATTTCCAGTTTTATTTAATACCTTGTTTGTAGTACAAAAATAGCTACTTCCGATTTACACAAGGTCACTTTCGGTTGTTATCTACAAGGTTAAATGGTTTGAAACTTATTGCAAAAGGTCTTATGGCTTTATCATGTATACATATAAGGTAAAAAGTAAAATCACAAAAATACTGAACTCAGAGGAAAATCAATTTGGAAAGTCCATAATCACATGGCAAAATCAAAAAACAAAACGCATCAAAAACGAATGGACAAGAACTGTCATATTCCTGACTTGGTACAGGCATTTTCAAATGTAGAAAATGGTGGATTAAACCTGGTTCTATAGCGCTAACCCTCTCACTTTAATAACAGTCTCATCAAATTCCGTTACATTTACATGATGCGTTAAATAAACAGTCACAATCAATAAAATAGTCAAAATATGGGAACATCATCACAAAAGCAAAGGTCAATATCTAGACCGTCAAATTAAGATATGATCTTGAAATCAATTTCAAGGTCATAAACCAAGTACCTCAAATAGAAAAAAACATAATTGGTCTAAATTATATTTGGTTAATGAGTTATATCATCATACGCGTATTCTATAATACAAGAGGGGAGAAAACACCATATTTCGTTACAATCTAAATTTGCGTGTTACGACATGTCGCAACTAACAATTTAGAAAAGATAATCTGTCGATATCTTACACAGTTTTTGGAAATTAGTGAAAAAAGCAACAATTAAAATAAAGAATATGACATTGACCTTTGACCTTTACCTAATTTTTAATTTTTTAGACCAAGGACCTCGAATCAAAAGATCCTAGGCCTCTATCAGTTATGGTTTACAAGATAGAAATGCATATCACTTATATCAAATACATAAGGGGTAATAACTCTCATATAGAGCGTTCATATTGCTTCGGTCAAAATAGGACAAATCATGCAAAGAAAATAACGAACAATTTTATAAAATAAATGTGTCACTTTCTTTAACGGTTACGGAGGAGATGCAGTCACAAGAAAAAAACAGTGTTCGGGGAGATAACTCCTACAACAAAAATTGTCCGGCTCAGAATGGGTGAAAATAAAAAGTGCATAAACTGTATGATACTTTATAAGAAATATCTAAGCCACATCTTGTGAAACAAACATAACGAGAACAAAATTTGGCGGAAGAAAATAATAATAATCAGAACAAATACAATAGGTTTTTTTACAAAAAAAAAATGAAAGGACCTAAAAATGAAGACATTCAGGTACATAAATGTACCTCAGACGTTTGATTTATGTAAAACGTAAAATATTTCAATCCATTAACACACAAACCGATTGAAGATGATGCAGGAGAGAATCAATATCAAATGACTAGTTTATGGCATGCCATAAAACCAGGTTCAACCCACCATTTTTTCATAAAATGCCCTGTACCAAGTCAGGAAAATGGCCATTGTTACATTGTAGTTCGTTTCTGTATGTGTTGCATTTTGGTGTTGTGTTTCTGCTGTGTCGTAGTTATATTTGATACATTTCCCTCAGTTTTAGTTTAAAACCCGGATTTGTTTTTTCTCCTTCGATTTATGAATTTCGAACAGCGGTATATCAATTTTGTCTTAATTGGACGGATGATGTGACCCTTTCATGTAATATAAATTACGATTATTTTAAAACGGTTAGTAAATAGCCAAAGGGATGCACAAAAGTGCAAATAAGAGTCACATATCATATTAAATACAATTATCTGCCAAATTTTATTGATTCTGCTACGTTTGTTTAAAATGGGACCAACTTTTTACTTGTAATCATCAGCACTATATACGGACCCACCAGCACAGAATCAGTACATGCCTTAACTGAGAAAATTCACAATTTGAATAAATTGCGCAGGGTTTTCACACAATAATTTTTTTGTGCGGATTATGGTTTAGGAAGCGGACCTATGAACCCATAAGAAACAAAATTAAAACGTGGCCACTGTTTCATTCCATTGGAGAAAACGTTATAAATTACCATTTTCGTCTTTGTTATCATACTTTCAATTATCACCAGTCAGGACCAAATCAAGAGCATAGAACATTTAATGGAAGGACAACCTTACCCTACGTGATCCAAGTAGCTAGTATTTCAGTACTAGCATGAACAAACGGTCTGATGGTTATTAAAATTTGCTGTCACATTTATTTGAAATCATTGAATATTAAGAAATATACAGATAAGCAATCACTTATAATAACACATATGGGATTGTGTATTTTTTTTCTTAGTATGTTTTTTGTTGTTGAAAAAGTGAACAACCATAACAATCTACAAAATGTAGACTTAGGGGAATACAATCTGATCTGTAATACATCAGATTTTAAACGGTTATACATAATTTCGAAACAACTCGTTTTAGACTTGTAAACATGAAGTAGTTACATACGATGATACTTGAATAAGGCATTTTATTATCATTCAGACACACATCCTTTATTTGAAGGTTTTCACTCATACATCTTATAGTCTAGTTAAGAAGTGTTAAATTGTTATATTTTGCAATCGTTTATTAATCGAGATGAAATAAAAAAAAAAAAAGCATCTACACAGTGCAGATAAATCATCAGAACATTTTTCAAATATTATGTTCTTTATGATTAAATTAACGTAAGTAATTAACCTTGTGCTTGCGAATTTAAAATAAAATCAAATAAGAAAAGTATAACTTCATTATGGTATGTGAAACATTGGTTCCTCTGTTTTCTTTTCCTTTTGAAAAAAAAAACATATTAAAATATTTTTTGAAGTAAGACGCTTTAATGCATGTCTTTAATATTCACTTTAGTGACGGTATCAAATCAAGCACAGGCAACAAAAGTTCATTCAACAGACATAGAGAAAATGTTGCAAGAAAAACTTTAGAAGGAGGGACTTAAGAAAACTCAAGAATATATCAAATGTGTACTAAATAGTCAGCGACAATATCCTGTAAGACTAGCAGTTTCAGGTCGTTCCCATACCGGCAAGTCTTCTTTCATTAATACAATGCGAGGCTCAAAGAAAGGCGATAAATCATATGCAAAATCTGGCTATGGAAACACGACAATGGAGGTTACCAAATACCCTCATCCTGAAAATGATTTGATAATATTTTATGATTTGCCTGGATTCGGATCTCTTTCCATGACAAGAAAAAAGTTTTTAAAACAAGTAAATATTAGTGACTTTGATTACTTTTTCATTATTTTTGATTCAGTTTTATCAGAGGATGATGCATGGTTTGTAGACCAGATCAACACTACTATGACACCGTTCTGTTTAGTTCGCACTAAACTAGATCGTACGCTATCCAAAGACGAGGTTGAGAATACAGTTATTCAAAACATCAGGCAAAGTCATCTTGAATCTCTGGAAAATCATCCCGATCTTCAAAAAACACCACTTTTTATAATTTTAAACGATCAACCCCATATTGGTGAAATGACCTTGTTGATCGAGTATATAAAAAACAGTATCTCTGATGATAAATGTGCTGCAATTATGCATTCTATTCCTACGATTACGGACTCTGTCATTCAGATAAAATATGAACAACTATGCAAAAGAATACCATGGGCATCTTTTTATGCTTCTGTTATCTCCGCAATACCCGTTCCATTTCTTGATATACTAGTCAATGCAGTTGTCATGAAGATGAACTTAAATGTTTTATCGAGGCTTTCTATTTGAATAGTACGGAATCACAAGAAGTACCAGAGGTTTATTCTAGATGGGCGATAAGTAATTTTGAACAGTTCATTTTAACAGGATTAACAGCAATAATGCATTCTGGAATAGATGTCGCTACTCCGTCAACGGCTGCTATAAGTCAAGCAGATGTCGTTGTACCTGGTTCTGCAGCTACAACCACCTACAATTACGTAACATATTTTTTACAAAAAAACTTGAGCGAAATGAGGAAAGATGCAGATATCGTTTTCAAACATACGCTTCAAAAAGGTCTACCAAGAGGTTTTGATAAATACTGCCTAGGTAATTTATTCACGAGGTAGACTTACAATTAAGCAATCAATACCATTATTTTATCAAATGATTAACCTAATTTATTGGTTAATAAGATAGTTCGTGCCCCACCAAATATTCTGCCAGTCATGCACATATAAAAATTGCAAGACATAAGGCATACTCTCTTTTTTCTTTTTATATGGATATAGAAAGATGTGATATGAGTGCCTATGAGACAAATTTTAAAAGGAAAACATTAAAGGTCAAAGTAGATGTTCAACACCATTTATAGTATAAACATTGCGACAGTTGCAGGAATATGTCATATTTCGTACTTAAGCTCAGAAAACATTGTACCATTAGTATCCCGTCCATATCTACAAGCACATGCACAACATACTCCCAACTGCTTCGTTGAACACGGTGATAAAACAATTGGTCTGTGACTAATGAAATTGATTTTTATGCGAACGGAAAACATGCGCTTAACTTGACGAACATAGTTAGTTTTTTATTATTTCATTTAATAGTCATCACACATATACTTTACCTCTTATCAAGGCTAATTTGAGAAAATAAACACAAAAGAAAACCCAAATTGCCAAGATTTCGTGTAATATGTTACAATATATCATTAAGATAGTTTGCCACCTTTTTGTTAATCTTTTATCACTTTCCGTATGAGACAAGATTCATATTAGACTTTTGTCTTACCGCTAGTTATTACCATTATTTCTGATACAAACATTTAAACATATACAATATAAGTATAAAATATCACTTCAACAATCGTTATTCAAAGACAAAATATTGCACTATACTGATTATCAATAATTCTGACAACAACAGTTGACCATAGACCACATACGTATAAAATAAAACATCAGAATAGGTATTCTATGACAATATGTTGAACATTACAACCAACGGGTCTATGCTGACTTACCTAATGACAATAATAAGTATGTAGTTCTCATTGGATTGTGTTATGTTCTTGGTACTGTGATCATTATGATAAATGTTCCATCTGTAATAATTGCCTTCTTTAATTTTGCTCTAACCGCGATATAGCCTTTTTGTGCTTATGTGGCGTAAAGCAACCAACAATCAATCAATCAGAATAAAATTTGATCTCAAAACTTTCTCTAAAGGCCGTGCAAAAACATATTTGATTTGGACATCAGCTTTAATAATAATGAACAAGAGTTTTCTAGATGTAAAGTAAGCTTGTCAGGTTCATAATTTCATGCCATAAAGAAGCATAAAGGAAAAAAATCTGGAACTCCCTTAATTAATTTTGAAGATGTCGCGACTAAGCAAATTCTGACAAGAAAAGTGATTAAAACATGGTGTAAAAGGCTTTGGGAATCAAACGAAAAATACGTAAGTATTGATATAATATAAAAAAGAACCAGTTTACACACATCTTAATAGCATGGGTTCGAATCAAAAAGAGAGTGGAAAACAAAAGAGTTGCGTCCGTGAGTTTGCATAATTAACGATGTTGTGCTGACATTTAGAGTTGTTATGATATATAGTATATATCATGTATATGGACAATCATTTTTCTCCAAAAGACATAACCTGAATAACCAAAAATTTCGGCCAAACAGGGAAAAGTGCTACCAAAAGAGTACGAATTCATAGACAGCATACAGGAAAATACTGGCAAACATAAATAGGAATGTATTCCCATTTTATAAAATTAATATGGGTTGTGACATTACACGGGAAGTAAGGCAAACAAACTATCTGTCAAGACTCAAACGACAATTGAAAGCAAAGTACGCATTTTCGATTGTGTGTATGTTAACCTATATATTCTGGACGTAATAAAAGGAGACAATAAACACATTTTAGAAGATTTCCAGTAATATAGAATGCTATAAATAAATTTGAATCAAATCAGAGCAACAAAATCCCAGGTGTGATATAAACTGATTAAGTTTCGTACATGACATACCATTCATGTTACACATTTTCACCTTTACACACATCACGCGGTCATCAACATATGTTCATTTGTACGTTCTTATACTGATGCATAGTTCAATGTATTATAAAAAGATAACCGAATAATACTTCATCATCAAATATCATTGTTCAAATAGAAACTTTAAAACGAAATAAAAGACGATTAAAGTCACAATCAAGTCATGCAAATGGTAAGCTTCCTTTTTAATCATAATGTTCGATAATATAAGGCATTTTGAAATAACATTGCTTTAAACAGCTTGTCTTGTATCAAAAAGAAAATGTTCAATCCATCCAAACTGATTATCGTAATTAAGTGCATATCCATTAAAAAGGCACTCTTAAACTGAGTTTTTCTGTGCGTATTACTGCGTTTGTTTTTTTCTACATTGGCTACAGGAATAGGGGGAGTTGATAGATCTGAAAAAACATGTTTAACCCCGCCGCAAATTAGCGCTTGTCCCAAGTCAGGAGCTTCTGGCTTTGTAAGTCTTGCATGATTTTTAATTTTAGTTTCTTGTGTATATTTCAGATTTTAGTATGACGTCCATTATTACTGCAGTAGTATATGTATATTTGTTTAGGACCCAGCTGAAGGACGCCATCGGGCGTAGGAGTTTCTCGCTACATTGAATACCCATTGGTGGCCTTCGGCTGTTGACTGCTCTATGGTCGGGTTGTCGTCGCTTTGACATATTCCCCATTTCCTTTCTCAATTTTACTATTTGTCAACTGCATGTTCATCGATTGGATTCAAACTTTAATATTTAATTTATAACCGTAATAAACATTGATCCAAATTATAAAAAGTATAAAATAGACTATTTGCATTGCATCAGCCAGGTCATGGGTAGCTTTTTTCTTGTGTATTTTAGTCTTGACGCCATTTAGTTATCGAGTTGACCTCCAATGGCCATATTAGCGATATAAACATAAAAAAAGATAAAGTAAGTAAATATAAATCCAATTTGTGGAATTGGATTTTAATGGGTTTGTTTAATTTAATTATATAGATCAAAAATATATGCTTTTTCTCCAGTAACTATGAATTCATCTGACAATAACCGATGCAACAAGTGCTCTTAATTTAGTGGAAAAAAGTCACAGATTTTGCGAGAAATGTGGATTTCAGATTGCACAAATTAAACCAAAGGAACTTACCTGTTTGGGAATAACAGATGACATGCAAAGTGCGAATACAATAACTAATGACACCAGATTTGGTCAAAATTGTGGAACAGAAAACACAAAAAAAGTTTCAGGTAAAAAATTATGAGTATAAAGCTAACTTACCAACATATTTGAAATAACCAATGAACAATATTTATTTACATATGATGTTGCCCGGTGTTGGTACAAATTGCATTCTGCTATAAATTTTCATTAAAAGGAATGCATAGACTGGTCACCTTGATAAATCCATTGTGTGTTTTTTTTTAATTAGTTTAAAATTTTTGAAAAAAATAAATGGGAACCGAAATTTATAATACCACTAAACTCAAACAAAAACGTCAGGTGCACCGTTAAATTTTGTGTGCAAGAGATCAGTGACACGTGCCTCTTCTATTTGTTATTTTTTTCCCCTGATCATTAGGAAACTTGACTACAATATTACTGTTGTTATAGTGAAACACTAACAAAAAAAACATTGCAGGAAAATTACAACAACAAAAGACATACGTAATGCCGCAAAGATGCGGAAATGAGAAACACATAATTTTCAAATATAATACTTGCAAATGCAAGATCTTTTGTGAAAACGATATCATCAGAAAATGACAGAAATTATAACACAAAATGAATGGCAACTAAATGCAATGAAAGGGCAATAGATATATACAAAATATTAGGGAAAATAAAGTCAATTTTTAATTCATATTTAACAAAATTCTGTGTAAGTTTTGAAATGAATGTATGCATTTTCCTATGTGAAACCGCTGGCAAATCTATAATTTAAAATTAAATTTGTTACATATATGTATTTTTTCAGAAACCGATTTTCATGTTCTGATCAAATATGAGCTTAAACTCTTAAACATTTTTTTTGTCAATTTAAACATCGTCTTATAATTGATAAACTCGTGTAACGCTTACTAGTAGCAGCATCGTGCGAAACGTCATAACTGGTCCTTTTTCATCGTATAAAAATGTTTGATTTTATGTTTAGACGATGGGTTTTTTCTGCAACACTTTAAATTGAATAATAACTAAATTTAAAAACAGTAAGAGAATTGTTTGAAAGTATGTGTTATAAAATTGTGTGTACAATTAACTTTGTTCTATCAATTTAAATAATTTGTAGAAGAAAAAAATATCTCCGAAGATGAGTGTTTCAAAGAAAGCTCACAAGAAAAAGATGTAAACGAGACGTCTTTGACAATTGCTAGAAGTTATGGTAAGACAACAATACTAACCATATGTTCTGATGTCGTTTATCTCTTGATATAAAAGTATAAAAACATCGAATATTGTTGATTCATTAATATTCGTGGGTACTTATGTTCGAGGAGTGAGGAAAGTTTGTATTTAATTTTGTGGCTCACCTCAGGCCTGTGTCCACTAAATCCACTAAAATTGGTACCAACGAATAATAATGAATCCACAGTAAACCAAATTTAGCGATTACATAAACGCATCATAGATACCAGGATTACAAATTTGTATTTGCGCCAGACCCGCTTTTTGTATACAAAAGACTCATCAGTGACATTCTAATCAAAAACAGTAAAAACAGCCAAAAAAAATACGAAGTTGAAAAGTATTGAGGAACACAAATTCATAAAAGTTTTGCCAAGTACAGTTAAGTTAATTTATTAATTCAAACAAGCGGCGACCCAGTGTATCGAGAGAGTACGAGTCACAACTTAAATGCAAATCAATTATTAGTTCTACTTTTGAGTGTTCTATTTGTATTAATAATAATCCGGATTTGAAATATACTTTTTTTGTGTCTGAAGTATTTTTAATTCGGGTTCATTAATATATGAGATACATACACAACTGGAATATTGACTATTGGATGATCTGTTTGAAAGTAAAGTTAAGGAATATTGTAACACTTTGTTACCCTCTTGTTTGGTCTCTAGGAAGTGTTTGTATATCGATCTAATTAGATAATAGCAATCCATTATTTAAAGGTAAATATTTTGTCTTAACGAAGAGAGCAAGAAGACCTGTATCTTATTGAACTCGAAATTGCTTCAGTAATTACAGGGTCTATCATGTATTACACCACTTAACTGGGCGAATTTAAATAAGTATAAGTTAGCTCAATTTTTTTGATGTAGCAATATAAGATATCTGTAATTATGTGTTTTTATATTAGGCAGTACACAAGAGACGGGCTTGATACACAAGAACTACGTAGGACGAACAGATACTTTTCATTATAAGTTAACTTTTGTTGGTAATTATATTTGACAGGTGAAAAGGCAACTGGAGTTTCTCTTGGTGGCACTTTTTCTGAAGATTGTGAATCGTTGTCAGGTAACAGACTCGATTTATTTCATTTTTATCCCTTTTTTTCTCAATCACTTTCTCTGACATTAATCCATGTTTGTAACTTTAGAATACTAAACATAAAACATGCCTTCTAATAAAGTTACAATTGTAACTCACACTTAGTTTTGATCTCGTTTTTTCGCGAATTGGGTCCCCAGGGTTTTCGCAGGAGTTGTACCATTATAAAGTCTCAACATAATACATGTAATAAATCGGGATTAGGAGGTGAATTGAAAATTTCTTTTAATGGAACAAACAATGGACCATTAGGTTGTATCAAAGTACTTCCTTATAAAAAAGTAATACCTAACCGATATAATAAAGTATAGACTAGAATGGTGAGAATATCAGCAAGCACATTATTTTGAAAAAAATGTTTTTCTTCGTTTTCGAAGATTTTATCTTGTTCTTTGTAAAATAGAACTACATGTTCATAAATCACGACTGGGCTATGGACGTAAATTTGGATTTTAAAATAAGATATTTACCTTGTTTTCCCGTAGCTCTTACTCGAGGATTACAAACAATTGACATGCATGTAATAATTATACATGTTAGTGAATATTTACATATTAAACATGTTGTATTCTGCCACATTATGTATGTATGTGCCTGTCCCAAGTTAGGAGCCAGTAATTCAGCGGTTGGCGTTTGTTTATGTGTTACATATTAGTTTTTTTCGTTCATTTTTTGTACATGAATAAGGCTGTTAGTTTTCTCGTTAGAATTGTTTTACATGTCGGAGCCTTTTATAGCTGACTACGCGATGTGGGCAGTGCTCATTGTTGAAGGCCGTACGGGACCTTAAGTTGTTAATTTCTGTGTCATTTTGTTCTCTTGTGGACAGTTGTCTCATTGGCAATCATACCACATCTTCTTGTTTATATATACAAATATGAAGATAAATGCAACCATTGTTTATACGAAAAATGACATTCACATTAACAGAAAGTGTAAAGGCCAAGAAGGTTACCAAAAGATGTACACTGCTATAATTTAAAGATCACTTTTGGTCAAAAGGCTTTTATGTTTGTGATCTCATACATTTTGATGTGTCGTTGTATGTGGTTTTGATTGTTCATGATGAAGGTCAAGCCATAAAGTTAAAGCGCCACAGATGTTCACAATTATTTAATGTGGTATTATCATCTACATTAAAGTGACATTATTTATATAAACGAGGTGTGCTATTCTTTTGTAGACTATGATGACAGCATTTCGTCGAATAGTAATGTAGAAACATTAGGTAAGATTTTTGAATAAACTGATAAACAATTTCGATTTAGAAACTAATAGGAATAATAATTTGGTTTTTATGTTGAACCTCATCTATAAAGTCGAACTTGAGAAAATATGTACGACTGAGATGATTTCGGCTCTCCAATCATGAATTTTTCTTTCTTTATGTAGCAACATTTAAACAGCTCCTCCAGACAGAGTAAATAAAATTGAGAATGGAAATTGAGAATGTGTCAAAGAGACAACAACCCGACCAAATAAAAAACAACAGCAGAAGGTCACCAACAGGTCTTCAATGTTGCGAGAAATTCCCGCACCCGGAGGCGTCCTTCAGCTGGCCCCTAAACAAATATATACTAGTCCAGTGATAATGAACGCCATACTAATATCCAAATTATACACAAAAAACTTAAATTAAAATAATACAAGATTAACAAAGGCCAGAGGCTCCTGACTTGGGACAGGCGCAAAAATGCGGCGGGGTTAAACATGTTTGTGAGATCTCAACCCTCCCCCTATACCTCTAACCAATGTAGAAAAGTAAAAGCATAACAATACCCACATTAAAATTCAGTTCAAGAGAAGTCTGAGTCCTGAGTCTGATGTCAGAAGATGTAACCAAAAAAAATAAACAAAATGACAATAATACATAAATAACAACAGACTACCAGCAGTTAACGGACATGCCAGCTCCAGACTTCAATTAAACTGACTGAAAGATTATGATATCATCATATGAACATCAGGCACAATCCTTCCCGTTAGGGATTTAGTATCATACCATCATAACATATATGAGAAGAACATAACCGGTGTCATGCCAACAACTGTTTTTAGAATAAATGTGTTTAGTTCCGATGCAAAGACCATATCAGTGACTCAATATTAACGCCAAAATATGCAATCTTTAATGTCTTGACAACAGTATCGTAATTATATCCCTTCTTAATAAGTCTATTCAAAGGTTTTGTAAGTTTCTGAGGTGAATACTGACACCTTTGTGCTTTATAAAGAATATTTCCATAAAAAAATGGATGTGAAATACCTGAACGTATTAGAAGTATGCATGTTGAGCTATATTTACGAATGATGTCTTTATACCGATGATAAAATTTAGTAAATGGTTTGACTAGTTTGTGATATCGAAAACCATGGTGTAATAATTTTTCAGTAATACATAAATTTCTCTTGTTAAAATCTAAAACATTGTTACATACACGAGCGAATCGTACAAGTTGAGATATTCAAACACCGTTAAATGGTGACAAGGGAACGTCACCATCTAAAAACGGATAATTAACGGTAGGAAATGAAAAATCATCCCTCTTATCATATATTTTAGTATTCAGCTTTCCGTTAGTGATATAGATATCAAGATCGAGAAAAGGGCAGTGATCATTGTTAGTATTAGCTTTATTTAAAGTAAGTTCAACAGGATAAATTTCATTAATACACATACTGAAGTCGTCATTATTGAGAGCCAAAATATCATCCAAATATCTAAAAGTATAATTAAATTTGATTATCAGATGTTGTTTCGATGGGTCTTTGCTTATTTTTGTCATAAATTGTAACTCATAACAATACAAAAACAGTTCCGCAATAAGTGGTGCACAGTTAGTCCCCATTGGAATTCCGATAATCAAAGCGAACACAAATGTTATCTAGTAAAAACTCAGGGGCATATATAGTATCAAAGCATGTCTAAATAACATAGTTATTTTGTTTATTGCTACTATAATATGACCTAAAAGAGTTTGAACATATATATATTCACATTCTGATTTTTTGAATGCCAATTTAATTAGGTGTGTGAATTTTTTCTTAATGAGAATGTGAGGCAATGTGGTATACAGGGTAGAAAAATCAAAACTCGCATAACTGAAATGGTATTGCAGGGCTTGTATTTCCAAGAATGATTTCCTAGGTAGATGATTGCTTTTCACAAAGAATTTCTAAAAAACAAGAGTTTCAAGAGGCGAAAATGAAATGTTCCCTTTGTAAATTGTAAGGACCTATTAGAGATTTCTCAACATCTTACGAACGGACAAAACTCTACGAACGTATCATTATGGAGCAGTAATTTTATTATAATAAAATCCATAATAAATGTCTTACGATACTGCAGTGTGTTTAAAAGACAAAAGTAAACAACTTAATATCCTTTTTTGCAACCTTGCATTTTTTTGTTTTCATTAAACATCCGTGTTCCAATTTATTTTCTGTTGTTGACTGTTTCGTTTTCTTACGTTGAGTTCCGTTTGTTGACATGTCGTATATATGCGTTCGCTTTATCTACCTTATTTATTAAAAAAGAACAGTTTCTTTTATAATGTTCTTGATTAAAAAAATCAACACATATAGTTTGCAATTGGTTGATTGATTGTTTGGTGTTTAACGTTCAGTGGCAAATATTTCATTCATTTCATTGCGAAATTAGAATATGTTAAAAGATTGATAAGTAATTGAGATACCACATCTTTAATGTATTTTCATATATCCACACGTCCCTTCTATGGGTCCAATTGGTTTGAGTTACTATGTGTTTCATTTTGTCGTGTCGGAGAGTATCTTGGATAGACACGTCGTAACATAGCTTTTTTATTTCTTATATTTATTGGGAATCAGTTTAAGAAATTTAAAGGTGCACTCTATTTATCGTTAGAAATAGAGTTATGTGTGTTTTTGTTGAAAGTATGAGTGCTACAGCCCTAACAAAACTGGTAGTCACATTGTTATCAAAATATACATTTTTATATATTACACCCCTAACTAAAAAGAAAAAATGAAAAATATGAAAAAAAACAGAGGAAATATGCACAGTATGCCATAAAAGCTTAACGAAAACAATAAACAAGAAAAAAAATTGTGTATATACTTATAATTATACTATAAAGGAAACATATACATGATATACACATATAATGAAAAAGGCCATGATAACTTAAAAAACACAATATATAAGTTTAAATATGTATTTCATTGATTGATTGATTGTTGGTTGCTTCAGAAGAATTTTTAAATTCCTCATTACATATAAAATTTTCAGGATTGTTGGGTTTTTAATTTTAGTATTTCGTATAGCTTGTAAACATGAAAGTGAATCCGAACATATAATAAATTTGGATTTATCTGAAGAAGCAATAAATTTCAGACCAAAATTATTGCTTCTGCTTCAGCAGTAAAGATGGATGCATCAGATGGCAGATGCAACTCTATCACCATCTTTTGATCCATCAGTATAGACAGTTGAAAAATCTAGATAATCGGCTTTAATTTAATTTCATAGTGTTGCTGAATTAAAAGAGGATTTGTTTTATCTTTATTGTATTCACGGAGATCAAATATCATTTTTGGTTTGGGAAGTTCCCATAGAGGACATTTGCAAGTTTGAACTTGAGCAACAGATTTTAAATCAAAAGAAGCTAAATGTGGTTTTAAACGTATATCTATATTTACCTTTTTCACATAAACTAAATAGTGATGTTGTCATCATGTTTATTAAAATTTCTTGTACGATTACTGACCTTTGATTAAATATTATTTATTCTTCGCTTAAATTGATAGATCAGTAAGACTTTCAACTGTGTTGATTGAACAATAAATTGTATATTATATATTATATAATATCAAATAAATATAATATGTATTTGATTCAAAATGTTTTTAAAAAATCAAGCATGCATATTTTACATATGAAAGACATTTCAAAGGGAAGAAGCGCACAGCCAATAATCCAATATTATAAGATAAATAACTGCTCCCTCTTTTCTCGTTACGGCAAGTTACGTCAAATTAGGGCGATTTTCGTTCGTTCGTAAGATGTTGAGAAACCTCTATTATGAGTTATTCTTAACAACCTTCCCATTTCCCTTTCTTCAATTTAGACTGATTACCGGGTTTTGTAGTACGAGCAACACGACAGGTTTCACATGTAAAGCAAGGTCGGTTGTTCCTTCATAAGCACACATAACTCTGAGTTTTTGGTGGGGTTCGTGTTGTTTTGCAAGATCATGATTGTATCTAACTGTTTTTATCTATTTTCACAATTCATCTATCAGAATTGAACTCATTGTTTGTAATTAAAATTGTGACACAATGTTGACTGTTATACCCCTATATGTGACATTATGTACGTTTATTTTGATCACACCTTGTTGTCAATATACTACAATTGTGTACGACTGTCATACAAGTGAGAGGTTGAGCTACTTTATCCACCATTCTCGACTCATTCAAAATACCATCTGTATGACAGGAATTTGAAATTGGTATGTTATTTATGGTATAATGCAATTGAGCTTTTATTTTGAAATTTGATTACGGACTTTCGATTTTGAATTTGCTCGGTATTTGTCAATTCTGTTTGTTTTATTTATTAGAGACCAATTTATCTGACAGGAAGAGTTAAAGATTATAAAGGAATAATCTTTCAGTTAATAATAGTATAGAAATATCATTACTTTTGTACTATTTGCTTTTATGATAATTGCAATTTGTGCTTCTTATGGATCTCATTGGCTATAAATACGTTCAAAAACACTAATTTGAAGGTGTTAACGGTGAAAAACATTAAAAATGTTCATTGTTTTATGAGAAAAAAAGCTGAGGATTATACCTATTATAATATTTAATAGAAGTGCTTCCAGTTTCAACATTGACATTAATTAAACAAACTATACCGTACAGGTTTGTGTCAACAGTTACTTTTAAAGTGTTTTTCTGGTTTTCTTTATCATACTAGTCATTAGGATCTATTGTTTCAAATCGCAAGAAAACAAGTTCTAGAGGGTTCTTGTCGACAAGATCTTCATTTCTCCTTTTATTTTGGCAATTTTTTATGTATACAATTGTGTTTAATGTATAAAATCTAATTTTTGCTGTTTAATTTATGTCAAATAGTAAACGTTTCGTGTTTGTTCATGACCAGAAACATTAAGAATGAATGCATGTAATTAATGTAGGTCAATTCATTAAGTCGGCCTACACCAAGGTCACAATTATTGAATGTCACTACAAATGTATGTATATCATAACTCAACATGCAGACATCTTATACGTTCAGGTATTTCAATCTTGTATGGTAATATTCTTTACAAGGCACAAAAAGTCAATATTCACCTCAAAAGTTTATTTAACCTTTAAACAGACTTATTTAGAAGGGATATAGTTACGATACTGTTGTCAGGTCATTAAAGATTGCATATTTTGGCTTAAATATTGATTCACTTATATGGTCTTTGCATCGAAACTAAAAACATTTATTAAAAAAAAAAAGTTGCTGGCATGACACCTGTTATGTTCTTCTCATATATTTTATGATAGTATGATACAAAACCCCTAACGGGAGGGATTGTACCTGATATTCATATGATGGAGACATAATCTTTCAATCAGTTTAATTGAGGTCTGGAGCTGGCATGTCAGTTACTAAGTAACTGCTAGAAGTCTGTTGTTTTTTATGTGTTATTGTCATTAGGTCTTTCCACTTTTCTGTGGAAAGACCTATTGTCTTTCTTGTGATTATTTTTTTTTTCTTCCGCCACATTTTGTTCTTGCGATAAACATTTGTTTCGCAACATGTCGCTTTGATAATTGGTATATGATATCGAACAGTTTAAGCGTTTTTTAAATTTACCCTGCGTAACCGAATACTTTTCTTTGTAGGAGTTATCTCCCCAAACACTGTTTTCCTTGTGTTCACAACTCTTTCGCAACCGTAAAAGATAACAACAAATTTATTTTACAAAATTGCTCGTTATATCCTTGGCATGATTTGTCCTATTTTGACCGAAGCAATATGACCGCTCCATATGAGAGTTATTTCCTCTTATGCATCTGATATAAGTGATATGCAGTTATATCTTATAAACCAAAAGTGAAAGAGAGCTAGGATCTTTTGATTTGAGGTCCTTGGTCCAAAAGAATGAAAAATAGGTCAAGGTCAAAGCTCAAGGTCATATTCTGATATTTGAATTTGGCTTATTTTCACTTATATCAAAAGACCGTATAAGATATCTACAAATTATTTTTACTAAATTGTTAGTTGCGACATGTCGTATTACATAAATTTTTATTGCAAGGGTACATTAGACGTAAAAGTGAGTTTTCTCCCCTCTTGTATTTAAAAATACGCGTTTGGTGATATAACTCATTAACAAAATATAATTAAGACCTATGGTCTTTTGATTTGAGGTCCTTAGTTCATGACCTTGAAATTGATCTCAAGGTCATAGCTTAATTTGACGTTCTAGATTTTGACCTTTGCTTTTATTTTATATTTATACATGATAAAGCTATGAAACTTTTGAAAAAAGGTATCAAACCATTTGAAAAAAAACAACCGGAAGTTACCTTTTGTAAACCGGAAGTAGCTATTTTATGAACTTTATTAATATAAAAGTATATAGAACCAGATATTTTTAGAATCAGTGTAAAGTAAATATTAAAATATAATCGTAAGTAACATTTTTCATACCGGAAGTCACAAATTATCTCCCTTATTTAAAAAAAATGTATGGAAACCATATATTTTTGGAATCCGCGTACTAGAAGCTATCATTTGACGATTGAAATGACATTTTAAACTTAGTTTCAAAACTTTCATATCAAAATACATTGTTTTGATGGAAAGACCTTCAATTGTTCTCTGAACAATTGGTTTTTAATTTTATTTATTTTCTTTTTTTACATTTTCTGACATCAAGATCGGACTTCTCTTGAACTGAATTTTAATGTGCGTATTGTTACGCGTTTGCTTTTCCACATTTGCTAGATGTATAGGGGGAGGGTTGATATCTCATAAACATGTTTAACCCATTGATGGCATTCGACTGAACAGCCTGCTCTATGGTCGGGTTGTTGTCGCTTTGACTCCTCATTTTCTTTCTCATTTTTATATAGGAAGGAAAAGACAGTTATGTATGCAACAGAATACCCATTGACCCCTTAGATAATTATTGCTAGAGTTTTATTGAGGAAAAATTCCTCTTAACGAGACATCAGATCAAACATCTTATTCAGAGCGAAAGTGACACTGAACGTATGTTGAATTTTTAATCGATATTATTAATATTTCATTCATTAATCTTCACAGATTTGAAATAATTAAAATAGAATATAAACTAATGAAATATCTTACTTTTAAGAAAACTTTAATTACTAATGTTGTACCATATATTTGTAGATGACGATATCATAGAAGAACTTGTAGATCAAGCACAGTTTGCTAATGTTGAAGATGAAATCATAAGAAAACTTAGATCGGGCAAAGTTAATTCATTCGCGAAAACTCTTGCTGTACAGGCAAACTTGTTGAAAAAAGTAAAAGTGAATGTAGCAATTGCTGGAGAAAGTGGAACAGGCAAATCAAGTTTCATTAACGCATTTCGTGGAGTTGAACATGGAGATGAAACGTTTGCCAAAGTTGGCTTTGGCAATACCACCATGGAGGTGAACATATATCGACATCCAAAAAATGAGCAGATACTGTTACATGATCTTCCTGGGTACAACACAACAAAAATGACTTTCAAAGGTTTTTTAGAGAAAGTCATCATATCTGACTTTGATTTATTTTTAATATTTTTCAGAACGGTTCCAACATCAACTGATAAATTGTTTGTTGCCCACCTTCGACATGCTAAAGTACAATTTTGTTTCATAAGGTCAAAAATTGACGAAGACATAGATGATGCTTTGGATACTAAAGAAAAACAAAAAAGAAACGTTCTTTTTGAGATTAAAAAGAAAATCAATCAATCATGGGACAAATTTGGAGACATGAACGATGCTAACATCTTCTTTATTTCAAGTTACGAGCCTTCTGTCGGAGAAATGGATAATTTAATTTCCTTCATTGAAAAAAAAGTTGCTCCTGCGAAATTTGAGGCTGTTCTATTTTCAATACCTACTTTAACAAAAGAAGTAGTTCAGAAAAAGTATAAAGGCTTAAAGAGAAGAGTCTTATTTTTGGCAATAAGATTTGCAGTTTTTTATTCGGTTGGCCTCAGTTATGATTCGCAAATCAAAGAGGAAATTGAAATGTTTTATCGCGTTTTCGATCTAGATAAGGACTTAGCGAAAAACATCAAAAATAGGAAACATCCTTATTCAGTGGAATATATTGGAAATGTTTTAACAGATTTCAGAAGTAGGAAAGGATCCGACCTAGCCTCAGTGAATAAAAGATATCGTTTTTGTAAAACATTCTTGATAAATCTATTAAATGAACTAGCAGAAGATGCCAAAGCAATGTACACTTACATTGTCGAATACCACAAACAATAATAAACAGAATGAAAAAATATGTCGGTGTATAAGTTCTTTATTGACCATGTTATGGTCATAATAATAAATCAAATATATATATAATACTTCGAATTTTCCATAAAACTAGCGATTTTTTATCCCAAGAATAGACTACACTGTAATTTGCAAAGCCTTTCGGATTTTTTGTCATCAATTCTCATGTACTTAGTACTGATTTAGCCTTTTTAATCCTGTTCATTCGGTCTTCACTGAAAGGTTTTCTGCAGAAGAAACTTTCAGATTTGAGATTGTCTGTATATTATTAAAATACATACATTTGAATAAAGCAAGTATGTCTAATCAGTTCAATATTTTTTTAGAAGGCGAGACATTAATTCTATGTTATACCATTATCTTTGTCGTGTTCGCAACAGGATTTTGTGAGGTCATACATTTTTAAACACAAATTCAATATTGAACACATTTAAAAAAAAAAAAAAAAATTTCTGATGGATTAACCGGTCTCATCAGTGGAGCTAAAACACTCACACACACACACACACACACACACACACATATATATATATATATATATATATAACCCTACAACAGATGTATCCATCGGATCGCCATCAATGATGGTGATACATGGCTGTGTGCATAATGTATATACAACTCGTCTAAACATCAACCCAACAATGTTAGATCTGTAAATTTGCTTTCGCAAATTTTTGGTTCTTCCCACGCCGGGATTCGAACCCATGCTACTGTGGTATCGTGACACCAAATCGCCTGCACTGCAGCCGTCCCGCTAGACCACACGACCACCTGGGCTCTCAAAAAAGAGCTTTCGCTGGCCATGTGTTACCTTTCCACGTCAGTTTTAATCTAGCGGCGTACTACAGTACATGATATATAAGGCATGAAGGTGTTATTGTTACAGATCAGCTAAATTATCTATAGTAAAGGATCCTATAAATTAATGTAAGATACAGTCACAGAAAATAATTATATTCATAGGTAAATATTCTGGATCACATCCGCAATTATATATTCACTGTATAGTCTATATGTTTGGATTTTTAGACATCCGTATTTTCCGGAAATAATCTGGACTTCTCCGTATTTTCACTAGTGCTTACTTTCTCTTCCTCACCGGTCTATTGCAAATGGATGCCACGACAAAACTGCTCCTGTGGATATTGTGACAAATCACCGTCAAGTACGTTTCAAATCAATTATAAACTGTTAAATATATATACCGTTAATTCCGTTAACTTGGATTCCATGTTTATTCAACCATACGAACTGTAATTGTTTATTTCTATGAATTGAACTGAGAATTCTACTTTCGTTTTTGACTTGATATTATTATTGCATTGAACATTCATATATTTCTTTCGTACATATTGTAAAATATTGTATTTTTATTTCTTTCAGTTTACCAAACATTACACACTCTGTAAAAACTCCTGTATCCTTTCTGGTGGAATTATAATCTACAAGCTTCACTCACAAGTTGTTATTCTTTGTAATTTGCCGAGATTGCGATACAATCCCATGGTTATACTAGCTGAGTCAGGCTCAGCATAGTAAATTGACGACAACCTGTCTTTACATATCCAAACAAGGAACTACAACGTAGCAACGTACAAACCTTTACACTGACAGTGGACTACAGATCTTGTGTATACTCGACAGCAACCCAACAACGTTGAGTCAACATGGATCCCAGTCATATGGAACAACAAGAAGAGATACAGCCCCAAGAAGGAGATGTCCCTGAACTATTAGAAAATCCGTCTAATACATCACAGTCAGATGAAACTCCCGAGGCTAGGCGAGTACGTGACCTCACAGAAAAAGGACAAGGAGCTTTCACTGAAAAACGTGACAAGTTCTGTCAGGAACTGGAGGCTCTCTGGGCCGACATTGAATCCCAGTTATTGGAAGTAACAACGCCTCCTAACGAGCTCCAGCAACTCCTCACAGCTCAGGACAAACTAGTTAAAGCCTGTAATAACTATCGTAGGCTCACAGATGAGTACCTTGACTTTCTGAAAAGGACCAGAACATTGGAGAGTCAAAAAGAAATTGATGCATGTAAACTCTCTTTGGATTTACGTCTGTCCAAAGTGGAACTTGTTATGGAAAAACTACACGAGCATCGCCTCGCCCTAACAAAGGCCAAATCCACTAAAACAAAGACCTCAAAAGGTAAGAAAACCTCACGCAGTGGTAGCTCTAACGTGTCAGACATGTCAAGCCTAGCACGGAAAAAGCGTGCCAAGGCAGAGGCTGCCAAGTCTAAAATAGCCTTTGTAGAAAAACATGCCATTATCCTACAACAGGAAGTAATGTTAGAGGAACAAGCCCTGTTCAGACAAATTGAAAAAGAACAGGAGGCCGCTCACAGAAAAGTGCAATTAGAACAAGAGGCTATGCGCAGGAAGGCTGAAATGCAACAAGAAGCTGCACGAGTAAGCCGAGAAAAGGCCGAGCTTAAAGCCAAATTTAACCTTCTTGAAGCACAGAAAGAAGCTGCAGCCGCAGAAGCCGAGGCTCGTATCCTGGAATACGACGATAGTCAAGCCTTTAGCGAACTACCTGACGAAAAGGAAGACCCGCTCCAGCGTGTGCAAGATTTTGTCAACAAACTTCCTGTATCAACAGCTGTGAAGGAAGTAACAGCACCTCAAAAGGAAAAGCAATTTCCTGTTAAAATTGAGCTGAGCCACGAAGCACCAGCGTTCGTGCCGTCCGCGGCACTGAACTTGCTGTCACAGACATCTGCTGTCTTACCTTCCGATTCTAAGTCACCGGAAGTTACCTTTATCCCAGATCTGGGATTAGTAACCGGCATACAAAGACTAGGCCTTTCAGATGAGAGCCCTACTGAACACCAAAAACAGGGTGTTAAAGAAACGATCCCTGTCTTACGCCCAAAACAAGACTTTATAGAAGAGATCCCTGTTTCACACCAAAAACAAGGCATAATAGAAGAGATCCCTATTGCACACCAGCAACAAATCAACCTCACATCGGAGATAACTAGATTCCTCTTACGTAAGGACCTGCTTTTTTCCCGGTTAACGAGCTTTAACGATCGGGCAGAATCCTTCCATACTTGGAAAGCAAGCTTCAAGAATGTGACTGATGAGTTACAAGTCTCTGACTCAGAACAGATCGATTTACTGATCAAGTGGCTCGGTCCAGAGTCTGCTAAACACGCCATTAGCATAAGAGCGTCGAACGCCAATAATCCTACCATAGGGATACAGAGATTATGGAAGAGGCTTGACGAGCGGTATGGTGCTCCAGAAATGTTGGAAGCCTCTCTCATGAGTAAACTTGCCAAATTCCCTACCTTAACAAATAAGGACAACACACGTCTCTACGAACTATCTGACATTCTATCAGAAATAGAATATCACAAGGAAAATCCCAAGCTGGGATGTTTGCTAGGATATTTTGACTCCTCATCCGGGATTAATCCTATTGTTGAAAAGTTACCGTACGGACTCCAAGAAAAGTGGACAACAAGGGCTACAAGATACAAGTCCAAATATGAAGTTGCCTTTCCACCTTTCACAGAATTCTCTGCCTTCATCAGGGAAATAAGCAAAACAAAGAATGATCCTGGGTTCATCTTTGGGTCAAAAGCCACACCAAATACAAAAGGTGCTGCGCCAAGGTCTACGTCTTATCCTAGGACTAAAGTTGGTGCTCATAAAACAGCAGTTGAGCAGCAATCTAGAGACGCCAGCAAACAAGGTCTTTGTATTCTGCACAATACAAAACATTCCTTAAATGAATATCGAGCGTTCAGAGCCAAGTCAATAGAGGAGCGCAAAGGTCTTTTAAAAGAAAACAATGTATGTTACAAGTGTTGTGATTCTACCACACATAGAAGCCGGGATTGCAATGCAAGCATAAGTTGTAAAGAATGTGGAAGTAAACAACACACTACCGCACTTCACATCACTAGACCACAGCAACCTGCAAGTTCACAGTCTAGCTCGCCTAAGCAAGCCTACGGCGGGGAGCCTATAGAATCGGCTGAAACTAAGGCAACCTCAGTGAACTCTACCTGTACTGAGATCTGCAAAGATACATATAGTGGAAAATCTTGTGCTAATATACTTCCTGTGAATGTTTATCACAAAGATAACCAGTACAAAGTTATTCGCATGTACGCCATCATTGATGACCAAAGCAACAGGTCACTAGCATCGCCCGAATTCTTTAATCTTTTCGACGTCAAAGATAAACCGGAAAACTATACTTTATCAACATTCTCCGGCAAAGTAGTCACTTCCGGCAAAGTAGTCACTTCCGGCAAAAGAGGAAGAGGTTTCGTCATGGAATCAATCAATGGTAATGACAAGTTTGACCTTCCCGTACTGATTGAATGTGATCATATTCCCAATAATAGGGACGAAATACCTACTCCTGAAGTAACAATGCACCACCCTCATTTAAAAGAACTTAGAGGTAGCATTCCACCAATAGAGGAAAATTGCCAAATTCTTCTCTTAATTGGCAGAGACCTTATAGAGGCACACCGTGTCCTCGATCAGCGCATAGGACCACCCAGAACTCCATATGCACAACAATTGAAACTTGGTTGGGTAGTGATAGGAGAAACCTGCAATAACAAGCAGCATGTTCCTCTTGAGTTAAATGTCAAAATAACCAACATTTTGCCTACAGGACAACCTTCAACCTTTCAACCATGCACAAGCAAGTTTGACATCCGGGAAAACTACACAGACCCTGTAACGAAAGACCTACAATCGCCACTCTTTGAAAAAACAAGAGACGATGACAAGCCTGGACAGTCATATGAGGACAAAATGTTCATGATGCAGATGGACAACGAATTTGTAAGAGACTCGGAAGGAAGTTGGGTAGCACCGTTGCCGTTCCGAGTGCCAAGACAGCCATTGCCAAGCAACAGACAACAAGCTCTTCATCGTGCTAATATGTTAGACATCAGTTTGAATAGAAACCCAGTTAAGCGGGAACACTTTCTTACTTTTATGAGTAAAATCCTAGACAATAATCATGCAGAGCTCGCTCCACCATTCTTCCGCCAAATGTAACGGAGTTTCACTTAACAGCGTCCTGCTTACAGGTCCAGACTTGACCAACGATCTCTTGGGAGTACTGCTGCGTTTCAGGAAAGAAATGGTCGCAGTAACTGCAGATGTTCAACATATGTTTCACTGCTTTGTTGTCAGAAAAGACCACCGAAATTATCTGAGATTTTTATGGCATAAAGACAATGACCTACAGAAGAACCTTGTCGAATATCGCATGAGAGTTCATGTTTTCGGGAATAGTCCGTCACCTGCTGTTGCTACGCTTGGACTCAGAAAAGCAGCTCAAGCATCAGAACAAGAGTTTGGCAGTCACGTGACTAGCTTTGTTACAAGAGACTTCTATGTCGACGACGGTCTTACGTCATGTCCCACTAAAGAGGAAGCTGTTACGCTCATGAAGGACACACAGCAAGCATTAGCAAGATATGGAAACTTACGCCTTCACAAGTTTGCCTCTAATTGTGCGGAAGTTATGTCTGCATTTCATGCCAGTGATTTGGCTTCAAATCTTAAAGATCTAGACTTAGAATGCGATAGCAAACCCCTACAACGTAGTCTTGGTCTCAGCTGGGACGTAAACACTGATAACTTTTTATTTCAATTATCATCAGAAAACAAACCGATCACTCGGAGAGGAATTTTATCAACGATAAACAGTCTCTACGATCCTCTGGGATTTTTGGCTCCGGTGATTATACAAGGGAAACTCCTATTGAGGAAAATAGTATCAGAAACCGTCGATTGGGACCAACCTCTCACTGATGAGACAGCAGATGAGTGGAAATCTTGGAGAGATACTCTAATTGCTATCGAAACATTGCGCATTCCACGTACCTACGTGCCGTATCTGAGCAAAACCGCCACAAAGGAGTTACATGTCTTCTCTGATGCATCAGAAAAAGCCATAGCAGCTGTTGCATATCTACGCACGACCGACAATAGTGGTGAACCAAACATAGGATTCATTCTTGGGAAAGCTAAAGTTGCACCAACAAGTGGTCATACTATTCCACGCCTTGAACTATCTGCTGCAGTATTAGCAGTCGAGATAACACAGACCATCATGGATAATTTAGATTTACATATAGACACCGTAAAATTCTACACAGACAGTAAAGTAGTCCTAGGCTACATAAGTAACGAGACAAGAAGGTTCTTCATCTATGTCGCCAATCGAGTAGAGAAAATAAGAAAATTTAGCTCTCCAAGTCAATGGAATTATGTACCAACTCACCGTAATCCCGCAGATTCGGGAACAAGGTCCGTACAAGCCCATGAAATTCACAGCAGCGAATGGTTATTAGGACCAAAACAACTTCTTTCCTCAGAACAGAAGAATTCTGAGGATATATACCAGCTAATAGATCCAGAAGAAGATGGAGAAATCCGTGCAACTGTTAATGTTGCAAAAACATTTTCCACACCTGAGCATAAAGGTATCGGAACTGATAGATTCAATCGATTCTCCAACTGGACATCACTTGTGCGAGCGATAGCCTTTTTGGAACGTTTCTCTCGTTTACACGGGTCAAAACAGGCATCATCAGTGACTTCTGTGGATAGTTTTTCAAATGCCGAAAATTTCATCTTATTATCTGCACAACAGGAAGTTTATGGAGATGAAATAGATGGAGATATAAAACGTCAGGAACAAATTAATAAGCGGAGCCCGATAGCTAACCTCAATCCGTTTTTGGATGAACGAGGACTATTACGAGTTGGAGGCCGTATTGTTAAATCGGACTTGAACCTCCATGAAAAGAAACCATTGATCGTCCCTGGACGCAATCATGTAGCAACATTATTAGTTCGACACTACCACAACAAGATAAAACATCAAGGTCGCCATTTCACAGATGGAGCGATTCGATCCGCAGGATTTTGGATCGTAGGAGCAAATCGCTTAATCTCATCTATTATTCACAAATGTGTGACATGCCGCAAACTCAGAGGAAAAACTGAGTATCAAATCATGTCTGATTTGCCAGAGGACCGTCTCGAACCTTCACCTCCGTTTACTAACGTTGGAATAGACACCTTTGGACCCTGGACAATTGTTTCACGTAAAACACGTGGTGGATACGCCAACTCAAAACGTTGGGCAATTTTATTCACATGCTTAGTGACAAGAGCTATTCACATCGAATTAATCGAGGAAATGAGTTCTTCGGCCTTCATAAACGCTGTCAGGAGATTCGCCGCTATAAGAGGCCAAGTAAAGATTTTCCGATCTGACCGTGGAACAAACTTTATTGGCGCAATCGACGATTTAAAGATTGACTCAATCAACGTTGAAGATGGACCCTTCAAGAACTTTCTGTACAATTCTGGTACAACTTGGATCTTCAATGCGCCGCATTCGTCCCATGGGTGGAGTCTGGGAAAGAATGATTGGTATCACCAGAAGAATTCTTGATTCTATGCTTCTAAACGCAGCCGGAAGAAGCCTTACACATGACGTGCTGAACACACTAATGGCAGAAGTTTCAGCAATAGTGAACTCTAGACCTCTGGTACCGGTATCAACAGATCCAGAGAATCCGTTAATACTAACTCCGGCTATGTTATTGACACAGAAAACCGACTACGTTTTCACTTCAGACCATCTTGGGGAATTCGACAAACGAGATCTCTGTCTTGCCGAATGGAGACGAGTACAGGCTCTGGCCAGTGTTTTCTGGTCCCGTTGGAGGAAGGAATACCTGCCGTTACTACAACAACGACGAAAATGGACCGAAGATCGCCGTGATCCCATCGAAGGAGACGTCATTCTTCTTAAGGACAAAAACATTTGCCGTACCCAATGGCCCGTTGGAATTATAGTGAACTCATTTAAAAGTTCAGACCAACATGTCCGAAAAGCAGAAGTGCGAGTTATCGTTAATGAAAAAGCCACAACCTACACACGCCCTATCGTGGACATGATTCTCCTCATAGAGAACACTCCTGTGTAAATATATGTATATATCTCTGGATTTATATAGTGACATTCATATGTGTTATATCTTATGGAATAATAGTGATATCAGGTAGATTTCAGACGGGGAGTATTCTGGATCACATCCGCAATTATATATTCACTGTATAGTCTATATGATTGGATTTTTAGACATCCGTATTTTCCGGAAATAATCTGGACTTCTCCGTATTTTCACTAGTGCTTACTTTCTCTTCCTCACCGGTCTATTGCAAATGGATGCCACGACAAAACATCTTCGCTAGCCAAGGGTTACGGTCCACTCCCGCTCTCTTCACCCTTGGCGGATTGAGTTAAAATTTCGGAGACACAACGTAAGGATTTTTATTGGTTGCAGTCAAAACTCGCTGCATCCAATCAAAAAGCGCCTATAACATGATCACGTGTAAATGTATAAAGTGTTTGTAAACAATTACCAAGTGTTTATTGTGCAACAAGTCTTTACATCCCTAAACATACGACTATATTTAGTGACAACTTGAAGGTTTTTAATCAACAAACAGAAGTTCTTGTGTATGTTTTATGCACAAATGCATGAATGTTGACTTATATTTTCATTTCCGGCTTTACCAAGTGTGTAGAATCTAGACGCTACCGTGTTTTTACCTCCAAAATGAAGAGTTCAAGTGCTACCATTGGTCAAGAATAATGTATTCAGAATGGGCGTGATTTTTATCTTCCGATAGATGGCGCAACATTGTTATCACAAATGTTGGCTCAATCCGCCAAGGGTGAAGAGATCGGGAGTGGATCGTAACCCTTGGCTAGCGAAGATGCGACAAAACTGCTCCTGTGGATATTGTGACAAATCACCGTCAAGAACGTTTCAAATCAATTATAAACTGTTAAATATATATACCGTTAATTCCGTTAACTTGGATTCCATGTTTATTCAACCATACGAACTGTAATTGTTTATTTCTATGAATTGAACTGAGAATTCTACTTTCGTTTTTGACTTGATATTATTATTGCATTGAACATTCATATATTTCTTTCGTACATATTGTAAAATATTGTATTTTTATTTCTTTCAGTTTACCAAACATTACACACTCTGTAAAAACTCTTGTATCCTTTCTGGTGGAATTATAATCTACAAGCTTCACTCACAAGTTGTTATTCTTTGTAATTTGCCGAGATTGCGATACAATCCCATGGTTATACTAGCTGAGTCAGGCTCAGCATAGTACGTCTGAGTCAGTGACAACCCTACAACAGATGTATCCATCGGATCGCCATCAATGATGGTGATACATGGCTGTGTACATAATGTATATACAACTCGTCTAAACATCAACCCAACAATGTATGATCTGCTCGCCGGGGTTCGAACCCATGCTACTGTGATATCGTGACACCAAATTGCCTGCACTGCAGCCGTCCTGCTAGACCACACGACCACCTGGGCTCTCAAAAAAGAGCTATATATAGAGGAGGGAACATGGTCTCTGCGCAATGTTAGGTGGTGTTGTCGTAGAAGTTAGAAATGAAAAGTACAGGTTCAAGCCCCAGCGCCGGGGAGAAAGTTACGAATCAAATCTACTCAAACATCGTTAGATTGATCTTCTAGGCACTTTATACATATTCTAACGCCTGGTATTTCTTAATCATAAGAAATCCGATGGACCAGGTATAATTTGCAGTTGTCACTACACATAGGCAGATATATATCGAAAATGTTGTTTGTCGTGTATTCAGGCCCTTCTACAACGAAATTTGTTTTACATTCACACGTTGTTATCCAACGCAATCATATGTTTGAATGTAGTTTTCAATTTAGACTTGTTTATATTTTTTTTCGTTTTGGCTTCGCTTTCGTCCCTCCGGTTTATATGATCCGTTCATCTTATTGACTCTTAAAATTCAAGAATCTATCTAAAACTGAGTGTAAATTATAAATAACTTTCCAAATACCGTTTCGATCCCTAACATCACTGAAGAGACATTTATTGTCGAAATTCGGATATGGTGTACAAAAAAAGTATTGATACCTTATGTGTGTGGCATAACATTTTAGCCACTAATTAATTGTTATTTGTTTAGTACTAAAGTTATAAAAAAGACCAATTTTGTTACAGCTTGTGATCAATTTTATTTGGCAATCGCCAATGGCAGTCAGCAGGGTTAAAGAACATCAGTTGTTCGACAGTTAGTCAAATGCGTTTTGTTTGAATATACTTTTTCACTTTTTTTGTCTTTTGGAAAATATTGTTTGTGCTGTATTTAGACCCTTCTACAACGAAATTTGTTTAACATGCACACGTATACAAATTGCGGTTTTTATCAAACGCAATCATAGGTTTGAACGCAGTTTTCAATTTAGACTTGTTTGTATACTCTACAACAAATTTATCTATCGGATCATCAGCAATGATGGTGATACATGGCTGTGTACATAATGTATATACAACTCGTCTAAATATCACCCCAACAATGTTAGATCTTTTCTTTCGCAATTTTTTTGTTTTTCCCTCGCCGGTATTCGATGCATGCTACTGAGATATCGTGACACCAAATACGTTATGCAGGATCGGAATGTTAACAACTGTAAGTTTTAACATCCGAAGTGCATCTGTTCTATTTCATTATTCATATATAAGACTTCTCTATTGAACATATTAACCAAAGGACCGTTCCATAATGAACCTAAATATATAAAACCGAAACACCATTAATAATGTGCATCGATGTTGAAAATGAGAAAAATGAGAAACAATGGTTTATATTGTCAAATGGGTATAAATGTCTGGAAGTCATTGATTCAACTTAGATGTAAAAACTGAATAAGCTAATCATCTTGTCTTTTGTAAAAATAAAAAAAAAACATTTATATCTGGATCCTTTACACTAGTATTAATATTCTCCAAACAAAAGTAGAAATATATATTTTTCAAAACCCATCTTTGTTTCACACTCAAAATAAGTGAGACTTATTTTACCAAATGCTTAATCACTTATTCAAAGTCAAAAAATCTCGTTAAATAGCCACCTTCTGACTCTTGATTTTCAAAACTCGTCATATTCGTAACAAATTACCATTGTCGTTCAATTCCATTGAATAAATGCCTCAATGCTCGGAAACATCAGTCATATCTCCCTTTTTTAATTTCTTGTGGGTGCAGTACCGGGATCAGCCTTATTAAGATAAACATGTATTCGAGTTGATACAATGAAATTCGTGTCACCCAGTATATATCTTTTGCATGAAATTAGGTACAAGTGTGAATAGTTTAATATTGTTTTATGGTTTCGTACTAAAGAAATTCATAGCCAAAGCTAGAAGTCCAGATGAATCCAACGATCTAGGTGAAAAAAAGAAAGCCCAAAAATAGCAAAAACAGCTAAAATGATAAATAGGGATAAAATGTGTTTTTTTTGGCTGTTGAAGAAAATATGACGGATACAACAAATTATTGAAATAGCCTTTTTATGCCTTCATTAATATATATATTTTGAAAAGCAAAAATAATCATTTATTAAAGGTTTAAGCAAATAATTAGGAGCCTCACTTTTCATCACGACCAGAAACACCCGAACCCGACTTACGAGCATTATATGTTATGTAACAGTTATATTAAAAAAAAACATAGACACATGACTGCCTGAGAGGAAAAACTTAATTCATTTACGTCAACTTTTGCTAATGGAATATTGAAATCTCTTTATCAACTAAGTAATCCATCGAGGAATCATAAAAAGCTTATGTTTTAAATCATGTCGGCACAAACGAACAACATACCAAGAAGGATTTGAATTTAACCGGAAATTGTATTTCGAGCGCTTGATGTGGTTTTGTGGACTTACTTTTATACCTTTAATTGGCAAATATACATGTCAATATTTATAAATGATATTACATAGATGATTACTTGGGTTAGATATATCATTAAACAAATAAACAGTTTCGTGAAAAGGGACTTCAAATAACAGATTTAAATAGAAATCGATAACAGTAGATGCGATCACCTAGTAAGTATTTTTTTTTCATATTGCAACATATTTTAATTACAATATTACTAATCAATTAGTATAACAGAAATAAAACAGCTTGTACAACTGTGCCCCCCTGCAGAGGTATAGAAAAACAGCAAATTAACGGGTGTTTCGCGGACTCTTTTTAGACGATACACAGACTCTTTTTAGTTGTTACACTGACACTTTTTATGAATAGACCCACTCGTGCATAATCAGTGAGTTCATGGGCACTTTAACTTTCAATTAGATTTGAATTTTTTGGTTCACCGACTTATTTCATTCATTTTGTTTTAAATAAAATATTAACGTTAGCATCAACATTTTGTTTAAAAACATTTTCAGTTAAATAGTGTTCATATCGGTACACTAAGGTTGGTATGTAATTTCAAAAAGGGGGTAGGGTTTTCTCCTAATAACAACACATATTTTGATCACAAATTTTATGAGAAAAAAATTACTAAGGTAAAGCAGATAACAAATTATTGATCTGCATGATTCCTGATTTTTCTAAAACTGTATTGGTATAATATTGTTAATTTAAGAATATATATATAAATATATATATATACAACTCGTCTAAACATCAACCCAATATATATATATATATATATTGGGTGAAAGGCGTTGTAAAGGTAAATAGTTAATACATTTAGAACAGAACATACTGCCCGCCCCCCCCTTTAAGGAGCAAAGTAATCGGTCAATAAACGTATTGTCTTCACTACATTGGCATGAATAGTATTTTGACAATTCGATGAATAAAGAAATTATAATACCGACGTTAATATTTCAATTAAAAAAGACAGAAAATATGTTAATGATATGCAGTTATTTAATATATAACAATGCAATATATCAAAATATATTTCCCGAGGTATGAGGATCAGCTCATTGTTCTATAGCCTGAAGCCAATGGCTGAGAGTTATAGAACAATGAGTTGATCTTCATACCGAGGGAAATTTATTTTGATCTATAGCACTGTTACACATTCAATAACTGTTTTATTACCTAATACATATAAAAGACCCAATTTGATTGGTCAACGTGAATACCTTTCAACTAATCCGATTTAGAATAAGAAGTCATAACAGGTCAGTGCAATAAACTGCAAACAAGTGCAATAGAACGGTAATTTACAGTGCAATAGACCATGGAACCAGAAAATTGCAGAAAAATAGCAAATAATATAGAAATATTAATGAAACACTAAAATACTCTTTCTAAGGTAATAACAATCAAATTTCATGAAAAGATAAACTCACTAATTCACGATTAATTTTATAAATAAAAAGTGTAGTCAATGTCCATATAAGCAACGATGAAATGGCACAACCTGCATTTTTTCATCAAAATAGAGATCACAGCCTGTTTATTTCAAATCAACTTTCTAGAAAAAAAGAACTCGGTTTAAGGAATTAAATGAAAAAACATGTGTTAACTTTAAAATACAGCATTTACTGCTTTGAGGTCATTTAAGTTTCTCAAAGGTTCAGTCTTGCAAAATGTAATGCTTCTTCCTTGAAACGTCGTACAACTCAGATTCACAACAAAAATACAGGCCGGAAACAACCTGCCGTATAGTTTTTCTGCACTTGTTCTCATTTAACAATGGGTTTGGCATTTCTATTCGTATTTTACCCCGCTTCCGCTCAGGGTAAAACAATCGAATAGAAATGCCTAACCAATGGTTAAAAAAACAAATCTACGGCTGCCCTGAATTATTTCGTAATCAACGCAGTTTTCTGTTGAATTATATCAACAACCCTGGGCTTGCACTTGTATCAATATATTTGAAAGGGTATATCAACATGAATTGACTGTATAGAACATGCAATAACCAACAGTGAATATATGTCGACTTATATTTGATGAATGCAATATTTGTAATTTAACTTTTTCCAGGGTTTAACAGTCTTGTAATTAAATATCAATACCTTACGTCAAACATACGTCTTTAAAAACATTGTGAACCATTGTCAAAATGCGGCAGTCAATTAAAATTCCTATTTGAAAACTAGCCATTTATGAGGGTGGTAAAGGGTAATTTTCGTGCAACGTGATCGCCGTTTTTTTATTTCACGTTCTACGTGTTTTTACTTGTTTATATGACGTTCAGTCGTGCAAGACGGGTGTCTCGTTCAACGTGTTCTGCTTATTTGATTTTACGTGCATCACAAATTTCAAAGTCTTATTTTGCGTGCTCGGTTTTTTCAAATAAAATTCAAACACTTGGTAGGGATCGTCAAGAAATACTTTTTTAAAAGCCGTAAACCAATTATATCATAAATGTGTTTACTAAATCGGGAAAATCAAGTAAAGCAAGTATGTCCTGTGTGATCTTAGTAATGATATGATTCTGATATTTAAGATAAACATGACAAACTTGTATTATAATCATGAAGTTAGTTCACTTCATGAATACATACTTCCAAATTCCTTTAACCGCCAAGGGTGACTGGGGTATAGAAATATGGTCACTTGGTCTTCTCCCGACCGGCAGTAAAACGCTTGCCGAAGTGGGGCGTCCGTTTGGCTGTGCGGGATGTATCAAGTTCGCAGTCACGTCCAGTCAGAAGGGGAACGTTAAATCCAATGCCTCGTGTAAAGAGAGTGCCACGCTCTTTGCACGTTAAGAACCCTTGCAACAACTCTTTGAGGGTCCGTAGGTGGCCTGTTGCAAGGCAAAATCTCTGTCCCTACATACCCTCATTTTCTAGTGGCAGTCCAAATTTCCTTGACCATCATCCCAGATGGCCTCTTTTGTATCAACCTACCTATTGTATTTATTGTGAACTTGTTCTCGTCCTGAATATGCATGAAATATGTGCCACTAGACGTTTAGCAACCAACAATCAATCAATCTATCCAAATTCCTTTAAACAGTAGATCAATTGTGTTATCTTGTTTTACCCACAGGTCAAAATAAAACACTCCAAATATATTAGATGCAGAGAAGAGCTTACATGTATGTGTTTATTTTGGTATAAATAATGTGATGGAAGAACCAACACCAAACCAATTTACATGCCTTGGATACATAGACGGAAAGCAGTGTCTTCAATTAATCAGCAGTGACTCAAATTTCTGTACAAATTGCGGAACAAAAAACCCTGACTTTTTCACAGGTAACAATAAATGTAAAAAAAAACTTTCTTTCCGGCCAGATTTGGAAAATATGATAAAAACATACCTTCATACGCTACTCTTCGAATAGAAAATAAAATCACAAAAGTACTGGACTGCGCGGGAAATTCCCATATAAAATTGCAAAATCAAAAGCTCAAACACATCAAACGAATGGAAAACAACTGTCTAAATCCTGACTTAGTACAGACATTTTCATAGGAGATCGGAAATTAAGGCGTTTTCTCAAGACGCAAAAACGGAAACACTATTAAATATAAAGGAATAGGGCTTGCCATTTGTGGGTCCTGTTTTATTTAATTGTTTTTCAAAGACAGGTAATATAGTCCAATTAAAGTGGTTTTGATTTGTTTTCACATCCCATTTTGAAATATAATTTTGAAATTAAAACTGTGGTGGATGACATATCATTCTAGAAAGCCGTACGTCATTCATGATTTTGCTAGGGTTCCATAAATATATAATTACACAATTGTAATTGAAAAAGTATAACAAATAATTTTACAAGTTTCTTTTAAGAATATCTGATTAATCAATTATTTAAAATCAATCGGTCAATTCAAAAGATGAAAAGGGCACAGCAGAAATAATTTCTTTTACTGACAGATCAAAAGATGGAGACCATAATGTTAAATTGTTTCTTAACTAACAATGTGACGTCCTTTCAGACGGTAAATGAAACCAAATACTTGTATTGGCCTATTAAATTATAGACCTAGTACTTTTGATAAATACTATTTCTTATTAACTTTATATATAAAATATTATGCTGCTTTTTGTTGAAGTTGACAATGTGTTTCGTTCCCATAACGTCGATCAAAACTAGTTATTAGGACCCGAATGTTAATTAGATTCCTCCGGTTAATATGTTGTCTTTAAATCAGTTAAGTTGGACATATCTCGTCAGTTCTCATGTGTTGGTTGATAACCGATTTGTTTTTGTTTTGTTCGTATTTTAAGGTTATAAATAGTCAGTACTAAACAAGGTAACTATTGATAGGCACTTACAAATAGAGGTTATATTAGAAAACACAGTGATATTCTGTTCTAATTAAATTACTTTCTCTGACATACCCCATATCAGTGAACCCACTAAATGAATTGTAAATTGGTGACAAACTGAAAATTAAAAAAAAAAATGTTTAGGATATTTCAACAGAGATAAACTACTGCCGCTTTCATTTATATTTAGATGAATAATCCGATATGTGATTTATACAAACATATTACAGCTCAATCAATCATTCCAAATAATGACCACGACACAGAAAGAGGTCTCGTGAGTGACAGTTCAGATGATGAGGACCAGACTGATACATGGAACGTTGAAGAAAAACTTGACTCTATTTCTGTGTCAAATGGTAAACTAGTTTTAGACTCGGGAATTCATAGCATGAGTTTAACTGTGCTTTTGATGTGCATTTATTATTTATTCACTGGTTAAAGGTAAACATGGAGGGTTGAGAACACACATATCATGTTTAACCCCGCTGCATATTTTGATTCTGTCTGAGTAAGCAAACTTACATGATGAAGAAAAAAAAGATTTCGATCACGAAAGAAGTTTGCGCGTTTATTGTCATTTTTACAAAATTATATCAATATATATTCCGTGAGCAGAGGGTTCCGACAAAATCAATAACAATGATCATAGAACTATTGTATATATTTACGATTATCTTTCAAGTTATTTGTCCACTAGTTATCTTCTTTTGAAGTTACGATTATCTTTATTAATTTCAAGGGTTATTGTTTCGGTAAATTGGTCACATATGATATATATAAAACACACACACAACAATACCGTACAGATCAACTAAATGGGCGAGTAATTCTATATAATAGCGTGAGTACAAGGAGAAATTACAAAAAGAAGATTTTACCTGTTTTGGCTCCGCCATTTGGGAATCACTGTAACTGCTATTATTGTCATTTACGAATTATGGGTGCGAAAATCAAATAAGATTATTTTCTACCTAATACTCACTCTATTTCGAACATGCAGTGGTACATTAATACCAAAGAAGCATATTGGTATAACTCATGATGAAAATGATCTTATAATTTTGAAATATAAATAAAATAAGTCATCAAGATCGTCAAATCTAAGATTATTGAAATGTATAAACAGATTAAGATTAACAGTTTTACCTTTGGCAAGCATAACTATTATTTCAAAACCGCATAGCTTAAGGCTTCTCCTGAACGTGTGAAGGTCCCCTTACTATGTATTGGATACCCAAACTACATCATAAAAAATGGCGTTTAATTTCGTCCACTTGTAAGTGTTCAACTAATATGTCGGTGCTTTTAACAAGTACCCTTACTACTATCAAAGAACTTTAAAAATATATTGTATTAAAACATATAAAAAAATCGAATAATTTGTTTGGGAGTGTTTTAGATAAATACATACTTTTGATGGTTGACAGATTTGACCTTTTTACTCTTAACACATTGTTGAAGGCCGTACAGTGACCTAAATATGTAAATTTCTGTGTCAATTGGTTGAAATTTGTCTCATTGGCAATCATCTTTTTTATACAAGATATTCAAATTTAAATGTTACATGATACAGTTTCAATTTTATCAGGTATTAGTAAACCAAAACTGTTCAGAAGGAATTTATTCAGAATAAAGATGCAAGAAGAAGTTAAGCCAGGAGTGCCCTGATATCAGTTTTTGGTCTTTTAACTCGACATCGTCACCGGATTGTTGATTATTTATTAGAATTTTGTATACGCTGTATGATCCATTTATATTTTTTTAATGTATTAAAACCAAATTAAATATCTAGTGAGAGAACATATTATTACGTTAAGAACAAAGACCAAATATCAGAAATAAACCGAGACCAATTTCCATGACTTCAAAAGAAAGAAAGCTTAAATTGGAAGATTGTTTATTCATGGAATGCTGAGATTTAACTCGTTATTTGTTTCCTTATATTTGTTTTAAGGGTTCATGTAAAGAATATGTTATGAATATAGGACGATGTGTGGTTTCAACTTTATTTTCTATTTCTAAAGGTTAACAATGTATCCTTTTTTATTCACTTGTTCATTTATTTTAGGTGAACAGGTGAGAGAATCAGACGAAGAATTAGTCAATGAGAAACATTCGGGAGAAAAAGAGTCATCCTCAGGTTAGCTACATTGTCCTTTAAATAGTATTTACAAAGATAAAAACAGATGAAATACCATCAAACCGCAGTACGTCATATCATGTTTTTACACGTTTACAGTTGTAGGTATTAAACAAATTTCTTGCACAATATAAATGTGAGCCATCAACATATGAATATATCTTTGGTTTCTCAAAGCACAATTATTATTTTTTTTAAATGAGATGACATGTTTACTAAAGCTTGTAACGGTGATAGTTGTAACCTGTTATTTTTTAAATGTTAACTATATTACGTAACAGGATAAAACTTTCGCTACAAGCAAGAACTTTGCTGACAAAAAGATAAGTTCTGCACATTTTTTGGTTTGAAACAGCCCGAATTTAACAAACACTATATAGGAAAAATCGGGATTAACTAATTAATGTACTGTAAATATAATTATGTAGAATGTTTATATTTTGCCATAAAAATCATAATATCTACTAAAATCAATAGATTTAGCTAACAAAGTCCTTATATTCTAATAAAGTAACTTTATTTGTTAGTGGAAAATTGTTTTAATGTTAATAAGCTTAAACGAAAAATTATTCGCTTTCCCCTCTCTGTGATTAAAGTGGGATAACTCTGATCAATTTTCCTAACATTCAATCATGGGAAAATGAAATATTTCTGTTTTCATTTTTCAGAAAAGTTCTAATTGTTTTGGGTGGATTCCAATTACAATGTTTCACTATAGCATTCGGCATCAGTTAGAAGTTTCTTGACTATTGTGGTGGCTATGGTGTACTGTTTTGTGTTTGTGCTTATGTGGGTTTGTGTAAAGCGTTATTATACTTCTTTCATGTATTTGTCTTTAGAGATTGAGTAAAGCAGATACGTTACATCAGCTTTCTTCTTCATTTGAGTTCTGACATAAGTGTTTACACCGTATCGATCTTAGAAACAAATGCCTTCACGTGTAGAAGGACGAATGTTGTTGGACATTTTTTTCTATGCATACTACAACTTGAAACAGTGTATTCTTTACAGCAAAATTAAACCTATGTTTTTCACCAGCATAGTGTACTTCAAATTAAAAGAAGAAAAGGGTGGTGTTTTTAATCAATTTTCAGGATATAGCTTTAAAGGACAGCAATTTCAGGAATACTTGGAAAATGTTTTTTCTGTGACACAGTTACTTGTTCAGAATATTTTCCCCTTACCTTTATGGTATAAAAAAGTATAATACAGGAAATTGTATTCTGAAATAAGCGCCTGTGATCTGTGATTTAGAGCAGTTTGTCTCATCGCACATATAAAGTCAATGATGATGAAGGCAGATTTGACCTTGCTCGTTTTTGACGTACAAACACGGAATAAATTTTTATAAGTAACAAAAACATATTTATAAGATAATTCTTTATATTGGTATATATTAATTTTAAACATTTCAAAACCAATAAAAGAAATTATAAATACACATAAATGTCTTTTATAAACAAATGAAAAATACGGGTATCTAGTTCATAACAGATTTTGAAACGATCTTTAATTCAATAAAATAAACTAAATGTAAAAGATAAAGTTATAACCCTGTTCAAGGTAGACAATCAACACATTGACTTTATGAAATTGAATATAGACTCATAGTTCAAAGGAATGTAACTTTTGTATACAAGTGAAACACCTATCGAATTATTAAGCTGGAAATTAGTGCACCACCTTTAGAAAATGCTCGAACTACTTGACTTTCAAAGCTCATAATAAACGTGTTTACACACTGATATGATATGGTTGTTAAACATTACAAACATGTAATTGTATAAGACACTATACACCTCGTGTGCTTGCATTAACGTATCCAAAAATATATTTATTTCAAGCCTAAACATTTCGACATGTTGTTTACATTTTATAAATTTTGGAATTCTAATTGGGGCACAAATTCCGGTTAAGATTTGACTAAATACCAATAATGATACCGTCAGCTAAAAATGCTAAATTATAATGATGTCGATATTCAAATAAGATACAAAATAGCATGATACCTTATGTTCCTTTTTCTCTACTTAGGAACTTAGAGAACTAAAATAAACCGGGAACAACTTTCACACATGTCAAAAGACAGACAATTTTAATTGGATTAAAATATGATTTATTCATGAAGAATACTGATTTGTAAATATTATATGGTTTTAATATTGTTATTAAAAATTTATGTAAAAATTAACAAAATGTATAATGTAAAATTGACGATGTGTGATTTCGATGTATGCATGCAGGTTGCATTTTAATGCTCTGTTTACCATTTATTTTTATTTTTGTGAAATACTAAGGCTTTTCTACCTCAGGCATAGATTACTTTAGCTGTGTTTGGCAAAACTTTTAAGAAATTTGGTCTTCAATGCTCTTCAATTTCGTACTTTATTTGGCCTTTTTAACTTTTTGGATTCGAGCGTCGCTAGCGCGTCTTTTGTAGACGAAACGTGCATCTGGCTTGTATAATAAATTTAGTCCTAGTATCTAGGATGAGTTTATTTACAACCACTGGTTCGATGCCACTGCTGGTGGAGATTTATTTCCCCGAGGGTATCACAAGCCCAGTAGTCAGCACTTTTTTTGGTTTCGAGCGTCACTGATGAGTCTTTTGTAGACGAAACGTCCGTCTGGCGTATATACTAAACTTAGTCCTGGTATCTATGATGAGTTTATTCTGAACACAGCAAACTTGTTTATTTACTTCAGGTGAACAGGTGAAAGAACCAGACGAAGTATTAATAAATGAGAAACATTCCACAGAAATAGGGTTATCGTCAGGTAAGTTACATTTTTTTCTCTCACTGAAATATGTTCCCGAGTAATAAAACAATTGAAAATATTGGTATAGTAACTATTTTTGAGTGTTCAAAATTATTTGGATGCTTAATTAAATTCTTTTTGATTACTTAGTATCTTCTCATTGTTAATGACTTCCTTAATCTAAAACTAAGGATGCTAGATGAAAATTGATTGATACAGTTACTTTAATCTTAGATCGATTTTGTTTAATAGTAGTTAATAATTTCGAGTTCTTTTAGACTTTGTACATGGTGTCTTTTGAGTGATATATAAATTCCCTGCCACGACTGACTGTATTTTTACTACTTTTTTACTGCTTTGTATCGATCTATTGAGTCTCGCGGGTACAAAAATTTCAGCAAAACATTAAACATTTGTTTTTTTCATATCAAATTGTATTTATTACACTATTAGCTATTACTTTATGATATGATACAAAATTCGATTCGGTTTGGCCCCCATATGACTTTTAAAATGTTTACATTGTTGGAAAAGCTCCAAATTGTCTCCCTTTAGTGCAAAAAAACCTATTTTTTTGGCATTAAAATTGAAATATCTTTTTTACTCATTGGTGACCAATATTTTTAATAATTGTTTTCATTTTTTTCCAATAAGCTTAACATTAACTAAATAATTGTAAAATTTTAGCGATTTCTGTAATTAAGTTATTTTTTTTTATTTCGATATTACCACTTTTTCTCCTAGTTCAACAGAAAAAAAGTACATTTACAAAAATGTATGCTTCTTTCGAAGATAGATTGTATGCGTGAATGATCGGCGACCTCTCTTTTTTATTTCATTTTTCTATTACGTATAAGATAAAGTTCATTTATATAAAGAAATAGGGAAATCTCATATTAAATATAAAAAAATGATTTAGACCCGCGAGCCCCCTTAATTCAGCCCTTTTCGACTGATTTTTATAGTTTGTTCATATATGGTATTTGACATGTACACAACCATCGAAGGTAAGGGAAAGTGTTTTGGTGCCTGCTACACAAGTCAAATCATATATGTGATGCATCCCGTTATACAATGGTTGTCTTATGTTACTGTATATCATATTTGATTTTCAAACATTGAATTTTTTTACATACATCAGTTCATTAGTTTTTTGTTTGAATTGTCATTAAGGGGCCTTTGATAGCTGACATTGTGATATAGGTTTTGCTCTTAGCGAAGCCGCACGGTGACCTTTATGTCTTATCGTCTATGTCACAAGGTGTTTCCGATAGAGAGTTGTCTCTTTGAGAGATGTGACGTACTATGATTATATGGCATACGATATGACATATTTGACAATTACTGGTTATACATAATGACAATACATGCACGGGTATAAAAGGCTTTCAAACATTAGTATCGGCAAAATCAAAATGAACAAATAAGTACATTAAATCATAATAGGATGGTTAAATTGTTATGTAATAACAAAAAATAACAATACTTACATGGATGTAAAGCCTCGGTCACACCTTACCGGATAGCTCGAACGAACGCCTAACGAATAACTTTTTTTTAATCCGTTCATGTCCGTTAGACGTCCGTTCTCATCCGTTAGGCGTCCGTCCATATCCGTTGCATGTCTGCTAAGCGTACGTTTTATCAGTAAACGTCCGTTCTGTCCGGTGGAAAATTTTGAGCATGTTCAAAACTTTGAACGGACGTCCAACAGACATTTTCGTTGGACGTCCGTTTTGTACGGTACTCGTCCGTTTCGTTTCCGTTTTGTATCCGTTACGTGTCCGTTATACATTCGTTGGAGGTCTGGCAGATAAATTCACCAACGGACTTCTAACGGACGTCTAACGGATGAAACGGATGCTGAACGAATGTGAAACGGACGTATAACGGATAAAACGGATGATGAACGGATCTGAAACGGATAAATGCCATGCAATTAAAAATTTCTCGTCAGAAATGCCCATTAGATTCTTTTAAGGTTCATGAATTCTTATTATTCATAATCGATCTTAAAATAAGGGCACATCTTCACAATCAAGCAGCTGTTATTCAGGTCAGACACTGCCCTTTAGCGACATTTTGAAGAACAAACCAAAACCAGTTACACAGAACATTTTCAATATTAATGCGATTTACATGTATTATTATTTTCGCCTTTAATTTTTACGTTTATTTTGTTTATCCGTTTTATCCGGTACGCTTCCGTTATGTGTCCGTTTTATGCGGTACTCGTCCGTTGGACGTTCGTTCGACATCCGTTCTGTCCGGTACGTCTCCGTTTCTCGTCCGTTGCATATCCGTTGCATGTCCGTTATGCATTCGTTTGGCGTCCGTTTTAGTTGGCCAGTACATCAACGGACTCCAAACGGATAACAATTTTGTCAACGGACAACTTTTATTTTCAACCGTTAGGCATCCGTTCGTCTTAGCCGGTAAGGTGTGACCTAGGCTTAAAGAATACAGTTGATATTGAACAAAAAATGTACAGCATACAACAATATACATATATTTGTTCTATCAAAATATCATGTAAACTTATATTACTACAAAATCAGGTGGAACGTCAAAATATTCCACCGGATAATCAATCATGTTATTATCTTAAGTGCAGAATGTAAAACCAACTTTTTATCATTTTGCAATAAAACACTTGTCAAAAAATGTAGATGTAGAGATCGTAATTTTTGTATCAACACACTGTTTGAGAGAAAAAAAGGAAAATGAGGTATATTGCATTTTATTTAAGATTCAATTACTTCCCTTCGTCTTATTTTTGTATTTAGATGCTGAAACATTGGAAGACGAAATTTTGAAAGATATAGGGCTTGGCAGTATCAAACAAGAAGTTTTACACATTTTTAAAGCAGATGGTCCAAAAAGTGCGGTTAGTTACCTGAATGAGAATGTGTCAATGTGGAAAAATGCGACGGTACGAATAGCAGTTGCAGGAAAAAGTTCCGTTGGGAAATCAACCTTCATCAATGCTATTCGTGATGTAAACAGTACTGACGAAGGTTCAGCTAACGAAGGAGATGGTGAAACAACTTTGGTAGTACAGGAATACCGACACCCAAAGAATAAAGAGATTATATATTGCGACCTACCAGGGTATGGAACTGTAACCATGACAAGGAAAATGTTTCTTGAGAAGGTGAAACTTCTGGACTACGATTTATTTTTCATTTTTATCAATCCTGTCCCTACAGAAGATGATCAATGGTTAACAGAACAGCTCAGAAAAGTCGAAAAGAAATTTTGTTTTGTAAGGGCAAAATTAGATCTTGACATCAAAAACCACAAAAAGATGGGAATTGCCGCAGAAAATGTTCCAGCTGAAATCAGGCGAACCATTTTTGACGCTGTCAACGATATGTCACCCGTGAAAGAAGACGTAGATATATTCTTGATTTCGAATAAGAACTTCAAGATTGGTGATATGAAAAAATTGATTTCTTTTATTGAAGCAAAATTATCAAGCTTAAAGTTTGACGCATTTGCGTTTTGTTTATCTTCAATTGGTAAAGAAATGATTGAGGTAACATACCAAAGGTTGCAAAACAGAATTTCATCCTTAGCATTAATGCTTGCATGGTGTGACTATGGTGTCCTAAATTATTGTGCAGGTGAAATTGATTTGTACTATCATTCATTTGGACTAGATAGTTTGGTGGATGATTATAGACTCTTAAATCTACGACACCCATTTTCGGCAGATTATATAGGTACGCTAATAGATCGTTTATGCGAGGACTTTCCAGGAATATTGAAACAGGTGGTTCCAATTTACAACACGGTTGTGTTATATCGTACATATAAACGTTTTTTCGAACAGCTATTGGATGAACTAAAAGACGATTGTTGTACGATGATTGCATATACCATTAAAAAGAAACTTCTTTCTGAAGAAACAGAAAATCTTCAGTAACCAATATACTGATCTTTGAAAACATGAGACGGACTAGTGAACGACTTTGATATGTACACTTAACTATATTGACACTTAACAAATATTAAAGTGGATAAGTAAATGTAACATGTTCAATTTAGCATTGTTTATATTAGTGGAGTGACAAATTAAAAAAAATGTGTTTTATCTACTTCTTTATTTGACCAGCAGGCTGAAAATTATTGTGTTGCACAGCCAATACCTTAGCATTACATTTGATGCATGCATAGCTACATTTATATTTCCAGCAGTTCAGTTTATCACAAATTGGAAAAGAAAAATATGTTGAGTTTTAATTTAAAAATGCGATTCGACAAAAAATAAATGTATATGTCGTTCTTATAGTCCAAAACTATTGACATGACATTTTATGAAGATTTTCATTGTAAACCGCAATTTCTTCTACCTATCATTTTTATGTTTGTTTTCGCTTAGTTTTAAAAATAAGAAATCTGTTTAAGTACTATGGAGTGGTAACTCATTCAATTAAAGTATATGAATCATATATGTGAGTGTTGGATGCTGCCTTTTTGTTTTAAAAAAAACCCATCACGAACCACTGACTTCAGTGACGGTTCAATATTTTAGATAAATAATGGCACTGTTAATTGATGTTGACAAATTTTTGTAGTCATGTCAGTCATTGTGTTCCCAATTTGATGTCATCTTTATCATACGATCCGTCCTGACATAGAAATATTATTGGATTACAATAAGGCCATATATTTTTACAGGATAAAGTGTAAACATGTTCAGTTTTGGTTGATGCGGTCAATTTTTTTATGTTCAAACGACAGTCTGATATATCGAAACTATTGAAATTTGTTTACGATTCAATATTTTGAATAATAGAGGACATGCTGGTTCTCTAAATTGATGTAGAATTTTTTTTTAAATTTATATTAAAGAAACAAAACATTTGCGACAACTCGTCTTAACTTCAACCAAACAATGTGAGATTTATAAATTTGCTTTCGCATATAGACCACATGACAACCTGGTCTTCAATAAAATGAAGCTTTCGGTGGCCGGGCGTTACCTTTTCACGTAAGTTTTATTATCTTGCGTCGTGCTACAGTACATGATATAAAAGGCATGAAGATGTTATTTTTACAGATCAGCTAAATTATCTATAGTAAAGGATCCTACAAATTAATGTAAGATACAATCACAGAAATAATTATATCTATAAGTACGTTTGAACCAGTAACAACTCTGCAACAGATTTATCCATCGGATCATCAGCAGTGATGGTGATACATGACTGTGTACATTTAGTATATGCATCAACTCAACCATGTTAGATTTGTAAATTTGCTTTTGCAAATTTTGTGTTCTTCTCCCGCCGGGATTCGAACCCAATCTTCTGAGATATCGTGACATCAATTCGCCTTCACTGTAACCGGCGTGCTAGACCACATGCCCACCTGGACTTCATTTAAATGAAGCTCTCGGTGGTTGGGTGTTACCTTTCCTCGTCAGTTTTAATCTAGCGTCTTACTACAGTACATGGTATATAAGGCATGAAGATGTTATTTTTACAGATCAGCTGAATTATATATAGTAAAGAATCCTATATTATAGCTCTTCATATTTTGTATAAGGTTTGGATTTCAAATAGTTTGGCAACGAGCATCACTGAAGAGACATGTATTGTCGAAATGCGCATCTGGTGCAAGACAATTGGTACCGTTATTTTTACTACAAATTAGTGCAAGATACAGTCACAGAAATAATTATATTTATAAATACGTCTAAACCAGTGCCAACTCTACAAAAGATTTATCCATCGGATCACCAGCAGTGATGGTGATACATGGCTGTGTACATCCTGTTTATACAACTCGTCTGAACATCAACCAAACAATGTTAGATCTGTAAATTTGCTTTTGGAATTTTTTTGTTCCTCCCCCGCCGGGATTCGAACCCATTCTTCGGAGATATCGTGACACCAAATCGTCTGTACTATAACCGGTGCGGTGGACCACACGACTACCTGGGCGTCATTAAAATGAAGCTTTAAATAGTTGTATGTATATTTTTTTTTTTTAGGGTACTTTTTATATGGCCTTCCAAATACCGTTTCGATCCCTAACATCACTGAAGAGACATTTATTCTGGTGTACTAAAAAAATATTGACACCGTATGTTTGTGGCATAACATCGTGGCCACAAGTTAATTTTTATATGTTTATATTAAGATCCATTTTGTTACATCTTGTGATCAATTTTATTTGGCAATCGCCAATGGCAGTCAGCAGGGTCAAAGAAAATCAGTTGTTCGACCTGTTAGTCAAATGCGTTTTGTTAAAATATACTTTTTCAATTTTTTGGTCTTTTGGAAAATGTTGTTTGTGCTGTTTTTACACCCTTCTACAACAAAATTTGCTTTACATGCACACGTATAAAAATTGCGGTTTTTATCCAACGCAATTATAGGTTTGAACGTTGTTTTCAATTTAGACTCGTTTATATATATATATATAATATGTTATATATATAATAAGTACGTCTGAGTCAGTGACAACTCTGCAACATATTTATCCATCGGATCGCTACCAATGAGGGTGATACATGGCTGTGTACATAATGTATATACAACTCGTCTAAACATCAACCCAACAATGTTAGATCTGTAAACTTGCTTTCGCAAATTTTTGGTTCTTCCCTAGCCGGATTTCGAACCCATGCTACTGTGATATCGTGACAACCCGCAAGACCACACGACCACCTGGGCTCTACAAAAATATAGCTTTCGGTGGCCGTGTGTTACCTTTCCTCGTCAGTTTTAATCTAGCGGCGTACTACAGTACATGATATATAAGGCATGAAGCCTAAGCCCTTATATTTAAGACAGAGAGTTCTCAAAACTTATAAATCAATTCTAGCTGTAGAATTTATAATCAATTCTAGCCGTAGAATTTATAAATCAATTCTAGTCGTAGAATTTATAAATCAACAGATATATGTATTTATCAAAGTTGCACAAAATCGAACATGCAAAATGTTTTAGTTAACACGTGTTTGGTTAATTATAGTAAGATCGGTTCGATGAGGATATTGAGTTCATGCACGAGTGAACTCAGGTGTAAAGTCATTCGAGGCATTGCAGTCAAAGATATTATGATACTGACATAACAAATAGTGACATGTTAACCACAGTTGCAGACATAATTTTTGAACAATTTCTTAAGCGGAACCAGTTTATTACGATTGCTGATAAGTCACTGGTCTGCAGGATGGAATACAGTACCTTTCAGACGAGCTTGCTTATGTTTCCCATAATGAGAAGAAAATTACGTCCGCATTAACATGGACCTTGACGCACCAAGTAGAACAAGTAACAAATTCAAGGGGATAAGTATTGTTTACATAATCTATAGTTTTTCATCATATTGAATATAAAATTTTAGTGTATAAAAAATGAACATTAAGATACATTTCAGTACAAGTGATTTGAATATGAAAAATAATCCTTCATCATGATCAGTTTAGGAAAATGAGAAGGACATATATATTTGAAAGATAATGATACAGATTCATTCGTTTTAGAGAAAGGACAATGTTTATTCTATACCGTTCATCACGATTCAACCAGTTATACTGTTATATTTTTAAAATTGATTTATTGATTGTTGGTTGCTTTACGTCCGGTGGCAAATATTTCATGCATATTGTTACGGCCAGAAATCGCCTTTCAGTTGTAGCCAACAGAAGACACAAATCAATAGTAAAATTTAACAATATTTATTTAACAGATCTTCTAGGAATCCAATCTGAATATTACGTTCACTACTAAGATCACAATCAAGTATGATGTGGTTTATAGAATTAAAGTGTCAATCCAAATGCTGTGAAAACTACCGTTTATTGATGACTAGGTCTAAGTCTTAAATTTTAGTGTCTGTATATATAGTTGTCATGGAAAATTCTAGAACACTCTATAATGGAACGTCCTTGAAAGTTACAACGGAAGTTTCTAGTAAAATGTAGAAGTTTATATAACGCATCTTTTATTAGGATCATTCTTGAATCAATATGTGAGTCAAATGGAAAGTTCCAATTATTCTGTGATTGTTCTAGTAGTTTCTAAACTGCACAGTTCTAAAATAAATTTTGTAAACAACTATCAGGCCATACAACACAAATTATGCCAACATAAATAAATATAAAAATTACAATATCATAACAATATTTCGGACGAGAACAAGTTCACAATAAATGCAATAGGTAGGTCTTGTCACAAGATAGGCCATCTGGGATGTTGGTCGGGGATATTTGGACTGCAACTGGAAAATGATGGTATAATAGATATGGACAGATATTTTGCCATGCAACAGGCCACCTTCGGACCCCTCAAAGAGTTGTTGCAAGGTTTCTCAACGTGCAAAAAGCGTGGCACTCTCTTTACACGAGACATCGGATTTAACGTCCTCATTCTGACCGGACTTGACTGCGAACTTGATACATCCCGCACAGCCAAACGGACGCACCACTTTGGCAAGCGTTTAACTGCCGGTCGGGAGAAGACCAAGTGCCCATATTTCTTTTCCCTAGTCACCCTTGGGGGTGTAATATTTAACAAGAACCATATAAAAATGTCGAATTTGTTTCAGAAGCTCATCCAGGGAAAAGATTTGTAAAGAGTATCAATTTTGACCTACATGTAGTTAAACATTACGTTTGGGAATAAATAATTCAGCTCTTCTTTTCATGGTATTTAGTTCAGTATACATCAGATTTTTAATAAGTACTAATCATTAAAAAAGTTAAAAAAAGGATGAAAATATATCTGACATGTGCAGCAGATAAAATATATAGTGAACATGCGCATTACCTAAAATATAATACAGTACCAAAGAGTTTCAATTTGATTACTGTTGCCTAATTAACCATTTGGAATGATACTAGTAGATTTCTTTTAGGTTTAGTACTTTTTGAGAAAGTATTTGTCTAAATCGCTGAGCTAATTGATTTTTAAATATACTGACTTTTATATTAAGGCACTATGCTACTAGTATTAATAATTTATTCCACTCGACAGATTGTTATTGAAGCCGCTGGACTAGTTGTTAGTAAAGCATCTGGGCATGTTGTAATATAAGCAACTTGGCTGATATTTATTTAAACTGCTGGACTTTGTTATTCAAACTACTGGGCGGGGTTTATTGAAACCACTAGTCGTGTTGTTATAGAAGACATTGTACACATTTTAATGAAAACCACTGATACTTAATTAAGCGACTATGCATGTTGTTAATGACGCCACTGGACGTGTTGTTATTGACACCACTGAATGTGTTGTTTTTGACGCCACTGGCGAGTTATTATTGACATCACTGGACAAGTTGTTATTGACGCCAATGTGCGTGTTATTATTGACAACTTTTGACGCCATTAGCGTGATGTTATTGATACCACTGAGCGTGTTATTATTGACGGCACTGAGTGCGTTGTCATTGACGCCACAGGGCGTGTTATTATTGACGCCACTGGGCGAGCTGTTATTGACGCCATTTGGCGTGTTGTTATTGAAGCCACTGGACAGGTTGTTAATGACGCCAGTGGACGTGTTGTTATTTGAGCCACTGGGCAGGTTGACATTGAAGTCACTGGGAGAGATGCTGTTGAAGCCAATGGGCAGGTTGTTTTTTATATGCAACCTGGCGTGCTATTATTGACTTCACTGGGCGTGTTTTTATTGACGTCACTGAGCGTGTTATTATTGACTCCACTGGGCAGTTTGACATACATAGATTGATTGATTGTTAGTTGCTTTACGTCCAGTGGCAAATATTTCAGGCATATAAAGGACGAGAACAAGGTTATGCCGTATTTGGCAAAATCTTTTCAACTTTTGATCTTCAGTGCTGTACAACTTTGTACTTTTTTCACTTTCGATCTTTTATATCCGGGCGTTATGTATTCGGGTTTAGTTTTCTGTAATTAGTTAATACTTCAGTTTCATTATGTATATCTCTTTCTTATTCATTTGATAAAATTTACTGTTTGCAATAGCATGAATTGTTCTATATAATAAGAATGTTCTTATCCCGGGCATACAAACAATGCCGTATTTGGCAAAACCTTTTCAACTTTTGATCTTCAGTGCTGTACAACTTTGTACTTTTTTCACTTTCGATCTTTTATATCTGGGCGTCACTGGTGAGTCTTGTGTGGACAAGACGCGTTTTTGGCGTATTGAATTTTAAACCTGATGCTTTTTGTTATCTATTAATCATGTTTTTCTTGGTCTAATATGTTCTCCTATTTATTTGTATTGTAGTCCTGTAATATTATGTTGTCATTTCAATGTTATATTTAACTTTGCCATTAAAGTGCGAGGTTTGGCATGCCATAAAACCAGGTTCAACCCACCACTTTTATTCCCCATTTAAAGTGTCCTGTACCAAGTCAGGAAGATGGCCATTGCTATAATATTGTTCGTTTCTGTGTGTGTTGCATTTTAACGTTGAGTCGTTTGTGTTTTCTCTTATTTTTGAGATATTGAGATAAGACATGGCACGGTATTTGTCTATCCCAAATTCATGTATTTAGTTTTGATGTTATATTTGTTATTCTAGTGGTGTTTTGCTTGGTCCGTTTCTGTGTGTGTTGCGTTTCGGTGTTGTGTCGTTGTTCTCCTTTTATATTAAATGCGTTTTCCTCGGTTTTAGTTTGTTACCCCGATTTTGTGTTTGGTCCATGGATTTATGAGTTTTGAACAGCGGTATACTACTGTTGCCTTTATTTACAATAAATACAATAGGAAGGTCTTGTCACAATAGAGGCCATCTGGGATGATTGACGAGAAAATTTGGACTGCCACTGGAAAATGAGGATTGATTGATTGATTGTTGGTTGCTTTACGCCGCATTAGCACTAAAAGGCTATATCGCGGCGAGAGCTAATTCGAATATTTTTACAATTTAAAGCATATTTTTAAAATAAGACAAAAGGTCCTTCAATACACTAAAATTCTTGACTAAAGCAAATTGATTATATACAAATAAAAATCAACAGTAAAATAACGTGATAAAAATTAAAATCGATTTAAATATAATAACATTTTTATATTTTATAATAAATTCCAATTTCTTTTAAAAAAGCAACAATATTTGTAAATGAAACATTATTAAATAAATCATACATTTTATTGACATTGAAATGCTTCTTACGAATATCAGCAAAGTCAATACAATTAATTAAAACATGTTTAATAGTATACTTGCAGTTGCAAGGAACACATTGTGGTTCATCTTCATTTTTTAAAAGATACTCGTGTGTTATTCTAGTATGACCAATACGACATCTAGTAATAACACACTGATCTTTTCTGCACATAATATTATCAAAAGGTTTGCCTAAATTAGGTTTAATTTCATGCAATTTATTATCGTCTTTTTTACTCCATTTATTTTTCAATATATTAAAAACATATTCTCTAATATTAGATTTAAAATCAGTATATGGTATATCACAGTTAGATAGAGGGTCACCAAGGGCATTCTTTGCCTCAAGGTCTACAGCTGTGTTTCCAAGGATTCCAACATGACTCGGAACCCATAGAAATATTATTTCTTTCAGAAGAATTTTTAAATTCCTCATTACATATAAAATTTTCAGCATTGTTGGGGTTTTAATTTTAGTATTTCGTATAGCTTGTAAGCATGAAAGTGAATCCGAACATATAATAAATTTGGATTTATCTGAAGAAGCAATAAATTTCAAAGCCAAAATTATTGCTTCTGCTTCAGCAGTAAAGATGGATGCATCAGATGGCAAACGGAGGGTTGCAGCTCTGTCCCTGAAGACAGCAGCAGATGCAACTCTATCACCATCTTTTGATCCATCAGTATAGACAGTTGAAAAATCGAGATAATCGGCTTTAATTTCAGCATAGTGTTGCTGAATTAAAAGAGGATTTGTTTTATTTTTATTGTGTTCACGGAGATCAAATATCATTTTTGGTTTGGGAAGTTCCCATGGAGGACATTTGCAAGTTTGAACTTGAGCAACAGATTTTAAATCAAAAGAAGCTAAATGTGGTTTTAAACGTAAACCTAACGGAGGAATTTTATTTTCATGTTTTGCAAAAATATCTTCATAAATCGGATTAAAAACACAGCTGTAGGCAGGATTATCTGAATGCGCTTTTAGTTTGACAGCATATTGAAGTCCAAGCTTCAAACGTCTGTCAGTGAGTGAGTGCTCATCAGCCTCTACATACAGACTCTCAACTGGTGAGGTTTTAAATGCGCCAAGACAGAGACGCAAACCTTGGTGATGCACAGCATCGATAATCTGTATGTAGGACTTCCTTGCAGAGCCATACACTATAGAGCCATAATCTAGTTTAGATCTAACAAGAGATCTATATAAATTGAGTAAAATGTTGCGATCAGCACCCCAGTCAGTGCTGCCGACAACTTTTAAAATATCTAAAGCTTTTAAACATCTCGCTTTTAACATTTTGATATGGGGTAGAAAGGTTAACTTTTTATCGAAAAGTAAACCAAGAAATTTGGTTTCATCAACCATTTTAATTGGGTTGCCGTACAAAGTTAGTTCTGGATCAAGATGCAATTTTCTTTTGTTACAAAAATGCATCCCGACCGTTTTTGAAGTGGAAAATTTAAAACCATTTTCCGAGGCCCATTTTTCAATTCTTCCAAGACATAATTGTAATTGTCTTTCAATGTTATTCATATTTTTACCTCTGTAACATATTAAAAAATCATCAACGTACAATGAACCTTCAATATTACTTTTTAAAACTTCAACAAGGCTGTTGATTTTAAGACTAAATAATGTAACAGATAAAATACTGCCCTGAGGGACACCCATCTCTTGATCATAAAGATCAGACATGGTCGAATTAACTCTAACATTAAATTGTCTGTTAGAGAGAAAATTAGAAATAAAATTAGGCATATTGCCTTTCAACCCCATATCAAATAGATCTTATAAAATACCATATTTCCATGCAGTATCATAGGCCTTCTCAAGGTCGAAAAAGACCGACACCACATGCTCATTTTTCGCAAAACCATTACGGACAAATGATTCGAATCGAACAAGATGATCAAGAGTACTGCGACCCTGTCGGAATCCACACTGGATATTGGCTAATAGCCCATTGGATTCCAGGAACCAAACAAGGCGATCATTGACCATCCGTTCGAGTGTTTTACAGACACAACTGGTAAGAGCAATTGGTCGATAATTAATAGGATCCGTATGATCTTTACTTGGTTTTGGAATAGGCACGACGGTTGCAAGCTTCCAGATTGATGGTAAATCACCAGATTCCCAGATGTTATTCATGAGCTGCAAGAGAGCTTCTAGCGAGGAATCTGGCAAGTGTTTTAAGATTTGGTAGTGAATATTATCAGGCCCACAAGCTGTATCATGGGCTTTTGACAGAGATGTTTTAAGTTCTTCAAGAGAAAATAGTTTATTATAATTTTCACCATTTTTTGATTTTAAGTTTAATTTAATTTTTTCTTTTTGTTTTTTAACTTTTTTAAAGTCTTCCCTGTAGTTGTTACAAGAAGAAGACTTTGCAAAAGTTTCACCAAGTTTGTTGGCAATATCCTTTTCAGATGTTAATAAATTATTGCCGTCTTTCAAATGTTTTACAGTAACTTTAGAATTTTTATCTTTTATTTTATTTACCATATTCCAAACTTTTGTCATCGGAGTGCGAGATGTAATCCCCGAGACAAATTTTTTCCAGGATTTTCGTCGGGCTTGCCTACAAGTCCACCGTGCCTTAGCGCGAAAAATACGGAAATTACTCAAGTTTTCCGTCGTTGGTTGTTGATTGAACCGTCTTTCAGATTTTTTACGGTCACCTATGGCTTGATCACATGCGTCATCAAACCATGGTTTACTGGGATGTTTTGGATTTGCCGAGGTCTTAGGAATAATTCTGTCAGCAATTGACGTTAGAACTGTATTAAAAGTTAAAATTGGATCTTGCACAGTCTCAAACATCTTTGACTGAAGTTCCGCTCGACAGAGATTCTCAAACAAGGACCAGTCCGCCTTGTCAAGTTTCCAACGTGGTACTCTCTGTTGGGCTGAATTAAAAAGATGTTCAAGTACTATTAGAAAATGATCACTTCCACATAGATCATCATGAACACGCCATGAATAATCCAGAAGCAGAGAGGGATCGCATATAGTGATATGAAAATGAGGGTTTATTGGATAGGGACGGAAATTTTGCCTTGCAACAGACCACCTACGGACCCCTCAGAGAGTTGTTGCAGGGGTTCTGAACGTGCAAAGAGCGTGGCACTCTCTTAACACGAAACATCGGATTTAATTTCCCCATTCCGACCGGATGTGACTGCGAACTTGATACTTCCCGCACAGCCAAACGGACGTCCCACTTCGGCAAGCGTTTTACTGCCGGTCGGGAGAAGACCATATTTCTATTCCCCAGTCACCCTTGGGGGAAAGGTTATCATCGAAGCCAGTAGATGTGTTTTTATTGACGCCATTGGGCGTTATGTTATTGACGCCACCGGGCAGGTTGTTATTGTCGCCACTTGGCGTGCTGTTAATGACGTCACTAGGCGTTTTTTATTGACGTAACAAGGCGTGTTATCATTGACGCTTCTTGGCGTGTTATTGTCGCCACTGGGCGTGATGTTATTAAAGCCACTAAGCAGGTTCACATTGAAGCCACGGGGCAAAATGCTGTTGAGGCCACTGGGTAGGTTGTTATTTAAGCCATGTGCTAGATGTTATCTAAGCCTTTGGGCAATTTGGTATTGAAGCCACTGGTATGATTGTTATAGACGGTTGGCAGGTTGGTATTAAAGACATAAGGCAGGTTGTTTGTAAAACAACTTGAATTGTTATTTGTGAAGCCACTGAACTGGTTGTTATTGATGCTGATGCTGATGGACAGGTTGTTGTTGTAATTGACTCCACTGGGCATTTTGTTATTGACACAACTGGGCAAAATTATTATTAATGCCGAGGGAAATAATGCTGTTGAAGTTACTTGGCTAATTATTATTTTACCACTGGGCATTTATTATTAAATCCACTGGGTAGGTTAAAAAAAGACGCTGGACAGGTTGTTTGTAAAACCAGCGGGGAGTCTGTTGATGAAGACACTTGTCTTGATCTGATTGACGCCAATGGGCTGGCCGTTGTGGATGCCACTACGGTGTGTTGTTATTGAAGAAACTTGGCAAATGTAATTACAGCCAATGGCCTGATATTTAATTAAGCCACTTGACATGTTATTAGTGACGCAACATATTGTTATTAATATAAATTGGCATGATGTTGTTGAAGCCACTGTGCATGTCGTTATAACAGATATAGACTGATAGTTATATTAAACCACTGGGCATGTCAGTAATGACACTGGGCAGGTTGGTATTGAAGTCAATGGGCAGGTTGTTTGTAAAGCCAATAGGCCGGTTCTAAATGATATCAGTTGGCAGCCTCTCGTTAAAGGCATGTGACTGGTTGTTGTTGAAGCCACTTGGCATTTAAAAATTGAAGCTACCAGGCTTTATAGTTACAGATATTTAAGCCACTTGGCATGTTGTTATTGACTCCATTGACCAGGTTGTTATTGAAGGTACTAGACTTGAAGTTATTGAAGACTCTTGGGTAGTTATTGTTGAAGACACCGAGCTTGGTGTTCAGGACATTGGGTTGGTATATTTTGAAGACACTGGTCTCAGTGTTGAGAACATTGGGTTGGTAGATGTTGAAGACCATAAGACTTGGCTGGTTGTTGTTGAAGCCATTGGGCAGTTTGTTATTACAAAAACATGGCTGGTAGTTAATCAAGACATTTGGCATGTTGATGTTGTAAACACTGGGAAGTTTGTTATAACAAACACTTGTCTAAGATCCTGGACTGGTTGTTGTAAAAGATACTGGGCTGGTTGTTATTGAAGACACTGGATCAGTTTTTGTTCACGCCACTGGAGATGTTATTTTAGACACTGAGGTGGTTGTTGTTGGAAACACTGGGCAAGTTTTGATAAAAAGCACCCGCGTGTATCATCTGGGCGTTGTTGAAGACACTGGGAATGTTGTTGTTGCAGACACTTAGCTGGTTGTTGTTAAAAAACACTGGACAGGTTGTTATAACAGACACTGTGCTTGTTGTTGTTGAAGACACTGGGCAGGTGGCTGTTGATGAAGCAACTAGGCTGTTTATTATTATGTAAATCAATAGGGCGAATGTTTGGACAATACTGATTACAGTTATTGAAGCTATTAGGCTGAATTTCACATATGTTGGTATTTTATTCAAAAAAATAAAAATAATCTTAATATAGTAATATTTAAGATGCTGACATACACCTTGAATAATATTTATTTAGAAAAACATGGGATGGTGAAACGTGCACCAGCAGTCGCATCGACCAAGTGGTTTTAATAGTTATCAAAGGTACCAGGCTTATGATTAAGTACGTCAAATGCGCATTTCGTCTACATAATTGTTATCAGTGACGCTCAAATCAAAATATTTATAAAGCCAAACAAGTACAAAGTTGATGAACATTGAGGATCTAAAATTCCCAAAAGTTGTGCCAACTAAAATATGGGCAATTTATGTTAAGGGGTCTTCAAATCTTCTGACAGCTTCTAACACAATCATCTTGTTTTATTATTTATAGATAATATATTGAAAACCAATATATTGTTAATTTGTGTTTTCAATTCATATCGTGTAAATCATCAATATTTTGTACATTCTGACATTCAAGAAATCGTGTAACTTCTTATGCAATTTGACAATGTTAGTCTTCTTAATCGATTGATACGAGATTATTTTAACAAACATAAAAACTATCTTATTTTAGTATATTTCAAATCAGAGCGACTAAAATTATATAATACTGCCTGTCTGCAAGTCATTTAAAACAGTGATGTACAACGCCAACATTCCCTATTTTTTATTTTGTTGCCATAAAAAAATGGAAGAAACTACCAGTGGCCTGATTAATTGCAATTTCAGAGCCAATAAAAGTTTTAATGTAAGCATGTTCAAACGATCGAAAATGTTTGCCATTTAAAGAAATTCTTTCAAATTTGTTTAAAAAAATATCCACGTACCAACCGGCACAAGTTTTGTTGAAATCTATATTTTATCAAATATTCCCGATTATTAGACTGATTGATTTGATTGATTAATACATTGATGGGTTTATTGTTTAATTGATACTTGCCAATTTTGAGTTACAAATATTATGCATAATCACTAGCGAGTCTAAACAACAGTGTGTTTTCATTTCCGTATATTTCATCACAAGCAATTCTTTATTTGAAATGTTCACTTACACCTAAAGTTTTGTAGTATATTCATTAGTATCGCTATACAGTATAGTGATATAGCCGATTATAGCTAGAAACTAAGGGTACACGTGACGTTGTCAACGGCATAGCGATAAACATATTATTATTTCTCATCTTATTTTGATTGTTTTGTTTCCATTTTCGCTGTACTGGCTAAAGGTAGAAAATCAATTTCGTGTAGATACCCAACGATAATTTATAAGTATTAACTAAAAGGTTTCATTCATATATATATATATATCGATAAAGTTTGCATGCCTTATTGGTTCATTGTGTCGTTGAAAAGATTTGTCTTATTAACTGAAGTACAAACCATATAACATATAAAGAACAAATTTGATATCAGCTAACAGTATACAAAGACAATGTTGAACATCACACAAAATGGATCTGGCATTACGTTTTCCGCAAAGAATAATATTTCTGTAGTATTGATTGGGTTATCCTATTTTCTTGATACAGTGTTCATTCTTATCAACGTTCAATCTGAAATAGTTGTCTTATTTTCATTTTATAGAAGGAATGATCTGAAAAATATCCATGTACTATTAAGTTTGAGCATAACTGATATGTTGTTGAGATCTTTTTGGTTTCTGTTAATGGTCACAAACGTAACAAAGTCAAATATATCGTACACGGCGTTCACGGAATGAGATAAGTCAAAAGTCAACGATAAGATTTGAAATTGGACGTAAAAATAGTAAAAGTGACATCCGTCCTTGTGTTACAGATTGTGTTTCAAGTATAGTGTGTACATTGCTAAATTTACCATTATTATATGGACCATTAGTTGAATGACCGTCTAGATTTGTCCTACATTCTTCCTTTGTCTTATTGTCCCTCACAGCAATAGTCAATCCCATCCTATATACCTATAGAACACGAAAATTCAGAGTTTTACTTCAGCAAGGTACAATTTTAAAGATGAACATAATGTATCATTTTAATGTCACCGATTTTAATCCTTATACTAGTATATTAATGATACAATTGCATTGAAAATACAATGGCACCTTTTTTTGATTTTTTGGTCACTTCATTGTACACTTACTATAATGAGACATGTTTTAACACAAATGAATGAAATCATGCAGTTCTTTATACTTTTAGATTACCAATTATCACCATCATATACCATATATACATGAAGCGTTAGTCTCAGCCAGGAGAATTAAAAGAAAATGCTGACTAACATTACACCAAATATGTGCATCTTTATGTTTTCTGTGGGAAATAATCAGTATGTGGTTCTAATGGTATTTTCATATTTCATTGGTAATTTGACTGTTCTGATAGACGTATTGTCTGTAATAATTGTCCGTTTATCAATACACGGAAGGTGTTGTTCGTTTTGCCGTCGGCGCACTGTCCTAATGCATTTTTTTCTGTACACATAAGATCCTTCTTTCGGGAAATCACATATCTGCCATTGTAACATGTGACAGATATAAAAAAAAATTGTTGAAAATTGTAAATGACTTATACGTATTAATTGTATTGACAATGTCGAGGTTACGTAAAAACAAAATCCATACACAAATAGAATTCAATTATAAAGGAGCAAAATATGGTTCATATCGCAATATCCATATATGGATTTCTTTTTAGCCACCATGTCTTGTTTCAAAGAGTTTCTCTGATCTTAGCTAATAGGGTTTCCGTTACCCTTGTTAACTGTTCCGGTCTTGTTTGACAGGGGTTTCCTCATCTTAGCTGACCCGCTAGATCTTTTTTAACAAGTTTCTCTGATTACAGATAACCCTGCCAGTTCTTGTTTGTCAAGGTATTATTCATATGTGTTAAATCAAAAAGAAAAATGTATGATTATATTACCTAAGATGTAAATGTTTAGAAATAAATGAGTTTCAAAGGAAATGCTAAATTTTTAGATGCCAATCCTCTCCAAATACCACTTTTAAAAATATTATATACATTGATTGATGATTGATTGTTGGTTGCTTAAGGTCCAGTGGCAAATATGTCATGCATATTCAGGACGAGAACAAGTTTACAATAAATACAATAGGTAGGTTGATACAATAGAGGCCATCTGAGAGGATGGTCGGAGAAATTTGGACTGCCACTGGAAGGTATATTGGATCAGGACAAATTTTGGCAAGCAACAGGCCACCTACAGACCCCTCAAAGAGTTGTTGAAAGGGTTCTAAACGTGCAAAAAGCGTGGCACTCTCTTTTCATGATGCTTCGGATTTAACGTTCCCCTTCTGACCGGACGTAGCTGCGAACTTGTTACATCCCGCACAGCCAAACGGACGCCCCACTTCGGCTAGCGTTTTACTGCCGGTCGAGAGAAGACCAAATGACCATATTATATACAAGAAAAATATAACAGGTTTAAGGTCCATATTTATATGGACCTTTGCACAATCAGTGCAATTTTCGTCAATTCATGTGTATGTGTACTGATGACGTTTGTACATGTATAAGAAAAATGGCATACAAACGTTGAATAGAGGTATATTTGATGATTTGTTTAAAAAATTGAGCTCAGAATATCTATCACATCGATTTTATTTTATTTCTTTACCAAACCATATGCTCGTCTTGAATAGGCATAGTACACGATTAACCACATACATCACATATTCAACTGTTAGGTGGTCAATAGACGGTATAGCAGTCTCTCCAACTAATTACATTAGACTCCGTTCATTTGGGATAAAAAGATACAACAAATTAAAACTTTTAAAAAAAATCTGTTCTTAAAATTAAGAGCCAGTCTGCCATAAAATCATGCAAAATCTCAAATTTCGTCCAAATTGGTAGTAATAACTTTGCAACATTATATATATTTCCAAAATCTTTGGGTATTAAGAAGTGCAGATAAAAAAAAAATTTGGTTAATTCACACGATTTTCCATTTAACAGCCTTATTTGCATATTTGTGAATTATAAAAAAAATAATGCCAAAAAATCACCAAAATTTAGGTACTTTTTAAAGGTCTGAATAATTGACATATCTCTTAAATATAGCATTATCTTGTTTTTGTTGCAAAGAACATTATAAAAAAAAAGAAAAAAAGCATTTTGACATACTTTTTACCTTTTGGCAGGTTGCCAGAGAGATTCGTGCAACAGATGTGTTAGATAACTTGCATGTAGTACATGTACTCAGTAGGTGTTTTCTCTCAAGATCATATTTTTTTTTTTTAATTTTAGGATTTTTTTAAAGTTGCATATCAGTTCTAAGACAACTACTAAACAATTTTAGCCTGGCAAATAACGGGAAGTTATAAAAAAATTCCCCCAAATATCTATAAAATGCACTATTGTAATAGTTTTTGGACCTTAACATTTTAACTAAAACTGATCAAAGTAGACTTATATTTCGGACAATAACTTTAGTTAAAGTGTATAGATCTTTATGATTTTTTTTCAGAAGGTTCAATACCACAAAAGGAAGCTTTGGAACGATTTGGGGGATGATGGTCCATACCGTTTAGGAATTAAAGGCCCAAAAGGGGCCCAAAACAAGCATTTTATAGTTTAAGTATAATAACTTGTGTATAAGTATTTCAATTGCTCTGATATTGTATCATAATATTTTAAACCACAAGTTGAAGGTTTGGATTCCTTTAAATTGGTCATGGAATCAAAGTTAGGAATAAAGGGCCAAAAAGGGGCCCAAAAACAAGCATTTTTCTTATTTCAAGACGATAACTTGTGTGTAATTGTAAGGATCTCTTTCAAACTGTACCACAATGCTCCATATAGCAAAGGGGGCTGGGATTTAGTTTTGGATTAATTGCCCAAAATATGTAGGAATAAGGGGCAAAAAAAAAGGGCCGAAAAGAAGCTCATTTCTAGTTTCCAAACAATAACTTGGGTTTAAGTACATGTATATAGATCTCTCTGTAATTGTACTACAAGGTTCTATATGGAAAAGGAAAGGATGGGATTGTTTTAAGGGTTATTGCTGAAAGGGGAGTTTCAATAAGTTTGGGGGGGATTTGTTAAAAAAAATAAAGGGATTTTTTTTTCTTTTGTTTCAAATTTAAAATTTTCAAAATTTTCAAGAAGAAATCTTCAATTGCACAGTATTGTGCAATAGATTTGTTGTTCTTTGGTCACATTTATTTTGTAACAAAAACCTTTTTTTTTGCCAAAAATTCAATCACAATCCAAATTCAGACAGCATCAAGCTTGAACATTGTGACCAACCACTGCGGTTGTATAAAGCTGCGCCCTGCGGAGCACCTGGTATTCACATACTTTCAATTGATGACAGTCTTTTAAAAAGCTTGTTATATGAAACAGAGTTGTGAACATACTTGTACTTAAACAAATCTTCCTCTTTGAAACTTTTGATTGGAATGCAACCAATTATAGGGCCAATCACTCATTGAGTGTCTTGATTAGAAAGTTGTGTCTATTAGAGCGTATGTAAAAAAATGTGGCCATTTTGTTTTATCTATGAAAAAAAATTAGGTTTGCATATATAATGTGTCATATAAAAGTTTTTGATTGATATCTCAGATTAAATCAAGATAAAAGACATTTAGGTAACCCTACTTCTTCAAAAATCGAAAGCTTTTCCAAAATTATCTTGAACGTTCCCTCTCCAAAGAGCATCTCTTTCGTGTTTGTTGATACTCTGAGATTTTGATTTTTAGTCCCCTAACGGCTAACGTCTAAGTGGACTTAGGTTTGCACTGCCTGTCTGTCAGTTTGTCTATCTGTCAGTTCGACAAATCAGACTTTTTTGTGCTTGTAGATTTTGATTTGATTTATCATGACAAGTTACAGGTCAAATTCATTATTCACGCTTTATAAGCTTTTCTCTTTGTTCAGTTGAAGCCCTTTCTCTAGAATTAAATTTTTGATGAAATACTTATTCATTAGAAGACTTCTGTTCAAACGGAAATAACTCATTTTTTTAAAGACATGGGATGAATGTTCCTTATGAGGTGCTGACCAAGTGTTGTTACTTTGTAGCCGATCCATTATCCAAGATGGCCGCCAGCGGGTGACTTAGTTTAACATAGGACCCTATGGGAAATACATACAAATGTATTCTTTTAGAGAACCACTGAATGGAATGAAACCAAACATAACATGAATGTTTCTTATCTGGTGCTGACCAAGTGTTGTTACTTTGTAGCCGATCCATTATCCAAGATGGCCGCCAGCGGGTGACTTAGTTAAACATAGGACCCTATGGGAAATACATACAAATGTCTTCTTTTAGAGAACCACTGAATGGAATGAAACCAAACTGTTTCTTATCTGGTGCCGACCAAGTGTTGTTACTTTGTAGCCAAATTTTATCTTTTTTTTATATGAATTCAAAAACCCAAATAGAGTCAGGTGAGCGATACAGGCTCTTGGGAGCCTCTAGTTACGTTTTGCTGGAAGATTTTGTCTCGATATTTTTATGTAGTTTACATTATGACAAATTATAGATCAAATTTTTGTTCCATTGCAATGAATTTGTAACGGGTTTGGGACTATGTATTGCCATGTATTACTCGCAGAATGCTTGTTTTTATCAACAAAATGTTCAACTAAACTCTGAAAAAATTGTTTAATATTTAGTTAAAATAGATATTGATGACTTTATTATGTGAAACTTTGTTTAGATCTATCATACTTTTACTCTTTTTTGCTAATACCTTCATCATGTTCATTCATGACTAAAAACTTGTGTTTAGACCATTTTGCACGTTTTTCTTTACGGTAGACCACAATATTATTACATGTATATGAACAGTAAAATCTTACCATTTTAATATAAACAAGATGATGTGGTATGATAGCCAATGAAACAACTGTCTTCAATTAGGAGACAAAAATGACACAGACATTAACAACTATAGGTTATTGTACGGCCTTCAACAAAGAGGAAAGCCCATACCGCATAGTCAGCTATAAAAGGCACCGATAAGACAATGTAAAACAATTCAAATGAGAAAACTAACGGCCTTAAGTATATAAAAAATGAACGAAAAAACAAATCTGTTACACATAAACAAACGACAACCACTGAATTACAGGCTCCTGACTTGGGACAGGTACATGCATAAATAATGTGGAGGGGTTAAACATGTAAGCGGGATCCATCCCCCTTCCCTAACCAGGGACAGTGGTATAACAGTAAATCATAAGAACGAACTATAAAAATCAGTTGAAAATGGCTTAACTCATCCGATGGACAAAAATACAAGTGGACGTGGTAGGGTAATTGTAAGTCTGCTCAACAGTTTAACCATTTATTTGTGTATATTTGTTTTTATACAACCGCAAACATTGAAAAAAATTGGTCCTATATTGGTATGACGTTGCCGTTGTCATCGCCGTCGTCATCCAAAGACATTTGTTTTTTGCACAATTACTTTAGTATAAGTAAATAGAAATCTATGAAATTTAAATACAAGGTGTATGACCATTAAAGAAGATTTGGATTGATTTTGGGAGTTTTGTTCCCAACAGTTAAGAAATAGGGTCCGAAAAGGGTCCAAAACTAAACTGTTTGCTTTCATAAAAAAATGAATTCTTTGGGTTCTATGATATCCTAAATATAATCATGCATTTAGATTTTGGATATTGGACCATAATAGATAAATGTTAAAAAAAAAAATATTTTCTAAGTTAAAGTTCTTAGACCACACTCATTGTGTTGTGTCAACTATTTAATCCCAATCCAAATTCAGAGCTATATCAAGCTTAAATGTTCTGTCCATACTTGCCCTAAATGTACAGGGTTCAATCTCTGCAGTCGTATAAAGCTGTGCCCTGCGGAGTATCTGGTTATAAAATGTGGTTATGAAAGACATTTTATTGCAATTTGAAATATTTGTGTTTGTCTCAGCTGGTAGTAATAGGCCAACTATATTTTACATGTCTTATTCCCAAGCCTCAAATTGCAAGAGATTACATTCTAGGAGGAAACTTAACATTACTGTTATGTCCACTGTTCTCCCAAAATTGACATAGGGATAACTAACTGGTTCATGTCAGCGTCACAAAATTTCAGTTGCAGTTTTATCAGGAACTTCTAGGAGTAGTCTCTTTATATTTGGCATAAAGCTGTATCATAATATAGAAAATATAGCCCTTTTCTAGATAAGAGGCACAATTCTATGAAATTCACAAAACTATTAAAGCTTTCTCTTTTCTGGAAATAGATTACATGAATGTACAAGGCTTTCACATTTATGAATCATTATCAAATACAACATGTTTTAAAAATTTAAGACAACTCAATTGTGGCCACTTTGAATTAAGACAAAAACCGTCTAAAAACAAGACTATTATAAAATGCTAATTTGTGAAGAACTCATGGTGATATTACCTGATGAGTGTGCATAGTATTGTAAATAAAACAGCCCATTTTAAAGTTACTAAAGTTATTTTTTTTGGAATAGGTTAATATTTTAAACATATTATAAAAATGCTCAGTTTAGGGGCAAAAAATGCAAAAAAGCGGTCTCCCGGGTTTACTCCTTTAGTATATTTTCTAATCTAAACTTAGTTGAACTTGGTTTATTCAATTAATATAACCAGTTAACATGAGTTCAGTCATTATTTTTCTTTTATTTTGTCTATCACATACTTTTGAAAAGTTTCTATTGAAACAGATAAAAAAATCTGCAAAATGGCCATCACGCCGATCTTCAATTGTTATTTTATCGTAATAAGGTATCATTTGCCGAGCACCATTTTCTAACATTTTGTAGATGAATATATAAGCTTCATGAAATATTACATTTTATTGAAAATAAAACATGATCTTACAAGATTCAAGCCTTTTAAAATATACAAATTTTGCTGAATCGGCACTTTTTCAAAACCATGCAATTTCAACCTGTCAGTAGGGGTATTGAGAAATCTCACAACTTTTTGAATTATGATAATTTCCTTTCATTTTAAGTTGTTTGTTCAGATATATGTTATCATTAAGCTAAATTTTTTCTATAAAACAAAAAAAAAATCAGGTCAAAATACCGTGAAATAGGCTTAAAATGGCCATTTGTCAGTACAGAAATGGACAATTTTCGAATGTTCGGCATACACAAATAATGGCTGAATATTTTTTTCAAAATATTTTGCACAAATAGTTATTACATATAAGGTATCTAAGATACAAAATATCCGCCTGATTGGAATATTTGGGATTTGGACCATTTTGCATGGTTTTATCACAGACTGGCTCTTAATAAACATAACATATAAACATGAAACCTTATGCAAGTCTACAACTAAAATACTAACAACTATAATGCTAGACATAAGGCAATGTAGAGAACCAGTAGAAATATTATATACTCCGAAGTCAAAAGTCGGTAATATGAGGATCGTGTTTGGGATTACCCTGTATTTTATTTCCTACAACAGTTCAATAACTGTGTACATTCCTGAAGTAAAACTCTGAATTTTCGTGTTCTATAGGTATATAGGATGGGATTGACCAGTGCTGTGAGGGACGATAAGAAAAAAGTAGAATGTAGGACAAATCTAGACGGCCATTCAACTATTGATCAAAGTATTAATAAAACTGTCCATGGTAAATTTAGTAATATACACACAATACTAACAATGCAAATTGTAACACAAAGGCGAATATCACTTTTACTAGTTTTACTTCCAGTTTCAATTTTTATCGTTGCCTTTATCAGATTCTGGTGGCGAACAAGAAAAACTATCATAATTATTACATTGGTCAATATACCAATTTGGATAGGTGCAAGTAATGTTGCTACATACGGAACTCCTGGGCTAATAATGCGACTTAAAGAACATTATTTCTCACCACTGTCTCTACCATTTAAAGTATTAATCAAAACCAATGAACCAGCAGAAAATATCCATGAACCAATTACTGTCAATATGGTTATAGCTCCTCTGTGGTTCATAAACAATTTAGCATTTAAACACACTGTACAAATTCTGTCAAAAGAAATTGTAAATATATGTACATTTGATACAAATAAGACAGTGATAAAATGATAAAACAAACCACACATTCCCTGTACGGAATGTTAGTTTTTGTAACGTTTGTGTCAATTACTAGAAACCAGATAAATCCGAACATCATATCAGTTATGCTCAAACTAAACAGTACATGCATAATTTGCAGATCAACCCTTCTGCAAAATGAACAAAAGACAATTATTACAGAAGGAACGTTTATAAGAATGAATACTGTCTTAAGAAAATATGAAAATCCAACCAAAACAACAGAATAATTATTCTCTGCGGAAAACGTAAGTACAGACCCGTTTTGTGTAATGTTCAACATTGTTTCTATATACTGTCAGCTGATGTCAAATGACATATACATATGGTCTGCGGTAAGTGCTAGTGTTCATCAAGATTGCTTACAACTTCACAAATTTATTCATTGGTGTTATAAACGTGTCTCATTATTATAATTGTACAGGGGAGTGACAACATATTACAATAAGGTGCCACATTATATTCTAAACGCAATTGTGTCATTTATATGTAGGAGTAATACCACCAAATCATAGTACGTCACATCCAGTTCAATAGATACAGGTTCGAAAAAGTTATTCCCTTGAATTTGACAGTTATAGGAAATATATCCTACATTGTATTGCAGTCAAAACCTATATCATGTTTTATTTCATGTTTCTATATACAATATAGTATTTTGGAAACTTTAGGATACTGGATTACTAAAGCTTATAAACAAGAAAAAAAAGGGTTGAAAATTTGATTGGTTGACTTCCAGTGATGGTTATTATCTTATATGCAATGAATGTATAAATGGTGAAATTTTGTCTATATTGGATATAACTTTACCTAAGTATTTCTTAATTCGAAACAAACATAAATTCTGCACATTTCTTTTAAAGTACAAATTCAACATAAACTATTTTGAAAAAAAAAAGCAATGCGGTATAGCGTCTATATGAAATCAATTCAATTTTGTTCATTTTTAGAAATTGGACAACCATTAGATAGAGTACATGAATAATGTCTTAATTGAACTTTTCCTTTGGCAAAGAGAACAAGTGCAATTAAGGCACAACTTTTTGGAATTTTGGATCCTCAATTCACTTCAACTTTGTACTTGTTTTGGCTTTATAAATATTTTGATATGAGCGTCATTGGTGAGTCTTATCTAGACGAAACGCGCGTCTGGCGTACTAAATTATAATCCTGGTACCTTTGTTAACTATTAACACCACTTAGTCGATGCCACTGCTGGTCGACGTTTCGTCTTCGAGGGTATCACCAGCCCAGTAGTCAACATTTCGGTGTTGACATGAATATCAATAATGTGGTCATATTTATTAATTTCCTGTTTACCAAACTTTATTTTTTTCGAAAAACTAAGGATTTTGTTATCCCAGGCATAGATTACCTTAGCCGTGTTTGGCACAACGTTTGGGAATTTAGGATCCTCAATGCTCTTCAACTTTTGTACTTTTTTTGATTTATAGATATTTTGATATGAGCGTGACTGATGAGTCTTATCTAGACGATACGCGTCTTGCGTACTTAATTATAATCCTGGTTCCGTTGTTAACTATTTACACCACTGAGTCGATGCCACTGCTGGTGGACCGTTCGTAATCGAGGAAATCACCAGCCTAGTAGTCAACATTTCGGTGTTGACATGAATATCAATAATGTGGTCATTTTTATAAGTTTCCTGTTAACAAAACTTAAATGTTTTCAAAAAACTAAGGATTTTCTCATCCCAAACATAGATTACCTTAGCAGTAATTGGCACAACTTTTTGGAATTTGGGTCCTCAATGCTTTTCAACTTTGTACTTGTTTGGCTTTATAAATATTTTGATATGAGCGTCACTGATGAGTCTAATGTAGACGAAACCCGCGTCTGGCGTACTAAATTATTATCCTGGTACCTTTGAAAACTATCATTACAAATAGAAAAAGCACACATTGCACACCCTTTCATAAACTAAGTTGGTAAAATGAATTACTTACAAAGTGACTTGTATTTTTTCATACACTGTTATCGAGAGATAACAATTCATTTGTGTCTTGCTTCATGCACTTAGAGTGTAATATTTATTTGTCTCTGGATAATGATTTCTTACTTTTATATCTATATTAATTAGTGAGTTGTTTTTCACATTAAAAATGATGGAATGTCGTTTAAATGGGATACATATTCTGCATATCTTAGCAGAAAATAATAATTTTTGACGGTATATAAGTCAGATTATGCATATTTTAAGGTTTTTCTTGTCGTAGAACACACCCCGGAGTGTCAGGATTCCCCACAAAAACACTCCCTACGATCGGTCATTCATTTGATCAACCCTGACACACCTCGGTGTGTTTTACGACATGAAAAATCCTGTATAGTTGGATTTAAAAAAAGAATATGTTTTTTATGTTATTATTAGTAAATAATCCTTTTTTTAATTGTTTTTGAAGGGTAGTGATTTGAAAGGTTTTTTTTTCTAATGCACATTATTAACAACCAATCTTGATCCTGTATTGGTATAGTTGAAACATATTCTTCCTATGTAATTGTTAGTAAATTGAACAATAAGAAATACTATGGTTAAAGTATTTCGTACTTTTTAAGTTGGCTGCAAGTGTAAAACGGGATTTATGAAACCAGAAATGGAGAGAGTTTGAAGACAAATCTTTTTAAAAAATTTAAATTCAATAATATGTTTCTTCCATGCTCGTCCATCAAAATAGCCTTTTTTTCTCTTCCGCCCTCATTTGACATTTTAGTTTCCATGCATTTGTTAATCTAATTGCATTGAGTGTTGGTTGCTTAACGCCCAATGGCATGTTTTATGCATGTTCTTGTCTGTGTATTTTCGGCTTATAGTTTTTATTTACCCCTGGAATCATCTCGCCTTTTTAATTACCAACTGAAATGGAATCTAGATAAAAAAAAATAGAGCTGGGATGTTGCTAGACAGAAATGGAAAGTTCACTATAGGAAAATTAAAATCATCGATTTTGTCATTAATTTTGGTATTCAACCTACCATCATTAGTCATTTCGAGAACAAGATATAAATATGAAGCAGATTTTTTCTGTGTCGGTAGTATCTTTAATTTGAAGTTCACTTGGATATATTAAATGTAAGTGATCACTGAATCTTCTATTATTAAGAGACAGTACATCATCAATATACCGAAAGGTGAAATTAAAAGACTGTGTTAATTTCTTTTCTCAAGCTTTGCTTGACATAGTTTCCTTGGTCCTAGCTACACACGTTACCTGCTTGGTCATGTTCGACAGAGTTTCCCTGACCCTACCCAACCCGCCATGTCGTGTTTGCACATTTCAAGAATTATTCAGTTTTATTATAGCAGAAAGAAGAATATGTTTAGAAAAATGTATAAGTTTCTAAGGGAGAGCTTTGCGATATCAACCCCTCCCTAACCACCATTTATTTTTTTGAATTTTTATTCCAGACTAAAAGTAAAACTATTAGGTACATAACTTTACCTATAATTGAAGAATCAGTGCTAGTTTCTTGAAATTCCGTCAATTCATTTGTTACGAGGTTGAGAAATACAGAGAAAAAACTCATAATCAGTACAAACACATGTAACAGTTTCCTACACCATGAACACTGTACGAATATTCTTCCTATCCTGAAATTTAACATTGAGCTAAAACGTATAATTAGTTTACTTCCCGACTGTTTAATTGTTATTGAATTAAATCAACATGACTTACATATAAATAATATAGATAAACGCGGATGAAGACCTCAATTGAACAGTTTGTTTTCTCATAAACATTCGCTCGCATCAGAGCAAGATACATGGAGACTATAAACTATGGAACGCCAACACTGTCTTATTATGCCCATTTTTCATTATATGTTGTGCATTTACCTTTATATGATGTGCATTTACCTTTATATGATGTGCACTTGTAATCATATGATGTGCAAACGTCTTTATATGATGTGCAAATATCCTTATATGATGTGCAAACATCATTATACGATGTGCAAACTCCATCATATGATGTGCAAACATCATTATATGATGTGCAAACATCATTATATGATGTGCAAACATACTTATATGATGCGCATATATACTTATATAATGTGCAAATATGCTAATATGATGTGCAAACATTCTTATATGATGTGAAAATATACTTATCTTATGTTGAAAGATCCTTATATGGTGTGCAAATATACTTATATGGTGTGCAAATATACTTATATGCTGTGCAAATATACTTATATGATGCGTATATATCATTATATGATGTGCAGTTTCCCTTATATAATGTGCAAACATCTTTATATGATGTGTTTGTGTCATTATATTATGTGCTTGTAATCTTATATTATGTGTTTGTAATCTTATATTATGTGGTTTTATTTACTTCATTATATGATGTCGAAACGTCATTATATGATGTACTTTCGTCGTCGTTATGGTCAATGAACATGATTACGATTAGAATGATTACTGTTTACGTCATAACTGATTCTGATCTGCTTCTGCGGAGTAACCGTCACTACTTATTAGGATCAAATCTCACGGTAGCTACCGTTTGGAAAATGGTTGAAACTTGAGATAAACCTTGGCATGTTAGTACCTCGTTTTAAGATGCAAAAAAACACATCTGATACTGTTGGAAAATTGTTAAAATACAAAATGTATAAATGAATTGCAAAGTTTTGTTTAAATCGACGGGTCTTTAATAATAAACATACGAAGTCTACAATACGGTTACGGTTATTAAATTTAATAAATATTTCTTTTATGTCATGCTCTATGATCGTTTATGGATCCATGTGATTATGGACTTTCCAAATTGATTTTCCTCTGAGTTCAGTATTTTTGTGATTTTACTTTTTTTTTAAACGAGGGGAGGCATTACATTTGTCAATTTCGGTATTTATAACGTTAGCATTTTATCTATAAGAAAATAATACACAAGTTTAGTATTTTCATTTATGTAAATATTGCCTTTCTGATCATTTTAGCTGTTAGAGTTTCTCTTTATATATTCTCATGATACCAAGATTCTTTATTTCTTATAAAACCAAGTAAATGGTACAAAGAAAGATATTTTTACATACAATAACATACAGATTTTGCGCATGACAAGTTTGCACAAAAAGTAGCAACAAGAATGAGAGATTGTTGATCAACCTGGAGAACATACTTCTATATTGACAATTCTAATTAATTTACACAAATTTTTCAATACACGAATATTTTTTGAAATAAATAAACTGCCGAATTTCAAAACATTTACTCGGCTTATATAGTAAGGTTTAAGAAAAGCTCTTCTACTTTCTGATAGACACAAACAATTGGGAAAAAATCGGACTCTGATAGAGTAATGGCTCATATAAGGAACCGTTCATTTGTAACCAAAAAAAATGAGGGGATAGATAGGAAGAAATAAAGGGGGCCTTTCATTTTATCATTTTTGGAATGGAAAAGTTGCATTCAATTTTATATAGTTATAAATTTGCCGCAGTATAATTTTTGGGCGAATTCTTCTTCAACCGTAGTCACTAATCTTACGCCTCGTTTCGCTCACATGAATTGTTAAAACCTGAAAATTTAGTTTCAACAATTTCTTCTCGCAGAGAATTTGTCATCTGATGCTATTATTGAATGAAGGTGTGGTAAATATTAATGAAACCACAAACGGCAAATCCAAACTAAGTTCCCTGAAGTCGCAAACAACTTTCATACTTGAGTACTTTGATTATATATGTTCTTGTCTATACCTTGCAAGAAAAGGTGTCTCTATTATTAGTTATCAAGATAATAGCCAATAAAACAACAAAACTCTGAAAAGCCAAAATTGTCCCAAAAGAACCTTTACTATAGAGTATAATTCAGACACATTGCAATATTTGTTGTTTTTTTTAAATCTATTATGTTTCTAGGATAAACGCAAAATACTAAAAGCCGCTACCATAAATCTTCACTTTGAAAAATTCAAAACACCACTCTCTATCTGTAAGAGAACAACAGGTCTCAGTAAAAAATAAATAAATACAGTGTTTTAAGTTCATTTCGACACCAGATTAAAAACGCTCAATTCTCTGGTTTTGTTGGATTGATACACACCTTTGAAGGCTGAAATTTCATTGGCTGATGTAATATATACAAGGACAGAAAATAAAATGACGTGTTGTCAGATCCTTATATCCAAAGCTTAAACAGATGATCTGTACATTTTTTATTAATAAATGAATGTGTTAGACGCCAACTCTAGTTTGAGGGAAGGAGCACGTGTATTTCCTTGTTCGAAATTAATAAAAAAAAAAAAAAACATGGTTTATTTTTTTTTTAAAGTTTCATCATTGTTTTATTTTTTCCTCATTTTAAATGGAAACAAACTATTTCGCTTCCCTTCTGTAATAGATAAAATCTATTTCAAGAAATTTAGAATCAAACATTTACAAAATAACTTGCCCCCCCCCCCCCCCCCACACTCACATAAAAAAACAATGGTCGGTACGTTAGCCCTGTTTGATTGAGTCTAAAGTGTATACTAGTATATGAGCGGCTTCCCACGAAACCTTTTATATTGCGGGTTACTGCATGTCTGGTACTTTCGTCGTAGCATGTTCGCCTTGAGTGAGAGAGGTCGTGGGTTCGAACTGCGACCGGGTCAAAACCAAAGACTTTAAAATTTATATTTACATGCTGCTTCCCAGCTAATTATATAAGCACGCGGGATTAAGGATTAAGAGCAAAAGCTGGTCGGCTTGGAATCACAACATTGTGTCCGAGTAAGGTGATATAAATGTCTTCCTTCGGAATGCTACCTTTTGAACTTCATGTAGCATGTTAAAAAATCCGGCTCAGGGTGTCAGTCTAGTACAAAACAGGGTTAATATTCATATCACATTAGTATGTTCTTGTACGAATATGCACACATCAATTTCCCACTGAACCTCAAGAATCCACCCGTAATCATCTATAGTTGAAACTGTAAAATATGCACAAAAACATGAGAAAAAGCTGCACGTAAATGTAATGCACCGAATTGATTCATCCAATATCTCCTTTAAACCATTTCGGGTGAAAGTGATTGGCGCTCGGTGGTCGAGTGGTTACGTTGTCATTTCGGGGCCTTTTATAGCTGAATATGCGGTATGGGCTTTGATCATTGTTGAAGGCCGTACGGTGACGTATAATTGTTAATTTCTGTGTCATTTTGACCTCTTGTGGAGAGTTGTCTCTTTAGCAGTCATACCACATCTTTTTTTTATAAGTAGTCGAACTGCTGTATCACTAGCATGTCAACACTTATGTGTGCGATTTCAAATCCCGCACGTGACAGGTAAGCTCGATTCCAATCTTAATTGACCAGAATTGTCTGTTTTCCAAACGTAGGTCAGGGGGTCTCTCCGGGCACTTCGCCACCAATAAACTCACCGCCACGAAAAAGCATGAGAGTGTTGAAAGTGGCGCTAAATAACAGTCAATCAATAATTGTATCAAGTCTCACAAAGTCAATGCATGACAACAGTATACAGAGATAAAAATAATAACTATTTACAGTATATACAAAACAAGAGAGAGAGGTTTCAAAATTACTAAGCCAGTTGGAGGATAAACGCACATGTTTATATTTTTTTTTTTTTTTAAACGAACAAGCTGAATTTGACATTTTACAGAAATCTTATACATCCTTCCTGTTTTCAAGTATTCGTACATGGCTTAAAGCCTTATCGGCTAAATGTTTTTTGTCATATTAAAATTTCACGTTTTAGTTACAACAATTCCCAAATAGTTATATTGTTTTATCATCCTAATCTTAGTATCATTGTAAGAAAATCGGAGATTTTTTGGCTTCCGTCCAAAACAAAATTCCCACTAAGACTTTAATTTTGTCAACTTTCCTTTCAAGTTCCAAGCCTAACAATAATCAAGAAAAACATTTAGTTGAGTCTGCAGGTCCTGTGCTGTTTCAGACAACAACACCGTGTCATCTGCAAACAATATAACAAAACACTAAAGATATATTCCTTATTCTCTTTCCAGATCTTCTGGTATAGTTCTGTTAAGTCCTGTAATATTTTTATTCACTAAGAAATTGTTTCAGTCAATCAAAAGTAAATAAAATAGGAAAGATGATAAGTTTTCTCCTTGTCGAACACCATTGTCACAAGCAAGCAAAGTATTCCGAATTATAATTACTATCGTGTATCATCGGTACAGCGGATACTAGACGTATAACATTGTAGGTACTTCGAAGCATGAAAAACTAGATACCGTACATTCATTTAACTATGCACCGTACAGAAGGGTTCATGTGGTCAGCTATATACAACGCTGCTTGTCGGAATAAAATATTGAAAAATAACAGTCATATGTACAAAATATTTCAATGCCAATTATTGAAACAGCTAAAATTATTACGCACAAATAGTAGCCTTCTTTCAGAAAAAGAGTTGCAATGAATATAGAATCATATCAGATGAAACGAGCGCCAACTTTTTTGACAAGTATTTGCACATGTTTTAGTAAGGGTTCTTGTTTCGGGCAAATAGTGAGACTTCTCTAATCACCAACCTACGAACAAATCATTTCTTAAAACAACAAATATGTTGAGATTGAAGTACATATTGAGATAATGTAAACAAAACAAAGATTTTCGTACCGTGTCAGAAGAAAAATTTATCACGACACCTTGGTTAGTACCTATATACCGATGATACACGGAGATGCCAGCAAGTGGGCAAGTGTTGAAACAAAGAGTGATGACACAGTAATAAGGTGGACACAGTAATGAAAAAGTTGATGCTTTTTATTCTATTTTTTTAAAGAGACAAAAAAGAGGAACAAAATGCAAAAGACGGGCGTCACCCCATTCATCTTGGTTTGAAAATTAAAAAATATTAAATAACCTAAATTTACCCTTTTAACTCAATAACTATCGTCTACGAAAATTTCGTTGCCATTACCGAAAAGGATCAAAATAGTACCACAATGGTGAAAATCCTATCTAATCGGACGAAAATTTAAATCTAAAACACTTCATCAGGAATTAACCCCTTGTTTCTCAGAAATCGTTGACGCTACTCCAAATCTGTTGACATACTAGTACTCATCTTTCAGAATTTTATTAGCAATTAAAAAAATCTCCATTAAAATAAGTTGAAAATAAACAATCTGTATATGCCAATATGTGCTCATTGTTGAAGACCGTATGTTGACCTGCAATGTATAGTTATTAATTTCTGTGTCATTTGGTCTGTTGTGGAGAGTTGTCTCATTAGCAAAGATACCACTTTTTCTTTTTTTACAATTACCCACATTGCCATTTCGCATTTCGCGGGCACTACATCGACTATTAGTCCAGTCAATCTAAGGCCGTGTTCACATTGACCTACTATCGGTGTTGTGTTAGTGTAACTCACACGTAAACTAAACACAGTTGCGTTCCCATTGATAAAACTCAATGTTTACATGTAGTTTGAATCATGTTTTATCTACACACAGTCGGTATTCAATGTAGGCCTTGTGTAGGTCAAGTGTACACAAAACTAGACATTTAGGGCATTAGTTTTACCGTGTATATACATTTAAGAAGGAAACTATTTTTGAGTAAAATTGATATTTTTGATAATTATTAGTATAGTTCTTTACAGAAATTGTTGTCTAAATTTTAGAGATTTTTTTTGTTAAAAAAAATTAACGTACTTTATTGACCCCTGATAAGGCAGCAACCAATTGATTTTCGGGGGGGGGGGGGGGGGTTAATATAGTTGAGTACAAAACATTTTGGCAAGGGGGTGGGGTTGTGAGCTATGGATTTTGTTTTGGAAACAAAAAATGTTTCCAGTTTTTGGGTCTGAAATTTTTTTGTTTGTTTCACCCTCAGCTGCTACTATATATAATGCTAAAATTGATATCGACTTGTCACCAAAATTTGTCCTGAAAAAAGTCAATAGCCCACACCCACTAACCCCCCCCCCCCCCCCCCCCTCCCCCCTATTCCTTTACCCAACACTCCTTGGAGAAGAAATACCATTTGAAACAAACAGAAAAGATAAAAATGTAATGGTCCCTAATAGGCTCAATCCTTTTTTTCGACTGTAAGCACGCTGCTGCAGCTAACGTTTTCTAAAGCGTAATCGAGACATCTCTAGTATATTCAAACTACTGCAAATTATAAAAATGGCTTTCATAAAGTATCAACCACTTAACTTAAAAAAAGGGGAGGGTTATTTTTTTTTTATCTGAGTAAGATTTTTTTTCGCACGTACGTTTTTATTTCTTTTTTTTCGATGCTGGTGATCAAATACTTTTTTTCAATATTTAACACTATAATGTATGGGTAAACTATTGATTCAGAATATTTTTTTTATCATCTGTATGACCGTTTTTTGTTGTTGTTTTTTAATCAAATTGGGGATCGGAATATTTCCATTCCCACACCCCACATCCCTTTTGAAGTCAAATGGTTGTTTCCTTACAGCTAGAACAATTGTCCTAAAAATTTTGAATTCAGTTCTACGTAATGAACATTTAAATGACATATAGTTTACAAGTGGGAACAAATGTTATGTACAGGTAGCTAAACAAGGTGTAAAGATGTGAACAAATGTAATGTGAAACAAGTGTACACTACACTAAACTAATTGTAAACATGTTTACTCTACAAGGCGTTTGGTGTGAACACGGCCTAAGATTTAACCTCAAACTAATTGCAACAGAAAATATTTTTGTTCTAATCTATAGCATTATGCCCTTTATATACACAGAAAAAAGTCCTATAAATTCTAACTTGAGGAAAACTCAAAATCAGCATTTTTAATTTCCTATGGAAATTAACATTGGTAGGGGAGATAACAACTCTTTTTGGTCAGTTTTTGGTTGTTTTTCTTGAAATTTATGGAAGGTATGATACTTTGATGGGGTTATAAGTTTGTATTTGACTAAATTATATAATCTTCTGCTCATGAAAATGTACAAAACCGAAGTGTTATGGATAGTTGTATTTTTTTCATGACTTTTTCGTTAAAGGAATCGCAAATTTGAAGCTTTGTGACCATTTTGAGAAGAAAAAATGTGAAAGTTTGGTATTGTTTATATCTGTATATTATATTTTTACAGCAACTTATTTATCTAAAGAAACTTTAAACCACAATAAGAAGAATACATGCTGAATCCTTTTTATTAAATTTGAGATTCTTTACCTCGACATGTTGAAAATTTCAATAAATGGTCAACTAATGAATTACGAAATCTAGATTATAGCTTGATAAAAGATATGAAAACACATTTATAGTTGTTTGTTATACTCTAAAGACCGCTAAAAAATCAATATTCAATACATTCTGATGAATAGAAAATGTAAACTATAATTTTGTATCAAATTTTATTGATATTTCTGCCTTTTTTGCAAGAGTTATTTTTCCCTTTTCAATGCAAATCTCCATAGGAATTTTAAATGGTGATTTTTTAGTCTTCCTCAAGTAAGTTTGTATGGGACTTTTTTCTGTGTATATTTGGGGTATAATGCTGAAGATTAAAACTTAAAAATCTTCTGTTGCAATTAGTTTCGGGTTAGGGTCAAATTTATGCTGGATTGACTGGAATATATATATATATATAAGCTTGCAGTCTTCGAAATTGGGTATTTTCTTACATAATTGGCGTTTTCTGTGGAAAAAATATTGGTTCAAAGACAAATTGAAAGTAAAAAACACTACATGTAAACGTCATATCACAAATATTTCCGACTTGGTATGGTTTTAGAGGAGTTGCGGCTCAAAGAAATCGGTCTATTCCTTTAGTATCATAGATTATAATATAATAGACTAGATTTAATATCATTGTACATATTCAATACTACATTAAACATCTTACCATTTACAGATAATTATTATTCAATAACATTCTATAAAACAAACCATCTCGCCATATTATGCATCATTAGATAATTTTATAGCTATTGTTATGAAATATTTTGAAACAGACTGTGATTTCAATGGTGTCTTTTGCAATGAATATTAATAAGCAGATGTAGTATCAGAGAGCCACTGAAACAACTTACCATCCAAGTCATAATTTGTAAAAGGAAACAATTATAGGTCATAGTACGACCTTCAACACGGAGCCTATGCTTAAACCGTATAGCAAGCTATAAAAGGCTCTTAAATTTGTTATTAATTTCCCCACAGCCGGGAATATCTTCATCTAGCTCCTGTATTAACTGATCTAAATAATCTTCAACCGAAATGTTTGAAACGCTGATTTTGTTAAATTGCTTTGTCTCATTTCCCCAATAAATTGCACTTTCGCTAGCGATAGACACATATTTGAGCCGGGTTGATAGTTAACAGAAGCAGATCGGAATCAGTTATGACGTAAACAGTAATCATTCTAATCCCAATCATGTTCATTGACCATAACGACGATGAAAGCACACCATATAATGACGTTTCGACATCATATAATGAAGTAAACCTAACCACATAATATAAGATTACAAGCACATAATATAATGACACAACTACATCATATAAAGATGTTTGCACATAATATAAGGGAAACTGCACATCATATAAGGATATGTACACACCATATAGGGACATTTGCACATCATATAAGTATATTTGACATCATATAAGGATCTTTGCACATAATATAAGTACATTTGCACACCATATAAGGATCTTTGCACATAATATGAGTACATTTGCACATCATATAATAATGTTTGCACATCATACAAGAATGTTTGCACATCATATAAGTATATTTGCACATCATATAAGTTTATTTGCACATCATATAAGTATATATGCACATCATTTAAGTATGATTGCACATAATATAATGATGTTTGCACATCATATAAGGATATGTGCACATCATATAAGGATATTTGCACATCATATAAAGGTGTTTGCACATCATATAAAGGTAAAAGCACAGCATATAAAGGTAAATGCACATCATATAAAGGTAAATGCACATCATATAATGAAAATGGTCATAACAAGACAGTTTTGGCGTTCCATAATAAACGTATACTATGCGTTTATCGCTTCGTGTTATCTAAACACCTAGTAGAACGATGCATTGAAGATACAAACACATTGTCGTTTGCTTACATGCCGAGTTGAATGGTTTTCCTTAAGACTATTGCTAATTTAGGATCTTGCCTTTTTTAAACCCCCTCATGGGGGTGTCCAAGTAATCATATTCTCACATTTTGTTTGCCAATATTATCACATAATCATTTCTTATTGTTTAAAACAAGAAAATCAAATTATTAACAATAGAGTCCTAGATTATCAAATAATCAAACACGCATGAAATGTTTGGTCTAGTAATCAAATAATCACTAAAAAAACGGCCAAGTTATAACTTAATCAAAAACCCCATATGGGGGGAGGGGGGGTTCAAATCTGACATAGATTACCTGGGTTCATTTTGCTCAGACTTTTCTGTTTTGTTTTGTTGACTGTTGTTTGTCTTTTGGTTGCTTTTCATTTCTTCCAATGCCATTCATTGTTAGTTTGTTTTGGACAAATAAGTTTGACTATTTTTCGTTTGGTATTTTCTCCTCTATTTAAACATATTTTTTTTTATTTTTGATTTCCTTCCACTGTAAACTTGCTTATGCCTTACACTTGTTTTTATTCGAACTTTTCTGATGATTCTTGTGTACACGAAAAGCGAGTCTGGCGTATAAAAGTTTTTATATGAGTTTTTTTAACAATTCAGCTCAGAATATATATCACATTATTTTATATTTTACCAAACAAGTTTAAATTCTACATGGAACCATGTGCTCGTCTTGAATAGGCATATCACACGATTACCTACAGACTTAAGATATACAACTGTTTTTTTACTTTGTAAGGCAAAGGTTCGTAAATAAACAGTTAGGCAGTGCTTGCAACTTATAACATCGGAGTCCATTTTGTAAAAAAATACAACAAAAGCTTTTTGAAACAATACTCTGTTCTTTAATAAATAAAGATAAAATACATAAAATAATAAAAACTATAATTATAAAAACAAAGCAAGTACATTTATATAAATTAGTGGAGTTTATTTTATATGCAAAACGATATACAATGATAAGGTGGATGCTATATGTTAATCTCTCTTCTTTATGATGTTAAAAAGGCATACATTAAATCTATTTATCTAAATAGTTATGTTTTTTTCTACAACCTGTCCCAATTGATAGATTCGGATTATTAAATTTGCTCCAGACATCTCAAAATTATGTTTCCTGAATATTCCTATAAAACCAGGTTTAATCCAATATTTTCCACATAAGAAAATGCCTGTACTAAGTCAGGAATATGACAGTTGTTATCAATTCTTTTGGTGTGTTTGAGCTTTTAAATTGCCATTTGCTTAGGGACTTACCGTTTAAAATTTTCCTCGGAGTAAGGTATTCTTATTAATTTTTTTTTCTATTATCTTAAAAATTGTTTTCCAATCCGATCGACTTTAAAATATTATGAGTCGACTTTTGAATGAACAATTTGGTTTCATATTTTAGTCAAAGAAATCAAAAGAAGACATACAATTCAAATCGTACTCAAGACAAATTTGACTTAAATTGGATAGAGACTCCTGACCTAATTGTACCTTATTTCTTGAAACTTCCTTGTCCTTCAGAATATTCCAATTTTTTAAACTAGAAGTCATAGAAATGCAAGAAAAGACAAACATTTTGTGTTACGAGATGTGCCTAATCTATAAACTGATGCAAAAAAAAATATCAGTATTCTGCAATATCTTACCTCCTTTGAAATTATAGGAGTATCATTTGTTCGAAACACACACGTGGATACTATCTATATTCAATACACGGATAGTGGACGTCATTTATTTTAAATCAAGACCAGTAAGTAGTAATAATTGAATTGTTATTCATGTTTCATTTGGTTTTATACCACGTGGAAACCTGGTATATTTATTACACGGTCAGTTGGTGTGGTTTATTTTAAATATACAGTTAGAAGTAGTTCTTTGATACCGAGTTGTTATTTTTACACTTGATTTTGTATACACCAGTGCAAATAGTTTCTTCAAATTAATGACTTCATTTGTCATATATCGATTCCTTAAAGGTCATACAAAAAATCAGATAAGATGCTAAATAAACTCATCATAGATACCAGGACTAAATTTTGTATATACGCCAGACGCGCGTTTCGTCTACAAAAGACTCATCAGTGAACCTCGAATCCAAAAAAGTTAAAAAGGCCAAATAAAGTACGAAGTTGGAAAGCATTGAGCACCTAAATTCCTAAAAGTTTTGCCAAATCCAGCTGAGGTATTTCTTTTATTCATATTGTATATATGACACTTGCGTGTTTATGATATAAACAAATGCTTACGTTGTAACAGGTTGTCAGAATAGATTATTAATAACTTAAATATACCCGTAATTACCAAGACATAAAGATGCTACATGTAACATTTGCAACAATTAATCCTCTGCTTATGTTATTATGTCAAATTCTATAAAATAGCAAGACACTTACTAGCCTGAGTACCAGAATGTCCTACCACAGAGAATAGAACTCCGGAGTCAAAAAAATGTAAATGGTTTACTTGATAACAATGTAAGTTATTTCCTACAACGGTTAAACAACTGTGTACTTTCCTGAAGTAAAACTTTAAATGTTCGTGTTCTATAAGTATATAGGATGGGATTGATTAGTGCTGTGAGTGACGATAATAAAAAGGTAGAATGTCGGACAAATCTAGACGGCCATTCAACCATTGATCCATAGATTACTAAAACTGTCCATGGTACATTTAGCAAGGTACACACACACAATACTAACCACACAAACTGTAATACAAAGACGAATGTCACTTTTACTAGTTTTACTTCCAGTTTCATGTCTTATCGTTGACTTTAACAGATTTTGGTGGCGAATAAGAAAAACTATCATAATTAATACATTGGTCAATGTACCAATTTGGAAAAGTGCAAGTAACGTAGCTACATACGGAAATCCTGGGTTAACAACTCGACTTAAAGAACATTCACTCTCACCACTGTCTCCACCATTTAGAGTATTAATCAAAACCAATGAACTGGCAGAAAATATCCATGAACTAATGACTGTCAATATGGAAATAGGTCTACGGTGGTTTGTAAACATTTTAGCTTGTAAACAAATTGTACCAACTCTGTCAAGAGAAACATTTGATACGAAGTAAGACAGTGATATAATGATAAAACGAACGACACATTCCGTGGACGGAATACTGGTTTTTGTTACGTTTGTGTCAATTACTAGAAACCAGAGAAATCCGAACATCATATCAGTGATGCTCAAACTAAAAAGTACATGCATATTTTTCATATCATTCCTTCTGCAAAATGAAAATAAGAAAATTATTTCAGATGGAACGTTTATGAGAATAAACACTGCACCAAGGACATATGATAATCCAATCAGAATTACATAATTATCTATCTCTGCGGAAAACGTAAGACAGACCCGTTTTGTGTGATGTTCAACATTGTTATTGAATACTGTCTGTTGATTTGAGATAACATATTTATATGGTCTGTGATTAGGATAATTGTTAATCCAAACTGCCTACAACATCACGATTAATTCATTTGTGTTAAACACGTTTCTCTTTATAGTAATTGTACAGGAGAGTGACAAAAGATTCACAAAAATGTGCCACATTATATTCTCAATGCAATTGTATCATTTATATGTTGGTTTCATACCTTCAAATAATAGTACGTCACATCCGGTTGGCTAGGAGAAAGGTTAGGATAATTGTTAATTCAAACTGCCTACAACATCACGATTAATTCATTTGTGTTAAACACGTTTCTCATTATAGTAATTGTACAGGAGAGTGACAAAAGATTCACAAAAATGTGCCACATTATATTTTCAATGCAATTGTATCATTTATATGTAGGTTTCATACCACCAAATAATAGTACGTCACATCCGGTTGGATAGGAGAAAGATTCGAAAAAAAATTCCTAACATTTGACAGTTGTAGGAAATTTATCCTACATTTCATTGCAGTAAAAACATTCTGAGTCATAAATCTATATCTGGTTTTTATTTTGTGTTTCTATGTAGTAATTTGGAAACTTGATGTTACATGATTACTAAATCTCATAAACAGGAAAAAAGGGTAGAAAATTTGATTGGTTGACTTCCAGTGATGGTTAATATCTTATGTGAAATGAACTATTATGTGTATTTGTGTGTGTAGTACTGCCAAGGATGAAACTTTACTCATGCCAAATATTTCTTTATTTTAAACAAAGATAAATTCTACACATTTTTTAAGTACAAATTAATCAGTTATTTAATCGTACATGTGTTAAAATGCAATAACAAAAAAAACGCATAACACGAACTTGTTATTGATGATGCCCCTTCTGTTATGTCATTTTCATTAGAATAGTTCCACGTATTTTAGATATGACAAATAGTGAAGTTGGAGTCCAAATTTTAATGTGATTGATTGATTGACTGTTGGTTGCTTAACCATGTTAACGTCCAGTGGCAAATATTTCATGCATATTCAGGACGAGAACAAGTTCACAATAAATACAATAGGTAGGTTGATACGATAGAGGTCATCTGGGATGATGCTTGGGGACATTTGGACTGCCACTGGAAAAAGGGGGTATCTTGGATAAGGACAGAAATTTTGCCTTGCAACAGGCCACCTACGGACCCCTCAAAAGAGTTGTTGCAAGGGTTCTTAACGTGCAAAGAGCGTGGCACTCTCTTTACACGAGGCATCGGATTTAACGTCCCCCTTCTGACCGGACGTGACTGCGAACTTGATACATCCCGCACAGTCAACGGACGCCCCACTTCAACAAACGTTTTACTGCCGGTCGGGTGAAGACCAGGTGACCATATTTCTATACCCCAGTCACCCTTGGGGATCAAATTTTTATGTGGCATTTTCTGTAAGACACTTTATGAAATTTACCACAACGTGTGATTATTATCTTTTCTTTTTATTCTGAGTACAAAATAAAGAATTTAATCCAAATGCCTAGTATTTTGAGAATATTTGTTAAAAATAATCTAGTAGATATGCACACTTCTATTATGTGTAATAGATCTTCTAATCGTTGCATTTAGGAGAAAAACTCAGATTGTCTCAGATTTAAAGCATATGCCTTTGCAGTGCTATTTGTATTCCTGATTGAGCTAGAGCTTGAGCGTTTAAACTCTACCTCAACAAAACATACTCATATAACATAAACATGATAGCATTATTCTATCGTGTTCTATTTTAACAAATATACTTATATTAAAAACTGCAGATGCAAATAAAGCCTATTGCGCAATTTCACAACGAGTACAATATAATCACTTTTTATTAATTGCCCTTACTAAAAAAAAATATAACCAAAATGATCTGCCACATAGTAGATTAATTGTCAAAAACGTATTTACTCCAAAAAAAAAGTCGGTCATACATGTATGAAAATGGTCTTATTCATTTAACTGTAGGGCTGTACGGACGGTGACCTATAGTTGTTGATTTCTTTGTCATTTGGTCTCAATGACAATCATATCACATCTTCTTTTATATATCTAATCCATTAAACTGTACTTTATTAACAATAACGGTTAAGTTACTGTTTACTTTCTTGAAGAATGACTTGTTGTGTTCTATAAGAATAAAGGATAAGTTAAATTAGTGATGTGAGTGACGAGAGGAAAAAGATAGAATATTACAACTGTTCATGGTACATACAGCAAGTTTCACAAAATACTAACCATACACACTGTAATATAAAGGCGAATGACATTTGTACTAGTCTGAATTCTAGTGCCATTTCTTATCGTTGACTTCTTCAGATTTTTGGATTGAATGAAAAAAAAAAACTTTCATCATTAAAACATTGGTTAGTATACCAATTGATTAAGTGCAAGTAATGCAGCTGTAAACGGACTAAACGAACATTCACTATAACCACTATTCCTATTCCTTAACTAGAGGATGGTAAAACGTAAAAAAAGACCAGATATGAGTCGTTTCGTTTTATCATTGTAGCACTGTCCTATTTCGTATCAAATGTTAATATATTTAACATTTCTCTAAACAGTTTGTACATTTTTTTTACAAGCTAAAATGTTTACAAACCACCGAAGAGCTATTACGATATTGACAGTAATTGGTTCATGAATATTTTCTGCCGGTTTATTTGTAAACATATTTATATGGTCTATGATTAGGATTATTGTTTATCAAAACTGCTAACTACTTCACGAATTTATTCATTTGATTTAATGACGTGTCTCATTATAGTAATTGTACAAGGAAGTGACAAAAGATTCACAAAAATGTGCCACATTATATTCTCAATGCAATTATATCATTTATATAATTATATGGAATCAAATAGGGAACATATAAATTGGTAAAGTATGTTCATTTTTAAAATTGGCATTAACAAGAGTTAAAGCATATGTATAATGACTCAAAAATGGACAAGGAATGTTCGTTACCCTACATTGCATATTTTCGTTAGCATGGGTTTCAATTTCAAATGTCATAGACCAATTTTATAATCAGTAATTTGTTAATTTGTATCTATATAAATGTGTTAGAATCCATAATTAGATACTCAATTTTCATCCAACATCAATATAATTAAGCAAAGATAATTTGCTCCTAGGAGATTGAAGTTCGTGTATCCATAGAACTAAAGTTGTTATCAAAACTTTCTATAGAGCCCAATTTAAAACCTTTTTTTGTGAAATCAACTGAAGGAAATTCCCTTCAAAATGTCATGATTATTAGAAGACTTTAATAAATTGATAGTATTATAAAAATGGAACTAAATTAGCAGAAACAATTTAAGGGTCTGTGTTCTGTGTTCTTGTTTACGAGATATAAGCCATTGAATATTTTGCGGGAAATGATACAACGTTTGTATAAGGTCTTCAAACATGGCATTTTAAACTAGTATGTGTAATAAAATTATGAAAACAAAGGTAGAGGTAAGCGGGCAATGTTTTTTTAATGGCACTAAATGGATAAAAGCTGAGGATTCTAAATATCTGACAAAAACTCCAAATCAAGAGAAGCGAATGAATATCCTTTAAAACGATTTTGACAGCCGTATACATGATCCTAGCTAACCCACAAGCGTTTTCCTGATCCTAGTTAAGCCTCCAGGTCTTAATTGACATAGTTTCCCTGTTCTTAGTTAACCCGACAGTTCTTGTTTTACAGAGTTTCCCTGATCCTAGCTAACCCCTACCCACCAGGTAATGTTCGACAAAGTTTTCCTGATCCTAGCTTACCCGCCAGGTCTTGTTTGACAGAGTTTTCCTGATCCTAGCAAACCCGCCAGGTCTTGTTTGACAGAATTTCCCAGATCCTAGCAAACCCGCCAGGTATTGTTTGACAGAGTTTCCCAGATCGTGGCAAACCCGCCAGGTATTGTTTGACAGAGTTTCCCAGATCGTGGCGAACCCGCCAGGTCTTGTTTGACAGTCTCTCCGGTTCTAGCTAACCCGCAAGGTCTTGTTTAACAGAGCTAACCGGATCCTAGCTATCGCACTAGGTCTTGTTAAACAGAGTTTTCCTGATCCTAGCTTACCAGCGAAGTCTTGTTTGACAGAATTTTTCGGATCCTAGCAAACCCGCCAGGTGTTGTTTGAGAGAGTTTTCCTGATCTTAGCTAATCCGCCGGGTCTTGTTTGACCGAATTTTCTTAATCCTAGCTAACCCGCCAGGTGTTGTTTGAGAGAGTTTTCCTAATCCTAGCTAACCCACCAGGTCTTATTTGAGAGTTTCCCTGATCCTAGCAAACCAATCAGGTCTTGTTTGAGAGAGTTGTCCTGTTCCTAGCTAATGTGTCAGGTCTTGTATGATAGAGTTTGCTTGATTATAGCTTATCCAACAGGTCATGTTTGAGAGAGTTTAACTGATCTTAGCTAACCCGCAAAGTTTTATTTGACAGAGTCTACCTGATCCTAGTAAAACCGTAAGGTCTTGTTTGACAGAGTTTTCCTGATCCTACCTAAGCCACCAGGTCTTATTTGCACATTTCAAGTATTGTTCAGTTTTATTTAAGCAGAAAGAAGAATATGTTTAGAAAAAGTTTCTAAGAGAGGGCTTTTCAATATTAACCCCTCCCCAACCACCATTTATTTTTTTGTTTATTTTTATTCCAGATTAAAAGTAAAATCATCAGGCACTTAACTATACCTATTATTGAAGAATCAGTTCTTAAAATTCCGTCACTTTTTATGTACGAGTTTGAGAAATACAGAGAAAAATACTCATAACCAGTGCAAACACATTTAATAGTTTCCTACACCATGAATACTGTGCGAATATTTATCTTATCCTGAAATTTTTACATTGAGCTAAAACGTATAATTATTTTACTTCTCGACCGTTAAATTTGTTCTTGAATTAATTCAACATGACTTACATATAAATAATATAGATAAAGGCGGATGAAGTCACAAATTAAAGTTTGTTTTCACATAAACATTCGCTCGCATCAGGAGAAAGATACATAAGAGACTATAAACGTATACTATGCGTTTATCGCTTCGTGTTATCTTAACACCTAGTAAACAGATGCATTGATTGATTGATTGATGTTTGGTTGCTAAATATTCCATACATAATAAGGACGAGAACAAGTTCACAATAAATACAATGGGTAGGTATGGTCATAATAGAGGCCATTCTGGATGATGGTCGGGGAAATTTGTACTGCCACAGATAAATGAGGCTATATTGGATAGAGACAGAAATTTTCCTTTGCCACAGGTCACCTACGGACCCCTCAAAGAGTTGTTGCAAAGGTTCTTAATGTTAAAAGAGCGTGGCAATCTCTTTACACGAGGCTTCGGATTGAACGTCCCCCTTCCGACCGGACGTGGCTGCGAACTTGATACCTCCCGCACAGCCAAACGGACGCCCCACTTCGCAAGCGTTTTACTGCCGGTTGGAAGAAGATCCAGTGACCATATTTCTATTCCCCAGTCACCCTTGGGGGGCCAAAAAGAAGCATTGAAGATACAAACACATTTTCGTTTGCTTACATGCCGAGTTGAATGGTTTTCATGAAGACTATTGCTAATTTAGAATCTTATTTAAATTCTCTCATTGGGTTGTCCAGGTTATCGTATTCTCACATTTTTTGGGCCAATATAATTACATAATCATTTCTTATTTTTTTAAACAAGATAATCAAATTATTAATTATTAGATTATCAAATAATCAAACACGCATGAAATTTTTGGTCTAGTAATAAACAATCACTATAAAAACGGCCAAGTAATCACATTTAAATAACCCAATGAGGAGGTTCAAACTCCGACATAGATGTCATGGGTTCTTTTTGCTCAGACTTTTCTGTGTTATGTTTTGTTGACTGTTGTTTGTCTTTTGGTTGCTTTTTATTTCTTCCAATGCCATTCATTGTTAGTTGTTTTGGACAAATAAGTTTGACTATTTTTCGTTTGGTATTTTCTCCTCTATTTAAACATATTTTTTTGATTTTTATTTCCTTCCACTGTAAACTTGCTTAAGCCTTACACTTGTTTTCATTCGAACTTTTCTGATAATTCTTGTATACACGAAAAGCAAGTCTGGCGTATAAAAGTTTTAGACTGATATATGAGCTTTTTAACAAATGAGCCCAGAATATATATCACATCGTTTTATATTTTTTTCCAAACAAGTTTAAATTCTACATGTAACCATGTGCTCGTCTTGAATAGGCATATCACACGATTACATACAGACTTAAGATATACAACTGTTTGTTACTTTTTAAGGCAAAGGTTCGTAAATAAATAGTTAGGCAATGCCTGCAACTTATAACATCGGAGTCCATTTTGTAAAAAAAATACAACAAAAGCTTTTTAAAACAATACTCTGTTCTTTAATAAATAAAGATAAAATACATAAAATAATGAAAATCCACAACAATAATAATAACAACTATAATTATAAAAATAGAGCAAGTACATTTTTATAAATTAGTGGAGTTTATTTTATATGCAAAACGATATACAATGACAAGGTGAATGCTATATGTTCACCTCTCTTCTTTATGATGTTAAAAAGGCATACATTAAATCTATTTATCTAAAAGATTATGTTTTTTTCTACAACCAGTACGCCTATCCAAATTGATAGATTCGGATTATTAAATTTGCTCCAGACATCTCAAAATTATTTTACCTAATAAAATTCCTATAAAACCAGGTTTAATCCAATATTTTCCACATAAGAAAATGCCTGTACTAAGTCAGGAATATGACAGTTGTTATCCATTCGTTTGGTGTGTTTGAGCTTTTAATTAGCCATTTGCTTAGGGACTTACCATTTACAATTTTCCTCGGAGTAAGGTATTTTATTATTTTATTTTTTCCTATAACCTTAAAAATTGTTTTCCAGTCCGATCGACTTTAAAATATTATGAGTCGACTTTTGAATGAACAATTTGGTTCCATATTTTAGTCAAAGAAATCAAAAGAAGACATACAATTCAAATCGTACTCTAGACATCTTTGACTTAAATTGGATAGAGACTCCTGACCTAATTGTACCTTATTTCTTGAAACTTCCTTGTCCTTCAGAATATTCCAATCTTTGAAAAAAGAAGTCATAGAAATGCAAGAAAAGACAAACATGTTGTGTTACGAGATGAACACAATCTATAAACTGATGCAAAAATAAATATCAGTATTTTGCAATATCTAACCTCCTTTGAAATTATAGGAGTATCATTTGTTAAAAGACACACGTGGATAATATCTATATTCAATACACGGATAGTGGACGTCATTTATTTTAAATCAAGACCAGTAAGTAGTAGTTATTGAATTGTTATTCATGTTTCATTTGGTTTTATACCACGTGGAAACCGGGTATATTTATTACACGGTCAGTTGGTGTGGTTTATTTTAAATATACAGTTAGAAGTAGTTCTTTGATACCGAGTTGTTATTTTTTACACTTGATTTTGTATACACCAGTGCAAATAGTTTCTTGAAATTAATGACTTCATTTGTCAAATATCGATTCCTTAAAGGTCATACAAAAAATCAGATAAGATGCTAAATAAACTCATCATAGATATCAGGACTAAATTTTGTATATACGCCAGACGCGCGTTTCGTCAACAAAAGACTCATCAGTGAACCTCGAATCCAAAAAAGTTAAAAAGGCCAAATAAAGTACGAAGTTGAAAAGCATTGAGGACCAAAATTCATAAAAGTTTTGCCAAATCCAACTAAAGTATTTCTTTTATTCATATTGTATATATGACACTTGCGTGTTTATGATATAAACAAATGCTTACGTTGTAACAGTTAGTCAGAATAGATTATTAATAACTTAAATATACCCAAAATGATCAAGACATAAAGATGCTACATGTAACATTTGCAACAATTAATCATCTAATTATGTTATTATGTCAAATTCTATAAAATAGCAAGAAACGTACTAGCCTGAGTACCAGAATGTCCTACCACAGAGAATAGAACTCCGGAGTCAAAAGTCGGTAAAATTAAAATGGTTTCCTGGATAACAATGTAAGTTATTTCCTACAACGGTTAAACAACTGTGTACTTTCCTGAAGTAAAACTCTGAATTTTCGTGTTCTATAAGTATAAAGGATGGGATTGATTAGTGCTGTGAGTGACGATAATAAAAAGGTAGAATGTCGGACAAATCTAGACGGCCATTCAACCATTGTTCCATAGATTACTAAAACTGTCCATGGTACATTTAGCAAGGTACACACAATACTAACCACACAAACTGTAATACAAAGACGAATGTCACTTTTACTAGTTTTACTTCCAGTTTCATTTCTTATCGTTGACCTCATCAGATTCTGGTGGCGAATAAGAAAAACTATCATAATTAATACATTGGTCAATGTACCAATTTGGAAAAGTGCAAGTAACGTAGCTACATACGGAAATCCTGGGTTAACAACTCGACTTAAAGAACATTCACTCTCACCACTGTCTCTACCATTTAGAATATTAATCAAAACCAATGAACCGGCAGAAAATATCCATGAACCAATTACTGTCAATATGGAAATAGCTCTTCGGTGGTTTGTAAACATTTTAGCTTGTAAACAAATTGTACCAACTCTGTCAAGAGAAATGTTAAATATATGTACATTTGATACGAAGTAAGACAGTGATATAATGATAAAACGAACGACACATTCCGTGTACGGAATACTGGTTTTTGTTACGTTTGTGTCAATTACTAGAAACCAGAGAAATCCGAACATCATATCAGTTATGCTCAAGCTAAAAAGTACATGCATATTGTTCATATCATTCCTTCTGCAAAATGAAAATAAGAAAATTATTACAGATGGAACGTTTATGAGAATAAACACTGCACCAAGGACATATGATAATCCAGTCAGAATTACATAATTATTTATCTCTGCAGAAAACGTAAAGACAGACCCGTTTTGTGTGATGTTCAACATTGTCATTGAATACTGTCTGTTGATGTGAGATAACATATTTATATGGTCTGTGATTAGGATAATTGTTAATCCAAACTGCCTACAACATCACGATTAATTAATTTGTGTTAAACACGTTTCTCATTATAGTAATTGTACAGGGGAGTCACAAAAGATTCACAAAAATGTGCCACATTATATTTTCAATGCAATTGTATCATTTATATGTAGGTGTCATACCACCAAATAATAGTACGTCACATCCGGTTGGTTAGGAGAAAGATTCGAAAAAAAATTCCTAACATTTGACAGTTGTAGGAAATTTATCCTACATTTCATTGCAGTAAAAACATTCTGAGTCATAAATCTATATCTGGTTTTATTGAGTGTTTCTTTGTGGTAATTTGGAAACTTAATGCTACATGATTACTAAATCTTATAACCAGGAAAAAAGGGTCGAAATTTGATTGGTTGACTTCCAGTGATGTTATTATCTTATATGAAATGAAATATTATGTGTATCTGTGTGTGTAGTACTGCAAAGGATAAAATTTTACTCAGGCCAAATATTTCTTTATTTTAAACAAAGATAAATTCTACACATGTTTGAAGTACAAATTCATCAGTAATTTAATCGTACATGTGTTTATATGCAATAACAAAAAAAAACGCATTACACGAACTTGTTATTGATGATGCCCCTTCTGTTATGTCATTTGCATGAAAATAGTTCCACGTACTTTAGATATGACAAATAATGAAGTTGAAGTACAAATTTTAATGTGGCGTTGTCTGTAAGACACTTAATGAAATTTGACACAATGTGTGATTATTTATCTTTTTATTCGAGTACAAAAAAAAGAACTGAATCCAAATGCCTGGTATTTTGAGAATATTTGTTAAATCTAATCTATTAGATATGCACACTTCTATTATGTGTAATAGATCTTCTAATCGTTGCATTTATGAGAGAAACTCAGATTGTCTCAGATTTAAAGAATATGCCTTTGCTATATGTATTCCTGATTGAGCTAGAGCTTGAGCGTTTAAGCTCTAGCTCAACAAAACATATTCATATAACATAAACATGATAGCATTAATCTATCGTGTTCTATTTTAATTTTAACAAATATACTTATATTAAAAACTGCAGATGCAAATAAAGCCTATTGCGCAATTTCACAACGAGTACAATATAATCACTTTTTATTAATTGCCCTTACTAAAAAAACATTACCAAAATGATCGGCCACATAGTAGATTAATTGTCAAAAACGTATTTACTCCATAATAAAAAGTCGGTGATACATGTATGAAAATGGTCTTATTCATTTAACTGTAGGGCTGTACGGACGGTGACCTATAGTTGTTGATTTCTTTGTCATTTGGTCTCAATGACAATCATATCACATCTTCTTTTATATATCTAATCCATTAAACTGTACTTTATTAACAATAACGGTTAAGTTACTGTTTACTCTCTTGAAGAATGACTTGTTGTGTTCTATAAAAAAAAAGGACAAGTCAAATTAGTGATGTGAGTGACTAGAGGAAAAAGATAGAATATTACAACTGTTCATGGTACATACAGCACAAGTTTCACAAAATACTAACCATACAAACTGTAATATAAAGGCGAATGACATTTGTACTAGTCTGAATTCTAGTGCCATTTCTTATCGTTGATTTCATCAGATTTTTGGATTGAATGAAAAAAAAACTTTCATTATTAAAACATTGGTTAGTATACCAATTGATTAAGTGCAGGTAATGCAGCTGTAAACGGACTAAACGAACATTCACTATAACCACTATTCCTATTCCTTAACTAGAGGATGGTAAAACGTAAAGACAGACCAGATATGTTTCGTTTCGTTTTATCATTGTAGCACTGTCCTATTTCGTATCAAATGTTAATATATTTAACATTTCTCTAAACAGTTTGTACAGTTTGTTTACAAACCACCGAAGAGCTATTACGATATTGACAGTAATTGGTTCATGAATATTTTCTGCCGGTTAATTTGTAAACATATTTATATGGTCTATGATTAGGATTATTGTTTATCAAAACTGCTAACTACTTCACGAATTTATTCATTTGATTTAATGACGTGTCTCATTATAGTAATTGTACAAAGAAGTGACAAAAGATTCACAAAAATGTGCCACATTATATTCTCAATGCAATTGTATCATTTATATAATTATATGGAATCAAATAGGGAACATATAAATTGGTAAAGTATGTTCATTTTTATAATTGGCATTAACAAGAGTTAAAGCATATGTATAATGACTAAAAAATGGACAAGGAATGTTCGTTACCTTACATTGCATATTTTCGTTAGCATGGGTTTCAATTTCAAATGTCATAGACCAATTTTATAATCAGGAATTTGTATCTATATAAATGTGTTAGAATCCATAATTAGATACTCAATTTTCATCCAACATCAATATAATTAAGCATAGATAATTTGCTCCTAGGAGATTGAAGTTCGTGTATCCATAGAACTAAAGTTGTTATCAAAACTTTCTAATGAGCCCAATTTAAAACCTTTTTTTGTGAAATCAACTGTAGGAAATTCCCTTCAAAATGTCATGATTATTAGAAGACTTTAATAAATTGATAGTATTATAAAAATGGAACTAAATTAGCAGAAACAATTTAAGGGTCTGTGTTCTGTGTTCTTGTTTACGAGATATAAGCCATTGAATATTTTGCGGGAAATGATTCACTCTAGAATTATTATACATTAGCATTAACACCTTTTCCCTTCAAAAACTATGACAAAATACAACGTTTGTATAAGGTCTTCAAACATGGCATTTTAAACTAGTATGTGTAATAAAATTATGAAAACAAAAATAGAGGTTAGCGGGCAATTTTTTTTAATAGCACTAAATGGATAAAAGCTGAGGATTCTAAATATCTGACAAAAACTGAAAATCAAGAGGAGCGAATACCCTTTAAAACGAATTCGACAGCCGTATCCATGATCCCTGCGAACCGATCAGGTCTTTTTTGACAGAGTTTCCCTCATCCTAGCTACAGATTTAACCCGTCAGGTCTTGTTTGACATCGTTTCCCTCATCCTATATAGCTAGCTACAGATTTAATCCGCCAGGTCTTGTTTGACAGAGTTGTCCCGATCATAGTTAAGCCTCCAGGTCTTAATTGACATAGTTTCTCTGTTCTTAGTTAACCCGACAGTTCTTGTTTTACAGAGTTTCCCTGATCTTAGCTAACCCTTACCCACCAGGTAATGTTCGACAAAGTTTTCCTGATCCTAGCTAACCCACCAGGTCTTGTTTGACAGAATTTCCCAGATCCTAGCAAACCCGCCAAGTATTGTTTGACAGAATTTCCCAGACACTAGCACACCCGCCAAGTATTGTTTGACAGAGTTTCCCAGATCATGGCAAACCCGCAAGGTCTTGTTTGGCAGTCTCTCCGGTTCTAGCTAACCCGCAAGGTCTTGTTTAACAGAGATTTCCGGATCCTAGCTATCGCACTAGGTCTTGTTAAACAGAGTTTTCCTTATCCTAGCTTACCCGCAAAGTCTTGTTTGACAGAATTTTCCGGATCCTAGCAAACCCGCCAGGTGTTGTTTGAGAGAGTTTTCCTAATCGTAGCTAATCCGCCGGGTCTTGTTTGACAGAATTTTCTTAATCCTAGCTAACCCACCAGGTCTTGTTTGAGAGTTTCCCTGATCCTAGCAAACCAATCAGGTCTTGTTTGAGAGAGTTATCCTGTTCCTAGCTAATGTGTCAGGTCTTGTATGATAGAGTTTGCTTGATTATAGCTTATCCACCAGGTCATGTTTGAGAGAGTTAAACTGATCTTAGCTAACCCGCCAAGTTTTTTTTTGACAGAGTTTACCTGATCCTAGTAAAACCGTAAGGTATTGTTTGACAGAGTTTCCCTGATCCTACCTAAGCCACCAGGTCTTGTTTGCACATTTCAAGTATTCTTCAGTTTTTTATTTAAGCAGAAAGAAGAATATGTTTAGAAAAAGTTTCTAAGGGAGAGCTTTTCGATATCAACCCCTCCCCAACCACCATTTATTTTTTTGTTTATTTTTATTCCAGATTAAAATTAAAATCATCAGGCACTGTACTATACCTATTAATGAAGAATCAGTTCTTCAAATTCCGTCACTTTTTATGTACGAGAAATACAGAGAAAAATACTCATAACCAGTGCAAATACATTCAATAGTTTCCTACACCATGAATACTGTGCGAATATTTATCTTATCCTGAAATTTAACATTGAGCTAAAACGTATAATTATTTAACTTCCCGACTGTTAAATTTGTTCTTGAATTAAAAAAAAACCATGACTTACATATAAATAATATAGATAAAGGCGGATGAAGTCACACATTTGTTTTCACATAAACATTCGCTCGCATCAGAAGAAAGATACATAGAGACTATAAACGTATACTATGCGTTTATCGTTTCGTGTTATCTTAACACCTACTAAAAAGATGCATTGATTGATTGTTTAATTGATTGATTGATTGTTGGTTTCTTAACGTTCAGTGGCAAATATTTCATACAAATTAGGACGAGAACAAGTACCTAATAATACAATGGGTAGGTATGGTCATAATAGAGGCCATTCTGGATGATGGTCGGGGAAAGTTGTACTGCCACAGATAAATGAGGCTATATTGGATAGAGACAGAACTTTTCCTTTGCCACAGGTCACCTACGGACCCCTCAAAGAGTTGTTGCAAAGGTTCTTAATGTGCAAAGAGCGTGACAATCTCTTTACACGAGACATCGGATTGAACGTACCCATTCCGACCGGACGTGACTGCGAACTTGATACATCCCGCACAGTCAAACGGACGCCCCACTTCGCAAGCGTTTTACTGCCGGTCGGAAGAAGACCCAGTGACCATATTTTTATTCCCCAGTCACCCTTTTGGGCCAAAAAGATGCATTGAAGATACAAACACATTTTTGTTTGCTTACATGCCGAGTTGAATGGTTTTCATGAAGACTATTGCTAATTTAGGATCTTGCCTTTTTTAAACCCCCTCATTGGAGTGTCCAAGTAATCATATTCTCACATTTGGTTTGCCAATATAATCACATAATAATTTCTTATGTTTTTAAACAAGATAATCAAATTATCAATAATACTGTCCTGGATTATCAAATAATCAAACACGCATGAAATGTTTGGTCTGGTAATCAAATAATCACTATAAAAACGGCCAAGTAATCACATAATCAATAACCCCATGAGGAGGTTCAAACTCCGACATAGATTACCTGGGTTCATTTTGCTCAGACTTTTCTGTGTTATGTTTTGTTGACTGTTGTTTGTCTTTTGATTGATTTTCATTTCTTCCAATGCCATTCATTGTTAGTTTTTTTTGGACAAATAAGTTTGACTATTTTTCGGTTGGTATTTTCTCCTCTATTTAAACATATTTTTTTTTAATTTTTGATTTCCTTCCACTGTAAACTTGCTTGGGCCTTACACTTGTTTTCATTCGAACTTTTCTGATGATTGTTATGTACACGAAAAGCGAGTCTGGCGTATAAAAGTTTTAGACTGGTATATGAGTTTTTTTTAACAATTCAGCTCAGAATATATATTACATTGTTTTATATTTTACCAAACAAGTTTAAATTCTACATCTAACCGTGTGCTCGTCTTGAACAGGCATATCACACGATTACCTACAGACTTGAGATATACAACTGTTTGTTACTTTGTAAGACAAAGGTTCGTAAATAAACAGTATGGCAGTGCCTGCAACTTATAACATCGGACTCCATTTTAAAAAAAAATATATAACAAAAGCTTTTTAAAATTATACTCTATTCTTTAATAAATACAGATAAAATACATAAAATAATGAAAATCTACAACAATAATTATAACAACTACAATTATAAAAATAAAGCAAGTACATTTATTTAAATTAGTGGAGTTTATTTTATATGCAAAACGATATATAATGATAAGGTGAATTCTATATGTTCACCCCTCTTCTTTATGATGTTAAAAAGGCAAACATTAAATCTATTTATCTCAATTTTTTTTCTTGTTTCGACAACCAGTACGCCTGTCTCAATTATTAGCTTCGGATTATTAAATTTACTCCAGACATCTCAAAAATGTGTTACCTCTAAATTCCTATAAAACTAGGTTTAATCCACCATTAACCACATAAGAAAATGCCTGTACCAAGTCAGGCATATGACAGTTGTTATCCATTCGTTTGATGCATTTGTTCGAGCTTTTGATATTTCCATTTGCTTAGGGACTTACCGTTTACAATTTTCCTCGGAGTTAGGTATTTTTGTTATTTTACTTTTTCCTATTATCTTAAAAAGAAATTGCCAGTCCGATCGACTTTAAAATATTATGAGTCGACTTTTGAATGAATAATTTGGTTTCATATTTTAGTTCAAGAAATCAAAAGAAGACATACAATTCAAATCGTACTCTAGACAAATTTTACTTAAATTTAGATAGAGAGACTCCTGACCTAATTGTACCTTATTTCTTGAAACGTCCTTGTCCTTCAGAATATTCCAATCTTTTAAAATAGAACTCATAGAAATGCAAGAAAAGACAAACATTTTGTGTTACGAGATGTGCACAATCTATAAACTGAAAAATAAATATCAGTATTCTGCAAAATCTAACCTCCTTTGAAATTATAGGAGTATCATTTGTTAAAACACACACGTGGATAATATCTATATTCAATACACGGATAGTGGGCGTCATTTATTTTAAATCAAGACCAGTAAGTAGTAGTTATTGAATTGTTATTCATGTTTCATTTGGTTTTATACCACGTGGAAACCGGGTATATTTATTACACGGTCAGTTGGCGTGGTTTATTTTAAATATACAGTTAGAAGTAGTTCTTTGATACCGAGTTGTTATTTTTTACACTTGATTTTGTATACACCAGTGCAAATAGTTTCTTGAAATTAATGACTTCATTTGTCAAATATCGATTCATTTAAGGTCATACAAAAAATCAGATAAGATGCTAAATAAACTCATCATAGATATCAGGACTAAATTTTGTATATACGCCAGACGCGCGTTTCGTCAACAAAAGACTCATCAGTGAACCTCGAATCCAAAAAAGTTAAAAAGGCCAAATAAAGTACGAAGTTGAAAAGCATTGAGGACCAAAATTCATAAAAGTTTTGCCAAATCCAACTAAAGTATTTCTTTTATTCATATTGTATATATGACACTTGCGTGTTTATGATATAAACAAATGCTTACGTTGTAACAGTTAGTCAGAATAGTTATTAATAACTTAAATATACCCAAAATGATCAAGACATAAAGATGCTACATGTAACATTTGCAACAATTAATCATCTAATTATGTTATTATGTCAAATTCTATAAAATAGCAAGAAACGTACTAGCCTGAGTACCAGAATGTCCTACCACAGAGAATAGAACTCCGGAGTCAAAAGTCGGTAAAATGAAAATGGTTTCCTGGATAACAATGTAAGTTATTTCCTACAACGGTTAAACAACTGTGTACTTTCCCGAAGTAAAACTCTGAATTTTCGTGTTTTATAAGTATAAAGGATGGGATTGATTAGTGCTGTGAGTGACGATAATAAAAAGGTAGAATGTCGGACAAATCTAGACGGCCATTCAACCATTGTTCCATAGATTACTAAAACTGTCCATGGTACATTTAGCAAGGTACACACAATACTAACCACACAAACTGTAATACAAAGACGAATGTCACTTTTACTAGTTTTACTTCCAGTTTCATTTCTTATCGTTGACCTCATCAGATTCTGGTGGCGAATAAGAAAAACTATCATAATTAATACATTGGTCAATGTACCAATTTGGAAAAGTGCAAGTAACGTAGCTACATACGGAAATCCTGGGTTAACAACTCGACTTAAAGAACATTCACTCTCACCACTGTCTCTACCATTTAGAATATTAATCAAAACCAATGAACCGGCAGAAAATATCCATGAACCAATTACTGTCAATATGGAAATAGCTCTTCGGTGGTTTGTAAACATTTTAGCTTGTAAACAAATTGTACCAACTCTGTCAAGAGAAATGTTAAATATATGTACATTTGATACGAAGTAAGACAGTGATATAATGATAAAACGAACGACACATTCCGTGTACGGAATACTGGTTTTTGTTACGTTTGTGTCAATTACTAGAAACCAGAGAAATCCGAACATCATATCAGTTATGCTCAAGCTAAAAAGTACATGCATATTGTTCATATCAGTCCTTCTGCAAAATGAAAATAAGAAAATTATTACAGATGGAACGTTTATGAGAATAAACACTGCACCAAGGACATATGATAATCCAGTCAGAATTACATTATAATTATTCTCTGCGGAAAACGTAAAGACAGACCCGTTTTGTGTTATGTTCAACATTGTCATTGAATACTGTCTGTTGGTGTGAGATAACATATTTATAAGGTCTGTGATTAGGATAATTGTTAATCCAAACTGCCTACAACATCACGATTAATTAATTTGTGTTAAACATGTTTCTCATTATAGTAACTGTACAGGGGAGTGACAAAAGATTCAGAAAAATGTGCCACATTATATTTTTTATGCAATTGTATCATGAATATGTAGGTTTCATACCATCGAATAATAGTACGTCACATCCGGTTGGATAGAAGAAAGATTAGGATAATTGTTAATCCAAACTGTCTACAACATCACGATTAATTCATTTGTGTTCAACACGTTTCTCATTATAGTAATTGTACAGGGGAGTGACAAAAGATTCACAAAAATGTGCCACATTATATTTTAAATGCAATTGCATCATTTATATGTAGGTTTCATACCACCAAATAATAGTACGTCACATCCGGTTGGTTAGGAGAAAGATTCGAAAAAAAATTCCTAACATTTGACAGTTGTAGGAAATTTATCCTACATTTCATTGCAGTAAAAACATTCTGAGTCATAAATCTATATCTGGTTTTATTTGGTGTTTCTTTGTGGTAATTTGGAAACTTGATGCTACATGATTACTTAATCTTATAACCAGGAAAAAAGGGTCGAAAATTTGATTGGTTGACTTCCAGTGATGTTATTATCTTATATGAAATGAAATATTATGTGTATTTGTGTGTGTAGTACTGCAAAGGATAAAATTTTACTCATGCCAAATATTTCTTTATTTTAAACAAAGATAAATTCTACACATGTTTGAAGTACAAATTCATCAGTAATTTAATCGTACATGTGTTTATATGCAATAACAAAAAAACCGCATTACACGAACTTGTTATTGATGATGCCCCTTCTGTTATGTCATTTGCATGAAAATAGTTCCACGTACTTTAGATATGACAAATAGTGAAGTTGAAGTACACATTTTAATGTGGCGTTGTCTGTAAGACACTTAATAAAATTTAACACAATGTGTGATTATTTATCTTTTCTTTTTATTCTGAGTACAAAATAAAGAACTTAATCCAAATGCCTGGTATTTTGAGAATATTTGTTAAATCTAATCTAGTAGATAAGGACACTTTTATTATATGTAATAGATCTTCTAATCGTTGCATTTAAGAGAGAAAACTCAGATTGTCTCAGATTTCAAGCATATGCCTTTGCAGTGCTAAATGTATTCCTGATTGAGCTAGAGCTTGAGCGTTTAAACTCTAGCTCAACAAAACAGACTCATATAACATAAACATAATAGCATTAATATATCGTGTTTTATTTTAACAAATATACTTATTTTAAAAACTGCAGATGCAAATAAAGCCTATTGCGCAATTTCACAACGAGTACAATATAATCACTTTTTATTAATTGCCCTTACTAAAAAAAATATTACCAAAATGATCTGCCACATAGTAGATTAATTGTCAAAAACCTATTTACTCCATAACAAAAAGTCGGTGATACATGTATGAAAATGGTCTTATTCATTTAACTGTAGGGTTGTACGGACGGTGACCTATAGTTGTTGATTTCTTTGTCATTTGGTCTCAATGACAATCATATCACATCTTCTTTTGTATATCTAATCCATTAAACTGTACTTTATTAACAATAAAGGTTCAGTTACTGTTTACTTTCTTGAAGAATGACTTGTTGTGTTCTATAAGAATAAAGGATAAGTTAAATTAGTGATGTGAGTGACTAGAGGAAAAAGATAGAATATCACAACTGTTCATGGTACATACAGCAAGTTTCACAAAATACTAACAATACAAACTGTAATATAAAGGCGAATGACATTTTTACTAGTTTGAATTCTAGTGCCATTTCTTATCGTTGATTTCATTAGATTTTTGGATTAAATGAAAAAAACATTTCATCATTTAAACATTGGTTAGTATACCAATTGATTAAGTGCAAGTAATGCAGCTGTAAACGGACTAAACGAACACTCACTATAACCACTATTCCTATTCCTTAACTAGAGGATGGTAAAACGTAAAGACAGACCAGATATGTGTCGTTTCGTTTTATCATTGTAGCACTGTCCTATTTCGTATTAAATGTTAATATTCTCTAAACAGTTTTACTTTGTACAGTTTTTTTACAAGCTTAAATGTTTACAAACCACCGAAGAGCTATTACGATATTGACAGTAATTGGTTCATGGATATTTTCTGCCGGTTAATTTGTAAACATATTTATATGGTCTATGATTAGGATTATTGTTTATCAAAACTGCTAACTAATTCACGAATTTATTCATTTGATTTAATTACGTGTCTCATTATAGTAATTGTACAAGGAAGTGACAAAAGATTCACAATAAGGTGTCACATTTTATTCTCAATGCAATTGTATCATTTATATAATTATATGTAATCAAATAGAGGACATATAAATTGGTAAAGTATGTTCATTCTTATAATTGGCATTAACAAGAGTTAAAGCACAGGTATGCTGACTAAAAACTCGACAAGGATGTTGTTGACCTAAATTGCATTTTTTCGTTAGCATGGATCTCAATTTTAATAACCGTAGACCACTATTATAATCAGATTTTTTAATTTAAATAAATGTGTGACATTCCATAATTAGATATTCAATTTTCAGCTAAAATCAATATAACTAAGCACAGACAATTTGCTCCTTGGAGTATAAAGGTTGGGGTTTTCATAGAACCAAAGTTGTTATCAAAACTTTCTCGAGAACCCGTGGTAAAACATTTTTTGTGAAATCAAATTAAGGAAGTTCCCTTCTCTGTTTCAAAATAACAGGATTATTAGAAGACTGTAATTAATTATACCCCTCTTTAAAAAATGGGGGATACTGTTTTACCTCTGTCTGTCCGTCAGTTCGTCCCATGAATATTTTTCGTCGCATTTTTCTCAGGAACTACAATACAAGGATTTCGGAAATTTGGTTTCAGGGTTTATCAAAGTCAGCTATACCGTGTGATGCGTTTTCAGATTGATCACTTGAAAACTTCCTGTTTACCGAACACTTGTATGATTTTACATATGATAGCCAAGTTGAAAATTTTCGTCACACTTTTCTCAGGAACTACAATACAAGGGTTTCTGAAATTTGGTTTCAGGATTTATATAAGTCAGCTATACCGTGTGATGCGTTTTCAGATTCATCACTCGACAACTTCCTGTTTACCGAACACTTGTATGATTTTACACATGATAGCCAAGTTGAAAATTTTCGTCACACTTTTCTCAGGAACTACAATACAAGGATTTCTGAAATTTGGTCTCAGGATTTATATAAGTCAGCTATACCGTGTGATGCGTTTTTAGATTCATCACTCGACAACTTCCTGTTTACCGAACACTTGCATATTTTTACACTATTTATATTATCCACTTGCGGCGGGGGTATCATCAGTGAGCAGTAGCTCGCAGTTTCACTTATTACTTGATAGTATTTTTAAAGTGGAACTAAAATAGAAGAAACAAATTAAGGGTCTGTGTTCTTGTTTTCGAGATATAAGCTATTGAATATTTGGCGGGAGATGATTCACTCTATAATTTTTATACATAAGCATTGACACCTTTTCCCTTCCAAAACTATAAAAAATAAACAAGGGTTCCATTAAAACGTTTAATGCCGCTGCAAATGTTTGCACCTGTCCTAAGTCAGGAATCTGATGTACAGTAGTTGTTGTTTGTTTATGTAATATATACGTGTTTCTCGTTTCTCGTTTTGTTTATATAGATTAGACCGTTGGTTTTCCCGTTTGAATAGTTTTACACTAGTAATTTTTGGGCCCTTTGTAGCTTGATGTTCGGTGTGAGCCAATGCTCCGTGTTGAAGGCTGTACTTTAACCTACAATGGTGTACTTTTAAAATTGTTACTTGGATGGAGAGTTGTCTCATTGGCACTCACACCACATCTTCCTATATCTATTGTATAAGGTTTTCAAATATGGCATTTTAAACTATTATGTGTAATACAATTATGAAAAAATACCCGGACGGACGAGACTATAGTTCAATAAGCTGCTTTGGCTTCGATATCATCTAAACGGAAGGTCGGATGGACCCGGTTCGATCAATCGGCTGGTTACTTTAGATTGCTTCGGAATCAGAGTTGACATGTTTATCCCAAACCCAATTCGATGCTTTACTTGTCAAAAGTTTGGTCATGGAAGCAAACAATGTCGTGGTTAGCAGAGATGCTTCAAGTGTTCTGACGAAGGACACGAGGGAACAAACTGTAGCTCTGAATCTTCTAAATGCGTAAACTGTAGTTAATCCTATTGTTCATCGTCTAGGGACTGCCCCGTTTACCTTAAAGAAAAAAATATTATTAAAATTAAAACAGAAAGAAACATTAGATACCCAGAAGCTAAACAGATAGCTTCTGTTTCGAATGATCTCCTTGTTTCAAACAGACCATCGTACGCCAGCAAAGTTGTCTGCTCATTCAGTCACGAGAATACACAAACTCGCATGACTTGGCCAACTGATGCGGACAATTTTAAAATGCTGCATGTTGAAACAGAACCTACCGATAAAATAATAATTCCAAGAAAACCAAAATCTTCCAAAACCTGTACTCAGTCAACTCAATCTTCCTTACAGAGCTCACTATCATCACACAAAAAAAATGAGAAAAAGAAATCAAATAAAAAAGAAACAGTAAAAATACACAATTGGTGCGGTGAATCTGTCTGGGATCTTCCCAGTGACATAGATGATTCTTCCACCTCAAATAGTCTTCCTTCAACTGCATCCAAAAAGTTATCTTCTTCGTCCAGTGCAAAGTCTACTAGAGCCCCATCTCCTCTTCGTTCTCCAGAAAAGAAGGATGTCCAAAAGAATACATCCTCTCAGAAGTCTTCTGATTCGAGGTCGCGGGGTAGGGGTCGAGGCGGAGTAAAACCAGCTGCGTGTGGTCCTGGAGATCGACGACTCTCCTCGCACAACAGATTTTCATCACTTATCGACGAAACTGAAATGGATATCGAAAGTGTTCCGCCACCCGAAAGATCCAAATCTCAGGGTGAGCGAAATAAGAATGCTGGCAAACTCGACAGCATTCGCCCTTCATTTATTAAATAATGACAAATATCATCCAATGGAATTGCCGAGGTCTTAAAATAAATCTTCTCGAGTTAACACTTCTAGTTCAGTCATTTTTACCTATTGCATTTTCGTCTTCAAGAAACTCATTTAAAAGAAAGTGACAATGTATCTTTAAAAGGATACAACATGTATAGCACATTTTCTAAAGTAGATGTACGTGCTGCAGGCGGATCATCCATTTTTGTGAAGGACAACGTCATTCATAGCACAGTCCAACTCACCACTGATCTGCAAGCAGTTGCTATTCGTTTATCATTAGACAAAACAATTACATTATGTTCGATATATATTCCACCCAATTCAATTATAGATAAAGCAAAACTCAAAAACCTCACTGATCAATTACCCTCACCATTTATACTTATGGGCGACTTCAATGCTCACAATCCATTATGGGGTAGCAAGACTCATAATGCCAAAGGTAAGATCATTGAGGACTTTGTCTCTCAAGAAGGATTATGCATTTTTAATGATGGATCTAATACGTATCTTCATCCTGGAAACGGGTCTTATTCTTCTATTGATATCACTATACGCGATCCCTCTCTGCTCCTGGATTATTCATGGCGTGTTCATGATGATCTATGTGGAAGTGATCACTTTCCAATAGTTCTAAGCATCTTTTACTTCTGCCCAACAGAGAGTTCCACGTTGGAAACTTGACAAAGCGGAACTTCAGTCAAAGATGTTTGAGACTGTACATGATCCAATTTTAACTTTTAATACAGTTTTAACGTCAATTGCTGACAGAACTATTCCTAAGACCTCGGCAAATCCTAGACATCCCAGCAAACCATGGTTTTATGACGCTTGTGATCAAGCCATAGGTGACCGTAAAAAATCTAAAAGACGGTTTAGTCAACAACCAACGACGGAAAACTTGAGTAATTTCCGTATTGTTCGCGCTAAGGCACGGCGGACTTGTAGGCAAGCCCGACGAACATCCTGGAAAAAATTTGTCTCGGGGATTACATCTCGCACTCCGATGACAAAAGTTTGGAATATGATAAATAAAATAAAAGGTAAAAATTCTAAAGCCACTGTAAAACATTTGAATTGATTGTTGGTTGTTGGTTGCTTTACGCCGCATTAGCACAAAAAGGCTATATCGCGGCGAGAGCTAATTCGAATATTTTTACAAATTAAAGCATATTTTTAAAATAAGACAAAAGGTCCTTCAATACACTAAAATTCTTGACTAAAGCAAATTGATTATATACAAATAAAAATCAACAGTAAAATAACGTGATAAAAATTAAAATCGATTTAAATATAATAACATTTTTATATTTTATAATAAATTCCAATTTCTTTTAAAAAAGCAACAATATTTGTAAATGGAACATTATTAAATAAATCATACATATTATTGACATTGTAATGCTTCTTACGAATATCAGCAAAGTCAATACAATTAATTAAAACATGTTTAATAGTATACTTGCAGTTGCAAGGAACACATTGTGGTTCATCTTCATTTTTTAAAAGATACTCGTGTGTTATTCTAGTATGACCAATACGGCATCTAGTAATAACACACTGATCTTTTCTGCACATAATATCAAAAGGTTTGCCTAAATTAGGTTTAATTTCATGCAATTTATTATCGTCTTTGTTACTCCATTTATTTTTCAATATATTAAAAACATATTCTCTAATATTAGATTTAAAATCAGTATATGGTATATCACAGTTAGATAGAGGATCACCCAGGGCATTCTTTGCCTCAAGGTCTACAGCTGTGTTTCCAAGGATTCCAACATGACTCGGAACCCATAGAAATATTATTTCTTTCAGAAGAATTTTTAAATTCCTCATTACATATAAAATTTTCAGGATTGTTGGGTTTTTAATTTTAGTATTTCGTATAGCTTGTAAGCATGAAAGTGAATCCGAACATATAATAAATTTGGATTTATCTGAAGAAGCAATAAATTTCAAAGCTAAAATTATTGCTTCTGCTTCAGCAGTAAAGATGGATGCATCAGATGGCAAACGGAGGGTTGCAGCTCTGTCCCTGAAGACAGCAGCAGATGCAACTCTATCACCATCTTTTGATCCATCAGTATAGACAGTTGAAAAATCGAGATAATCGGCTTTAATTTCAGCATAGTGTTGCTGAATTAAAAGAGGATTTGTTTTATTTTTATTGTGTTCACGGAGATCAAATATCATTTTTGGTTTGGGAAGTTCCCATGGAGGACATTTGCAAGTTTGAACTTGAGCAACAGATTTTAAATCAAAAGAAGCTAAATGTGGTTTTAAACGTAAACCTAACGGAGGAATTTTATTTTCATGTTTTGCAAAAATATCTTCATAAATCGGATTAAAAACACAGCTGTAGGCAGGATTATCTGAATGCGCTTTTAGTTTGACAGCATATTGAAGTCCAAGCTTCAAACGTCTGTCAGTGAGTGAGTGCTCATCAGCCTCTACATACAGACTCTCAACTGGTGAGGTTTTAAATGCGCCAAGACAGAGACGCAAACCTTGGTGATGCACAGCATCGAGAATCTGTATGTAGGACTTCCTTGCAGAGCCATACACTATAGAGCCATAATCTAGTTTAGATCTGACAAGAGATCTATATAAATTGAGTAAAATGTTGCGATCAGCACCCCAGTCAGTGCTGCCGACAACTTTTAAAATATCTAAAGCTTTTAAACATCTCGCTTTTAACATTTTGATATGGGGTAGAAAGGTTAACTTTTTATCGAAAAGTAAACCAAGAAATTTGGTTTCATCAACCATTTTAATTGGGTTGCCGTACAAAGTTAGTTCTGGATCAAGATGCAATTTTCGTTTGTTACAAAAATGCATCCCGACCGTTTTTGAAGTGGAAAATTTAAAACCATTTTCCGAGGCCCATTTTTCAATTCTTCCAAGACACAATTGTAATTGTCTTTCAATGTTATTCATATTTTTGCCTCTGTAACATATTAAAAAATCATCAACGTACAATGAACCTTCAATATTACTTTTTAAAACTTCAACAAGGCTGTTGATTTTAAGACTAAATAATGTAACAGATAAAATACTGCCCTGAGGGACACCCATCTCTTGATCATAAAGATCAGAAATGGTCGAATTAACTCTAACATTAAATTGTCTGTTAGAGAGAAAATTAGAAATAAAATTAGGCATATTGCCTTTCAACCCCATATCAAATAGATCTTTTAAAATACCATATTTCCATGCAGTATCATAGGCCTTCTCAAGGTCGAAAAAGACCGACACCACATGCTCATTTTTCGCAAAACCATTACGGACAAATGATTCGAATCGAACAAGATGATCAAGAGTACTGCGACCCTGTCGGAATCCACACTGGATATTGGCTAATAGCCCATTGGATTCCAGGAACCAAACAAGGCGATCATTGACCATCCGTTCGAGTGTTTTACAGACACAACTGGTAAGAGCAATTGGTCGATAATTAATAGGATCCGTATGATCTTTACTTGGTTTTGGAATAGGCACGACGGTTGCAAGCTTCCAGATTGATGGTAAATCAACAGATTCCCAGATGTTATTCATGAGCTGCAAGAGAGCTTCTAGCGAGGAATCTGGCAAGTGTTTTAAGAGTTGGTAGTGAATATTATCAGGCCCACAAGCTGTATCATGGGCTTTTGACAGAGATGTTTTAAGTTCTTCAAGAGAAAATAGTTTATTATAATTTTCACCATTTTTTGATTTAAAGTTTAATTTAATTTTTTCTTTTTGTTTTTTAACTTTTTTAAAGTCTTCCCTGTAGTTGTTACAAGAAGAAGACTTTGCAAAAGTTTCACCAAGTTTGTTGGCAATATCCTTTTCAGATGTTAATAAATTATTGCCGTCTTTCAAATGTTTTACAGTGGCTTTAGAATTTTTACCTTTTATTTTATTTACCATATTCCAAACTTTTGTCATCGGAGTGCGAGATGTAATCCCCGAGACAAATTTTTTCCAGGATGTTCGTCGGGCTTGCCTACAAGTCCGCCGTGCCTTAGCGCGAAAAATACGGAAATTACTCAAGTTTTCCGTCGTTGGTTGTTGATTGAACCGTCTTTCAGATTTTTTACGGTCACCTATGGCTTGATCACATGCGTCATCAAACCATGGTTTACTGGGATGTTTTGGATTTGCCGAGGTCTTAGGAATAGTTCTGTCAGCAATTGACGTTAGAACTGTATTAAAAGTTAAAATTGGATCTTGCACAGTCTCAAACATCTTTGACTGAAGTTCCGCTCGACAGAGATTCTCAAACAAGGACCAGTCCGCCTTGTCAAGTTTCCAACGTGGTACTCTCTGTTGGGCAGAATTAAAAAGATGTTCAAGTACTATTGGAAAATGATCACTTCCACATAGATCATCATGAACACGCCATTAATAATCCAGAAGCAGAGAGGGATCGCATATAGTGATATCAATAGAAGAATAAGACCCGTTTCCAGGATGAAGATACGTATTAGACCCATCATTAAAAATGCATAATCCTTCTTGAGAGACAAAGTCCTCAATGATCTTACCTTTGGCATTATGAGTCTTGCTACCCCATAATGGATTGTGGGCATTGAAGTCGCCCATAAGTATAAATGGTGAGGGTAATTGATCAGTGAGGTTTTTGAGTTTTGCTTTATCGATAATTGAATTAGGTGGAATATATATCGAACATAATGTAATTGTTTTGTCTAATGATAAACGAATTGCAACTGCTTGCAGATCCGTTGTGAGTTGGACTGTGCTATGAATGACGTTGTCTTTCACAAAAATGGATGATCCGCCTGCAGCACGTTCATCTACCTTAGAAAATGTACTATACATGTTGTATCCTTTTAAAGATACGTTGTCACTTTCTTTTAGATGAGTTTCTTGAAGACAAAATGCAATAGGTAAAAAAGACTGAACTAGAAGTGTTAACTCGAGAAGATTTATTTTAAGACCTCGGCAATTCCATTGGATTATATTTGTCATTACTTAATAAAAGAAGGGCGAATGCTGTCGAGTTTGCCAGCATTCTTATTTCGCTCACCCTGAGATCGTGATCTTTCGGGTGGCGGAACACTTTCAGTTTCCATTTCAGTTTCGATGATAAGTGTTGAAAATCTGTTGTGCGAGGAGAGTCGTCGATCTCCAGGACTACGCGCAGCTGGTGTTACTCCGCCTCGACCCCTACCCCGCGACCTCGAATCAGAAGACTTCTGAGAGGATGTATTTCCTGGCTTCTTTTGGACATCCTTCTTTTCATGAGAACGAAGAGGAGATGGGGCTCTGGTAGACTGTGAACCGGACGAAGAAGATACCTTCTTGGATGCAGATGAAGGAAGACTTTTGGAGGTGGAAGAATCATCTATGTCACTGGGAAGATCCCAGACAGATTCACCGCTCCAATTGTGTATTTCTACTGTTTCTTTTTTCTTTTTATTTTTTTTCTCATTTTTTTTTGGTGATGATAGTGAGCTCTGTAGGGAAGATTGAGTTGACTGAGTACTGGTTTTGGAAGATATTGGTTTTCTTGGAATTAATATTCTATCGGTAGGTTCTGTTTCAACAGGCAGCATTTTAAAATTGTCCGCATCAATTGGCCAAGTCATGCGAGTTTGTGTATTCTCGTGACTGAATGAGCGGACAACTTTGCTGGCGTACGATGGTCTGTTTGGAACAAGGAGATCATTCGAAACAGAAGCTATCTGTTTAGCTTCTGGGTAACTAATGTTTCTTTCTGTTTTAATTTTAATAATATTTTTTTCTTTAAGATAAACAGGGCAGTCCCTAGACGATGAAAAATGGGATTCACCACAGTTTACACATTTAGAAGATTCAGAGTGACAGTTTGTTCCCTCGTGTCCTTCGTCAGAACACTTGAAACATCTCTGCTTACCACGACATTGTTTGCTTCCATGACCAAACTTTTGACAAGTAAAGCATCGAATTGGGTTTGGGATAAACATGTCAACTCTGATTCCGAAGCAACCTAAAGTAATAGATGGAGGAGGAGTTGGAGTTCTAAAGGTCAAAAGATAAGTATTTAATTTGATTATATTTCCATTCTTTTTAATTTGAAATCTAATAACATTAGTTACACCTTGGCTTGAAAGTTCCTCACCGATTTCTTCCACGGTAAGGTCACCAAGGTATTGACTTCTGTCTCGAATGATCCCCTTACAGCTGTTCAAACTGTTATGAGGAGAGGCAGAAACAGGAAAGTTTGATATTGTAGACATTGTAAGTAAATTTGTTGATTGACTTTTGTTTGAACATTCAACCAACAAATTGCCAGATCTCATTTTTGAAACTTTTTTAACAGTACCAGCAACGCTTTGAATTTGTTTGTGAATTACAAAGGGCGATATTTTTGAAATTGGTTTTTCTTCTGTTCCTTTTATTACAATAAATCTGGGCCAACTGTCATCTTCCCGACAGGGCTCTGAATCATCACATTTTCTTTTTTTATGTATTAAAGCTGATTTACAGGGTTTGTTTTGTTGTGCCATATGAAAGGAGAAAGATTCACCATTCTTGCCATCCACCCACCTCGGAGTGCCTACAAGGGCGATGCTGTGTTTCCGTGGCGAACCGGGATCGAGTGCTAATGCTGAAAACGAGCTCCAAATATAATGTAGCTGGTCCTCAAAATCAGCACCCAAGATCCACTGCGGAAAGCACCAGATGTTCCAAGAATAGTATACTCAAGCAGAGCGTATCCATCAAGCGAAAAAGAAAGCGTACCACTTGATTGACCCATGAGCCATCGCATTCTTCAGTTATCCAAAATATAAATAGCTTAATTTAAAATACATGTGTATATTATGAAAATTGTTACAAGAAAGCTTATTGTTGAGGATTAACTGAAGGGCTCGACATGACCAGCCGATTGATCGAACCGGGTCCATCCGACCTCCCGTTTAGATGATTTCGAAGCCAAAGCAGCTTATTGAACTATAGTCTCGTCCGTCCGGGTATTTTCTGACCGTAAGGAGTCTGGCTATAGCCCTCATCCACAAGGATCTCGTCAACCACCGACACGGGTAGCAACCCACGGCAAACGGGTTGGAGAGCCTATTTTATTTAAAACATCGGGCATCTCACGATGTTCGGATCACTTTAGTCTGGTCTCTACTAAAACATTTGAAAGACGGCAATGATTTATTAACATCTGAAAAGGATATTGCCAACAAGCTTGGTGAAACTTTTGCGAAATCTTCTTCTTGTAACAACTACAGAAAAGACTTTAAAAAAGTTAAAAAAACATAAAAAAATAATGAAAATTATAATAAACTATTTTCTCTTGAAGAACTTAAAACATCTCTGTCAAAAGCCCATGATACAGCTTGTGGGCCTGATAATATTCACTACCAACTCTTAAAACACTTGACAGATTCCTCACTAGACGCTCTCTTGCAGCTCATGAATAACATCTGGGAATCAAGTGATTTACCATCAATCTGAAAGCTTGCAACCGTCGTGCCTATTCCAAAACCAAGTAATGATCATACGGATCCTATTAATTATCGACCAATTGCTCTTACCAGTTGTGTCTGTAAAACACTCGAACGGATGGTCAATGATCGCCTTGTTTGGTTCCTTGAATCCAATGGGCCAATATCCAGTGTGGATTCCGACAGGACCGCAGTACTCTTGATCATCTTGTTAGATTCGAATCATTTGTCCGTAATGGTTTTGCGAAAAATGAACATGTAGTGTCTGTCTTTTTCGACCTTGAGAAGGCCTATGATACTGCATGGAAATATGGTATTTTAAAAGATCTATTTGATATGGGGTTGAAAGGCAATATGCCAAATTTTATTTCTACTTTTTTCTCTAACAGACAATTTACTGTTAGAGTTAATTCGACCATGTCTGATCTGTATGATCAAGAGATGGGTGTCCCTCAGGGCAGTATTTTATCTGTTACATTATTTAGTCTTAAAATCAACAGCCTTGTTGAAGTTTTAAAAAGTAATATTGAAGGTTCATTGTACGATGATGATTTTTTAATATGTAACAGAGGCAAAAATATGAATAACATTGAAAGACAATTACAATTATGTCTTGGAAGAATTGAAAAATGGGTCTCGGAAAATGGTTTTAAATTGTCCACGTCAAAAACGGTCGGGATGCATTTTTGTAACAAAAGAAAATTGCATCTTGATCCAGAACTAACTTTGTACGGCAACCCAATTAAAATGGTTGATGAAACCAAATTTCTTGGTTTACTTTTCGATAAAAAGTTAACCTTTCTACCCCATATCAAAATGTTAAAAGCGAGATGTTTAAAAGCTTTAGATATTTTAAAAGTTGTCGGCAGCACCGACTGGGGTGCTGATCGCAACATTTTACTCAATTTATATAGATATCTAGTTAGATCTAAACTAGATTATGGCTCTATAGTGTATGGCTCTGCAAGGAAGTCCTACATACAGATTCTCGATGCTGTGCATCACCAAGGTTTGCGTCTCTGTCTTGGCGCATTTAAAACCTCACCAGTTGAGAGTCTGTATGTAGAGGTTGATGAGCACTCTCTCTCTGACAAACGTTTGAAGCTTGGACTTCAATATGCTGTCTAACTAAAAGCCCATTCAGATAATCCCGCCTACAGCTGTGTTTTTAATCCGATTTATGAAGATATTTTTGCAAAACATAAAAATAAAATTCCTCCGTTAGGTATACGTTTAAAACCACATTTAGCTTCTTTTGATTTAAAATCTGTTGCTCAAGTTAGAACTTGCAAATGTCCTCCATGAGAACTTCCCAAACCAAAAATGATGTTTGATCTCCGTTAACACAATAAAAATAAAACAAATCCTCTTTTAATTCAGCAACACTATGCTGAAATTAAAGCCGATTATCTAGATTTTACAACTGTCTATACTGATGGATCAAAAGATGGTGATAGAGTTGCACCTGCTGCTGTCTTCAGGGACAGAGCTGCAACCCTCCGTTTGCCATCTGATGCATCCATCTTTACTGCTGAAGCAGAAGCAATAATTTTGGCTTTGAAATTTATTGCTTCTTCAGATAAATCCAAATTTATTATATGTTCGGATTCACTTTCATGCTTACAAGCTATACGAAATACTAAAATTAAAAACCAAGCAATCCTGAAAATTTTATATGTAATGAGGAATTTAAAAATTCTTCTGAAAGAAATAATATTTCTATGGGTTCCGAGTCATGTTGGAATCCTTGGAAACACAGCTGTAGACCTTGAGGCAAAGAATGCCCTGGGTGATCCTCTATCTAACTGTAATATACCATATACTGATTTTAAATCTAATATTAGAGAATATGTTTTTAATATATTGAAAAATAAATGGAGTAAAAAAGATGATAATAAATTGCATGAAATTAAACCTAATTTAGGCAACCTTTGAATAATATTATGTGCAGAAAAGATCAGTGTGTTATTACTAGATGTCGTATTGGTCATACTAGAAAAACACACGAGTATCTTTTAAAAAATGAAGATGAACCACAATGTTTTCCTTGCAACTGCAAGTATACTATTAAACATGTTTTAATTAATTGTACTGACTTTGCTGATATTCGTAAGAAGCATTTCAATGTCAATAATATGTATGATTTATTTAATAATGTTCCATTTACAAACATTGTTGCTTTTTTAAAAGAAATTGGAATTTATGATAGAATATAAAAATGTGATTATATTTAAATCGATTTTAATTTTTATCACGTTATTTTACTGTTGATTTTTATTTGTATATACTCAATTTGCTTTAGTCAAGAATTTTAGTATATTGAAGGACTTTTTGTCTTATTTTAAAAATATGCTTTAAATTGTAAAAATATTCGAATTAGCTCTCGCCGCGATATAGCCTTTTTGTGCTAATGCGGCGTAAAGCAACCAACAATCAATCAATCCAATAAACGCTCATTTTCCAGTGGCAGTCCAAATTTCCCCGACCATCATCCCAGATGGCCTCTATTGTGACAAGACCTATCCATTGTATTTATTGTGAACTTGTTCTCGTCATGAATATGCATGATATATTTGCCACTGGACGTTAAGCAACCAACAATCAATCAATCAATTTAATAAATTGGAAACTAATTAAGAATTGGCTATAATTACCCTACACATTCATGGAGATAATAATTCCCTTAATAACATGATTCAGCTTATGTTTCATCGTTTACCTAAATAGATACATATAACAAAAGCAAAATAATCTAAGTACACATACTTTTTATATTTGTTATATTAACATTATTGTATTTATTTCTATAATAATCCCACATTATAAAGTTATTTATCTTCTTACTTTATCAGTATATGAAAATAAGATAATTTAAAAGATAAATGTTTGAAACATATTTATTAGTCTAAAATATGAAAGGGTTACCATAAATAGATGAGAAAAAAAACATAAATCATTAATATATGATTAACAATTGTTTGAATAATATAAGTTAATTACCACAATCATTTGAAAATATTTGTATTCCTTGATCTTAATTATGGTATAAAGAAGCATGCTTATATTTAATGAGTTTTTTATTAATTTCAATTATTCTCTTTAATCTTTTTGAGTTCATTTAATCCCTCTTTGATCTTTAATTTCTAATTTTACTTTAAATTCCTTTATTTGTTTTATACTTTCAAAACACAAGCTCATCTGTGTCTATAAAAACTGGTCAATGAATTGAGTGGTTCATTGAGTGTTTAACCTCTCACTTTGATATGGCTAGCTTCTTTACAGATCTTGCACCAAATGTTATTTTAAACAATGACCTAACATCAGTTATTGACTTCATGAAAAGCCACAAACTACTAGCAGACTCGTGTAATTGTACATGCTGTACCAAACCAATGGAGCTAGAAGCTAGACCAACAAGATGGTTTTGGATTGAGATGCCCCAACCAAAGATGTCAAAAACGCCACACATTCCGCACCATCCGTGCAGGGTCCTTTGAAAAATCCAAGGTCACTCTTAATAAATGGTTGTATGCAAAATACTTATGGAGCCAAGAAAGCAAAGTAAATACAGTAGTAAAGCAAGTTGATATAGGTGAAAAAAACTGTGATACAAATTTTATCAGTACCTACGTGATGTCTGCTCCACAAAACTTCTCAACACACCTATTGCACTTGGTGGACCTGGAGTGGTGGTCAAAAGTGACAAGAGTCTATTCAACCACAAGTCCAAATACAACAGAGGTGGACGACCTAAGAAAGAATTATGTGTATTCGGTCTGGCCGACACATCATTCAAACCTGCCATTACTTACATGGAATTAGTAGAGGAAAGATGCAACTACGGTTTTGCCAATAATTGAAAAGGGCAGTGAAACCTGGTACCATTTCATATTTTGACCAGTAGTAGGCTTACTGCAATAAACAAACAGAACTGAAACTACAACGTGCAACAGTCCACCATTCAGTGAATTTGTTGACCCTGAAACAGGGGTGCACACGCAAGCCATTGAACCTTACTGGACTAAGGCTAAATATAAGTTTAAAGTAATGAAAGGTGTATCATCAGACCTTCTTCCAAACTATCTAGATGAAGAATGTGGGGAGATCGTTGGGCTCAAGTAAAGATAACCCATTCACCAATGTTCACCAACATATTGGCCAATATTTCTGAACAATATTCAGTGTAATTAGTTGAGAAGTAGAAGTGAGACAAACAATACATTATCAGCATTTAGTGCTTCTATAATGAACAACTGTTATAGTGCTCTAACTTTATCATATATATTATGATTCTGTATTCAATGTCTTAGATGATTGTTATGTCAATCATTGCTATTAGATTAATATGAATAAAATATAATTCATCCTGATTTTATCTTATTTCTTTACATATTATATAACTCAAAAAGGAAATATTTCTATATGAAAAACACCCTTAAAATTAACTTGGTACATTATACACCTTTAAAATAATGTCTTCAATGCATCTACAATACTGGTATATCAGTAATGTACCAGTATTGTTGTTTTTTTAAACCAGTATTATGACAGTATTTTGGTATACCAGTATTCCGACCATCAACTACAGGAGATCCCAAAAATGTCTATCCACCATCCCCTCATTTTCCAATGGCAGTCCAAATTAACCCGACCATCATCCCGATTATCCTCTATTATAATAAAAAAAACTACCTATTGTATTTATTGTTAAATTGTTCTTGTCCTGAACATGCATAAACTATTTTCCACTAAACGTTAAGCAACCAACACTCAATCAATCATATATTAATCAATTTAACTATTGTCATTTTTTTTTTTATTTTGTATGCCATAACCATTAAATGTAAATGCGTTTGTGCTAGTAAATATTGCCTATAAATATATGCAGAAGATATCAGAACGGGAATCATCCATAGATCGGTCATGTTTGATACTTGAATCCTAGTAGATTGAGATAGCATTGACGAGAAATGTTATTGAATCATAAACTTTTATTTTTTTTAAATAATCGAGTATTCTCTCGGTAAAATAGTCACAAATGGAAACTTGAAATTATACCTTTTTATGATCATGTATGGTGTGTCGACGTTTTATGATCGTAAACCCCTCTGCTCAACATTATTACCTAGAACTAGATAATAGACCAGTTTTTTTTATACCGTAATAATAGCTCATTTACGACATGTACTTATAATGTACACTTTTCTACCCAGGCATAGATTACCTTAGCTGTATTTGGCAAAAAATTTAGGAATTTTGGTCCTGAATGCTCTTCAACTTAGTACTTTATTTGGCCTTTTTAACTTTTTGGATTCGGGCGTCACTGATGAGTCTTTTTTTTAACGAAACGCGCGCCTGGCGTATTTATAAAATTCAGTCCTGGTATCTATAAAGTTTATTTGTAATAATCTAATCATGTGTTTCATTAATTATAAAGAAAAAAACTATTGCTTAAACAACAGTATTTGGTAACCATAGAAATTCATACTTAATGATTAACAAAAGGATGAGAATTATAACGTACTTGAACCATTAATCATTGATTGTGGGTCGACACAGGGTGCAATGAATTGGTTTCGTTATTTAAAATTATCTTGTCAATTTTTCTCGGGAAATAAGGGATTTGTGAATTTGTGTAGGCACGCATAATGTAATTAACATCCATGCTGATGAAAATGTATGTTCTGATGCTACAAACATGGGAGAGTGAATTTGATACGCTAAAAACGTATATCCTGCATGAGCATCTGGTTGGAAACATTTTAAATGACAGACAAAATCAAACATTCGAATAGAATTTAAATTCTTATAAATTTTGATTAAAGTATGATTATTCTCAAGTTGGCGCTCTTCATATCAATAATTTTTGTTTTTAAAATTAAGAAAGCATCAAAATTCTAACAAAATACCGAAAAGTCGAGTATTATTTTAGTAATCGATACTCGAGTACTCGTTGACATCCCTTAATTTTCCACTGACCCCCTACCCTCCCCCTCCCTTAACTTAATTTGGGAAAAATTGATTGATCAACAATTATGTGCAATTTTGACCCACACGTTTTGTTTATCCTACATCCTACAAGTTCAATAGTTGAACAAATTAATGCATTGGGAAAATACGACTTGAAGAAAGCTATGCCCGATCATTCATTACTAACTTGGGATTTTACCTTGAATTTTGACTCAAATTGCTGTATAAATGCACAGACAAGAGGAACTTCTGAGACAAAGAAAAAATATGATACAAGAAATTTACCGGAAGATTGGTTGTGTCAAGAATCTACTATCGCTGAAATTGATAATGCTATTTGTTTTTTAGAAAATTCAATTGCCGATCAAAGTAATATTGATAATATGTATGAAAATTTTGTGAAAATCGTTAAAACCGAAATGTGTAATAAATTACCGGCTAAAAATATTGTTCTATCAAATGGATTTAATATTAATAAAAGAAGAAGGTGTAAAAAAGAATGGTGGAATGAGGAGCTTACTTTATTGTGGAATGAAGTGTGTAAAGCCGAAAAAGTGTGGATTAAATGTAAAATTAAGCGTAATAAACAGGAGTTGCGACATATATTTGTGAATAAACGTAGGATATTCGATAAGGCCGTTCAAAGTTCTAAACGAAAATATTGGTATTCCTTACAAGAAGATTTAATAAAGTCTTGTGATAATCCAAAGGAATTTTGGAGGAAAATTGGTAAAATAGGAGTTGGTAGTGAACGCCGAAGTTTTATCCCAATGGAAGTGAAATTAAGTGATGAGTCAGTATCATGTGATAAAAATGTAGTATTAGATAAATGGAAATGTGAATTTTCTAATATGTTAAATAGAAATAATCATAATAATGTTGAATATATTCATAGTAATGAAAATGTGTATGATGATTATCTTGATAGCTTTATATCATATGAAGAAGTGTATAATGTACTGTTGTCTTCAAAAAATGGTAAATCGCCTGGCTGTGATGAAATTACGGTTGAACTTTATAAGAATCAAACTGCATTGTTAGCTTTAACTCGAATTTTTAATATTTGCTTTGACTCTGGTAAGATACCTGCTTTATGGTCGAAAGGTATCATTACTCCGATTCCAAAGAGCTCTACTGCAGATCCAAGAGACCCTATGGCATACCGTGGAATAACTTTGGCTCCTGTATCTTATAAACTTTACTGTGGTGTATTAAACTCTCGTCTTACCGTTAAACTTGATGAACTTAATTTTCTTCATGATGAACAAAATGGTTTCAGAAAGGGACGAAATACTATAGACCATATTTCTACTTTGACTACTGTCATAGAAACACGTAAATTGCGTAAATTATCAACATTTGTAGCATTTATAGACTTTAAAAAAGCTTACGACTGGATAAACAGGGATTTGCTTTTTGGTAAATTGGAAAATTTAGGTATAAGTAGTAAAATGTTAAATGCTATTTTTTCACTTTATAGAAATGTATATTCATGTGTAAAAGTAAATGGTAATTTTACTGACTGGTTTGAGGTTAAATGTGGTTTGAAACAAGGGTGTATTCTGTCTCCAATTTTGTTTAACATTTTTATTAATGACCTTGTAGATGAAGTAAAAAAATTAGATATTGGAGTAAAAATTGATGATGAAAAAATTTGTGTACTACTTTATGCAGATGATCTTGTATTTATAACAGAAAATGAGAAAGATTTACAAAAAATGTTGGATACTTTAAATATATGGTGTTGTAAAAATGATTTAGTTGTAAATCTAGAGAAATCAAAAATTGTACATTTCAGAACTAAGTCTATACCAAAGACAAATTTTACTTTTGTACTTAATAATAATGATATGGAAATTGTTCCTAGTTATACTTATCTAGGTTTACTGTTGTCAGAATTTTTAGACTACAATTGTATGGCTAAGGCAGTAGCTAAATCTGCAAGTAGGTCATTAGGTTTATTAATAGCTAAATGTAAAGCTAATGGAGGTTTTCAATTTGATACATTTACAAAACTTTTTGATACACTTGTTATGTCTGTAATTGAATACGGTGCCTCAATTTGGGGTCACCAGGATTTTTCTTGTATTAATGCTGTAAAAAATAGAGCAATGAGATTTTGTATGGGTGTGGGTAAATACACCCCTAACTTAGCCTTATATGGAGATATGGGTTGGATGCCCAGTATTATATCTCAGTGGACATGTATTTTTAGATTATGGTCGAGACTTACTAAAATGTCTCATTGTAGAGTTAATAAAAAGGTTTTCTTAAGGGGCAATAGATGCTGTAATAGTAAATTTAAAAATTGGAATTATAGAGTCAATGTGAAATTTAAAGAAATGGATATGGAGTTTTTATGTAATACTGATTTTTCTATTGATAAAAATACAATTAAACAAATTGAAAAGGAAAATTTTTGTAGATATAAAGAGAAGTGGTACTCTGACTTAATGTACAATGAAAGAAGTAAATTGCGAACGTATAGAATGTTTAAGCAATGTTTTAATAGAGAAAAATATTTATGTATTAATATGCCTGGAAAATATAAGAGTGCATATGCTAAATTTAGATGTGGTGTTGCACCTCTGAGAATAGAAACCGGCCGATATGAAGGCATTATGGTTGACAATAGATTATGTTTTAATGAGCAATGTAAGAAAAATAACTTTATTGAAGATGAGAAACATGTCTTAATTAACTGCCCAGTATATGCAGATTTACGAGCTATTTTATTTAGACATGCTAGCTCTTTTAATTGTGATTTTGTTAATTTGTCTGATGATGATAAATTCAAATTTTTATTCACTGATGAAAATGTGTATTACTTTTTAGCCAAAATCTGCTATGATGTATTATTAAAAAGAAAAGGTATTTTATATAATTGTAGATAATAATGTGTTTTGTAGAAATTTTATAGTCTCTCATAACTCTTTTTAGAGTGGCTCATGTTGTTTTAAATATTACTGTAATTTTATAAATGTATAAATGTATGTCAATTTTGAGGTGAGACTCTAATAAAGTATTTGTCTTGTCTTTGTCTTGATTATATGATGACGTCCCTTGAGCAATCAATCTTTTGATATATATTGCATGTTGATGTTTTTTAGATTTTTTCATAAATTGCATTTCTTTTGTATAATAAGTTTCCTCCCTTTTTCCGATCATTTGCATTTTCTGTTCATGACGACCGCAATTTATTTTCCAAGAATTATTTTAGCTTGATTTTCTCAAACTGAAACAGTAAGTAGTTATGATATCTTCTGTATGTGCCTTGCCGACTATTAACCTATTTAAAACAATATCGGCAAAGACGGCTCCAGGGAGGATTGTGTTGATAAAATAGGGAGGAACTAAAGCATGACTTGAAAACCCCTTTATTTCATTCAGCGCACCCCGTTTTATTAAAAGTTATTGATCCGCCACTGACCGCACAAGATGTCTTGCTTAAACGAAAATTAATCTTGATATCGACTATAACAATTTATTAGTTACTTTTGGTACAAGTCTAATTTGTTTTTGTCCAAGAAAACGATATCTTCTGTGAATTTTTCATATGAATGGTAGCGAGTAATGCCATGACATTGAGTATTATATTATTCATCATTTAAAAGACTTTAATAGCCTTCGTTGTCGTTGATTGGGTGCCATTTAAATAGCCACAGTTGATAAAATCCGTTTGGAATTCTTTGCAATCCATAGGTACCAACATGTTCGAAAGCTAAACCAATACTAGGTAATCTGTGGGTTGTATACGTTTTAACCTAGGTTTACTTATATTTTGTCTAAATGTTACCTATAGGTAGATATTCAAATACACCCATAGAAATGAACTATTATATAACAACTGCCATATTACTGATTGGATCAGAACATTTTAAGAAAGAATGGTTGGTTGAACCTTGTTTTGTTGCAAGCCAAACCTCCGCGCTTTATGGCATTATTTAATATACCGTTACAATGACAGCATAGCATGCAATATACATAAATGCAAGAACGCCAAATATAGTTACATTCACAATGATATTATTTAGTGTGTCTTTCTATATTGTGCTTCCACTATTGTTCATATAAGGTTGAAGGTTTGGTATCATTTAAACATGTTAACCACAGAATAACAATGACTTACTAAAATTTATTAAGACAGTACACAATAAACAGCCTAATAGAACGCCACTAAAAGTGTACCGAGGTTAATTTCTAAACAAATGGATATCAATCTAAATTAGGTTTTTAATTATGTTATCTAAAGAAAAGTGCTCTGTATATCTAGATTAAAGTACACATTAGATTCATTTGAAAGCTATCCAATATTTCTAAAACCGAAGTGTTACTTGTTTCTTTTAAGCTATTATTATTGTCGGTTTTTGATTATATATTTGAAATAGCTGTCAGTAGTTATGTTCGTTTTTTCTTACTTAGGCCGAGTTGGTTTAAGTATTTTAAAAGTGATTTGAGTTAAAGACATGATGCATTTCAATACTTATATTACAATATATAAGTAATACAATGACCTTTAAAAATGCTAACTTATGCAATATATGAATAACATTGACTCTATTGTGATTGTTATTATCTTAATATATATACTATCAGGCATAGTATAATGTTCTAAGTTGGAGTGACTGCGGTTGACTGTTTTCCTTTAACAAGGGTATAGCCAACCAATGAAGTACTCAAAACAGCTAGTGGAGTGACTACAAGTATGAATACAACAAGGCTTATCGTTGTTGAATCTAAAACATAAAATTTTGACAATTAAAATATTTTAAAGAAATCCTATTTTGATTCTCTTTTTGACATATTTGATATATAATATAATATATGTTATGTTTAACGAATAAATGTGTTCACTTCAATATTAATATCAAAGCAGTATTCAGTTTTTTATAAGGCAAATCATATGAATGTAAATAAAGGGCTGCGCTTTAGCGCATAATACGCCCGTTACTCTTTTAACTTGTCTTTTATCGGAAAATTCCCCCTTTTTTAAGCATAAAAATTCATAACAAGAAAATGTGAAATCTGAAATTTATAAAAATTGAAAGGGAGTTCAATTTACATCAATAGATATAAACAATTCACCAAAGTTTCATGGACATTGGTGAAAGCCTTTTTGAGTTATTGTCCGAAGTGTTAAAAATCCCCCTATTTTTGGGAATAAAGCCACATAAATCCAAAACTTAAAATCTGAAATGTATAAAAAAATAAAAGGGAGCTTACATCAATAGATATAAACAATTTACCAAAGTTTCATGGACATTGGTCAAAGCCTTTTTGAGTTATTGTCCGAAGTGTTGAATATCCCCCCATTTTTATGAATAAAGCCCCATAAATCCAAAACTTAAAATCTGAAATTAAAAAAAAAACGAAAGAGAGCTTACGTCAATAGATATAAACAATTCACTTAAGTTTCATGGAAATTGGTGAAAGTGTTTTCGAGTTATTGTTTAAAGTGTGGACGACGGACGGACGGACGGACCGTCGGACAACGGTATACCATAATAAGTCCCGTCCCGGGCGTATAAAAACCTCGACTTCAATACACTTTATATCCACAAGGTAAAAAAAGAATGTCTGAGCTTCTTAACGTTGGTGGTTAGTTTCCTTTTTTCTAAAAGTCGGTGGTTAGCGTACTTTTTTCTAAAATTTACTGGGTAGTTTACTTTTTTCCTAAAGGTTGGTGGATAGTCTAATTCTCTTTTGATCGATGTTGGTGAGTTTAGTTCTCTCATTACAAAATTATTTAAGTATAATGAGTATTTTAAACCGTAGCGGTAAGGTCATAAAAATAAAGACGATTTCGATGAACTAGAGGGTCTTATACATGATTAGTTTGCTGAGCAAAACAAACAGCATTCATCTTTGAATGGAAAGTAAACTAGTAACCATTTTGGCGCTTGAAAGACATACAGAACCCGAAGCGTGGGCAGCAAGGTAAAAAAACTGTAACGATCACAGACAAGGCTTGTAGTGCTGCTCGCAAACCAAAATTAACCCTTATATCTGCTGATGAGCATCAAAATCACGAGAATTTGGATATTTTGTCAATTTGTGGGTTAGACAATGAAAAACAAAAAATTGTTTTGTGTTCAGTGAAAATGCATCTCAATATTCAGAAAACGCATCTAGTACAGAAAATAAATCATAAAATTTTCTGAAAGGTACCAGGATTATAATTTAGCACGCCAGACACATAAGACTCATCAGTGACGCTCAAATCAAAATATTGATAAAGCCAAACAAATAAAACATTATAATACCTGATGTCTCTGTGTTGACAGATTTTTCGTTGTAAAAGCTGTGACATGTTGGTAGACTATTCGGAATCTTGGTATTTTCAAAGGATTCATTCAGCATTAGTGCCATACCTTCGACCATGTGTTGATCAATGTGACAGTGCATAAACCAAACTCCAGGGTTTCTGGCTTCTATTCTAATTATTACATAGCCACCATATGGTACGACGATTGAATCTTTTCTTACAGGATCTTTCAAGTTAATACCTGGGATATTTCTGTAATCTTTCCACGACGAATTTCTCCAGTGTGCGCTATTGCAATTGCTTTCATTATTATGACGTGTTTCGCTGCATTGTATATCTTCTGTGAAAGTAAATTTGCCATCAATAGTTACTACCGGAAACTCCATTTTTAAGACCTCATATGTGTGCCCATGCATGTGAATAGGATGAGAAATAAAAGTTCCCTTACCAAGATTGAGCAACACCATAACGACTTCAGATCCAGATTTCAAGATTAATGCATGGCTACAATGACAGGTTTTCTCCTCATCGCATCCAGTACAATCAGTGTCAACCTCAGATGGTTGTGTTAATGCGGAAACGGTTGGCCAACGGAAAATGCGTCCATTAATGGAAGAATGCCCATCAGGAAACCCAAAGTTTAAGAAATGTAAGTCTGTTTCATTTGATTTTGGTATACTCTGCACAACAAATTTCTGATCGTCTTCAGTTTTGCGTGCAATTAAGGTATCCACGGGAAGACACAACACATTTGTTTCATGAGGATATGTTTTAAAAGGGCAATTTAATACTCGAGTATTGGTATTGCTACTATAGTTTTTGACAGGTAAAGAATTGCTATTTGAAACATTAAGGAACCCAAATCCAATAGAAGGTCTAATTATTAGATTGTGAGTCGAAAGGATGCTTATGGTAATGTTATATATTCCCGCCTTAGCATAATCAAGATCGAGTTCAAAATCATAACGTTCAGCAGGATAAATTATTATTTTATCAACAACAGTCGGAACAACCTCAAAACCATCAGTTTCTGTTACATTTAACTTTAACCCAGGTATAGAATACAATAGTACATCTTTTGAACCTACTCCGATGAGTCTAAATAAACATCGGTCCCCTTTATCAACATAAAATGTTTCTAAAGGTGCAGTGATATCTTCAAATTCTCCCCTGCCGTTGATGAGAATCGAATGTGGCGATTTATCCTTCACATTTGCATTGACCAATGCCATTGCATCATACAGATGATTCCATTCTTGTATCTGAACAATATGCTGGAATTTAAATGGTACTGGATCCCTTTTTCGAAGAACGATAAATGCACCATAAAGACCCATATCTCTCTGATTGCCTACGTGTGAGTGATACCAGTAAGATCCACCAAACGTCGGTTTAAAGGTATAATTAAACGTTTGAAGAGTCACGGCTTCATTTAACAAATGATTTTTAACTATAATCGTTATTTTCTGGTTCTGGTAAATGATAATAGGTGGTCCAGGCATGGAACCATTTGCAGTAAGAAGATACCGTGTATGATTCCATCCGTCAGCGGTTATAATATCATCTATAGGGACCGGACCGTTTGTACTAAGTGAATATAGTTTCCTATCTTTGGCGTATACCTGGCTAACTGTTTCATTACCATTCATAGTAAAGGCAGATTTTATGTCAATAGATGTAAAACAGTGATTCGAAGTTTCATCACAATGAAACCCAGCTGTAATACCAATCATCCCATAAAAGATGAAGAGAAAAGCCTAAAAATATACAGATCAAAAAATATGTCAAGCATTTTTTTCATGAAATGTCTTGGAATGTTTAGATTAAATTCTTAATATGGCAAAATTGATAATTTGCTAAAAATCACAGTTTGTTTTGTTTGTGCTGCTGATTAACCACTTAATTAAAAATATCTAGTTATATAGAAATATGGAGATATGGTATAATTACCAATGAGATAACTAACCACCAAAGTTCAAACGAATTGGATGATTTCAAATATAGGCAAACGTACGGCATACATTTTATGTTAGTCATTGAGCATATTTTTCATTCCATGTAAAAGAAAGTAAAAAACTACATTGCCTTTTTGCCGTGTAATTATTAAATACTTTTCAATTGCTTTGAATTATATTTAAATGACTGTATGGAAATTTAAAACATTTTGGCTCTCCTGATGCAACTTGTAAATTTAAACACTTCCTTTAGCACCCACTTTTTACTTTTTTTTGTCTTAATATTTTTTTTTTTAAAACATCTACCATAATGAAAAAAATAAAGCATTTCTCAAGATATTTAATTAATTGTTATACATGTAGCATGTATGTTAATCTTTGCTTGTGTTTGGATTAATTATTTTTTCACATGTTTACATTTAAAATTAAAAACAATTAAAAACAATACATATTTATTCAACAAAACAATTTGTGAATCTAGATCTAACAATAAAAAATAATCTTAGGCTCAGGTTATTCCGTCCACTTAACTAATTATTAAGTACAAATTTGTCCCTTGATTAATATACCCAACACTTAGAACAAAATTTTAAATACAACCGTCAATTGAGTTCAATATACTTGACAACATTTGACGTGTTATAAAAAAAACAAAAACATAATAATACAAAATATTTTAATCTGGACCTTTATAGATTTATATATAAATATTTATATATTGTTTCCAATAAAATTAAGAAATCTAATGGTCATAAAATTTAACAATGATGTTTGACCCTGGTATCTATCTATGATGAGTTTATTGATAGAGGCCAAAAGACACAAAGTAAGACATTGGTATTGCAAAGGGTGCAAGAAAAATATAACGATGGTTTTTGGTTAGAAATGAACGCACCATGTATATATGTTTGTATACATTTGTATGTAAAAAAATCTGTTCTGGCCTGTTTTTATTTTCATGATTTTGTTCTAAATGATATAACTTTTAAATGTATTTTGATAAAAGTAATTAAAATGTAAATAATTTCTTTTGACAATCAATTTGATTATAAAGTAACTCCTTACATTTAAAACAATGTAGTTGGAATGTAATTAAATACGTTGGCATTTTTCGTCTTCAGCTCTTTATCTTTTCCGCTACTGATCTCTTTTTTAAATTTTAAAAAAGAGGAGCGAAAGATAATAGAGGGGCAGTCAAACTCATAGATCGAAAATAAATTTTAAACATTTATAAAAAAAACAAGTTATGACTAAAATATCGTCATGAGTTTATTTCAAATATTAAATAAATTTGTATACTTCTTAACATTTACTTAAATAAATTATTAAATGAAAACATACCATCATTTTCTACTTGTTCGTAAAGTCTGCTTGCGCTATTAATGAAAATGAAGTCTTGGAAAATTAATAAATGACACTCAAATTTATAGCAAATGGTCTGACTAAAATACAATATTATCGATTTAAATACTTTTTTCGTGGAAAGCCTTTTCTTTTTTAATTTTGTGAAATGCTCAAGCATTCTAAGAAATTTGGTTATCTCACTAGGTTGTTATCGGGTCAAATATTTATTACTCAAACGCGATTTTTCTCGAGACCTGCTGTGGACCGATAATTGATAAAGACATACACGATACCGTTGTTGTGAACGATATGAATACATATGCCTTATTTTGTATGTTTGTTGTATGAATTAATTTCGCCATTTTAAATATACGCTTCATATGCGACATAAAAAATTCAAACAAACAAATATTTGTGTAAAGAAAAATGAACAGAGATTGTGATTGTAAAAGTCGCACGCTATAACCGAAGATTTTTTTTTATATTTGACTCTACAGGTATTCTACCGACCAATAGTTGAACTTCTAACACATTCGGGAGTCTGTTTTCGCAGTTGCGGCTACAATTTGAAACGTAAACTGCATTTTATTGTCACATGTACCAAATTTCAACATGAACTCACCGTGAGAGGGAATGACCTTAAAATGAAACGAGCATCAATAAATTACTTTTTACAAACAAACAACTCCCATAAATCACATCAATAATACAAAATTGCTTTAGATTGTGATGTATTTTAATATATCCCAATCTCGTTATAGGTTTCTATTCAACGGAATATCATAAATATGTAATGACAAAATTATTACAATTAATAAGTAAATGTATACTTTTTCTGGAATTGAAAGTGATAAGTTTTAAATTTATAAGAATTTTTTATATTGAATTTCATCGAAAAAATATGTATGTAGGTAAGACTTATATTGTTATCATGATTAAATAAAAGACATGCTGACGGATTGTTTAACGTGTTAATCTTACATTAACCTATTGTATTCATTACTTTGATAATAACAATCAATGTCTGTCGGAATTATGTCACAAGAATTGAGATAATCTTCTAGATTAGCAGACATTATACATTTTTCTAAATCGTTTTAGATGTTGCATCTATTTTTCGTTTGCACAATGATCTTTATAAGTCCGATAGTAAATTTACATGTCAATTTATGAAATATCGCCCTTTAAACCTGATGACTACTCAGAGTTTATGTCAACACTTATAAATATGAAGTCAATTAAATGTAACTAATATATTTTTATCAAGTATACCACTGTAAAACTTTTCCCATACTATAATATGTATAATTCATCAACTATTTGATTAAGGAACATATAAAGTATCCTATAAATTTAATCTAATGCAATATAAATGGAAACTATCAGAGAAGCAATATATTTATGAAATATAGTTCAGAAAGATATATAACACACTGTCAATTTTGAAACACTCTTGACACATTATTATCTTTTTTTTTCAGAGAAGTAAAATGACATGCTATATAGTCAAGGGTACATGTATGTATAGCACTATGTCATCACTTGTTTACCTTATTGGCCTTTACATATACCATCAATAACATATTTTGTATATCCCCCACGTTGAAGATATGTTATTTTTCAATGGTACAAGTGTAATACCCTTATGTAATATGTTTTTCTTGAATTTTCTTTTAAATATTTCAGAAAAATGAAGGTTTCAGAAAAAAGAGCACTCCGTCATAATGGGCATAACTCGTTAAACATATATGATCAGCTCTAATTTTCGAAAAGACAATTCTGATCATTTTCGAATTTGTCGCAGATATTGCTTATATTGACCTATAATTACATTTCCATAAAAATCTAGCAAGGATGATATACAATTAACAATGCAAATGTCTATATTTAATGAATTTATCGAAGTTTCAATACTTTGAACGGCATTGATTTATTTCGAAAATGGCGGACATTGGTGATAACAAATAAAGGCAACAGTAGTATACCGCTGTTGAAAACTCATAAATCCATGGACAAAAAACAAACCAAAACCGAGCGAAACGCATTAAATATAAGAGGAGAACAACGACACAACACCGAAACGCAACACACACAGAAACGGGCCAATCATCAGACAAAACACCACGAGAATAACAAATATAACATGAAAACCAAATACATGAATTTGGGATAGACAAGTACCGTGCCACGTCTTATCTCAATATCTCAAAAATAAGAGAAAACACAAACGACGCAACGTTAAAATGCAACACACAGAGAAACGAACAATAATATAACAATGACCATCTTCCTGACTTGGTACAGGACACTTTTAAAGGTGAATAAAAGTGGTGGGTTGAACCTGGTTTTATGACATACCAAACCTCGCACTTTAATGGCAAAGTTAAATATAACATTGAAATGACAACATAATATTACAGGACTACAATACAAATAAATAGAACATATTAGACAAAGAAAAACATGATTAATAGATAACAAAAAGCATCAGGTTTAAAATTCAATACGCCAAAAACGCGCCTTGTCCACACAAGACTCACTAGTGACGCCCAGATATGAAAGATCGAAAGTGAAAAAAGTACAAAGTTGTACAGCACTGAAAATCAAAAGTTGAAAAGGTTTCGCCAAATACGACATTGTTGTTATGCCCGGGATAAGAACATTCTTATTATATAGAACAATTCATGCTATTGCAAACAGTAAATTTTATCAAATGAATATGAAAGAGATATACACAAAGAAACTGAAGTATTAACTAACTACAGAAAACTAAACCTGAATACATAACGCCTAGATATAAAAGATCGAACGTGAAAAAGGTACAAAGTTGTACAGCACTGAAGATCAAAAGTTGAAAAGGTTTAGACAAATACGGCATTGTTTTTATGCAAGGGATAAGAACATCCTTATTATATAGAACACTTAATGCTATTGCAAACAGTAAATTTTAACAAATGAATATGAAAGAGATATACATAATGAAATATAATTAATGAAGAGGAGGTGATTAATTTTTCTATCCGGCACACCTAAATATATAATAAGAAGACGTCAACAACATTATAATATAGATTTCCTAAAATTTGTGCATTTAATTACAAAAGAAATCATCAGAAAATGTATATACCAGGACTAAATTGTGTATATAAGCCAGACGCGCGTTTCGTTTACAAAAAGACTCATCAGTGACGCTCGAATAAAAAAAAGAGTTTAAAAGGTCAAATAAAGTACGAAGTTAAAGGGCATTGAGGACCAAAATTTCCTAAAAGTTTGCTAAATCCATCAAAATCATCGTTTCCTCAAGACTGCACTCGCAAATGGTGTCAAGGGAGAGCCGAAAATTGAGTTACTGAAATGTTCATCTCAAATGGGAATCGAACAAGGAATATTTGTGTTAGTGCTCTAATCACAGTTGTACACATTTTTTTTTCTAAACGCCTTTCAGACATTGGACTGTTTTTTAGTATGCATAGTTTTTTTCCCGCTATACTGTTTTGTTTAAGTTCAATTTGTGTTCAAACATTGTTTTCACTGTTGTAACATGTATTAAAATGTGTTTCCAGTCGAACAAAAACAACTCCTTCTCGTTTATAATCAAGTGGTTGGGCGGGGGGTTTCACTAATTTTATACTTTATTTTTTATCTTACAGGTTATGGAAAGCAAACCTTTTAATTAAGATACAAATGTTGAAAAGGCCTTTATAAATCCACCAGTTATATCAGTGGAAGACGCTCTGGTCTCCCTTTCTAAGGAGGTTAAATTAAAGTTGAAAATTTGAAGTGATAAGCAGAATAAACCATCAGGAAAAGATTTTGTCTACTTTATTAAGTTAAACATTAAATCTTTCTTCCCCAAATGATTTAAATTTGTAACAAAACTAAAATCTGTGTTTGACAAGAATATATAAACTATATATAATTTGCGAATGTCTGTGTAGAATATGCACTGATTATTTCATGCTTGAAATATACAAACTATCAATGTAAATTGATATTCTGATATATTATAATAATGTCATCATTTGTGGTAATTGTTTTATATTTTGAACATAAATTAATGTCAACCTGAGTGGGTTTTGTTTGTCATGTGTTCACCACTGCCTGATTCTTAGGTAGACTAGCACTTAAATTAATACGTATTTGTAATGAGGTAATATATCCCCCATGTGCAAATCAAACGTTTGCCTTTTTGGGTCTATTCGTCTGTTAGTGTTAATTTAATAAGTTTCAGGTTTCGAGTTCGATTGATATGGTACAGCAATAACACCAGTGTATACATAACTAAAATATGTTGCAACCCTTATTTCAATTTTTTTTTCTGTTAAGTCTTCACGTGTGTATGCAAATCAACATTCAAAACATAGAATACTAAACATTTCTGGAAATTGAGCATCGACAGCTGTGACGTTATGGGGAAACCAGATTGAAATGCAAATGCCTGAAAGAACAACACATTGCAAAAGAAAAAAAAATTGAAATGAGTGAATTTAGAGGCAAAGTTAAGACGAAATCAACCTCGACAACACACATCACGGTTAGTTTAATAAAGATATTTTCAATGATCTATAGGAAAAGATCAGTGTGTTATTTCTAGATGTCGTATTGGTCGTACTAGAATAACACACGAGTATCTTTTAGAAATGAAGATGAACCACAATATGTACCTTACAACTGCAAGTATACTATTAAACATGTTTAATTTAATTGTATTGACTTTGCTGGTATTCGTAAGCATTTCAATGTCAATAGTATGTATGATTTATTTAATAATGTTTCATTTACAAATATTGTTGCATTTTTAAAAGAAATTGGAATTTATTATAGAATATAAAAATGTTATTATATTTAAGTCGTTTTTAATTTTTATCACGTTATCTTACTGTGGATTTTTATTTGTAAATAATCAATTTGCTTTAGTCTAGAATTTTAGTATATTGACGGACTTTTTGTCTTATTTTAAAAATATGCTTTCAATTGTAAAAACATTCGAATTAGCTCTTGCCGCGATATAGCCTCTATGTGCTAATGCGGCGTAAAGCAATCAATCAACAAATCGAGGATGTTCTGATCCAATCAGGAATGTGGCAGTTGTTATCTCGTATTAAATTTCTATGGGTGTGTTTGAATATCTACCTATAGGTAACATATAAACAGAATATAAGTAAACCTTGGTTAAAACGTATACAACCCAAGGTTTAACTATTGGTTTAACTTTAGAACATGTTGGTACCTATGGATTGCAAAGAATGTGGCTATTTAAATGGCACCCAATCAACGACAACGGAGGCTATTAATTCATTTTAATGATGAATGTGACTCAAATAATAATCAATGTCATGGCATCACTCGCTACCATTCATATGGAAAATGCACAGCAGATATCGTTTTTCTTGGCCAGTTATTATTCATTTGTTTGTAGTGTTTAAGCTTTTGAAATGAAGTTTTCGAATGACGATTTTGATCCATTTGTAACTTTATATTTAACAGTTGACAACAACAGTTAAACTGTCTTGCAACTTCTATGGTCAGAGAAATTTGACAATATTTAAATGCATGTATATACACGTATAAATTTGTGTTTATACAGGTTGGCAACCATACTCATCAGTTGAATCAGGGGTTTATTAAATCTGCTGGCATAAAAGACAGAATGATGCAATCAGTATCCGCGGATCCTACCAAAACTTGCAGAAAGGTATATGATGACGTTGTCGTAAATGCTGGTCCTGACAGAAAGAATATTCCATCATATTCCTCAGTGGAAACATCATTGGAAAGACCGCGCGCACGTGAAATACCTCATGTACTACATTATATCAATGATCTGTTGATTGAGGGTCATTGGAAAAGAACGAAAGATGGTCAAAAATTCCTGAGTCTTATTAATAATAATTGGGGTATCGCTATTTTTTACAACAAGGCAAGCACTTCGGTGACTTGGCCAATGCAGTGACATTTATCTAGATGGTACATTCAAGTTGGTACCACGTCCATATAAACAGTTTTTAACTATACATGGTGTTTCCCAAGATAGAGTAATACCTTTTGTTTTTGCACTAATGACAACCCGCGAGGTGGGACATTATAGACAAATATTTTGGATATAAAAAAACAACCTGGATACCTGAAAAAGACATTGGTGAAGGTTTGTTGGTTGACTTTCACAATAAACATACCAAAGATGGAAAAATAAGAAAAAGAAAACATATGACATGTTTTCAAAATCAAAAACATAAAGATTAAATGAGAAAAATATAGAATAAAAATCAAATATTAAGCTTTAGCTATAAAAATTAGGAGGAAATAAAAATTAATCCTATATAGTCAAGCGAAATGAAATTTGATAAGGAGAAATGGAAAAACTATAAAAGGAAAATAAGAAAATCTTACCCCAAAACTATGCGCATAGTAAAATATTGAGGGAAATAATGTGAAATAATGAAAAAAAAAAAAAAAGTATGATTTGTAGAGTGACCAAATACATGATAAATTTCATTACGGCAAACAAAACTAAAATTATAAAAACTAAAACAATATTTGAACTTTCTTTGTTAGAATCATGAGAATAAATCAATTTAGGTAAAACTAAAAAGATAAATTAGTGCTTATACATAAGAAAAACGTACGATTTCTAATGTGTATATCTTGGATCTAACAGACAAAAATTCTCTCGTTGTAGATAAAAAGACAGGTGTCTGCTTTGATCAGCCCAATTGCCATTTTGTTTTGGATATTCATCATGTTAGCAGCTTTCATTCAGTTAAGTGAAGCAAAGTCTACTCATAAACAAATTCTAAAACTTAGTTATGGCATTATATTTGAAAAACAAGGTAGAATTCATTTTGGAAAAGATGTCTGGAAACATACCTTTCAAATTAAAATGCCAATAAAGAAAGGAAGTGTAGAAATTCAGCAATGTAAACAAAAGCAAATATGCAAAAGATACAATGAAATGATTGTACAACTAGATTTGTTGCAAAAGCAAAATGTGGTTAATTAAAATGAAACCGTAAATGTGATAAAAGAATTAATACCAACCAACAAACCAACACTAGTCAAAGGTAGAAGAAAATCTAAAAGAGCAATCTTATCTTTCGTGGGGCAATTATCAAAAACTCTATTCAATACAGCAACTATGGATGATGTAAACCTATTAGCAAGGCACATAAATGCCCTAACTACTAGAACATTAAAGTTAACAAATACAATGGCTCAACATGATCAGCATGAATCTTCATATATGGCTTCTGTGGATAAAAGAATTTCAAACCTAGTTACGCAAATATCAGACAATCATAATGAAATTAATATGATGCAAAAATCTGTATTAGGCAATGTCAGAGAAGCAGAAAATTTATTTCTGCATCTTCAAGCAAAGATAATAGAATCATTTTCTTTATCTTCAAAAATTAATCAGCAACTGGAACAATTGAAATTGGGAATTTTTGATTTAGTACAGGGAAAATTGTCTCCCTTACTAATAAAACCTTCAACTATAACCAGCACACTAAACAGGATACAACAGGTATTAAACACAAAATACCCAGGATTTTATATTTCGCAAACTAGTCAAAATTTTTATTATGATACCAAAAATTTTGTATTTTCAAAACATAAATCTGATATATTTGTGATGTTAAACATACCATTAGCATATAAAATGTCAAAATTTGACTTGTATAAAGTAACGTCTTTGCCATTTCCACATAATTCAACAACTCATGCTACGCAATTGTCAAATACCCCTAAATATATAGCTATTACAAAAGATAAACAATATTATATAACATTGTCAGACCAAGAAGTAGAAAAATGTACCAAATATAATGATAATTTTCATTGTCAGTTTACGAAATCATTTTCAACTAGTATAAACTCATGTTTAATATCAATATATAATAACCAAAAAGAGAAGGTAAACCAATTGTGTGACTTCAGATTTTTACATGATGTAATAAAACCAAAAATTGTTGCATTAACACAATCATCTGTAATAATATATAAAACCCCACAGTTAAATATGGATTGTAATGGAAAACAAATAATAAAACAAGGTTGTGATTTTTGTATAATTCAAATCCCATGCAGATGTTCTATTTTAACTAAAAACTTATATATTCCACCATCATTTACAAATTGTAAAAGATCAAATAATATAACTACTATATATCCAATAAATCTTGCTTTATTACAACAATTTTTTTATGCTAAACAATTAAAAGATATTCAACCAAATTCTACATTTAGTACATTACCAAATATTGCAATTCCAAACTTTAAAATGTATAATCATTCTTTTTCAACATTTTTGTCAAATGATAGAAGAAGTCATTTAAGCCTTACAAAAATGGCTGAAGCTACAAAACAAGAAGGCATGGTTTTCCATAATTTGGCAGAGCCACTGCTAGAAGGAATCATAAATGTTAAAGATAGTTGGCCTGATTTAAATGGTATTTTAGGCATGATAGGAACAGTACTAGCATCCATATCATTTATTTTTGCTATATGGGCATTCTTTAAAATAAAAAACCTAACAACAGCAATAATAATACTTCAAGGATCTTGCCATGTAAAAGCTATGACAGCACCATCATTTATTTATAAAAACATTAAAACAACAACATCAAACCCAATTTCATCAAATTTTTTCAATGAACTAAAATTTAATCATATTTTGGTGGCCATCATTGGTATTTTGATTGTCATTGTGGTTTTTCTTGTACTATACAAAAAGAGGAAAAGTTCTCAACACACATTTATATCATTAGAGATAACCACAGGTTCAAACTGCTTAACTCTTCCCCTTTGCAAGCTACCACTATGTCCATCATATTGGACTTTTTCAATGCCACCAGAAGTTGAAAGTCTCAGTGTTTCTGGAATTTTTAGACCTAGTTTACATATTAATTGGGAAGATTTTATCATAACAAATACTTTGACACAAAAATCTATAGTAGGTCATAAAAGTATTAAAATTTCTTTCTGGGAAGCTTTACGCTTAAAACAAATTTTAAAACAACCATTTTTTGTTTATATTTTATTAAAACACAATAATATGTACAAAATCATAAACGAGCCTTGAGTTTTGTTGATAATTGCCTGAACATGAATATTTTCTATCTTGTCATCATATAAATAATATATAGTAAGGTTAGGATTGTGAAAAATGGCACCGGATTATTAAATGACATTAACATTAGTGGAAATGAGGAATTCGAAGAAATGAAATATATGTGAATATTGAAGAATACTAAGGAACTACAAGATGTCATGTGTTATACGTTCAACATAGAAGGATAGGATTCATTAACATCATTATTTTGTGTGGAGAAACCAAATGTGTAGATATAATTCATGGATATTGTTACAAGAAATAACCGAATATAATGTATTTTTCCGTATATTGCGCGACCTTGTTACCTTTATACAAAAATTATCTCGTATTCTGTTTTTACTTATTAACAAAAATGTAAATGTGTTTTATTTGTGAAAATGTATGATCATATATATGTTACATTATGTTTGAATATTAATCATATGTTGTATTATTTTGTTATAGATATTTAACCATAGTTACTTCTTTTCATCCAGTAGAGGACGTGGAATCAAACAACATATTAATTGCAAAGATTTTTTTGTTAAACCAGGTGCCAAACTTTTTGATCTTTGTGAAATTGCATTTCAAAAATTGAAAAATATAAAAGAAAAGAAATTAGTTTACATTATGGCAGGAATTCCTGACATTTGTGTTAAAGACAAGGACTACAAGAAAACATATGAAGAAGTATATTTTGACAAAAAAAGTGACAAAGTCATTGAAATTAAACATGCCTTAGAACTTATTACAGAAAGGTTAAGTAAAATAAATTGCTATATCATTTATGTTCCAATTACAACAATGAATATTGAAAAATGGAACTACCATAGACTTTATATAAATAAAACAAAATTCCTTCTTCATACAGAAAACTATATGAAAATGCAAGACAACTTAAATTGGGCTGTTCATCAAATAAATATATATATTATAAGCCACAATAAAACATCTGAATTGGCAACTCCATTAATACAAGCATATGTACACAAATCTACTGGATCAAAGAAAAGATATGCATATGCAAAACTGGTGGATGGTGTTCATCCATCAGAACAATTGATTCAATCATGGGTAAAACAAATACAAAAAACCATGAGTGAAAATGAATCCAGGTTACAAATGTAGAATAGATGAAAATTGATGTACATGTATATATGTATATATGTTATTGGTGTAATTTTTTTTATATAGAAACAGTAACAATGAGTATTTTGATGTTATTTTATTTAGCATACAGTTAACTTTGAGGGACCAAAGTTTTTTTTGTCCGACAGGGTATTTGTGACGTAGAAAATATTCGTTCAAAATAGAATAGAAGAATATTTAATAAATGAAAGTATATTCAATAGATAGAACAAAGACTTGTTAAATTTACAATTAAATAAAGAGGTTCATATTTTAAGAGAAACATAATAAAATTGATTTAAAAAGTTTTAAACCAAGTTACAACACAATGTTATGTAACAGGAAATTATAGAAAACATTATCAAAAAGATTGTGACATGTTAATCCCCCTGAAATAAATTAAGCTTTAATAATTATGAAAAGGGGCACATTTTAGACAATAAATCATTATCAATAGGGATAGCGTCCCGCCGAAGGCAAAGCGATTATTTTATAAAAAAAATAATCGTCTATTGTATAATAGGTTTTAGGGAGGAGTAACTCAAATTAATTTTAAATTGAGGAATAAATTATCTTTTGATTGGACAAACAAATTTAGGTTGATCTTTGAGTGACCACGTGGAAAAAAGGTTTTAAGGGATAAATTTTGATAATAAACTTCACTTGGTCACTTGATAGCAAGAATAAAGATATAGCCTGAATTTGTGTCCATTATATTTAAGGTATGTAAAGTATAAGTGTTAACAATTAATTAAGAATAATAATTTAACTCTTAATGGATTTATTTTGTCAAATCAAATTTAAGTAAAAGAACTTATTCAGTTACGATAAGTATATTTATATAATTTGTAAAGTTTATAGGTTTGTTGAATATTAGGTAATTCAATCAAGAATTTAAGCATATGATAAGTTCCGTAAAGATTACATGTTTGCAGCTATTGGTTTTATTTTATAATATTAAAGGGACATAATTTGATATTGTTTAGAACGATACTCGTTTGAGGAAAACAATTTTAGAAATAATAAGAACCAACGGAATATTTAAAATGATATTTATAGATAAGTTCAACTCTAAGATTTTCAGGAAACTGAACAATAAGCAGTAAGTCTTGGGAAGGCGAAAATAATTAGGTTTGATCAACAAGAGAAAATGTTTATATCAACGGGATACTAGGACTATAAAATAATGTTTATTACTTAAGAATGCAAAGATATAAGTAAATATATATTGCTCGAAAGTCCTTAATTAATTATGTCTTTCAATTCTGATCATGCATTTTATAATATAAGTTATTTATTTTTATAAGAAATAAAATATACTGCCAGTTCAATTTGAGCTTGAAATGTGAAGATTATATATGAGATTGAGATATACAATTTTACAATGTTCATTGTTAAAGGTTTATAATAAAGTATTTAGTTTGACAAATAGTCAGGGACTATCCAAATTGAGTGTTAACTCTAATTTCATATATATATTTAAGAATGTAAAGATGAGAGTTAGTTCCCTTGTTAAAAGATGATTTTGGAATATACAGAATTTATATTTAAGGTTCTTTATATGCATGTATGTTTCTTTTATTTTGATATCGTTAATTCATAATGTATGTACAATTGTAATTAAATGTTCATGATGTTCACTTGGTCACTTGATAGCAAGAATAAAGATATAGCCTGAATTTGTGTCCATTATATTTAAGGTCCAGCAGCAAAAAGTTATCAAGTATAGCACGATACAAAACACACCCAAGTATCGACACAACACCTCACCTAATTATTTCGGATTTCGAAGTTGCCATGACGTCAGCTGCTGAAACAGAATTCCAGCATTTGTGACTGTTTTTTTCATTCATGCCAAGCCATATGGAGAAAAGCACAGAAATTAGGTCTCACTCGACCATACGACCTAAATCCAAATCTTCGCAAATGTATCAGAAAGGTGATGGCAATCGCATACTTATCACTTCTACTTGTAAGAGTTAATTTCGACCAGCTATGTAGAGAAAGCTTAACAAGACGACTGTGTCGTCGATATCCAGCGTTGCAAGATCTCCTGAATTATTTCAGACGGAATTATAAGAATGGGCAATATGATCTACCAACATGGAATGTTTACGAGCGTGATATGGATAATAGAACAAACAATCACATCGAATGCTGAATACGGTTTTACATATTGCCAAATTGAATGCAACTTTTATTCTAAACGTATATGTACATTTAGTGGGAGATACTATGGACATAATTGTGCAATATGTAGTATACAAAATCTACAGTGGACTTGAAACAGTGGAATTACAATTACTGATTGCGTTGCTTCTATTTCCTTGAAAAAACATTTCAAAAATGATTTACAATACAATAAAGATTTCAGGTGGGACAACAAATATTCATAGATCATGAAATTGGTACAAGACTAAACTTTGAAAGTAAAAATGCCCTAAACGCTGAATACGGTTTTACATATTGCCAAATTGAATGCAACTTTTATTCTAAACGTATATGACCACTTTTATTATTAATCACAAGGCCGTAACCTCTATTGATATAAATATCTTTTGTAAAATTAATCTTATAGCAATGTCACTCATCATGGCATGAGAGCTCCAGATAAGCTGCGTATTTGCGTGATCACGCAATACAAATAATAGAAAACCCAATGCAATTGTCCATTAAAGGGTTCAACAACCCAATTAATTCAACGGAAAACCCAATTATATGTCAAAACCATGAGTTCTCAACCCTTTTATTGGCCACCGTTTGTGTTATTTACCCTTATCTGTTTACAGTCGTCGCGTAAACTATTTTTATAATTTTTTTAATTGGAAATTTCCTGTCGTTCTAAAAATAGATCCCTACATCAAGTAGCTGAAATGGGTCCCTGTTTGAGTTTTCCGTTGCTCAATAGGTACACGTGTTTTTGTAAATATTTCGATCTTCTCGGTGTTTATCCAATTAATGTGTGTCATGTAGTCATATTTTTTTCGCATTGCTCGGGATTTTTCATAACATACATCGAATTAAAACGAAAGAGAATGTCTGGTTAAAATATTGAATAAAAGCATGTTTTCGGCTTATTTTGGAAAACTGAGGGAAAGTTATAATGATAACAAGACTCAGACAGTGTCTTTATGAAGCGTCCATCGAACGGACGGGCGTGTGTGCGTACCATAACGAAAACGAATTCAGTTGGAAAAAGTGAAAGGCCCAATCAATTATGAAATGATAAAGCATCAGAAATCAAAAGTTATAATAAAAGACAACTAAACCCAGATTTATGTAAATTGAATAAAAGAAAATCATTCAAGTAATTAGAGTGTATATACTATTTTTTATTCCTTTTACGGTTAATTAATGAATACACACGCCATGCACACAGCCACTGAACAGGCACTGGTCTCAGAATTTATTATATAAAGGTATAAGACGAGTGCCTGTGAATACACATATCCTTTTTTGTGAGAAAATACAAAACTTGCAAAAGGTTTGAAACGGGACATAAATTAAACCTACAATTGCTCCTCAGTGAATAAACCAAATAAAACGGCTAGCAAATAACCCTAACCATAACCCTAAACCAAATGAAAGAGCTAAACAGAAACATATTAATTTAAGATGGAAAAAAAAATGGGGTTGATATTGCCTAAATCTTCAATATTGTGTCGATGAAAAAAAACAATACATTAAGGAGCTTGGCGGTGAAAAACCCAATTTGATATTAACCTGAGGGGTGAATAGGAATTGATAATGCAATTAAAAAACTTTATCACCCAATTATATAAGAAAATGGTGGATAAAAACCCCAATTTATGAATTCTTATCTGGAGCTCTAGACATGATAATAGTTACTCTAAAAATCTAACAGTTAATCAAAAACGCAAAGAAATAAAAGTTTTGAAAATCACATCATTAATATTTTATGTGTAATTTACTTTTTAGCCCACCTGGCCCAAAGCATTTAGAGCAAATCTGACAGGGGTAAAATTGTTTATCAGGTCAAGATCTATCTGTCCTGAAATTTTCAAATGAACTGGACAACACGTTGTTGGATTGCTGCCCCTGAATTGGTAATTTTAAGGAAATTTTGCTATTTTTGGTTATTATCTGGATTATTATTATAGATAAAGATAAACTGTAAACAGCAATAATGTTCAGCAAAGTAAGATTTACAAATAAGTTAACACGACCAAAATGGTCAGTTGACCCCTTTAGGAGTTATTAGCCCTTATAGTCAATTTCTAACCATTTTTCGTAAATCTTAGTTATCTTTTACAAAAAACTTCTCTTCTAAAACTACTGGGTCAAATTAAACCAAACTTGGCCACAATCATCTTTTGTGTATCTAGTTTAAAAAATGTGTCCGATGACCCGGCAATCTAACCAAGAATGCCGCTTCGGCTAAAATAATTGATTGATTGATTGTTGGTTGCTTTACGCTGCATTAGCACAAAAAGGCTATATCGCGGCGAGAGCTAATTCGAATATTTTTACAATTTAAAGCATATTTTTAAAATAAGACAAACAGTCCTTCAATATACTAAAATTCTTGACTAAAGCAAATTGAGTATATACAAATAAAAATCAACAGTAAAATAACGTGATAAAAATTAAAATCGATTTAAATATAATAACATTTTTATATTTTATAATAAATTCCAATTTCTTTTAAAAAAGCAACAATATTTGTAAATGGAACATCATTAAATAAATCATACATATTATTGACATTGAAATGCTTCTTACGAATATCAGCAAAGTCAATACAATTAATTAAAACATTTTTAATAGTATACTTGCAGTTGCAAGGAACACATTGTGGTTCATCTTCATTTTTTAAAAGATACTCGTGTGTTATTCTAGTATGACCAATACGACATCTAGTAATAACACACTGATCTTTTCTGCACATAATATTATCAAAAGGTTTGCCTAAACTAGGTTTAATTTCATGCAATTTATTATCATCTTTTTTACTCCATTTATTTTTCAATATATTAAAAACATATTCTCTAATATTAGATTTAAAATCAGTATATGGTATATCACAGTTAGATAGAGGGTCACCCCCTCGGCTAAAATAGAACATAGGGGTAAAATGCAGTATTTGGCTTATAACTCAAAACCCAAAAGCATTTAGAGCAAATTTGACTGACGTAAAATTGTTTATCAGGTCAAGATATATCTGTCATGATTTTCAGATGGATCGGACAACCCATTGTTAGGATACTGCCCCTGAATTGGCAATGTTAAGGAAATTTTGCCGTTTTTAAAGGCAGTGCTTTAAGGCCTGACTTTTAAGTCGTGAGGTTCATCTTTTCATACGCAATCTATGCAGGGGGTCTTTTGGCCAGAAATAGATCCGGAAATGTTCAAATTTCTCCTCTTCTTTTTATGGTATAATATGGTTTTTGTTTCTTTCATTTACATTGGGGACTAAAGAAACGATCAGTGTGTATTGTTCGTTTTATAGAACTTGTTATTAGTGTGTATATTGCATTATAAGCAGTCAACCTGACTACAAACTATCATTATGTGTATTCCGTGTGGAAAGAGGTCGGGTCAATTTTGAGTGTTATTTGACATCTAAAGATTCTTTAATTAGTTCAGACGTTGATATAACAATGAAAAGTCGACTGAACATGATTAATATTGCATCTTCTATAATTCAAAGCGGAATTCGGTTTATGAACGAGAAACCGTAAAGCGTTTTCAATTTCGGTATTAGTTATGTATGTTGTCTACGAATTATCCTGGTTCCTGGTACTACGTTCCGGGTATTAGCTAATTGATATATGTGATGTGTAACATTACGATCGGGTACCAGCCAATCTACGTGTGTATGTGTACATGATTTCCCGCCAAAATGACCGATTTACAGCTATGGAAAATAGTCCATAAACGTTCCGTATAATGATATGCAAATTCATAATTAATCGTAACTTTTTTTATCTTTGTATAATAAATATAACAAAATGGATTCCACAAAATTGAAAACAGCATTATTTTACGAGGATTTCTCATATTTTTCTCACTTCCGGGCGCAGTAATACGTATGTTTTGAAGAAGCTCGAAGAATTTGACAAAGTGAATTGAGAAGGAAACGGATAGATATACGTCATTGCTATCAGGTAAAACAATTTAAATGTACAGAACAAACACATTTACTTCACACAAATAGTACAGGCTTAAGCTTTTTATTGTCTTACATGACTGTAGTCTAGTGTTTAAACGACGGCGGTGACTACAAGGTACGGGTCATACTGGGTCAAGTCTAAATATGTAAACATATCCACGTGCTATTAGGTAGAAAGCATCGTAATGCAATATCTACAATTTTTTTCTCCTTTGTACATCGTTTATCCAGTTATATTTCTACTTTATACATCGTTTAACCAGATACATTTCTCTTTCAAATACACTTAAACACGGGTTGTATGTACGTATCTTTTATAGTGTTTTCTTGTCCTTATTAAAGTTCATTTGTTGATGTTTACATATTTTTGAACGACTGAACACAGGAGTGAATGAATGCAACAATAATATATATACTGAATATATCATACTGATAATTATTCTAGCAGTAATTATGTTAATTTAGGATGTAATGATAGGAATTCATGAGTTATGCCTCAGGCTTTCTGAAAAAATATCAATGACAATGTAAAGTTATAGTTATTTAGGTATGTGTGTTGCACAAGTTTCAAAAAAACTAAAGTTATAAAACTTTTTTTCAGGGCACAAACCCACTTTAAAGAGACTTGTCTACTGCCATACCCATCCTATTTTCATGCACCATTTGCAAACAAGAGACTGAATGGTTTGCAAAATTAAAAATCAGGACGTTGTCCAATTAAAACAAAAGAACCAAACTGGATAAATTTTGTCGGAGAAATCTAGAGGAAAGTTTTGATTTGTGAAATTGGTTTTCATGAAAAGTCATTCATCCTAGCCTGCAGAAAGGAACTATAACTGTCCACCACCAACTGACGAGCTAATGTTGAGCTTCACATATGGAATTACTCAAATACCATCAATGTCTATGTTTTCAGCACAGATTTCACAAGTTATGACACAGCTGTGCTTTTTTTTTATACCTGTTAAAGAGTTGTAAACTAAATTTTTTTTTTTTATCAATAAATATATATTGTGTCATTTAAGAACTTGAATTTTGCCAAAAGATGCATACTAGTGAATGAAAGTGATCAAAGTGGTGCAGTTCATTTTGCTTTGGTATACATGTATAGAATTGAATTACAATTGTTCATGTTATTGGAATGCTTATAAAAATAAGGAGATGTGGTACAATGTATATGATATTTAGTGAGTTTATCAAGCAAAAGTGAATAAGAAATAGGTATAAGCAGTTACAGGTACTACTGTACAATCTCAAACAATGAGAAAAACTCATACCGTAAAGAGAATTTCATATTTACAAGTAAGTTTTGTTTTTGTGTTGAATCATTTTCTTCTATTGTTTTAATTGCAAATATGGGAAGTGGTTAAAATGCTAATGAGACAGCTGTTATGGCCACAGAGCCTTAATTGAAAACTTCTTTTTCATTCATACCGGTTGATTTTGCCTGGAGTTAGAAACATATCTGTCAACTTTTCAAAATGCACATGGGGGTTAACATGGGGCGGTTTTACGTGAAAGATGGTCCATATAGTCATACAAAACCTTCAAGGGGGCCTTCAAATGGAAGCAGGACAAGTTGCCCCACTGGCTAATCGCCCCACTTTTTAAAAAAACCGCCACAAACTGATTTATCAAATCGCCCCACATGTGAAATTGGTTAAATCATGTTTAATATTACTCCTGCCAACTCGCCCTACTTATAAAAAAACGGTAATATTTAGATTAATATATATATAATTAAAAATAAAAACTCGCACCACTTTAATGAAAACTAATCTACACAGAATACAAACAAACTGAAAATTAATTTAAGTACTATTATTGATATATTCTGAAATTGTAATTTAAAAAAAAAACCTGATTTTTGAAGAATAACTAAGTTTTGAAGCTTAGTTATTTGCATAACAATTGAAAAGAAACCAGTTAAATGTATCAAAATGCAATATAAGGAATTTAACTTATATTCAATGGAATAACATCTTTTTCCATAAGTGGAGCGAGTTGGAATTACTAAATTCATCCTGGTTAATAATATATTTATCTATATTTCACCCATTTCCATTAGGTGGGACCAGTTGGCAAGAGTAATATTAACGGGATTTAACACCGTTCACAAGTGGGGCGATTTGGTAATCCAGGTTGGGGCAGTTTTTTTGTCGAGCCTGCGACTTTTGTCGCAGAAAGCTCGACATAGGGATAGTGATTCGGCAGCTACGGCGGCGGCGATGTTAGCTCAGTTCTTAAAAGCTTTATATTTTAGAAGGTGGGAGACCTGGATGCTTCATACTTTGTATATGGTTGCCTCATGTTACGAAGATTCCGTCAGTCACATGTCCTATGTCCTTGACCTCATTTTCATGGTTCAGTGACTACTTGAAAAAAAAGGTAAATTTTTTTGTAATGTTAAATTCTCTCTTATTATAAGTAATAGGATAACTATATTTGGTATGTGCGTACCTTACAAGGTCCTCTTGCCCGTCAGACAGTTTTCACTTGACCTCGACCTCATTTCATGGATCAGCGAACAAGGTTAAGTTTTGGTGGTCAAGTCCATATCTGAGATACCGTATAGCGGGTTATTTTCACGGGTGTAAAATTTCGCGATTTTCATTGAACAAGTTATACGAAATATTTTTGCGGTTATTATTTTTGCGGATTAAAAACTTTTATTAATGTCTTTGTATGTACACCTTTAATTTGACAGAATTTTTTTTTGTTCTGTCCGCAAAAATTTGCACCCCGCGAAAATAACCAGTTATATGGTACTATAAGCAATAGGTCTAGTATATTCGAAGTATGGAAGCACTGTAAGGTGTACATGTCCAACTGGCAGGTGCCATCTGACCTTGACCTCATTTTCATGGTTTAGTGGTTATAGTTAAGTTTTGTGTTTTGGTCTGTTTTTCTTATACTGTTTGCAATAGGTCTTCTATATTTTGTGTATGGAATGGTTGTAAGGTGTACAGGTCTACCTGGCAGGTGTCATATGACCTTGACATCATTTTCATGGTTCAGTGGTCAAAGTTAAGGTTTTGAGTTTTGGCCTTTTTTTCTAATACTATATGCAATAGGTCAACTATATTTGGTGTATGGAAATATTTCATGATCTACATGTCAGTCGCACAGGTTTTATTTGACCTTGATCTCATTTTTTTACGGTTCATTGCTCAGTGTTAAGCTTTGTGTTTTGGTCTGTTTTTCTTAAACTATAAGCAATAAGTCAATTTTATTTGTTGTATGGAAGAATTGTAAGCTGTACATGCCTACATGGCATGGTTTATCTGACCTTGACCTCATTTTCATGGTTCAAAGGTCAATGTTTAGTTTTCTTGGTTTATGTTAAGATTATGTGACAGTTGTAATAACGCTTTAATATTAGGACTATCAACATAATATCAATGATAAGAAAAGAAGGCGAGACATTTCAGTGTGTGCACTCTTGTTTTTAGTGGGGCGAGTTAGTGAAAAAGTGGGGCGATTTGTCAAATACATTCTAATGTGGTTTTTGGCTTCTTCGTGCATTAACAAGCTCATAGCCATTGTTGAATTAATTGTTTTCTTTAAAATAGTCGACAAAATTACTCTTACAAAATTTCCATTTGGGAGCCTCGAGCTCGATGGGGGAAATACTCTGCAAATACTGACAGTTGACAGGTATGGTCATCAAAAAAGTTGACATGTTACTATGTACATTTTCCATTATGTTACTTGATGTCCTTGCTATACACACAGTACAGAGACCAGTCAATCTTTGTGAACTATTTTTTATGGGAGTCATAGAATATGTGTATACAATCAATAATTAAAAATAGTCTATTTATATTGAAAAGGAAAAGTTCTTATATGTCTAAAGAAGAGGGACGAAAGACACCAAAGGGACAGTCAAACTCATAAATTTAAAGCAAACTGACAAGGCCATGGCTAAAAATGCATTTCATCGGAGCACATAAAATATACTGTAAACAGTAGACTAGATATAGGTGAACTAGGTACAAAAGAACTCGACATGTAAATCTTAAATTCTACAAACCACCTCTGTTCTATGGAAGATAATAATATAACTGGACTAGAAATACACACAACCTGTAATTAACTGCCTTTACAGCGCTTTCGCGCTTTGATTTGTTATTATTTTGAATATAATTATAGATTGAGATAAACTGTAAACAGCAATAATGTACAGCAAAGTAAGACCTTTAAATAAGTCAACATGACCCAATTGGGCAATTGTCCCCCTAAGGAGTTATTGTCCTTTATAGTCAATTTTTAACAAGTTTCATAAAATTTGTAAATTTTTACTAACATTTTCCACTGAGACTACTGGGCCAAGTTCATTATAGATAGAGATAATTGTAAGCAACAAGAATTTTCAGTAAAGTAAGATGTACAAACACATCAACATCTGATGATCACCAAAACACAATTTTGACATGAATCCATCTGCGTTCTTTGTTTATTATTCACATAGACCAAGGTGAGCGACACAGGCTCTTTAGAGCCCTTAGTTTAAACTATTTACGGAAAGACAATTTGCACATTGTATTGCAATTATTTAACACATGATATGGATAAAATATCATGCTTTGTTCTTACTGTGCATTAACCACATTATTGTACCTTAGAGATAAACTGCACAGTTCAGATGTACTCTTACCTTTAAGGCGGATCCGAGATTACGACAGGCTTGTAATTGCATAAAATCTTTTAAATACCACCGAGTGTAGAGAGACTTTGTTTAGATGGACATGTCCTTAGAAATTAATACAGTAGAATGATAAAGACATTTTTTGGGAAGGGGGAGAGTTCGAGATTGGATTGTGAAACACAACATAGAAAGACACACTATAAAATATAATTGTGAATGTTACAGTATTTGGCGTTCTTGCCTTTATGTATAATGCATGTTATGCTGTCATTTTAACGGTATATCAAACATTGCCATAATCCGCGGAAGTTTGGCTTGCCAGAAAACAAGGTTCAACCAACCATTCTTTCTTAAAATGTTCTGAAAATTGTCAGGCTTTTACATGTTTTAACTAGTCTTATTCTGAATATACAGAACTAATTTGAAAGGAACCAAAAACTGTAACAAAATAAAGATAAATCGAATTTTAAACCAGAGACTTATGATATAACAATTTGCTTGTATGTTACTTTACATCTGTACACCAATACTACGTCAAAACCTTTGGCAGCATGATATAAAACGTCCAAACTTCTCATAAGGCAAAACAAATGATGTAGAGTAAAAGCATCACACATTATAACTGACTTATATCAAACATAACCAAATTTCAGTAACCCACGTAATGTAGTTCAGGAAAAAAATGTGACAAAATTGGTTAACTGTGATGTTATGTGTAAAATGATGCAAGTGTTCGGTAAACATGAAGTTGTTAACTGATGAATCTGAAAACGCATCACACGGTATAGCTGACTTTTATAAATCCTTGAACCTAATTTCAGAAACCCTTGTTATGTCGTTCTTGAAAGAAATGCAACGAAAGATATGAGACGGACGGACGGACAATTGGATGGACGAATGGAGGGATAGAAGGACAGACAGAAGTAAAACAGCAAACCCACCACTTGCGGGGGTTCAATAAAAGTTTGTTAAATTAACAGAAGGATACCAAATTGTCCGTCCTTGAATATGAAAAGAAAACACAAACAAAAAATATTTCCCAATTTGTTGTTTCCTATGACTAAATGAAGGTCATGTTCAATTGTTTACAATTTTAGCTTTTTCCGTTGAGTTGTAGACCCCCGTATTTGCTATATTAAGTTTATTCTACCATTTATTTAACATTGAGTCATTCTGACTTTAAACAGTGCGTACTGTTAGAATTCAAAGATAAAAATAACAGGAATCCGTGTGTTCTTATTAACCATCTACTCTCCAAAACAGGTGAGATGTTATTCCTTTACATTGGTAGATTTTAGGCAACCACCGTAGACTTGAACATGGTGGTGCAGACAGAAGTGTGTGTTCCGGGAGACTGTAAGGCTGATGAAAAATGTTTTAAACCCAGCCGTCAGGTACCTCACTCTTCTATTTGTCATTTTTCACAGTGAGGTAATCGAAAAAAAACTATAACATACCAGTTTGGAGCATTTTGACCTGCAAAATTTTGAATGCTTTTAACATTCTGGAATGTAAACATAGCGCACGTGGCTTCCGTTTGGCTGTGCGGAATGTACAAATGTTTTAACCATTCCTGCTAGAATGGGGACGTTATATCCAATGCCCCATTTAGATAGAATGCCTGAATCCTTACTCGTTTGAGGGATCCGTTAGTGACCGCTTGCAATGCTTTATTTTTGTCCCTATTCACTACACCCTCTTTCCTCGTGTCAGTCTAAATTTTTCAGAGTTTAATCTCGGATGCCTATATTACAGAACATACATATTGTATTGATTGATAATTTGTTCACGACCTGAATACACATGCAATATTGACCCTGGATGTCAAGCAATCAATAATTATAAGAAATTAATCATCCATGTTCACACCACATCTTCCTATATCTATATAGTCAGCTTTATTTATAAAAGAGGGACGAAAGATACCAAAGGGACAGTCAAACTCATAAATCTAAAACAAACTGACAACGCCATGGCTAAAAATGAAAAAGACAAACAGAAAAACAATAGTACATATGACACAACATAGAAAACTAAAGAATAAACAACACGATCTCCTGTATAAACAGTAGGGAACATTATGACTTTAACCGAATGCAAATCATTTTACTAGAGACATTGGCACGTGATTGATATTCAGCTTGAGGTCTGTAAAAGCTTTTGCTTGAAGGAACTAAAAGTACTGCATCCACGTGACATCTTTAATAAATATACTAGCAGTATTATTGAGGGATCCTACTTTTATTTTACACGATTTTGTTTTATACTTCGATATGTTGACAATTTGGGATGTATACATACGAAAACGAGGTTATACATAATTTTTATTTGATGATATTCAAGATTTGAGATTAAATATTTGAGATTAAATCAGTAGACTAAAATTTACCTGTATTTATAGTGAGCTAATTTCAAATACGTTTGTTTTTATATTAAATGTCATTTGTCACTGACGTGGCCATTTGATAAGCCGAAATATATGTCTATATTGTTAGTAATATATACTCTATGTATGTGACAATATCGTGAAGCAATGATATTTTTGATAGACTTGCATACATAATACCACCTTGCTATCAGACGATTCAAGTTGGCCGTTTTGCTTATGATTTTGGCATTTGATCAATAGGGTCCTAACCCTGCCACATTATTTATGTATGTGTGTGTCTCAAGTCAGGAGCCTGTAATTCAGTGGGTGCCGTGTGTTTATGTGTTACATATTTGTTTTTCGTTCATTTTATATACATAAACAAGGCCGTTAGTTTTTTCGTTTGAATTGGTTTACATTGTCTTATCGGGGCCTTTTATAGCTGACCATGCGGTATGGGCTTTGCCTATTGTGGATGGCCGTACGGTGAGCTAGAGTTGTTAATGTCTGTGTCATTTTGGTCTTCTGTTGATAGTTGTTTCATTGCCAATCATACCACATCATTTTTTATAATTATATGATTAGTTTCCGTATCACGGGTTGACGTTCAACATTCCATTTAGGTTTACGACCTCTTCTGTAGCCAATTGTGTACGAAATTTTCAAACATCAATTGTATCAAAACTACAGATAAATTTATTATAGAGACAGACCATTTTGTACATATACTAGGGGGAAACTTGAGGGAAAGCGTTATAATTTACTATTTCATTGCATTTAAAAGAAAAGGATATTTTGTAGCCAATAAACCAAGATTTTTATAGAAAATTCACATCTACATCTACATCTATACTATTGATAAGCCGAAATATATGTCTATATTGTTAGTAATATACACTCTATGTATGTGACAATATCGTGAAGCAATGATATTTTTGATAGACTTGCATACATAATACCACCTTGCTATCAGACACTTTAATACAGAGATTTTTGTTATAAAATTTGAAACTCACTTGCTTTTTTATGATGTGCTAGTGTTTATTTTTAACACAAAGTTCTAACCAACCTGTTAATTCCAAAATACCTCATGCCGAGTCACTAATGTCGAGCGCAGCCTTAAATGTGAACTTGATTTGATCCATATTTTCATTTGTTTTAACCATTAACTACCACTGCATGTAATAATCCTATCATTCATCAAATTACCAAATTACAAGGATAAAGGCTGTGGATTTTCTATAAAGTTTAGCATTGAATGAACAGAATGGTACATAATCCTGAAATTAACCCAACTCTAGTTAAACTTCGCCGGTGTCTTGAAACGGGCATTTTTAAGTTGCCTTATATCCTGCGGAATTTTGAATGCAAATAGACACTTATGTTTCATAGCATTTTTTTTTTATGTTTTTCTGTAATATAAATATTATCAAATCATTACGATACGACATCCAAGGGTGACTGGGGTAACGAAATATGGTCACTTGGTCTTCTCCCGACCGGCAGTATCTGTATTTTTTCTTTACCTTTTTATGGGAGATAGAAAACGCTTGTCGCAAAGGGCCGTCCGTTTGGATGTGCGCGATGCGATGCCTGTATTGAGACAGTGCCACGCTCTTTGCACGCTAAGAACCCTTGCAATTACTCTCTGAGGGATGCGTAGGTGGCCTGTTTTAAAGCAAAATTTCTGTCCTTATCCATTTTACCCTCATTTTCCAGTGGCAGTCAAAATGTTCAAGACCATCTTCCCAAATGTCATCTATTATAACAAAAAGTAAAATCACAAAAATACTGAACTCCGAGAAAAATCAATTCGGAAGGTCCCTAATTGCATTGCAAAATCAAATGACAAAACATTTCAAAAATGAACACCTACCTTTTTGTTAACTAGTTTTCGTCCTGAATATACATGACAAGTTTGCCACTGGACGTTATGTTATCTAAGTTGGTGCTCTTTGCAAGACATTGAATATTTTTAATAATAGTTCCGTAGAGCGGCGTTGAACAACCAAGAGTCTAGCTACGAGGCTCTATGATATTGTTTTAAACTAGCTTGCCGAGTTTTAGGGTCCTAATGCCTGTCGAAATTAAGAGGTTTGTTCAATACAAAATAGCCATAAGGGATAGCCCAACAGAATCGTTCATACGACGGAAATACCTCTTTTAGGAGTTGCAAGTACATGATTTAGTACAACTGAAGTAATTCTGACACAACAAGATCTTTCCGGTTTATACTTTAAACCATTTGAATCTATTTAAATTGGTCGAACTATATAATACCTCTATACTTGAGAATTTGTTAAGGTAAATCAAGGACATATTACTAACATGTAATATGCACCCTTTTACATGAAAATGCAGACACAGTTGTTTTTTACATGTGCGTGCCTTTCTTTTAATGAGACATCCGAAGTCATTTGAAAGATATTAAAAACGTACAATGACAAACGTACTTTTACATAGCGTATACATAGATTGTAACATGTCACCAATTGACTATTTATACCCCCGCTTTAAAAAAAAAAGGGGGGGTATACTGTTTTACCTCTGTCTTTCCGTTAGTCAGTCCGTCCGTCCGTCCCATGAGTATTTTTCGTCGCATTTTTACGAGGATTTCTGAAATTTGGTTTCATATATAAGTCAGCTATACCGTATGATGCGTTTTCAGATTGATAACTTGACAACTACCTGTTTACCGCCCACCTGTATGATTTTACACATGATAGTCAAGTTGAAAATTTCGTCACATTTTTCTCAGGAACTACAATATAAGGATTTCTGAAATTTGGTTTCAGGATTTATATAAGTCAGCTATACCGTGTGTTGCGTGTTCAGATTCATCACTCGACAACTTCCTGTTTACCGAACCCTTGCATATTTTTACACTATTAATATTATCCACTTGCGGCGTGGGTATTTATTGTGAACTTGTACTCGTCCTGAAAATGCATGAAATATTTGCCACTGGACGTAAAGCAACCAACAATCAATCAATATATTTTCCCTTTTTTTTTGTCTAATGAGGGGAGTAATTTTAGTTTTCCTGTTTTCTAAATTCTTGTGGGATTACTGTGTATTTGGAGCATGTGTACTTTCTGCTTGTACTGGTAAACGTGTACAACTGATACATTGGCAATTCTGTGCATATGTAATGAGTCCAAGATTTGCAGCTGTTGCACATTATCATGAATTTATCAAAAGGAATAGAGCACATAGCAGTGCAGTTTTCATTCTTGTCTGGTAAATTAATATTGTCAATTTTGTTTATGTTGTTGTGTAGTTTTTTGCTGTCATCGTAGAGTACTTTATCTTGGGAACTGTCAGCTGTTTGAGTTTCATTATTATTGTGGTCACCTTCAGTTTTATTATTATTTGGGTCACCTTGTGCTGGTATAGAGACAATTTCTTTTACATTTGTATCTTCGTCTTTGTCAGTTTCACTTAATGTAAACGCTTCGTCATGTTCATTCTCATCTAAGTCGCTTGTGTCAGTGTTTGAATTGATTTTGTTCATCTCCGTGCATGTTCCTTAACAGACATGAATGTAACTAATAGGTGTTTTTGTTTCATTCTTTTCATACACTGGGATATTTTGGCATGAGTAATATGTGTTGCCCGAGAGGAGAAAATAGACGGCCTCTTCTATTGTTTTAAAACCTTTAAAAACGACATTGGGGTATTTATGAATGTTTAGTTCACCGGCACTCCACTCTGTGAAAATGCCAGTTATTGTTCCGTTCGCCACACTATAAAATTTAACATTTGACCCAGGGGGGCGGCATGTTGTTGATGGTCGTCTGCAACTCTCGTACGTCTATGGTTATAACTTATGTACTAAACAAGCCTTGAGCCTTAGAAATGTTATATTAATATGATTCTTAGTGGTGTAAAAACATTTGATCTTATCATATTTTACTTTAAATTGAGTTCTAGGGCATTAAATCTGTCAAATAAGCTTGAAAATTGTTCCGTGAAAATTTGCCATGCCATTTTCACCGGAAACCGGTAGTAAATTTAACAACTTACTTCTTCTTGGTGTAGCCGACCATCTTCCATTTTGACTTTATCTATGTTTTCGCAATTTCTCTGTAATTCTTGAATTAAGGGCAACCTAGGGCCCACCTTTGGTTGACAGATTGATATGATAGCATAACGATGTAGGGTCATACGTCAGCGTGAATCATACTGATTTTTAGCTAAGTCATGTAGAAGCTCTTCATTTATCTAGTCTAAACCTTGCTTGTTAACGATAACAATGAATGACATATGAAGTGCTAGCAGTTTTATCCAGTTTAAGTAGTTGTAACGACCACCCTTCGTAGAGTCCTAAACTCAATGTAAATATGAACTGTGTTACGAGAATGATGGTTTTAAGCGAATTGAATTTTTTCCAATATTATTTTAAGACGACGTTATTTTAACGTAGGTTCTGTGCATGTCGTCTAAGGTATATAAACATAGACAAACCTAAGCTCTATTGGACTTTAAACCGACATAGTAGTCAAGAATAATAAGTTTACCCCCGCTTTACAAAGGGGGATATTCTGTTTTACCTTTGTTTGTCCTTCCGTCAGTCCGTCCGTCCCATGAATATTTTTCGTCGCATTTTTCTCAGGAACTACAATACAAGGATTTCTGAAATTTGATATCAGGATTTATATAAGTCAGCTACACCGTGTGATGCGTTTTCAGATTCATCACTCGACAACTTCCTGTTTACCGAACACTTGCATATTTTTACACTATTAATATTATCCACTTGCGGCGGGGGTATCATCAGTGAGCAGTAGCTCGCAGTTTCACTTGTTTACCTTTACCTTACGATATGGGGACCACTTAAGCAATGCTAAAGAGATTCCATATATGATCAATCAATTTTAAGTCAAAAGTCCCCCTCCCTTGGATATGCATATGCTAACTAAAGTATGAATAAATTCCATATTTATTTTAATAATATACTCTCATACCACGGGATAAGGTAAAGGATTTCTAACTTCGTCCCCATTTACAGGTACCACCTGCATCAAATAATGTACAACATTGAAGTATAAAATATAGGCCAAAATAAATTGCAAACGTCATGTTGAATATTGGCTAACAAGGTTATTACACAAATAGGTTGTGGGAATGAAACTTGAATGTCTAAAGAATAAGCAAGTATAAAGCTTTTAAGTGTAGTGGTCGAACTCTAGTTTTCCACGTAAAGTTAAAATGTCCTTTTTAAAGAAGAATAAACTCACGAAAACACGAAACATGCACTTAATTAGCACTCATTGTTTTAGTTTTGACCGCCTGGCTACTGTACGGAAATACCAAGAGTTATTATAAAAAAGGACTGAATGACGGGCAACTTATAATATCCCTGTTGTAAAGATAAAAATGACATCAAGCAAGTCCAGTTCAAACTGTTATCACGTTGTACAATTCTCATTTACATATCATAAATATTAATAAGCTAGTAAAAGTCGAGGATGGTTGCTGTCTATTAACTTGTCGCTTTAGACATTGCAACTGTGGAACGTTCACACGCGATCTGTTCTGGACGGTTAACCGACGGAATGGTGAAAAGTCTCGTTTCAAAGTCGTTTCCGAGTCTCCTCACGAGTGAGTGACCGACAACCACAATTTCTTTGTTCTATTTATATGAATTATGCTATTTTAACGTTATATGACAGAGCAGTTTATAAGTAATAGTATAGAAAATGTCGGATCTAAGAAAAATAATGTTAATAAATACCCCCAATTCAAAATGAACAATTTAAATCTCCCTTTAAAAAACAAAAGCAAGTCGTTTGTAAGTTAAATTTAAAATATCTCCTGCGCTGGGGTTTGTTAGCACGGCGGACGAGTTTAAGGATATCTGGACATCATTTGTAAACAATTTGTATTCTGTTTCCATAAATGTGACCTTTGGCATAAACGTTAAGAAAACAATATAGTCTGGATGCACATTCAAAATCAGAGCTAACTGTGTCTGGTTGGAAGTTTCGGTTGTGTTGTTTTTAAGCTTCGGGATCTCGCTGCTTTGGAAAATATTTCATCGATGGACACATTGCTTTGCCAACAAATGCATGGATGGTGAATATGCATGTTTAGAAATCTTGATCGCAGAATATTGTGTAAACAGTGCATAGTAAGTTCTCAGCAAATGTGACTTTAGGTAGTTTGCAGTCGTCACCATCCACAGCACTTTCACATTCTTTAAGGCCTTTGTAAGCGCCATCCTATGACAAACATTCTGTTCTAATGATGTTTACAACACAAGCTGGTATAGTTTTTTTTGCCAAGTAGTTGACCCTTTCTCACTTAACAAGCAAACCGACGATAATCCATTTGCCTGTGAGTTGGTACTTGCATGTATGGAGCTCTCCGTCTATGGAGAGTTTATCTCCAAAATCTTATGTTTCGACAACAGTATAGGCACACTGCTATTTAATCGGTATTGTCACTGATACATTCAAACAATTCAAATTTAACACCGAAGAGAGTAAATTCGTGGCAACATAGACATTTCCAAAATAATGGCATAACGACATTTATAACATAAACACCAATTAGTATTAAACTGGCGAGGGTTGCTTATGCTCTTGCCAGCATCGGGAACTTTCTGTTTATTCAGATTCCTGAAACTCTTCTTCAGTATACTATTTCTAGTGCGTACCTCAGTCGTAAAAATCTGCCTCTTAAATTTCTTACATCACAAGCAATATTTTGGTATGTACAAGGATACGAAAGGGCTTTAAGAGATTGTCTTCTGTTAGCTATTGCCATGTAATTGTCATCGTCAATGTCTGACCAAGCAGGTACAAGGAGCTGGTGATATTTATCAAGGTTGCCTTTATTGAAAATGACCTGCAAATAACGAGTAGAAGGGCTGACCTTATTGGCAATGGAAGTGGAACATGTTGACGGTGCGGTAGTTTTTTTGTTTTTTTTTCTGTCGAATCGGACACACTGGGGAACTGTTTTGAAGTTTGTTGGCATTTTGGGAAGGATCATTCCAGGGTCTATAATATGCCCGTAAGTTTATAGTAATTGTAGTACTTCATACCTTGAAATATACCTGTCGGGAATGTTGGTATCTGCCGGGTCAATGTATAAGTAATGTCTCGTGTGATTATATACTTTCACATTCTTTAAGGCCATTTTATGACAAACATTCTTTCCTAATGCAGATTTACAACTCAAGCTGGAAAAGTTCTTTTCTACTCTCTTGCCAAGTAGTCGATCTTTTCTGACATAACAATCAATCTGACGATAAGCCATTAGTCTGCTTTGCCTGTGAGTAAGTATGTATGGAGCTCTCCATCTATGGCGTATGTTCCTCCAAAATTTGGGATGGAGAGAGACACCCTGTTATAATGTCGGTATAGTCACTGCTACATTAACTCAATTCGATCTAAACACTGTAGAAAGTAAATTCGTGGCAACATAGACATTCCTTTAACAATGAATGAATGAATATACATTTACTACACGGACATCAAACATTACTAGAGCCGTATTGAGCTATATTATGAAAAGTGAACACATTCAAAATGTCCGCATTAAAGCCACTTGTGTGTTCGAACTTACGATGTCAAATAAAGAGCTATGTGACACAGTGGAAGGGAAAATTATAGTGGTGAACGGGGAAAATTGCTCATCGTATGTAAGTACATCGTGTTTAAATAGATTTTACAAGCGAGTGAAAAAATAGTTGGAACAGTTAACATGATAACCATATTAGGAAGTTAATTATATGACCATATAAGGATTGCATGTGATATTTTTGACCATATTAGGAAGTTATTTATATGACCATATAAGGATTGCATGTGATATTTTTGAATAATGTTAATCACGTGATTTATATTTTGACTTGCATTATTGATAAAAAAAAATTGAATAAATGTTGAAAAGAAAAAAGAAAATAATATACTCGCATTGAGATATATCTCACTGGCTTGTTCTATATACCTGTCTAGTGTCTGTAATGATATGTCCTGATAAGAAAATAATGTAAATGTAAATACATAGAAAATGTTAAAATGATTATCTCCTTTTTAAATTAATTTAAATATTGAGATATAGGTCATAAATTTGTTAAACCCTATATCTTGATTATAATTATTGTCATGTAAAGGATTATATTGATAAATAAAGTTATGCTTACTTCTTTTTGTTTACTATGGCTGCTAGTTCTTTAACCTATAATGGTTTACTTTTTTAATTGTTTTTGGATGAAGAGTTGTCTCATTGGCACTCACACCACATCTTCCTATAGCTATATTACTGCTTCCACATGCAGCATTGATTTTCATTGGCTTCTGGAAATGTTAATCATGTGACCATCTAAGAAAAATAAACTCATTCATAGAAATTAACCATGTGACATATATTTTGATTAACATTACTAATAAAAAAAAAATTGAATTGAAAAGGTTAATTAAAAAAAATATATAAAAAGAAATATATATACTCGCATTGAGATATGAGATATATCTCACAGGCTTGTTGTATATCATTTGTTAATGTCTGTAATGCTATGTCCTGATAGGAAAATAATGTTTATGTAAATACTCAGAAAATGTTGAAATAATTATCTTCTTTTTTAAGTAAATTAACATAGTGTGGAATGTCAATAAAAAACAAAACACTTTTTAGCTAACTTGGCCCTTTGCTTTTCCCATCACTTTGCGTCCGTCGTCGTTGTTAACTTTTACAAAATCTTCTCTGAAACTACTGGTTTAAAAAATGTGTCCGGTGACCCGGCCAACCAATGCAACCAAGATGGCCGTCATGGCTAAAAATTGAACATAGGGGTTTATAACTCAAAAACCAAAGCATTTAGAGCATATCTGACACGGGTTAAAACTGTTTATCAGGTCAAGATCTATCTGCCCTGAAATTTTCAGATTATTCGGAGATTCCATTGTTGGGTTTCTGCCCCTGAATTGGTAATTTTAAGGAAATTTTGCTGTTTTTGGTTTTTTTCTTGAAATATTATTATAGATAGAGATAAACTGTAAACAGCAATTATGTTCAGCAAAGTAAGATTTACAAATAAGTCAAGTGACCAAAATGGTCAGTTGACCCCTTTAGGAGTTATTGCCCTTTATTGCCAATTTTTAACCATTTTTCGTAAATCTTGGTTATCATTTACCAAAATCTTCTCCTGAAACTACTGGGCCAAATTAATCAAAACTTGGCCACAATCGTCTTTGGGGTATCTAGTTTTAAAAATGTGTGCGGTGACCTGGTCAACCAATCAAAATGGCCGCCATAGCTAAACATAGAACATAGGGGTAGAATGCAGTTTTTGGCTGGATAAAATTGTTTATCAGGTCAACATCTATCTGCCCTGAAATATTCAGATGAATCACACGTTGTTTGGTTGCTGTCCCTGAATCGGTAATTTTAAGGATTGTTTTTCTTATTTTGGTTATTATCTTGAATATTATTATAGATAGAGATAAGCTGTAAACAGCAATAATGATCAGCAAAGTAAGATTTACAAATTAGTCAAAATGACCGAAATGATCTATTGACCCCCTAAGGAGTTATTGTCCTTTATAGTCATTTTTTATTAACATTTTCCACTGACACTACTGGGCCAAGTTCATTATAGATAGAGATAATTGTAACCAGCAAGACTGTTTAGTTAAGTAAGATGAACAAACACATCACTATCACCAAAACACAATTTTGTAGTGAATCCATCTGCTCCCTTTGTTTAATGTTCACATAGACCAAGGTGAGCGACACAGGCTCTTTATAGCCTCTAGTTTCATATATCTATTTTATTTATTTTTTTCATAATTTCTAAAAAGTGTGAAATTCGTTTTCCGTCCGCATATTGCCGCTGTCCGCACGCAATTAGGCGAATTTCCCCTATATGTCTAGGTAAAGGAAGTAATCTATGTCATACATTTAATTAATAAACTTTTGAAAAAATCTTTATTTCATTAGTTATTAAATTTCTCATGTTAAACAACAAATTTTGATAAGGATTACATTGATAAAAGAGTTATGCTTAGTGCTTACATCTTTTTGTTCACTATTACTAGCAGTGCTGCTTCCACATGCAACATTACTAGCGCTGCTTTCACAAGCAACACTATGTTCCACCTCCATTGGTTCATTAGGTGATGTGAAATCAATAACATGATGATTCTAAAAAGAAAAAAACAAAAAAGAAATAATAAGTTCAGATAATGTTACCTGTTCATTGTTATGGTTAATCTTTTTCAGGACACAACCATTGAAAATAGTTATGCTTACATCTTTTTGTTCACTATTTCTAGCAGTGCGGCTTCCACATGCACCATTGCTAGCGCTGCTTTCACAAGCAACACTATGTTCCACATCCATTGGTTCATTAGGTGATGTTAAATCAATAACATGATGATTCTAAAAAGAATAAAATAAAAAATAAATAATAAGTTCAGATAATGTTAACTGTTCATTGTTATGGTTATCTTTTTCAGGACGTAACCATTGAAAATAGTAATGCGTTATGCTTACATCTTTTTGTTCACTATTACTAGCAGTGCTGCTTCCACATGCACCATTGCTAGTGCTGCTTTCACAAGCAACACTGTTCCACCTCCATTGGTTCATTAGGTGATGTTGAATCAATAACATGATGATTCTAAAAAGAAAATAAACAAAAAATAAATAATAAGTTCAGATAATGTTAACTGTTCATTGTTATGGTTATCATTTCAGGACACAACCATTGAAAATAGTTATGCGTTATGCTTACTCTTTTTGTTCACTATTACTAGCAGTGCTGCTTCCACATGCACCATTGCTAGCGCTGCTTTCACTAGCAACACTATGTTCCACCTCCATTGGATCATTAGGTGATGTTAAATCAATAACATGATGATTCTAAAAATAAAAAACAAATAATAATAAGTTCAGATAATGTTAACTGTTCATTGTTATGGTTATCATTTCAGGACACAACCATTGAAAATAGTTATGCGTTAGGCCACACCAAATTAATTAATAGTTCTTTGAGATTTTACCAAAAAAAAAATGGGGCGAGCGAGCGAAATTTAAATTTATATTTTTAAATTCTTCGCCTCAAATTTTGAAGAAATATGGAGCGAGCGATATTTTTTTTCTCTCAATTTTTATATCTTTTACCTAAAAGAAGCAACTGAATTTTCAACTCACTTAATTGAAAGGGGACATAATTTGATATAATTAAATTATCTCCCTTTTTATATGTATTTCAACTTTCTGCATTCTTTTTCATTTTGTTTTGTTGTTTGTATAATTAACACTGCACAAATATACACTTTTGAACATATTTTTTTATGCATGAACTTTATATGGCTATCTGCTTTTAATATGCACTGCTTTCATCTGTAGTATATGCACCTTCTGGTCCTTAGACACCCTCTGTAGTATGCTAGCTAGCTTCTTGTAACATAACTGCATGGTGTGTGTTTTGTGTTTATGCATATGGATCACTAACCAGTCAATCCAAGCACAGTGGAAACTGGGGGTTCTAGCTAGTGCTACTTTACAATTAAATATCAGAAAATAAATTACACCAAAACATATTAACATGGAAATACCTACATAACCTACATTTATAAGCCTATGTTATAACTAAGATTTCAACCAGATGCATCATGGAGTCTATAATCCTTAAATAGAAATGCATTTTTTTTCATTTACAAAACATCCTGTGTTAAACAAGTTAACTTTCAATTTCACCCATCTTTAAAAATGGTATAAAATATCAAATTTTATCATTTTGTCAGTACCTTGTATTATTATAAAAAGGTACATATAAAAATGGAACAATATGGGGTATTTCAAAGTTTGAGAACTGCACAACATCCACCAGGAAAAATAACAAAAGCAGAGGTCTCCACAAGGCCGTAAACAACTGTTTTGGTGTCTATCTTTTCATATCAAAAGAAATGTATCAATGAAATATCAGTAGGGGTATTTACAGGGCCAACAAAAGGCTTGGTTCAATGGCTTCTTGATATAGTTCCCTGAATGTCCGACATTTTGTTTGTAATGCCGTATATTTTAATATGTATGCCTTGTTGTTATTTTTGTCTGAATGTTTCACCACAGAAACAATCAGCACGTTTTCCATCTTTGCAACTGTTTTGATCAGAATCAAAAATATGCTTGACAAATGACAAACACTGCATATTTTCAAACGCTTAATTGATAAAGATTTTTTTTTTAATACCGGAATCGAGTTCGTCGAAAATGCGGATTTATTTTCGACGTGCGGGAATTTTATTTTTATTTTTTGGTTTTGGCAGGTGAGGTGCGGGAAATTTATTTTTATTTTTTTATTTCAATTTCGGCAATTTAGATGCGGGTTTTCCAAAGAATTACTAATTAATTTGGTGTGGCCTTATGTTTACTCTTTTTGTTCACTATTTCTAGCAGTGCTACTTCCAAATGCACCCTTGATAGCGCTGCTTTCACTAGCAACACTATGTTCCACCTCCATTGGATCATTAGGTGATGTTAAATCAATAACATGATGATTCTAAAAATTAAAAAAGTTCAGATTATGTTAACTGTTCATTGTTATGGTTATCATTTTCAGGACACAACCATTGAAAATAGTTATGCGTTATGCTTACATCTTTTTGTTCACTATTACTAGCAGTGCTGCTTCCACATGCACCATTGCTAGCGCTGCTTTCACAAGCAATGGGATGGTGGTCAAGGAAATTTGGACTGCCACTAGAAAATGAGGGTATGTAGATAGGGACAGAAATTTTGCCTTGCAACAGGCCACCTACGGACCCCTCAAAGAGTTGATGCAAAGGTTCTCAACGTGTAAAGAGCGTGGCACTCTCTTTACACGAGGCATCGGATTTAACGTCCCCCTTCTGACCGGACGTGACTGCGAACTTGATATATCCCGCACAGCCAAACGGACGCCCCACTTCGGCAAGCATTTTACTGCCGGTCGGGAGAAGACCAAATGACCATATATCTATACCCCCGTCACCCTTGGGGGTCTTCTATACATGAGATCTTACTGATAAAATGAACATTAACTTGTAATAATGAGTAATTTTCTATAGTACAACTATGAATACTTTTCTTAGCAGGATATACATCTATATAGCTATATATTTAAACTGATACATGTTTGTCATGATATGATTAGTTGATTGTTAGTTGCGTATCGTCCATTGGTAAATATTTCTAAACAATCTACAATAATATTGAATGAACATAATTTGAGTATAGATAATGTAATTTGATGTATGAGTCTTTAACTTGAACTATATGGGTAACGAATTCTTCATGCTATAACCGCACTATAAATCTGGCGTCTCAGGAACTTCTGACTGTGTGTTGTTGAGGTTTTATGCATTCGCCACGTCCTTGGTTTCGCGCGATGATTAACCGTTCTTCGTTTGATTTTAACTAGGAACTTCATTTTTGATTCTGATTCTCTGTACGACTTTGTTGACTGGTGATTTGCTGTGTATATCATATTTCTTGTCTTGTTTTAATTCCCTATCAATACCATTAGTTATCAGGTACCGTATTATTGATCTTCAGGGTCTCCGCCAGTTATTAGAATTGAATTAATTATCAGTGTTGTTTTCAATGTGTTTAATCTATTACGTGTAGTTTGGACCAATTTCAATAATGCTATAAGGACCGTTTGCTTTGTCGTGCAATTTGCGAGATAGACCTTTTGGGACTTTGTTTTTTGTCAGCACGTTAAGAACCCTTGCAAGGCAAAATTTCGGTCCCTATCCAATATACCCTCATTTTCCTGTGGCAGTTTAAATTTCACCGACCATCATCCTGAATGGCCTCTATTATGACCAGACCTACCTATTGTATTTATTGTGAACTTGTTCTCGTCCTAAATATGCATGAAATATTTGCCACTGGACGTTAAGTAACCGACAACCAATCAATCAATCAATTTGTCAACAAAACTTGGTCACCAAAAGAAAAATTTTGAATGTTGGATTTAAGGTCATGCCATTCCTTGTCTTTTGTTTTTTGTTGTTGGTCTCTTTCTTTTGCAATTGAATGAGCAATTTTAAGTTTGCCAAAAGTTCTGCTATATAGTCTTTGAGATCACGACTTAAATTGTCTTTTGGTTCTAACGCTACATCAAAAGGAAGTCGCATTTCTTCCCCAATCATCATGTAAAAGGGAGGGTATCCTGTTGTTTTACAGGATGTGCATTTTCTATAAGCCATCATTACAAAAGGGATAAGAGAAGGCCAATTCGATTGGTCTTTATTGCAATATGTTCTTAGACAAGCTGCTAAAGTACTATTTTGGCGTTCTGCTGTACCGTCAGTATTTGCGTGATAGGCACTTGAGAGATGTTGTTTAACTTGAAACATTGCGCAAATAGCCTTTATGATTTTAGCCATGAACGACTGAGCTTGGTCAATAAACAAGATCTTAGGGCTTCCAAACCTGGAGAAAACTTCAGAGCAAAGAATGTTTGCAACTTCCTTAGCGGTATGTGTTTTCATGGGGAAACCTTCAGTCCACCTAGTAAAAGAATCGACTACTAAGAGGATATGTTCATAGCCATCTTTAGTTATAGACAAATGTCCAAGAATATCAATGTGCAAACGATGAAACCTAGCAACGTGTGGCATTGGTGACAAAGGTGGATTGTTTGGATTGTAATTCCTTTTTGCACTTTGACACCTATCACATGTTTTGATGTATTGTAACACGTCTGAATGCATTTTTTGGCCATTAATATTTTTTCCAATAAAGAAGAATAAACTTTGTCTTGACCCAAGTGTCCTCCGCCTAAAAGAGAATGGTGATAACTATGTAAAGCTTTTCCCCTTAAACAGTTAGGTAAAGCCATTTGTTTTATATGTTATATCTTCTAAAGCGCATTCGATAATCTAGTATGATTTACAACAATATAATAGTATATAATACAAATAATAGAAACATATAATTCATATAAATAATTAAATAATATATATAGTAAACAAATGTTATGTAAATGCATGAGCATATGCATTTAAACTGACGAACACGTATGCTTATAATATTTCTTATAAATAAAAGCTTATTTAGCATTCAAATATATGAGCAAGATGCGGACTTAATCTTAGATATATAAGCATAATGCGAGTCCGACTATTTGAACAGAGCTTAAAGCACGTGCTGAACAGCATAAAATAATGAATATGTATAATTTTGACAAGGGGCATGTAAGAACATATTGAGATCTGTGTTGAGTTCAATATCGTAGCGGCTACGTTGCTGCTATCAATATCTATGTAGCAGCTACGATATTGAACGCAGCCCTGGTATCTTTCGAAATATAAACATGGTAGAGCATATATGGCGCTTGTAAAAGCTTAAAACTATAAACCTGTAAACCCAAAAATATCAATTCCGACAATGAGCATTGGCTGAGAAATGTTTGAAATCGAGACAAACTTAGCCTTACGAAACTTATCGCGAATATGCAAATAATATAAATATGAAACTATAATATGAATTGGGGAAACTAGCTAGTAAAATATACATGCTTGCTTTGTATCAAAAATTCATGACTCATAATTAAATTGTACTAAACGACAAGAATAGTTTACGATAAATAATTTCTTATTAAATTAACCTACACATATGAAGTTTACGCATAAAGGGTTTATCAAAATAATCAATATCTTATCCTTGGGGAACTGACCTTTATTCGTATTAAGTATGGGCATGCGATAAGTTAAAATTATCATTTCCAACATGCGAGCGTAAAACTTAATTCTATAACGCGTTTAAAAATAACCTTGAGTACAGAAAGTTTGTGAAGAATAAACCAACTTTTTTAACATATATACATCTATTTACACTGATCGAGAAACAACAATTTGGTCTTGATTTCTTTCCTTGCAGAACTTATAGATAATTAACTTCAACTTTACTAAATAAAATAGAAATGAAAGTTAACGAAGTTTCATGATGCAATTAAATAAAACAATAAATAAATAAAAAAACTTGACTCACCTGAAAACAGTTATAACATTGATTGTTGGTTGCTTAACGTCCAGTGGCAAATATTTCATGCATATTCAGGACGAGAACAAGTTAACAATAAATACAATAGGTAGGTTGTTGTAATGTAGGCCATATAGGATGATGGTCGGAGAAATCTGGACTGCCACTGGAAAAAGAGGGTATATTGGATAGGGACAGAACTTTAGCCTAGCAACCAGCCACCTACGGACCCCTCAAAAAAGAGTTATTGCACGGTTTCTTTACGTGCAAAGAGCGTGGCACTCACTTTACACGAGGCATCGGATTTAACGTCCCCATCTGACCGGACGTGACTGCGAACTTGATACATCCCGCACAGCCAAACGGACGCCCCACTTCGGCAAGCGTTTTACTGCCGGTCGGGAGAAGACCAAGTGACCATATTTCTATTCCCCAGTCACCCTTGGGGGTTATATGTTTTAGAAAATGACCAATAGTAATTCGATTCGGGATGCGTAGCAAATTTATTTAGAGGAAGACGATCTGCTCGATCTTATTTCGGATGAGGAATCTAACAAAATGAATGAAGTCGCGGCTTTAATTTATAAAATTGAGAATGGAAATGGGGAATTTGTCAAAGAGACAACAACCCGACCAGTTATGACAAACACAGTGAAGTTGGTTTTATATGTTATATATAGACATATGTTGTTTACACAACAACTTGTTTGTGTTTACCGGACAATAGAATTAGTAAAAACATGTCTTATTGTGTCAACTTAGCTTGTCGCTAAACATCTTAAATTGATAAAAAATAATGCCTAACAAAGAAAAAATCTAAAGTGACAAATGCCAAAATAAATATCTTTTAGATTTGAAATTCTTATCTTAAATATTTCGAGAATATAAAAATGATTTCCTTCAACAATAATGAACGAATATAAAACAAAAATTACTTTTTATCAATACTGCGGCTTTGAAATGGACTTCAAATAAATAAAATATCTTAAACTTATGCCTTTTTGCTGAAAACTAAATGTTCACCAAAATATAAAATGAGGTATAAAATGACTCCATGACAATGGGATGATCACAGAATGTTACCAGTCTTTATGATTTGCCAGTTCAGACCACATTTTATTTCAAAATAATAAGACAATATTTAAAGTTGTGTAGCGTAAATGTCTAATATTATTATTTATATATATATATATACTGTAAACCAACTTATTTTCGCGGATACTTTATTTCGCGTTTAGCGCTATCTAGTTAACTTCGCGGCTATTTAATTTCGCGATATTCTTATCTACTAGAGGTGTTTAGATAAGGTAAGATCCAAGTTATACATATTCGCGACGATTTAAATTCGAGTCATTTTTCTAATCGCGAAAATAAATCGCTCGCGAAATTAAGTTGGTTTACAGTATATATTACACAATGTATCACTACCAGGCGGACTATACTTTGTTTCTGAAATATCATCTTTAAATTCTTGTAAAATAAAATTTTCATTAAAAACAATCTTTTGTTTTGTTTATAATACTGTAAAATTGTTTATATACTGCTCTTCAACACAAGATTTATTAAGTTTGAATTCCTCATAATTGTTAGAACTAACTTCTACAATTGTGTTTAGCAAAATGGTTTGCTTGTCAATAGTACATGTTAAAACATGTCCGTATGCTCAAACAGCTCGGATATCATTTTTGCTAGTATTTTTTCTAGGCATAAGATCAATTCTCTTTTACCAAAACAAAACAACAAATACTTAACAATAGCCAAAGATCCGTTTTGTAATTGTTATATTTCGAAATTAACAATCAATCAATCAATCGAAATTAACGAAGTGAATGTAGGCAGCTGTAGAAGTTGCGGTATGGCCTTCTACTGTTAGCAAAAGTATAATAAATAATTCAAAAAAATATGAACAAGAAAAAATTGAAGGAGACATATTTCTTGATATACAACAGAATAAATTTGGTCTAAAACATGTACAGTTTGATACAAATTGGGAAATTCAACATTTTTATACCAGTATGTTAGTGTCAGTGTCCAGAGATACTCTTTCACATTCTGTAAAGCTTTTGCAAACGCTATCCTATGACGGAAATATTTCCTAATGATATTAACAACACAAGCTAGTATGGATACTCTGTTTTTTTCTGGCAAAGTAGTTGACTCTGTTTTTCGGGCCAAGTATGCGACTTTTTTCTGACATAACAAACAATCTGAGGATAGCCATTAGTCTGCTTTGCCTTTGAGTAAGTATGTATGGAGCTCTCCATCATTCGAGATAGAGAAAGGCACACTGTTCTTATATCGGTTTAGTCACATCTACATTCACCAAATTCGATCTAAACACCGAAGAAAGTAAATTCGTGGCAAAATAAACATTTCTTCAATAATGGCATAACTAAACATTTCGTGCATGTTAAACTGGCGAGGGTTGATTTTGTCATCGTGGTGTCGGGAAGCTTCTGCATCTTCCATTTGTAAAATTCCGATATACGACAATCGGTACCTCTCTGTTTATAGCAGCCATTTACTCACGAGAAGAAATTCTTATATTTACTTGAGAAACTAGGGACTCTAAAGAGCCTGTGTCGCTCACCTTGGTCTATGTGCATATTAAAGGACAGGGCAGATAGATATTGACTTGATTAACAATTTAACTGCTTGTCAGATTTGCTCTAGATGCTTTGGTTTCATAGTTATAAGCAAAAAACTGCATTTTACCCCTATGTTCTATTTTTAGCCGTGGCGGCCATCTTGGTTGAATGGCCAGGTCATCGGACACATTTTTCAAACTAGATACCCCAAAGATAATTGTGGCCTAGTAGTTTCAGTGGAGATTTTGTAAAAGATTACTTAGATTTATGAAAAATGGTTAAAGATTGACTATAAGGGGCAATAACTCCTAAAGGGGTCAACTGACCATTTTGGTCATGTTGACTTATTTGTAGATCCTACTTTGCTGAACATTATTGCTGTTTACAATTTATCTCTATCTATAATAATATTCAAGATAATAACCAAAAACAGCAAAATTTCCTCAAAATTACCAATTCAGGGGCAGCAACCCAACAACCGATTGACCGATTCATCTGAAAATTTCAGGGCAGATAGTTCTTGACCGGATAAACATGACCTGATAAACATTTTTATCCCATGTCAGATTTCCTCAAAATGCTTTGGTTTTTGAGTTATAAGCCAAAAACTGCATTTTACCCCTATGTTCTATTTTTAGCGGTGGCGGCCATCTTGGTTGGTTGACCAGGTCACGCCACACATTTTTTAAACTAGATACCCCAAAGATGATTGTGGCCAAGTTTGGATTAATTTGGCCAAGTAGTTTCAGAGGAGAAGATTTTTGTAAAAGATTACTTTAATTTACGACAAATGGTTAAAAATTGACTATAAAGGGCAATAACTCCTAAACGGGTCAACTGACCATTTTGGTCATGTTGACTTATTTGTAGATCTTACTTTGCTGAACATTATTGCTGCTTACAGTTTATCTCTATCTATAATAATATTCAAGATAATAACCAAAAACAGCAAAATTTCCTCAAAATTACCAATTCAGGGGCAGCAACCCAACAACCGATTGACCGATTCATCTGAAAATTTCAGGGCAGATAGATCTTTACCTGATACACATTTTTACCCCATGTCAGATTTGCTCTAAATGCTTTGGTTTTTGAGTTATAAGCCAAAAACTGCATTTTACCCCTATGTTTTATTTTTAGCCATGGCGGCCATCTTGGTTGGTTGATAACCGGGTCACGCCACACATTTATTAAACTAGATACCCGAATGATGATTGTGGCCAAGTTTGGTTTGATTTGGCCTAGTAGTTTCAGAGGAGAAGATTTTTGTAAAAGTTAACGACGACGGACGACGACGGACGCCAAGTGATGAGAAAAGCTCACTTGGCCCTTCGGGCCAGGTGAGCTAAAAAGGGGATCTTTTGAGGGGTCGGTATGTGGCCTGTTGCAAGGCAAAACTTCTGTCCCTATCCAATATACTCCTCCTTTTCCGGTGGCAGTCCAAATTTCTCCGACCATCATCCCAGATGGCCTCTATTGTATCAACCTACCTATTGTATTTATTGTGAACTTGTTCTCGTCCTGAATATGCATGAAATATTTGCCACTGGACGTTTAGCAACCAACAATCAATCAATCAATCCTGATGTGTCTATCATAACAGACGGATCATTGTGTTGAACTATTTCGGTGACTGGAGCTCGCAAAACTTCATCATAATCATCTGGTCGTGTTTTTTCTTTCCAAATTTCTCTACAAAAGCATTATAAGATCTACAGTTCTCGGTTCATTCTCTGTCATCATCTATGAAAAATTTCGCTGCCTTTATATGATAATACTGCGAAGACAATGGATACCGACTGGTTTCTTTTAGCAGTATGGTTACATCATATATAGTACCTTGGGTTTCATTTACCATAAATGTTTACATTTATACAAATGTTCCATTGCCATTTTCGAATGTTAGGCGGGATAGCCATGTGTGTGAAAGATTCGTATCCTTAGCAATTATACCTTTAGGAACTTCTTCATACGACACACTTTGTTCACAATCGGAAACATTACTCTTAATACTAGTCGTCGGACATTCCTTCGTGGTTACATCACTATACTCAATATTCACAGTTTGTTCTTCACTTTAAAATGGCACATTTTTTTATATAATTTCGGATTCTTCGTGTTCTTTTTTGACACATTCTTCTCTTAACGAATCTATTCCGGACTTAACGTGTTTCACTATTTCATGAATAAATTTTGGTTGCAAACGGTAATTTCCTACTCCTGCTAATCATCCCTGAATTTCAGTAAATTCATAACACTGAGGGGTTTACATGGATAACACAAAGCTATCAACGGGAAGCTCCTTATACTTGTTCAATCGTTTAAAAACGGCATTTATACTATCATACGGATTCTTAGTTACTCCAGAAAACGGATCATAAAGATGACCATACTTGCTGATTATCCACTTTCTACAATGAAACAATTTCAATTGTGTTGAAGTATGTAACAAACTGATTGAATAGACTTCTTCTTCAACACTTTCACAACGCAGTAATTCCCTAATATCGAAAAGATAAAAGGCAATGTTTGTTTGATCTGTTCGCATCTTCTGTAAGTTAACTTTGTCATCACAAATCAAATGGTTCTAGCACATTATTACATCGCAATTCTTTTCTATTGCATTTGATAATCCCAGTTCATATTATTTGTTTCGGACATTATCATGAACAGTTTTTCTGTATAACCCAAACTCACTTAACAATCGATTGCAGTCAAGGGGGGGGGGGGGGGGGGGGGGCTCGCGGGTCTAAATCAAATTTTTTATTTAATATAGGATTTGGCTATTTTTTTTTCTAAATTAACTTTATCTTATTCCTAATAGAAAAATGAAATAAAAAAATGGGGTCACCTTTCATTAACGCTCACAATATTCCTTCAAACGAAGTATACATTTTTGCTAGTGTCCTTTTTTTTCTGTTGAACGAATAGGGAAATAGCGGTAATATCGAAATAAAAAAGATATAAATTACAGAAATCGCTTAAATTTTACACATATTTAGTTTATGTACAGCTTATTAGAAAACAACAATAAAAAAAAAATAGGTCACCGATGAGTTAAAAAAGATATTTCAATTTTGATGCCAAAAAATGGCATTTGTTTAACAAAGGGAAATAATTTGGAGCTTTTTCAATGATATCTACATATTAAAAGTCACTTAGGGCCAACACATATTGAGTTTTTGGTATGATTTTTGTACCATATGATAAAGTAACAACTACTAAAGGTAATTAATCAAATTTGTAATGAAAAATGAATGTTTGATTTTTTCTGAAAATTGTATACCCGCGGGCCTTCTTAATTAGCAATATTGTTCCCCGCATATCTTTCAGGCATATCTCGCGTTCACAACACACTAACTTTACGTTCCCAGTTATAAGTTATGTGATGCTCGGTACAGTTAGCTAACTTTCTGTAGCTGAGGTACTCGAGTACTCTACCTTCCATGTTTTGAGTTGACATAGTTCTTTTTAGTTTCTGTGTTGGAATATATTCGATTGACTCTTATACGGACTTTATTGTCAGAGTTGATTACGTAGGTGCCCTGAAACTCGAACAAAACAGTATCTGTCAATGTTGTAGCTGATGGTAACTTTAACCAGGTTTAAACTGGTTTCTTAAATGCATTTTATTGATTTCAATACTGTTTCATCACTATACATAAGAAAACCTCATCGGAACATGGAAGATGGGGTTCTAAAGGTTTCGATATCACTTGACCTTTTCTGCTTTGCTTTAAACAATACCAACCTTTTTTTTTTTTGGTTGTTTTTATTTTTTCTTAAATTGTCAATTATCGGCATTTGATCTTATTCCAGTAATGTCTCCATTTACTTTATAATAGGAATGTAGTCCATATCTATGTGCCTATCGTCAAATACACTAGATGAAGTAAACGAATCAGCCTTCCATGGTTAACTCTCTCCCATTTACCACCTCCTGGAAACACTGTCTTTGTTGTGTTGTTGGTTGCTGTCTCGTTGTCAATAAATCCTTTTTCTGGTTGAAGTTGTAACTGGTGTTGGTGAGTAATGTATCGTATGTGGCTAAGGAAGCGTGAATAGATCATCTGGAATAGGGCACACATAAGCGGGGACATTTTACCATCTATCATTGCATGAACTGTGTATAGCTGATGGAAGAACGTTGGACATGTTAGAGTAAAACGTGCAGTCGCAGAAGATCGTTTTTTGTAGGCGCTAGGTGGGTCGAGTTGTGGTTTGATGAAAATATCAGCATTGGAGGGTAGATGTTGTCTGACGGTAAGATGAACTGTTGTCTTGTAATAGTAAGATACTATATGTATACGTCCAGCAAATCGATGTCGATAGTTGTCTAGGGTAGAAAGGGCCTGTCGAGTGAGCTCTGATGGTAGACTGATGTATCTTGCAAACATTATAGTTTGGTAGCTGCTAAACGGTGTAGTCGTTCCATTCTTGAGTTCAATAAGTGACAAGTTCATCCTCATCGATTGATTGAGACGTTACGCACAGTCTTGGTGCCACTTAGCGTTACACGACGTTCCTAATAAAACGACGATTTTCACGTTGTTCCACGGAAAGTTTCAAATGTTGACCTCATATTCTACTCATGTGAAATGCCGCTTAAAGTACAGAGATTTTCGAAGTTGCTTCTGTATATGGTTTTATTTTTTCAAGCCGGTGCAAATACAAAATGTCATTGAATTTGAACAAAATTTTAATTACATGTCATTGAACAATTTTTGATTTTTGCGAAGAATTATATATGCAACAATTACACAAAATAACAATTTGATGTCTTGTTAAATAATTGAAATATATATATGAAAAAAGATGTGGTACGATTGCCACTGAGACAACTCTCTACAAGAGACCAAAATGACACAGAAATTAACAACTATATAGGTCACTGTACGGTCTTCAAAAGCAAAGCCCATACCGCATAGTCTGCTATAAAAGGCCCCGAAATGACAACGTAAAACAATTAAGACAAGAAAACTAACTGCCTATTTTTTTTGGCTGAGGAGGATAATAAAGAAGATCTCACTTTTGTTTGCATTTCCTTTTTCAATGTATCTTGCTTTTATAAAGTGGGGGTGCGGTCAATAGTAAGTTTTCTCTTTGTTATAGCTCCGGAGCATTGTCTTTTTGGAGTATCCAAGTTAAATATTTCGACATCTTATATCCTTGAAACAATGCAGATCTACATTTTAAGGCATATTAAACGAGAACTTTATTTTATAAACCATTTCATGAAATTATGTTATGCCAAATATGCAAGAAAAAGTCGTATACAGTTTAACGTTATTATAACGCGAACGTCAAATTACGGTTACGGGGACATTTCATTGGACATCTTAGATCGGTTCGGATTGTCCACCTGCAACTCAAACTAAAGTACATATCATATCATTTTAAAGGAAATTAAATGTATTTTCCATTCATATCAGTTACCAGGTGATAAAAATTTGAGATATAGTAGAATTTCGTTTGATAAAAAGTCTCTGAATTATTTTTTGTGTTATTTTGTCCATCGGGACATTTTATTGGACACGGGAAAAATTACGATGTTTTTAAAATAAGACCGCAGTTACATAATGATGTCTTCAGATAGTTTCTTCAGAACATGTATAATTTTTCTGATATTATTAAAATCCATTTTCGTATGTTATATATTATGAAATTGAAGACAGAAAGTTTTTTTACGGGTTGAGCAGCAAATTGGGACATTTTTTCTCTTTTTTATTTAAACTTTTCTGACGATCTTCCTACTCTTAAAGTGAAAAACGTCTATTACTTCATTTAGCGTCAAATGTATACAATGTAGTTGTAAAATTTTAAACCATTCTACTTACTAATGAGACCACACTGGGATTTCAAGGACGCACATAAAACAAAATTGTAACAGCGGGACACCCTTAAAATGACGTTATAGACATCGAAATGAGCAATTTGTTTCATAAAAAAATAGACAAAACACAAATTCATCTATGTTATTGATTTCTATGGGTTATTTCCTTTCGAATGATATGCATAACATGGCTATTTATTGTATAGGATAAGAGCTTGAATTTGAATAACCCGCCATCTAACCCATATTTCCAAAGTGACACCAATATCGTGCGCAACGTCTGAATAAGTAGTAACTTCATTCTTGGCCCGTTATTCCTTAGTCTGCTTTATCTTCATTATTGTGCAGTAACACAATGTGGGTTTTTTTCCTTTTTTTTTTTTCTTGTTAAATTTACATATAGCATTGTTCTGTAGACTCTAATTCGCTGGGTATATATTCAGAAAAAACTTAGTAATAAGATTTTTATATCTGAACTCGTATGAGAAGTCACCAATTTCAATTTGTAGTAGTCATGATCAACACCTACACATATTCTCAATATATATTGTTAAGGCTTGTGCGTGTATGATATCAAATGTTGTTTTTCTTTCTTAGCGGAGTGGAATGCTGGGTTATACACTTCACAACCGTAGTCAATCTTTGAATCTTGATATATTATGTACGCAAGGTGGAACTGTTTGTAGATATAGGAAGATGTGGTGTGAGTGCCAATGAGACAACTCTCCATCCAAATAACAATTTAAAAATTAAACCATTATAGGTTAAAGTACGACCTTTAACACGGAGCCTTGGCTCACATCGAACAACAAGCTATAAAGGGCCCCAAAATTACTAGTGTAAAACCATTCAAACGGGAAAACCAACGGTCTAATCTATATAAACAAAACGAGAAACGAGAAACACGTATATATTACATAAACAAACGACAACTACTGTACATCAGATTCCTGACTTAGGACAGGTGCAAACATTTGCAGCGGGATTAAACGTTTTAATGGGCCCAAACCTTCTCCCTTTTTCTGAAACAATAGCATAACATCACAACATATAAAAACATACGATAAAATATCAATTAGCAGACTTAACTCAATCAAAAAACGTATGATTACACAAAGAACGAATAAATTTGATCTGCGATATCTGAATACAAATGCACAGTTAATTAAATATTAGAGACAAACAGTCATGACCAAAAGGCTATCAAACAAATTCAAACACACTGAGAAATATTTAACCAATCAATGTTCACTTTAGAAAAAAAACGTTTTTTTATAATCTTGAAGTTTATACAAATGTTGTAAGAATAAGTGAAAAATTGAAGATATTACAAATAATCAAAGCTGGTATACAGCCAAGATCCATTTAAATAAAAAAAATGACAAAAAAGCATTATAAACAGTATCAACAGGTCGAATTTAATTCGACCTGTTTGTACCTCCTTTGGTACCAGTTAATAATTTCGATGCAGTTAAACATTCCTGAACATCTACTCTCTGTATACGGTACATTTTTAGCCATGTAAGCTTTGATTGAAAAATCATTTCAAACCTGATTTCTTTAACAACTGACAATCAGGTTTCTCTTAGTTTAAGGGGAACTACTCTTACTAAATATCATAGCTACAGTTTTTGTTCGTGATATGAGGAATTTCCATTTAGCTTAGAATTTCCAATAGGGTATACACTCTTAGTTGTAAATTGTAAACCTCTGTGACTGTTAACTTGTGATTTTTATTTGTCTCATATTGCTTTACCTCATCAGTCGCTTAACTAAACCATGTCACTTGTTGACTAGTTTTATGTTGGGTTGAGTAAATTAAAGCCGCGAATTCATTCATTTTGTTAGATTCCTCATCCGAAAATAAGATCGAGCAGATCGTCTTCCTCTAGATAAAGTTGCTACGCATTCCGATTCGAATTACTATTGGTCATTTTCTAAAATATATACTCAAATGCCATGTCATCTATTCCAATAGTTCCAAAATTATTCAGTTTATTAAAATCAAATCCCGCGATTTTTGTCTTAGGACGATCCATAATTTACGGAATTACTAGATAAAAGTAACAGAAACTCATAAATCTCAACGAAGACGACAAGCGTTTCTGAAAAAATGATCAAACGACGAAACACAATGCTCATTAACAAACTAAATAACGCTGTTTGAAGTTTCAAATACAAACTAAGACATATACAAATATAAAAAAATATATTAAAATGAAGACTTCCTGTTTTCTGGTGTTTCTGAAAAGTGATAGTCAGTAGTGAGTTCTTTCTATGAACTGGAATGTGTATCCAATATAAATTACTCTACTGCATGCCCATTTAAAAACGCTGGACGAATATGTTCCGGTGCATTCTCTTTTTTTTCCGGTTTCGATTAGTTAAAGGAATATATCTAACTAAACAAATTTCTTCCACTGTGATATTTTTTTCCCCGGCAGAGACTATGTCACATTAATTTTTTTCCATTGGTGATTGATTTTATCATACTGATTGTAAAAGTCCCTTGTAGAATGTTGTACTTGTTTTTCATCAAACGAATTACTCTAACAATATGTATTCTTATGCTGCTCATTTTACGTGATGTTTAACCTCCTTAAGATAACTGTGATTTCCCTTTTGTGAAATCTGCAGAACAAAGACTGGCAAAGTTGTCTTGTAGAGTGAAGCCTTTTTCTGCAAGAATTTGATCACCAGCTTGGTGGTGATTACTGGACTGATAAATTCAGAAGATCTCACAGTGTCGGTGTCCGACACTCTATTGCTTCAATAATCAATTGATTTAGTCTAGAATTTAGTCGCCGCGATATAGCCTTTTTTGTACAAATGCGATGTAAAGCAAACAACAATCAATCAATCAGTCTTTTTGAAAAGCCGACTATGATATTGACGATTTTATATGGCAGTTTTCCCATTAAGGATTATACTTCTTTTAAAGATGCAGTGTCTTTATTTAAACAAAACGAAACCAAGTCACAAATCTCCACCAATCTATCAGAAGTGACTTTCATTGTCATTTTCTCAGTATCAAACCAAAAACATAAAAAACTCATTATGTGAGAAGGACTACTAGCTTTCTCTACTGATTCTTCCAATCCACAGTTATATAAACCCCATATCAATTTTAATATGAAATATCTGCTTTTTCACTACTTTCAGCACCAGCAAAATTAACTAAATGTTTTGAAGATGTATCATGATTTTTTGGCAACAAATCTCACAGTATTAGTCACTGTCTAACAAATGAGAGCACTTGATTTGAAATACATAGGTTAAACTCTATCAACAAAATAATGACCTTACCATATAAAATCAAATAGGTTATAGTCTTTTGGATCAACTGGTATTTGTCTATAGGCTCGGATCCCCAAGGGTGACTGGGGTATAGAAATATGGTAACTTGGTCTTCTCCCGACCGGCAGTAAAACGCTTGCCGAAGTGGGGCGTCCGTTTGGCTGTGCGGGATGTATCAAGTTCGCAGTCACGTCCGGTCAGAAGGGGTTGTTAAATCCGATGCCTCGTGTAAAGAGAGTGCCACGCTCTTTGCACGTTAAGAACCCTTGCAACAACTCTTTGAGGGGTCCGTAGGTGGCCTGTTGCAAGGCAAAATTTCTGTCCCTATCCAATATACCCTCCTTTTCCGGTGGCAGTCCAAATTTCTCCGACCATCATCCCAGATGGCCTCTATTGTATCAACCTACCTATTGTATTTATTGTGAACTTGTTCTCGTCCTGAATATGCATGAAATATTTTCCACTGGACGTTAAACAATCAATCAATCAATCTATAGGCTCGGCGTAAATCTTTTTAATTTTTTAACAGAATTCACCTTTATCTTTATCACAGAATTCAAACGAGATATTACCATATGCTCATTAAATGGATTTAATGTAAATGTACTTAGTACAGCAACATAACTTACCTTCTTTTTGATATATTTATCAATATCTTTGGCAAAATCCCTTGTCCCACTAAGTGATAAATCGAACTAACATAGGGAATTGAATGTAATAATTCTAAACATCTTTCTTTTTTAGATTTGATTTTGCAGAAATTATTTGAAATTTCAAATTCTCCTGCAATAATCATTTAAAAATTCAATTGTTTAAACTCCAAATCTTCAATCGCGTAATTATACTGTAAAAAGTTATGTGGAAGAATTATGGATTTATAATTTAATCTGCAGATTTATTTTCAGTCCTGTACAACTTTTAACTTTTTTCTTTGACGATAACTTAGCTGACAATTCATTATCAGAATGATCCTCAGAGCTGGAAGTTGACTTGGTTCTAGATATAGACTATAACTACTGTTTTCTCCAATGTTGTTTAGTTTCTGAAAAAAAGAAACCTAAGGCTTTTTGCAATGTTGCGTAGCTTCTACTAAGCTCGAACACGGTCCTCGGAATTGGTTGTGATTTCATTTTAACATGGAACAACTCCTTTCTTATTTACAAGCTGCAACTCTCCGTTTGCCATCTTATGCATTCATCTTTACTACTGAAGCAGAAGCAAAAATATTGGCTAAAATTTGATTGCTTCTTCAGATAAAATAAGATAGATTATATGTTCTGATTCACTTTCATGCGTATGTGACCGGGGAAACTTTGTGACTTGTAATAAGAGCCTGACTGACTGGTCTCTTAAGCTTGTTACTGAAACTGTGTGATGCACATGATCACACAACGAACAATTGCTCTGAATAGTAATAAATACTTTGACACTGAAACTCTGGTGAAAACTAACTCCTTATACTCTTGAACTAGCGATGAATAAACCCATAATTCAGTATGGAATACTTGGTTCTAAGTTTATGAAACCCTAAATAAATTAATACTGAATAATTCGTTTTTTTTCCGAATTGAAAAATAAACACAAATAAAAAAGGAAGATATCAAAACATGGGGATTTTGAGAAGAAATTCTACATTTATTTTTACTGTTATAACAAGACAATTTTAAGAAGACGGTATTGTCTGCGCGTACCCGCATGCGGATTACGAGTCAAAATCGGGAATAAAACATGAAATATATACGGAAATTTATTGATAATATGGGGATTTCGTGTTGAACGAAAGAAGAGTGAAAATATTATTTTCAAATTGTACAATTTATTAGATAATAATACATGTATGATAAACGTTTGTCAATTAAATACACACTGATGGTAAATAAAAGTGAATTCCTGGAAAAGAAAAACTTGATAAAAATGAATACTATTATAAAATGTAAATCCAAATTTAAAGAATTAACTTTAACCTATATAAGATTTAAAAATATTTTTTAGTAAAAAGTTATCAAAGGTACCATGATTATGATTTAGTACGCCAGACGCGCGTTTCGTCTACATGAGATTCATCAGTGACGCTCATATCAAAATATTATAAAGCCAAACAAATACAAAGTTGAAGAGCATAGAGGATCCAAAATTCCAAAAGGTTGTGCCAAATACGGCTAAGGTAATCTATTCCTGGGACAAGAAAATCCTTAGTTTTTCGAAAATTCAAAGTTTTAAATTTAGGAAATTTATAAAAAAGACCATATAATTGATATTTATGTCAAACTATTTTAAACTGTATTCATTGGAAAAAACAAGGCGACCGAATAATTGACCAAAACCCTAACATTTCACCTGAGAAAACGTAAATAGATAAAAATGATAAAAACATATTAGCAAAAAATAAATATTTAAAGAATATTTTTTCGCAAACCTGTTCTAAAATGTACAAAAAGTGCAAAAGTTAGATTATACATTGATCATTATATTCCCCGTCTTTTGACATATCTTTATAAACCTATCTGTTTAGATTGCTTCACGATTTATAACCAAAAAAAATATCTGAAAAAGGCTAGAACAATAAAGTAGATTCAATAGGGGAAATTAAAACCATGAAATCAAAATAGGAATATAAATTAGTATGATACAATAAAATTAATTTATTTCTTAAACGAATCTTCTAAAACTAACTTTTCCTTTTTCCGTAACTTGGTAGTAACACCGATTCCTTTCAATTTTCCCTTAATGTCTGCATTTGTCATTTCGTCGGAATCGTGTAATAGCCGGTCCTCGTCATGTTGTATCTGGTTGTTGGCCTCTTTGATTTCCTGAAGGATGGAAGCTTCTTTCTTCGTTCGAATAACTTTAATTGCATCTTTCCAATAGTCTGTTTTCCTCTTTTCATATGGATGTCTTGTTCTTTTGTTACCTGAATTCATTTCAATTCTTTTTCTCACTTACAGGGCAACAACTGTGAAATATTGAAAATTAGTTTTTGCATGATGTATCGTTTTGATAATGTCATTGATTTTTTTCTGTTGGTTGGCCGCTAAACTGTTTTAAGCTTCCATAGGTTGAGACAAGGAACTGGACGTGGTAGATCAGACAGTGGATATACGGGGTAATGCTTGTGGACCTTTTTCCTTTTTCTGAACAAACTCAAAAACAGAGTAATCCAGTCTTTGACAAGAGTGCGTGTTGCCTCTCCCGTACGCCTCTCGCATACGTTTGAGCAAATATACTGGTAAATATGCCAAAAATCTTTCCACAGGTTAACAACTGTGTTGTTTGTTGCACTATGTATAACAAACAGGTCTGGTAAAATTTTCATAACCTTTTTTCATATCTGCCCCACAAAGAAAAGTCCAATCGAGTTCATTCTGTCATTTATATTAAAAAAATTCAGAGTAGAGCATCGTATATTCTCATAAATAGATGAAGTTCGTCTGGACACAGTGTTCTGGTTCAAAAGTTAGCGAAGGATTCTGTTTTACTCCATATCCCTTCTTAGATAGTACTGTTGTCTCGGAAATGGATCACGTCATTTAGGGCGCTAAGTAAAAGTCCCATGGCTTACTGATGTCTCCTCTGAAATTTTACACCAAACAAAAGCATACATCCCAGTCGATGAGCCAATTCCTCAAAACATCTGCTGAATATTCACCCCCCCCCCCAACAAAAAGCTGAATTTAGTAAATGTTTTCATTGATTCGTATACTTCCTGAATGGTACAGTTCGTTTAGTTCACTGAACACTGGATGTAGAGATGAAGAAAGGTTTTCGTAGCTTTCTGACGTTTTCACAATAGCTAAAACAGTGTGTTCGTCTGCGGACAGTTTTGCTGTTTCACTGATAAAATTAGAAATTCGAGTAACTCGTGTACCGTCTCCTGATATTTTTTTATTTTATTGTCTTTGATGGCAATGTTTCAATTTTCTTAAAACAATTCTCTAACTCCGACTTTATACTGACATAATTATGCACCTGGAATATTGCCTGTTGTATGATATATTTCGAACGTACTATTCGTCTTCTTTCTTAAAGAGTCCTCGTCGTGTAGGTTTTGTTGGCATTTGAAACAATTTCAATCTGTTCGCAGTTTTCTTCTTTCATTGATCCGAATTATAAGTTGCTTCCACGCTTCAGAGGTTAAAATTTTGGGTGCGTTGAAGGTTTACATTTTCGTCAAATATTTTGTTATTTATTAACGAAGCATCAAGAAGATGATTGGCATCGGCTATGTTTTTTTTCAGAAATAATGTCATTAAGTGTGCTGTTTTCATCCCTCAGAATCCATGATAGAATCGCTGGAAAAAATGTACACTGTATAATTGTTAAATGTGAATTTGTCAATTTATAAATAACGGAATACAATGTTGTGTCTATGACATTTTGCTTACCCTTCTTTTTTTCCTTATGTGATCTAAGGCGCTCTTTTGAGAAAAGATGATTCATGATGATCTTTTTTTGGTAAACCAATGACAGTGACTTTTGCCATCAGGGTTCCCGTTTCACAATTTTTACAGGGGGTGGGGGGTGGGGGGGGGATGAAAGGGCAAATTGAATCCTGGAATAAAAAATAACAATAGAATAAATTAAGACATCGAGATTTATTTATACAATTCTATAAACTTATAAACTTAATAGACTGATAGTTTTGAACAAATTGTTCCAATTCATGACAACTTTAAATAAACTCAACTTAGATACCAGCATGGAGAGACCAGACGCGCATTTTGTCTAACAAATACTCATCAGTGACGCTTGAATAAAAAAAAGTTTTAAAGGCCAAATAGAGCACAAAGTTGAAGAGCATTGAGAGCCAAACAAATTCTAAAATGCCAAATACAACTTCGGTAAAATTTCTTCACCATATTAATATCATTCTTCTGTTTTAAGAATACTAGTTTACTGAAAACACTGTTCACTTACCTATAAATAAAAAAAAACTTCTGAGTAGTTTAAATAATTTATTGCACGTTACATTCCCGATCCGATGGCACTTTACTAAAAAAAAAAAAACGGATGTAGGGACACGTAGCCTACGAACGGCAATTGTACTATTCGTACGCACAGACTCTGCCTTTCAAGAATATGAGTTGTACAGTTAACTCTGTAATTATTACATACAAAACTCCATGCAAAGCGGTTTTACAGAAGGAGTGTCATCACTATGCACAACTTTCCTAACATCAGAAGCAATTGAAAAAAGTAAGAAACTAAAGATAATGAGGATCCTTATAGCTTAAGACGCAGAAAAAGCATTTGAAAAACTAATGTATTAAATCCTATCCAAATAGCTGAACCATTATGGAATAAAAGGAAAACTCTTGATACTACTGAGAAACTTGTATAAAGGCATGAATATTAAGTGGAAAGGTCACTATACAGAAAATGTCATGGTCTTACAAGGATTTCAAGAAGTTGCAAAACGATCTACAACGCTATATAAAAAGACGGTTCAATCAACAACAAACGACGAAAAACTTGAGCAATTTCCGTATTTTTCGTTCTAAGTCACGGAGGTCTTTCAAGCCAGCACGATGCATATCTTGGAAGAAATTTGTCTATGGGATAAATGTATATCAATATTCTCAATGTATAATTGTCACCGATATATATCAAAACTGTTAATTTATTTGCATAAGATATAACACATGTTTTTGATCAGTGATACTCACTGTGTGTCGCTTCCGTTTGATATAACTAGTGAGTTGTAGTGGTTTAATTTACGAAAATCGCTCATGAGTTCAAATGACAAACTGGCAGTAATTTGCAAGTATCTCGATAATTACAAGGTGAAATTTTGTCGGCATTCTTAAACGTGAATTACAAACGTTAAAATAAGACAGACATGATTTTAGGTGCTATTTTAAAAACTTTCCAAAAACAATTGAATATATGAATAGCTCTTTGAAAATGATGAATATAAACCTGTATATATTTTCATCAATAATTATATAATACCACATTAAGGTCCAAAGGATGCTAAATTAAACTTTTGTTTAATCTCATCACATTTAAATTTAGAGTATTAAGTCATCACTGGTTGATGTAAATACATGAATTTGCGTTGTTTCCCTTTGAACAGAAATGAAAATTTCAACAAAAATTCCATTCTTGGGTTTTCTTTGATATGCTAATTCAACATTGAATTTTGATATTGGACCATAAAAGATTTTGAATTATTTATTTTTCTTTGCCCACGTTAATTTGTGGTCAAAAATCTATAATGTGAACAAAATTCAATCACAATCCTAATTCAGTGCTGTTTTAGTCGATATGTTTGGCCATACTTGCTAAACTGTTCAGTGTTCTACTACTGCAGGAAAATCGGGGTTGCTGTCACTCTGACAGCCTCTTGTTTACTTTTTGTTCTATTTTCTTTTTTTGTTATGTACGACTTTTTTATGGATTTAGCACATTATCTCTACTTTGTTAAACTTATCCAGACCTTCGTATTGTCAATGAGACGATACACTGTTTATTTAACGCATCATGTAAATATAACGGAATTTGATGAGACTGTTATTAAAGAGAGAGGGTTGGCGCTATAGAACCAGGTTTAATCCACAATTTTCTACATTTGAAAATGCCTGTACCAAGTCAGGAATATGACAGTTCTTGTCAATTCGTTTTAGATGCGTTTTGTTATTTGATTTTGCCATGTGATTATGGACTTTCCGTATTGATTTTCCTCTGAGTTCGGTATTTTTGTGATTTTACTTTTTACCACAAACACAAAGACAAACATGCAATATGTTTGATATATATTTACAGATACAGGTACCTGGTCAGTTTTCAAAGCGATCATATAAACATCGCCGCATTCTATATATGTCTATCCAAGGTCAGGAGGTTTGTAATTCAGTTGTTGTCGGTTGTCGTGTATATCATATACTTTAGTTTTTCGTTCAAAGATTAGTTTAAAACAATCAGTCAGTAAGATTTTCTCGTTATTACTGTTTTACATCTTTTATTTTCTTGAACTTTTATTGCTAACTATGTGCAATGTGTCTTGCTAATTTATGAAAACCGTGGGTTGACCAATACGATAGTCGATAACTTCTATGTTATTTGGTCTTTGCAGTTCAACGGACACGATTAATTGGCTAATTCCATCAAGCTGAAGTTTGCAGAAATCACCATATCATTAAATCAGGTTGATATTGAGAGGTGAACTGGTGCTTTGTTAGAGATTACACATGTATCCTGTGTCCCTATCCAATATACCCTCTTTTTCCGGTGGCAGTCCAAATTTCTCCGACAATCATCCCAGGTGGCCTCTATTGTATCAACCTACCTATTGTACCAAACCAACCAAGATGGCCGCCATGGCTAAAAATAGACCATAGGGGTAAAACGCAGTTTTTGGCTAGTAACTCAAAAACCAAAGCATTTAGAGCAAATCTGACACGTGGTTAAATTGTTCATCGGGTCATGTCCTATCTGTCCTGAAATTTTCAGATGAATCAGAGAACTCGTTGTTGGTTTGCTGTCCCTGAATTGGTAATTTTAAGAAAATTTTGCTGTTTTTGGTTATTATCTCGAATATTATTATAGATAGAGTTAAACTGTAATCAGCAAAAATGTTCAGCAAAGTAAGATTTCCAAACAAGTCAGCATGAACAAAATGGTCAATTGACCCCCTAAGGAGTTATTGTCCTTTATAGTCATTTTTTAACAATTTTCATAAAATTTGTAAATTTTTACTACCGATTACATTTTCCACAGAAAATACTGGGCCAAGTTCATTATAGATAGTCATAATTGTAAGCAGCAAGAATGTTCAGTAAAGTAAGATGTACAAAGATATCGCCATCACCAAAACACAATTTTGTCATGAATCCATCTGCTTCCTTTGTTTAATATTCACATAGATCAAGGTGAGCGACACAGGCTCTTTAGAGCCTCTAGTTATAAGAACATCAACATGAGAAAATTGGAAATAGTTCAAACGAGAAAATAAAACAATTGCTTAAAGACAAAAACCTGACAGCGATCAACAACTGTCAGTTTCGGGATTGTGATAGGCACTTCAAGTTTTTTGGGGAATGCAACCTTTGTTAGCATCTGAACGTCACCCAACTTGAAACATGGCGAATTTATCACTTTAAATACATGTCGAATAAAATAAACGGACAAACTCTAAACTGTAAACCCTTCGGAACTGCACGAGCAAGAGAAATGTATTACAAGAGGTACTGTTCTTCGGTGTAGGGTTATGTCGCTGATGTAATATGGTTAGATACTACGGATGGCAACGAGTACTCGAGTACTTGATCGGAAAGACGAGTACTCTAGTACAATTTTAGTACTCAGATACTCGTTTGTTTTTATACATCTTGAGATATTTCTCTTCACACATTTCCATCTACTTAATCCCCAAGGGTGACTGGGGTATAGAAATATGGTCACTTGGTCTTCTCCCGACCGGCAGTAAAACGCTTGCCGAAGTGGGGCGTCCGCTTGGCTGTGCGGGATGTATCAAGTTCGCAGTCACGTCCGGTCAGAAGGGGGACGTTAAATCTGATGCCTCGTTTAAAGAGAGTGCCACGCTCTTTACACGTTAAGAACCCTTGCAACAACTCTTTGAGGGGTCCGTAGGTGGCCTGTTGCAAGGCAAAATTGCTGTCCCTATCCAATATGCCCTCATTTAACAGTGGCAGTCCAAATTTACCCGACCATCATCCTAGATGGCCTTTATTACAACAACCTACCTATTGTATTTATTGTTTAACTTGTTCTCGTCCTGAATATGCATGAAATATTTGCCACTGGACGTTAAGCAACCAACAATCAATCAATCCATCTACTTAAGTGCCGTTGAAATATCCCCTTCTTGATGCTTAATAAAATCAATTAACAACATATCTATACTATTAAACATATGTTCATATGGTAGTTGTACGAACTATGCACGAATAAATGGTCATCTAGTGTAAAACCATTGTCCTTTATTTGGTATGGATCATAGCTTTCAACAAAGCTAAAATGTGATGTTAATACCGTCAGAAATAATCTTATAGATAAATGTTCAACACAATTGCATCAGTGGTAGTCGTCAGTGAATGAAATTAATAAGTGTTTCTCGTATCTTGTTTTTCATATATATATTCATCTTCGCTAGCCACGGGTTACGATACACTCGTTCTCTTCACGGGAGTAAATCGTAACCCTTGGCTAGCGAAGATGATATAGATTAGACGGTTGGTTTTCCCGTTTGAATGATTTTAAACTAGTCATTGTTTGGGCCCTTTATAACTTGCTATTCGGTGGGAGCTTTGGTTCGGTTCCTTGGCCTATAATGGTTAACTTTGATAAATTATGACTTGGATGGAGAGTTTTCTCATTTGCCTTCATACCACATATTTCTATATCTTTGAATAGGCAAAAGCGAATAACCTCTCGAGTTTGAAATTGTCGTTGTAAGTAGTGGAAAATGGTATGTTCACATCCAAAATAAAAATAATATTCACATAAATTTCATTACCAGCATCACCGGAATAACCACCAACAGCAAGCTGATATCCATCCTGTTCGTCACCGATTGAAAACGTTTTATACTCCGCATATCTTACTTGGTTATCGAAGTCTGACAATTCAACTCTCAACAACAATAGAACAGTAAAGACATCTCTCATCAATCTCATGTATTGTGTACTTCGTGCTTAGTCAAACATTAAACATGGGGTAACATATCTTTATAGTACAGTAAAACATGAACAAACCGTCCAGCTACGGGACTATGAAAAAGGGCTTGTTTGGAAAGTGAACCGGTATAGTCAGGTTTTCGTTTTGACCGGAAGTAGAAGACTTGCGACGTTCGATATATTGCATGTAAAAGTTATGTCTTCTTGTAAATATAAAACTTAAAAATATAGATTCTTACATTGATACGAGTGGATTATCGGATTTATGCATCAAGATAGTTAAATTATCAATTTTAAAATCCGAGCCTCGGCGAAGACTTTAAAATTTATAGTTTAACTATCGAGATTCGATAAATCCAATAATCCACGAGTAACTATGTAAGAATCTGTTTCTCAACTGATTAAGATATAAATTTCCTTTTTTTGTCAAATGAAAATCCCCTTCAAGTGCCTTTCACATTCCTCGATGTTGTCAATTTCATTAACACCTGTTAGCATATTTTGAGTCATCCAATTAGCTAAAGAGGTAAATACCCTTAAAATCATCCAATGATCTTTTGTGATCACCGGCAACCGCACGTTGATTAATTTTTTTAAACAATGGGTTCGGAAAGGGATAAATATCCATTGAATTAGAGAAATTAAAATACTAAACGTAACAAAATAACAACGTATGATCGTTGTTTTGAATCTTCATATGCATTGGCTATAAGAAATTTAAAAGAAACTTGTTGTTCCTCGAACTAAAAATATAAATTTCACCGTGATTTACACATCCTCGCATATCAAATAAACATCAGTAGCACCAGTCTCCGACTTGTCAATTCACTTTCACTTCGTTTTTTCTTTGCTTCATTTGCACCATTATACTCGCGTAGTTTGGATTGTAAGACGAGAGTTTTAATTTACTTCCATCATTGTTAATTTGAAACTTTGGTATGGCCGATTAATAAGCCAGTATGTCATCAAACAAAATTTCAACAGTATCGAAACATTTTCGTAAAGTTAACAATACCCATTGATTGTTGTCATCTGGGTGTTCTTCATTATCAGGATCATTGGTCTAGGGGTTCGAAAAAGGGAACTCAGAATTTCGAAAACACGATGTAAATATCATACTCCGTGATTATTTTTTTTTTATCAAAGTTACAACGTTCCGAAATATATTCTGTCTGTCTTTTTGTTTTCTTGACACGTTTATAATATTAATAAATAATAGAGCTCTCTACTGTACAATTGTAAGTTCACAGTTTAACACCTGGCTAATTGTTTACATTGAAAAGCCAATGCATAAAAAAAATATGTTTTGATTGCAAATCATTCATTTGAAATTAATTACACAAACCGGGTTTGACAGGTAATAGTTATTTTAATTAAGAGTATTGGGACTCTTACAAGCGGAATTCGGAATACACAGGGTCCGGTTTGCAAAGGGTATTTTAACAAAGACTTTGAAGGGGAAAATGGGACTATTTTCAGCCAGAATGGACAGGAAACCGGTGTATTCTGGACCCAGTTTACTCAGGTTGTAAGACAGTAAGACACACTCATATAAGAAGTGGACTGACTATCGTGGTCGATTTCACTTAATTGTAGGTATGATAAAGCATATATTTATGTTGCGTCTTTTGGTTTGATAGGTTAAAACATAGATCGTTATAAAAGTCAGTCATTGTCACCGTCAAACATTTGTGCAGTGGATTTCGAAGAAAATTAAAATGACAAAAGTTCAAATAAATTAACGAGGAAACAAACACAACTCACACTTGGTGATGGCATAATATCCTGTTTCCCTTAGAGTCCGCTAAGCTACATAGTATGCCGTTTATTGTTTATATCAGAGTTAAATTGAAAGCAAATCCAATCATTTTTCTCTTTAGTAAGCACTGACCTTGGTGCATAACAGTTCGTCGATCAAGGTAAATTATCTTGCACTTTGTTTTTAATCTTACCATTTCAACTTTTTTCATTCGAGCATCACCGCTGAGTCTTTGTTGTTTCTTTTTCACTTAACGCGCACTTTGCGAAAAATTATTATATTATCCAAATCTTTATAGAATTCCTTTTGTAAAAAGCAGTTACCCAGCCAGTATTCTCCACTGCTATTCCCAAACCCCTGTCTGTAGGAATTCCATCCGCGGTAAAAATCAGTGCATCCGTTGATTCTTCTTTGGATAACCTGTTATATAATAAACTGTATTTACTATTAGTTCAAGGAGAGAGGTTTGTGTAAAAGGGTTTTATTTTTCATCACTTAATTAAATACAAGAAAATTGGACGGTAAAATAGCTGAATACAAGTATTATTATGTTTGAGAAAATGAATTTGCATCTATAGAAAAAAAAATCAATATAACCCTGTATTTCTAGTTCAAATACGTATCCGTATTCATCTCTTCATAAAGAGATAATTGTTCTAAGGGTACCGAGTCTATGGAAACACGGTTGTAGACCAGGAGGCAAAAAATGCATTGGATGACCATTTATCTAACTATGGTAAACCATATAACGATTTAAGATATGATATTAGGACATGTGTTTTGATATTTTAAAAAATTAATGCAGGAAAAAATGATGATAATAAATCACATGAAATTGAACTTATTTAGGTAAACCTTTCAATCTCTTTATGTGCAGAAAAGAACATTATGTTATATTTCTAGATGTCGTATTGGTCAAACTAGAATAACACATGAGTGTTAAAAATTGTACACAAACTACAATGTATGCCTTGCAACTGCAGATATTCTTTTAAACATATTTATTTTATTGACTTTGCTGATATTCGTAGGAAGCCTTTCAATGTCAAAAATATGTATGATTTCTTTAATAGTTTTCCAAATATAAATATTTTCTTATTCTTGAAGGATGTTGGATTACATTATAAAAGATCAAAGTGCTGTATACATTTTAAATAATTATATAAATTTTGATCACGCTATCTTAATGTTTGAATTTTATTTGTTAATAACCAAATGTGATTAAGACTTGGATTTTAGTTCATTGAACGACATTGTTGTCTTATTTTAAAACTATACTGTAAATTGTAAAAATATTTGAATAAGCTCTAGCCGCGATAAAGCCTTTTGTTTTAATGCAGCATAAAGCAAACACCAATCAAAGAATCAGTCCAGCAGAGCTTAAATGTATACAAATAATACCGTCCATTTCTTGTTTTCATTAACGACACAATAGACCGGAACTGCTTGTAGGACACCGTCTGGATATATATCATAAACACCGGTCTTGACATTTGCGATATCTGAACATTCACGTGGTAAAATTATACCTGTTTTATTTAGAAAAAGATGTATTTAATAAATAATGATATATAACGTCCTCATAATAAAGGTTGATACCTTAGAAGAAATGCATTCAAAGCAAAACTTACAAAACCACAATAATTTAGAAAAAGAAAAAGATAAAACGAAAAGCAACACAGGAAAATCTACATTTAAATCTAAACATCACGCAAAACGATATTCAACAGAAATCCGGAAATCTGTTATATCTTGCTCATATCACAAATCCACTGATAAGTCGCATGCGGTAGGCACATACAGTTGGTGTTTAGCTGTACGCATGAGACATGTTCAGAACAACTTTATTATGGCATCGGAACACTTCCGTACAGAAAATGTTATTACTAGATGTCGTATTGGTCATACTAGAATAACACACGAGTATCTTTTAAAAAATTAAGATGAACCACAATGTGTTCCTTGCAACTGCAAGTATACTATTAAACATGTTTTAATTAATTGTATTGACTTTGCTGATATTCGTAAGAAGCATTTCAATGTCAATAATATGTATGATTTATTTAATAATGTTCCATTTACAAATATTGTTGCTTTTTTAAAAGAAATTGGAATTTATTATAAAATATAAAAATGTTATTACATTTAAATCGATTTTAATTTTTATCACGTTATTTTACTGTTGATTTTTATTTGTATATAATCAATTTGCTTTAGTCAAGAATTTTAGTGTATTGAAGGACCTTTTGTCTTATTTTAAAAATATGCTTTAAATTGTAAAAATATTCGAATTAGCTCTCGCCGCGATATAGCCTTTTTGTGCTAATGCGGCGTAAAGCAACCAACAATCAATCAATCAATCAACCGTACAGAAAATTTAGCAAAATCGAGTACCTTCACAAAATAACAAAAGTTACACTTTTTTACCGCAATATAAAACAGTACCTGCTTTACTAGTATTACATGTATGTGTCATGTTGATTTCAAAACATGACAAGTCGCCGATGAGTCGCATCTGATGAAAATTAAATACGAGCATTATAGCAATGAGAAATCGAACATATCTTGTCACTCTTTGACAATATACCTTAACGATTACTCCTTTTGTGGTGTTGTCCGTCAAATTTGCGTACTAAAGAAATAATTGTCAGTTTATGTTAATATATGTTTGCATGGCGGACTCTGGTATAAGGAACAGCAAAATGAATGCAAATGGATTTTTTATTTTTTGAGTATGATATGCATTAACTTAATAATCAAGTAAAACTTGTTTGTGTGATTCCGAACCCAGACCGATTTGCTTAACATAGGAACGTAGGACTGTACTTATGTTTCTTGTTCGGTTTAATAGGCTTATTAAGGTAGTTAAAGAAAAATACAAATCGGAGAATGAAGATAACTTTAATTCACCAGATGTAAAATTTCAACTGATAAAAATTACGTTTTGCTTTATATATAATTAGTATTTTAGAGAATGTCCAATACGACTATCGAATTAAATAGAGTTGCATGCTAACATAAAGTTTTGATATACTTTTTAACTATCATTATCCTTTTTAAAATTACAACACTATAGTTCTTCTGATTAACATAGAGGGGCCTCGGTGGCCAAGTTTTCTAAGAAGTTCTACTACTGTAATCACTAGTCAGTCAACACCACCTAGGTTGTCAACTCGACCCCGCTCGTGCAGGTGCAACCGACTTCTATCTGAAATGGCAATGATTGTCAGTTTTGCTATCGAAGGTCAGTAGTTTTCTCCGGGCTTCCTCTGTCAATTAAAACTGGCCGCCACGAAATAACCATTAAGTGGCGATTAAAAAAAGGCGTTTAAACACCAACAAACAATCTAAATTACAAAACAGTTTGAATATGGTGTTTGTCAAAAGACGTTATAAATGCATACATTCTTTAATAGTTTATGTCAAGAATGCTGGTGTTTTAAATGGTTTTTATATCAGATAAATTCTCTAGAATTTTTGTAATTTGTATTATTCTAACACGTAATATGCCTAAATGATTAATTACCGTTTGAAACCGTGGTCAAACAAGGTAAATCACGGTTACAAAGTCTGGTACTATTACAGCATTCGGAACAAATCTGCTTTCTTCTTTCAGATATCCTCTTGCCAAATATCGAACCTGTTAGATGGCTGCAAGTCTATAACATGTACAAGGTATCAATTGAAAGTCTTCAAAATGAATTCAAAACCTAACACTGAATTGCAAATATCCCCCAAGGGTGACTGTGGAATAGAAATATGGTCACTTGGTCTTCTTCCGACCGGCAGTAAAACACTTGCCGAAGTGGGGCGTCCGTTTGGCTGTGCGGGATGTATCAAGTTCGCAGTCACGTCCGGTTGGAATGGGGACGTTAAATCCGATGTCTCGTGTAGAGAGAGTGCCACGCTCTCTGCACGTTAAGAACCCTTGCAACAACTCTTTGAGGGGTCCGTAGGTGGCCTGTTGCAAGGCAAAATTTATGTCCCTATTCAATATACCCTTCCAGTGGCAGTCCAAATTTCCCCGACCATCATCCCAGATGGCCTCTATTGTGACCAGACCTACCTATTGTATTTATTGTGAACTTGTTCTCGTCCTTAATATGTATGAAATATTTGCTGGACGTTAAGCAACCAACAACCAATCAATCAATGAATTGCAAAAACTTATTATGTATATAAAACTATCTGCCGATTAGTTATCTCTATAATTTAACAAAACATTTACCACGCATGGATAATAGACTAAGTTATAATGTTCAATTTCGGTTTAAAACTTAAATTTACGACAAAACGGATGACTTTCACTTTCCAAATGTTTTTCTATTTCATGCTGCAAAAATCAAGCTGAGCCTGCATATGGTATATGAAATTGTCAGTTAATATGAGTCGTGATTTCATTTATATACTCTTGGTTGCTGCGCTTTGTGTCCTTTAAATTTGTTTTCAGATGTCTTTCAAGATTATGCGATTAATACTGTTATTGCAATGAAAAGTAACTAGTACAGATAAGTGTAAATTTTGGATATAAAATCACAGAAGGTAAAACAAAAATGAATTATCTGATAACAGTTATAAGTTTTTTCTATTTATAATTCATATTATATATCTGAGCAGAGAACAAACATTGTTGATGTCTTTCGTATTATCATATAAATCAAGATGTCATAAAATAGATTATTATTATTATTATTTATATGTCCAATATTATTGTCAATTAAAATTATGTGTTTGTATTAATACGTCTCTGTATAGGACAATTATACATCATTTATATTATTTTTATAAGTTAATAAGTTGGATCAGCTGTTTATTTCCCTGGATAATCAGTGGAATGTAACAGGGTAAATCAAGAGAAGCTTTTACTCTTGGTGCAATTTATAACAAGCAAGATTTGATGAATAAATATTAGGTTTAGGCGAAAAAAATATCCTTACGTGTGGGTATGCACATCCTAAGTCGTAACTGACTGATCCTGATTGAGAAATGAACTTGTGTTTGTAGCATACCTATAAGTGAAAAATGATCATCAGAGCAGTACATATGTCTTTATATAATTGTACATTACTCGTAGTCCTTCATTATAAACAATTTATGTTCCTTTAATGAATATGATGTTGATGATAGATCTTAGGAAGTACAATAGACTAATGCAATATATAACATTGGCAAGATGCATCAAATGTTGTTGAAAATGCCTAACAAATATTAAAATGAACAATGGCATTTTCTTATATAATCTACCGTGGGAATCAAATCATGATCAAACTTCTATCCACTTTGCGATGTTAAAAAAAGTAATTGCACCTCGGGCTTCCGATCCCTCCGTGGATTCCGAATCCGGGATACATCTTTGAATTATATATTTACCTCAATATCTGCGCAAGTCACCGTATAATGACATCTTGACGGATTTGCAACATTTGTGCATGATAAACAATCTTGTCCACAAACTGTAAAACAAATATATAGTGTAACAAAATAAATGTGCACAGATTTAAATGTCTTGAATTGAATTGTGCACCTAACATATTTTGCTACCCTTAATACTTCAATTTCAAAATATTGAAAATCACGCAATAATAATCTTCGTTAGTGAAAATATCTATTATAAAAAATTGAAATCTTATAAATTTGGTCTTTGAAATGAAAATTAACCTTAGTTAATTGCACTCCTCATTTCATGTTGATGACTTAAAGTCTGATATCTTACAATCAAAGATTACGAAAGATACCAATACTACTGAAAGGAGAAGTAACTGCATTATTATTTATCTTTCTAACAAGTTATTTTGAGATTTCCCATATATAAACCAGACATGACGAAGCAAAAGATCTACATGTTCTAATCAAGTAGATAGTAACTTCAAAGTAGAATGGTTAGGTCTGTGGATTTTTGTCGACACTTCTTAACTGAGTATTACATAGACTGGTTTAAAGATGAACATGTATAATTAGTACTCACAAATATAGTGTATCTGTGTAAGTAAGACAACGATAAGATGAAAATCTATGAAAAGAAATATATCGAATTTTATAATGTTAACACCATTTAAATTTTTGGTAACTACAAATGCAATTATTTTTCTTGAACTTATCTTGTGAATGCGTTTTGGGTACTTGGTTGACAAGTAAGTGTCATCTTTTTAAACGATGCTTTTCGAAAATGATTTAATTTTAGTGTAACAAAAAATACTATGTTATTCTTTCGTCCTGAACGTAAATGAAATATTGCTCATTGGGCGTTAAGGAACCAACAATCAACAAATAAATTTCTATGTTACTCCTTGATGTTAAAAATATTATATTGATTCAAGAGATGATGGCAGAAAGTCTTCCAATGAGAGTTATATTGACGTGAAATTACAATAAAAAATAAGAGATAAAAACAACTACACCCAGTTGATAAACCCAAAGGCAAATAAACGCGTGTTCAATGTTTTATTTGTCAATAATTATATTTCATGTATGGATTCTTTAAGCAGATTACAAGTAAGTATGTTTTATCCCAAATATCTTTTTATCATGCTATGCGTGTGTATCATAGTTATATATCAAAGGTACCAGGATTGTAGTGTAGTACACCAGACTCATAAGTGACGCTCATATCAAATAGTTATTAAGCCAAACAAGTACAAAGTTAAAGAGCATAAATGATCCTGATAGTGTTTAATGTGTAGATTATTTGTTCAGGGTAAAAATATATTAACCAATTTGGCATAATAGACGTGTGATGCTGCTTAACATAGCAAAGAATGTCTGTTTCTTTCAATTCGACAGCTATAGTTCTAGATTTAATTATACGCGGATATTACATGGTTAACCAATCGGTTCTATTTTATTTATTGTGCATAGTAAATTAGACTCCCCCACAATGAGAGTTCGTATGTATCCACGGTGTTTTATGGTGTTTATAAATTTGAAACTATCCCCAGTGGAAAAAGGAGCGCTAAAACTGTATATATAACTTGCATTAAACTATCTTTTAGACTTTTCTGTCAATATTTTGTATTTTGGTTCAGTCTTTAGTGAGAAGTGAAGTCGTTACAATAGACCCATAGCACTTTACTTAAAACTTATAATATGCAATTGTTTTCAAATGGGGCTTGACAAACAAACGAAGGTTGTACGTATATCTAAAAGCAAAGCCTTGAACACTACGACTTATTGCAATATGTATTATAATAACTTACATGCATATGATGTCATACTCGTGTTTTCTATGTGTAAACTGACAGATAACAAACTTTGACATATTATAATTGAACAACTGATAAAGGATATCTGACTGTTAAGGTGAAAATTAAGAGCTTTGTATGATTTTAGATTGAGGTAATCGATGAAATTCGTAAAAGAGTACCAGGATTATAATTTAGTACGCCAGACGCGCGTTTCATATACATAAGACTCACTAGCGACTCTCAAATCGAAATATTTATAAAGCCAAACAAGTACAAAGTTGAAGAACATTGAGGATCCAAAATTCCAAAATGTTGTGCCAAACATGGTTACTTTATACACAACACAAATATACAAAACGAACTTCATAAAATGTATGCCAAGTGTACTTTAGCATATCGCTCTCCTATTTTATGGCTTTATTTGTGATTGTATTTGATTGGGGATTGTCAGGCAATATGCCAAATTTTATTTCTATTTTTTTTTTATCTCTGACAGAAAATTTAATGTTAAGAGTGGATTCGACCATGTCCGATCTGTATGATCATAAGATGGGTGTTCCGTAGGGCATATTTTATCTGTTACATTATGTAGTCTTTAAATCAACAGCCTTGTTGAAGTTTTAAAAAGTAATATTGAAGGTTCATTGTACGGTGATGATTTTTTAATATGTTACAGTGGCAAAAATATGAATAATATAGAAAGACAATTACAGTTATGTCTTGGAAGAATTGAAAAATGGGCCTCGGAAAATGGTTTTAAATTTTCCACGTCAAAACAGTCGAGATGCATTTTTGTAACAAAAGGAAATTGACACGTCTTAAAGCAATGCGAATTGTCACTCAGCAAAACAGTCATATTTGGAAAAAGGTCAACAGTAGTAAGTTATGCACATGACATATCACTCATTTTTTTAAAAGCAGTCACTTATCCTGGAAAATGAGTTTGAGGGCAATGGACATATGACAGATGTTAACTACATAACATAAGGTATCAGCATACTAGGTATGACGCATTGAGGTCTTCTGACAACAAAATATAAAGCTTTATACAAATACTGAACACTTTCACCGCAATTAAAATCGGTATGGCTTGAGTTCAGAGATTGTTGTCCTATTCGGGACAAAATGATAAGAATGTACTTATTCCACTTATATATAATAGGACTTATTTATATTCTTTACAGCTTCAATACTCTTTTAAGTTTTTAAGTTATTTTTTCTGTATGCTGCAAATTGAAAATGAGAATTTAATCATTTTGAAAGAAGTATTGTGGTCCATTGAAAATAATCCCTCTAATGACCAAATTTGTTTTTCAATTTGCACACAAGTTTTCAAAAGCTATGAAGAACTCTAGCTAATATCAATACTACATATTTTTTTTTTTTTAAATAAATTCTTTAAGTCTCAGTCTTAAAATGCATGAATTTAAAACGTTACTTCAACATACACATATGAAATTAAAAAAAAAGAAAATGAAGTACGATTGCCTTTTAAACAACTATCCATCAAAGTTCAAATGAAATGAATGTTAGAAATTTTATACAACTGTATCGTCTTCAACAATGAGAAAATGACTGGTTTGCATATGAATAAAACCTGTTCTTGAATTTTTTTACATTGAACATGTTGGAATTCAGTATTTGAAAACAAAATGTTGTTAACCAAATATAGTCATTGTCTTCCTTCAATTCTGAGACCCTATCAAAAATTAACAAGAATGTGTTCATAGTACACGGATGCCCCACTCCCACTTTCATTTTCTATGTTTAAATGACCGTGAAATTGAGATAAAAACTCTAATTTGGCATTTAAATTAGAAAGATCATATCATAGGGAACATGACTGTGTAATAAGTTTCAAGTTGATTGGACTTCAACTTAATCAAAAACTACCTCGAACAAAAACTTTAATATGAAGTGGGACTGAAGGACGAGTGAACAGACGCACAGACCAGAAAACATAATGCCCTTCTACTACGGTAGGTGGGGCATAAAAATATAGGACAAAATGCAAGATAGTGTTTGAAAGCATTAAATAGTGCACCCATGTCTTGTGTACTATTATTTTTCTGTTTGTCTTTTTATTTTTTAGCCAGGGCATTGTCAGTTTATTTTCAATCTAAGAGTTTGACTGTCCCTCTGGTATCTTTCGCAAATTGGTGTCAAACTTCACATTGAAGATGAAGTCATTCCATCCACCAGTACATAAGAAAAGTGTGATAAAAATCGACAACACAGTGAAATAGACCTCTCTTCTAGAGTATAACTCAGAGTGTAGTAGGAGTTCTATATTTATTTGGCAACCTTCAAATACATTATATCACAGATAATTTAACAATAAATTATAATGTAATTTGTAACATTTATAACATACTTTAAATAATAACATCAAGAATCATCAACAAGCATAAATAATTATAAAAAAATTCTTAAGGGTTCCGCGGAACCCATTGTCTCGCCTACTTATGCTGTTAATTGCAGGCTCAACAAAAGAGGAATAAAATCAATAAAAATATTCCTCTTGATACTATCTTATGATTCTAAGAAGCTTCTGTCCAAGTTTGGGAAAAATACAGTATGTTTTGAAAACTTTAACTGCAGACTGTCTGTAACGTAAACTGGAGAAAAAATAAGTCCATTTATAAGTAAAATACAGATACACAGGTACAAAATTTTTTACAAAATTTTCTTATAGATACTAGTTTTTGATCATAAACAAGCTTCTATCCAAGTTTGGTACAGGTCCAAAATAGTATAAGAAAGTTATTAAAATTTTAAAAACTTTAACCACAGAGAATGTGTTGTTTTCTTGCAGAAAATCTAAGTCCATTTAAAAGTAAAATACACAAAAAAATTGGATTTATTTGTTAACAAAATTTACTTCTGGATACTATGTTATGATCATAAACAAGCTATTGTCTAAGTTTGGTACAAACCCAGGATAGATTTAAGAAAGTTATTAAAATTTCAAAAACTTTAACCACAGAGTGAATGTTGTTTCCTGGTAGAAAAACTAAGTCCATTTTAAAGTAAAATATGGAAAAATGGAATTTTATTTTTCCAAAATTTCCTTCTTGATACTATCTTATGATCATAAACAAGCTTCTGTATAAGTTTGGTACAAATACAGTATAGTTTTAAGAAAGTTATTAAAATTTCCAAAACTTTAACCACAGAGTGAATGTTATGTTTCCTGGCAGAAAAACTAAGTCCATTTATAAGTAAAATACGGAAAAAATGGAATTCTATTTTCACAAAATTTACTTCTGCACACTATGTTATGAACATAAACAAGCTTCTGTCCAAGTTTGGTAGAAATCCAGTTTAGTTTAAGAAAGTTATTAAAATTTCAAAAACTGTAACCACAGAGTGAATATTTGTTGACGCCGCCAACGCCGACGGAATGTAGGATCGCTATGTCTCGCTTTTTCGACTAAAGTCAAAGGCTCGACAAAAATAAAGCAATAATGACATAATTTTACGGCAACCTTGTTTTGTCAATTTTATTACTTTTGACCATGAAATATGGCTTGGATTTGTACAAACTGATAAACAAAATACAATAAAACAGACAGTGACTAATGACAATAAATTACAGGATCCTAACTTAGGACAAGCACATACAGAAATGTGACACGGTTTTTGAGTGCTCGAACCCTCCATAACTAGAGGATAGTAGTGTAACACAACATAAGAGAAATCAATAAATATCATTTGGAAAGGTCAACGAAACAAACAAAAAAGACTAATGAAACAAAGTACTAATCTAAGATTACTCGCAGATACTGAAAGCTATCTCAATCAGTACACATCCAATGGATTTAGTGTAAAGACGTCATTAACATTCTAAATAAAGAAAAAAATATGGCAATGGGCACTGCATAAATGTACACTATACAACTGAGATGGTTTTTACTTTGTCCACTCAAATATAACACAAGATCCAGTCAAATATATATTACAATAGCTTAAAAATTCATACTTTTGCAATGAAATGTACTATCAAGTTTTATAATTAAGAAAACAATGGAGAATGTGTCCATTGGACACAGATGATGACCCCACTAGATTATAACATTATAAATGGACATTCCATTCTCAATTTTTTAACTCGAGAACAATAAAAGTAACGACATCCAAATTCCAAATTGATCTGGGCTAAGTGGTAATTAATATTCTTATTCATATTTCGCCTTCGGTCTCAAGTAATGAATTAGCTTAACTTCTCTTTGAGGGGTGAAGCTTACATATAATATCTCTGTTTAAAGAAACAAAGTATACCTGGCCAGTGACCTTGACCCTAGTATATAAGCACCTGTTCCATAATAACTTGTCATTATTTTTCTTGAGGGTGAAGTGGACACTTCACGTGAGTTCTTTTTAGTTATTTTATTTTTATCTTAATTTTGGGAGAAAGTTATTAAAGTTACATTAACTTGTCTACGAAGTACGACAAGTTCTAATGTTATTTTGTTATTTACAAATAATAATTCCTCAATTGTCTACGATGTATGACAAGTGTTGATGGAAATGAATTTAAAAATTTCTAGTCTACGATGTATGACAAGTGTTCATGGAAATTAATTAAATATTTTATTGTCTACGATGTATGACAATTTTATATATTCATTAAGTTTTTGTATTAGTACGATGTACGGCACATGTACATGTGTTACTTAATTCATACTCCTGTTTGTTAAACAGGTAGATACTTAAAAGTATTTCTATTCACATGAAGGTCGTGAGTACTCTTCACAATTTACACGTGTTTTACCTGCACAGGTACACATTTTGTATTACAATGGCTGAATTTAGTTATGCAAATGTATTGTTTTTGCAAGATGTTTAGAATGATGTTTACACTTACTAGGGTGATGGTTATGTTTTTCATTACCTCTGGAATGTTTTAGAAATTAAAGATGATATATTTAATAGGAAATCAAGAGGTATTTTGAATAAATCCTCTTCTTAACAGTTATAAAACCTAGTAGTTTTATAATAGGTCATAATGTCATGGCAATTGGAAATAATTGACAAAGCAACAGAACCTGTAAAAAGTAAGTTTTAAAATCTAGTGCTACTTGTATAACTTCAAATTCTACTTGATTTGTGAATGTTTCTCACGAAAGTGCTGTTGAGATTTAAGATAGGCATGTATATTGATACATTTACTCATTATTATTAATGTAGTAAAGAACCTGTATGAATCATGAGTTTTGAGACAGTTTCACTGCCTTCAACTCTAGCAGAGTTTGTAGAGAAACCTGCTGCTTTATTTGAATTTTGCCATTAGAGGCTTACTTTTATGAAGATTTAGTTCTAATTTTTGATCTGATCTACTGAAATGATACGGTGTATGTACCTCTTTTTGGAGTTTGTGCCATGGCTGATGATAGTCCAGCCGGAGTTGATTTTGATACGTCTTTTTATCCTGCATTAAGGTTTTCAGAAGCCTTTAAGGCTTCTTTTTAGTGAGATTAATGGTCCATTATCTCATCCTGTTTGTTGATCAGTTTAATCATGATTTTGATAAAATCAGGAAAATATAAAGTTCATAGAGGAAATAATACTATCACACTGAGAACTGTGACAATCCTAGTGTGTCGGGGATAAATTAAAATCGAAATGGCACTGCCTAGACAGGCCCACTCTATGGTTTCAAAGATGCAGGGAACCTGGAGAGATATTTTCTTAAGGGGTTGATCATTACCCCTTTTGTCGAGTTGGCTATTTCTTGTTGTAAGAATGAGCCATTGGATCTTGATAATACAAGGATTTTATTGTAAAATTCTATTTGTTTGTTTGACCATGGGTTTCTGGTTAAACCCATAGGAGATGCTCAGAAATATTTAGATGATAAAACTTTTTTGTAATTCTGTTGTGATAGTTGCTTTATCACATTTCTAGTTATGATTGCAAAAAGCAAACTTGTGTTTATACAAAGATTCTATAGCAAATTATAGATTCCTTGGAAGAGGTTCCAGGTCTATCAATTAATTTACTCCCAGCTGTTATGGGAAAGGCAATATCAGTTTTTTAACTGCGGATGCTCTGTTGGTCAACTAGTGTACTATACTAGTAGGCAATTCCCTTCATTGAGAGAGAGAGGTTTCCATAAGGGAACAGAGAATTTCGAAGAGGTCACTTTTCTCAACCAGTTGCTATATATACAGTAGATAACTTAAATATTATGATTTGGAAAATGTTTCTAATGATCTATTGATATTAGATATATTAAGAAATGGTTATAAAATTGTTTTTAATGATGTACCACAAGGTTTATCATTTTTGAATTAAATACATTTCACCTTTCATAAGGATGAATTTTTTTTTTCATAAGTCCAAAAATTGATAGCTAAGGAGGCTATTTAAGAGGTTGATCGATCAATGGAAAATCAGTTTATTTCCTATATTTTCTTAGTTCCTAAGAAAGATTGGTCTTCAAGGCTTGTATCTATTTGAAAAATTCAACCAAACTTAGTTTGTGGCTAATCAGCATTTGGAGCAGGACCATTTATCTTTTGTTTAGATGTAATTCTTTTTAGAATAATTATCTATATATATATATAGAGAGAGAGAGCTAACATCTATAGATCTCACAGATGCATATTTAGGTATCATTTATGATTATATCACAATTTCCTGATTCTTGTGGAAAAGACATTGATATGATATTTATGTTTTTTGTTTTGGATTGGCTTCTGCATCAAGAGTTTTTACTAAGGTTTTAAAACCTGTCTTATGTATTTATGAAATAATGTCACTTGAAGTATATACATGCTATAGTTTATACATTGATGATTCTTTTATTATGGATCAGAGTTTAGATGATTGTATTGTGAATACAGAAGAAGTGGTGCAAATGCTTGATAAGCTGTGCTTCGGAATAAAATTTGAGAAGTTGGTACTCATTCCTTGGAAGCACATTGTTTTCCTTTGTCTCATTATTGATACTGAGCTATTTAAGTTTTTTCTGACAGATGAGAAATGGTAAAATTATCTCCCTTGGGAAATTTTTCTTAAATAGAATTGTGTTACTGTATTTTAGATGATTTACATCATATATTGGTCTTGTGACGAATGCTTTTAATGCAGTATCTTTGGGAATGTTACATTGCAGAAACATGGCAAGAAATAATGTTGAAACACTGTATAGTTGTTACAAAGTTTATTATCATCATTAGGCATGATAGGTGAAATTTTTTAACAATTTAAAATCAGAATTTAAAAATTTGATTTATAGACCCATCCAAATAAGTTTTTGGATTGAACCAGATTCCTCTGACATAAGAAGGATTTGGGATCCAAATTTGAAGAAAATGTTTCTGTTGGTAGAATTTATTGGAGCTTCTTTAAGAGTATGCACTCATTTAATATAGATTTCATAGTATTAATTGTTGGCTATATTTTTCTTTTGGAGAAAAAGTTTTAGTCACAGATAGTTATACAATCAGAAAATACTATTTCAGTAGCTTTTATTATGCAAATTAGGAAGTATAACCTCTTTGTCACTTAACATACTTACTACAAATATTTCATTATTTGGACTTGGTGTTCAAGAAAGAACATTTTTATCACAGCTCTTTTTATTCCTGGTAAGAAAATTTTGATGCTTATCATATGTCTAAAAAATTTACAGATTCAAAAGGATGGCAATTGAAAGAAGATGTATTGGTTTTGTTGTTATTACATTTTCATTTTCAAATCTGTAGATAATTACTTTATTGTCTTTTGACCAACAAGCTCCTTTCAGAGATGTTTGTATTTTTCATGATCAGAATTAAGACCTTATATTTTCCCATCTTTTTCATTGTTGGGGATAATTATAAAGAAAATTATTAGTGATAAAGTTCAGAAGGCTCTTTTGGTTATCCTTTTTGGCTTGCTCAGAGTTGGGTTTCTTTGCTAAAACCAATTTTAATTTATTTGCCAGTTAAACTGCTAAGCATAAAAATTAGTAACAATGTTGTATACTGAAGATAATGTCTTTCCGTCAGGAAGAGACTTAATTTAACTGTATATTGTAAAAAATATAAGTGAACCAACACCTGAAGAGTTGATTGTGCAGTAGGGTAAAAACGTGTGTATTATACTCAGAAATCACTTTAATATAAACAGGGGATTTCAGAATCATTTGTAAAATATATTTACACTTCATCTTGGAGACCTTGCATCTATAATCAAGCATTATCAATATTTTTTGAGAAATTTCATTATTTGGTGTGATCAATTCCTTATCACCATCTAAAAAGGATGTTATTGATTATTGAATTTTTTGTAAAACTCAAGTTTTTCATATTCAGCATGTTTAATGTGAATTTTCCTTGTTCTATGTTGAAACAGACTTTATCCTTTAAGAACAAGATGTTACTTAATTTGTTTGTTTACTACATGTATTTGTGTAAGGTTGCTGAAACCTGAATCTGCAATTGAAGAGTTAGATACTCTTTCACTTGGGAGATGAATTTAGTGCTATCTTTTTTAGGTTCTTAATATTCATTGGAGTATTTAACATTGAAGACTGTCTTTTATAATTGTGTTTTTATTTGCCTTGACTACATCTGCCTTATAGTACTATCTTTATCAGCTGTAGAGTTACATTCTATGTCTTTCATTCAGAGACATGGCACTTTATTTTTTCATATACATGAGTTTTTAAAAAATACTAGATCTGTTAGTTAGTTTACCTTATGAGGTGATCAAAGGTTTTGATAAACCAAAACTTTGTGTTGTTAAGACAATGATTTATCATGTTTTGTGTACAAAATAAGTGAGAGAATTCATCTAAGTCTAGTAAAGTTTAGATAGTTAGAGAGAGTTCATATTTTATCCGAGGTTTTAAGGTTAACTCATTTAGAGGAACCTCTTCTTAAGTGCATTTAGCTTCAGGATGTTCTATTAAGGACATTATGGCAACAGTTTTGTCTGGAAATATGGTAAAACTTTTTCAAGTTCTATAACAGGAAAGTAAATAATATCAGTACTAAAACACTTTTCTTCAGTTGTAGTTACTGGATGATCTTGTGATTTTTATCCTTTATTAAATGTTGGCATTTATATAAAAAATGTTTTTAGTTTGTGTCTACACTTTAAACAAGCTAATTCATTACTTGAGACCGAAGGCGAAATATGAATAAGAATGTTCCTTCATCCAAGCATATCTTGGATGTGCAGGATGAAGGTCATTCTTAGAATATGAGCCTGAGGCTCGAAAGTAATTAATTCCCACCCTAGGGATTATCAGTCAGACCCACCATTTTCCACTGGGTTTTATATTTGGTCGACACAAACTTGCTTTAAATTATGACAAGTTATTATGGAACAGGTGCTTATATACTAGGGTCAAGGTCACTGGCCAGGTATACTTTGTTTCTTTAAACAGAGATATTATATGTAAGCTTCACCCCTCAAAGAGAAGTTAAGCTAATTCATTACTTTCGAGCCTCAGGCTCATATTCTAAGAATGACCTTCATCCTGCACATCCAAGATATGCTTGGATGAAGGAACATTATGTATCATAACATAAACCAAAGAATTCAGCCATTTTCTATTATGTAAAGTGTTTAATTGTTTGGGCAGGTGAAACTTTAATTTGATCTTGATCCTCATCTGAACATAAGCATTGTGCATAAGTTTCATGACATTTAGTTGAGGCAACCTCAAGAGAAAAAAAACAGAAAACCGTTTGGTGACAAACCCATGGCTGCAGTAAGGGCACAAATAAAAGAAATATCATGTCCACTTAAAACAGGAGACGTATAAAAAATTTATGACTCATCCATAAATTTGTTATAATGGAAAAACTATTTGACCAGTAATGACTGATTGGTGTTTACTTTACACCAAACGCGCGCAAAAAGGCTGAATGGCGGTGAGAGCTATTTTAAATATTATTACAATTTACAGTATATTTTTAAAATCAGACAAAAGGTCCTTCAATAAACTAAAATTCAATTCTTTAACATATCTATATATTCTGTAATGTAAATATCAACAATACTCACAACTGTATTAGATTACAGTGTTTTAGATATGTTTTAATTTATTAGTATATAAAGTATGCATCAATGCAGGTTGTCACCATATTCTTCCATCTGCATAAGCAGGATGAGCTAGTCTATAGGCATGACGTTTCCATGATTCTTCTGTTGTTCTTTGAATCAGAGATCTGTATTCTTTAGCCTCTTGTTGTTTTTGTTTCTGTCTTAATTCAAAGTCCTCTCTGTAATACAGTAAATAAAGCATAACCTTTTGTTTCTGTATATCAGATTGTGATTGTAAAAAAGAGAAAAACAAAGATCCCTTGCCAAGATAGAGCCAAAAAAATATATATATCTGTTCAGGGATGATTCCACTATATAGTTTAGGGCCGCTAAGCCGCCCTCAATTCCTCCAGCGGACCCAAAAAATTGTGTGAAAATAAATTCCAAATTCAGAAAAAAAATATTTTAAAATGGATTTTTTCCGGAAATGTTTCCTGCACCGATGAAGGCAATTACAATTTTTCCCATTTGTCTTCAAAGTGTTTTAAGATCCAAATAAGAATGATGTAAACGAAAGATTTATGATAAGATAAGATATGTTATCATATCGTTATTATGTGTTTTTCTGAGACGTTTCTCAATACCTTAGTTCTCGTAAAAGCAGACCTTTAAATGAAATATGCTTTTACTAGATCAAATACTAGATCAAATACTCCCATAGCATTTTCTTCAATTAAATTGCAGAAAATGCTATGGGAGTATTTGATTTTGTAAAAGCATATAGATAATAGATGCTTTTTGTCAAAATGGGTCACATACTAAAAGCAGACCTCAGCAGGGAGAAAAACTTATTAATTATCAAAATTCAATAGGCGCCGATTGCGTAAAGGTTCTGCCTGGCTCTCAAATTAAAAAAAACGACTGTCAGCGCATTTTTGAAAATACACGACAGATCATTTATGATGAGAAAGGATATCCACACACTATGAAACAGGTGAAACTTGATACAATTTCCGTTTTTACAGGAAAATGATATTATTTCATCATAGATTTTATGCCGGGAAAAAATCCCAATTTTAAGAAAATTCCCAATTTGATGAAAATTCCCAATTTTGATGGTCAAGGGACCCATTTCAAAACAGCTGGAATCATCCCTGCTGTTTCCTGTCGCCAAGGCAAATAAATCAGGGTCGGTAGATCGGCATTTTTAAAAAAATTATTTTTGCACTCCATGTCAGATTTGCAGTCGGTTATATGTCATGTTTGGTTAGGGTCCTTTACCCCTTAAAATGTTTTAATCATTTTAAAGAAGCTTTAATTGAATAATCCTCCCAGTGCTGACATTTTTTAAACCTTAATTGCAGCACATTTGTGCTGGGAGCAGTCATTGTGATTGTTTGGGCATAGTACGATACGGGTCTGGATTGGACCCTGAAACACATTTTTCCAGACCAGAAACATTTTTTTTCTGGAATTAAATGAAAAGATCTAGGGTCAGGGGTTTTCAGTCAGGGTCGGTAGGGAACAGGAAACAGACATATATTTTTTTTTTGCCTAGTCTAATAACATCTATAAAACTGTTGTGAAGGACACAATTATTGGTAATGCATCTTTAAACATTAAGATAGTAAAAATAAAAATCTCCTAAAATTCCAAATTTTCAGTGACAAATACATCTTTGTCGTTTGTATATGCTTAACATCAGAGGGATCCCTTTCAATAGACTTTGAACAAATAAATGCAATATTCTATATTTTTTTCAAACAGCAATGCAATGCAATGTTCAATTTAATAAGATCTAAAACCTAATTACCATAAAAATATATGTACTTGAGATTTTGAAGTCTTATGTGTTCAAGGAAACAATACCTCTCCTTACTTATTCATATCTTAGTAAATAAGGGCTGGAAGTTTGAGAAAGAAAATGACTGAAGTTCCTGTTTTAATAAAGCAGGTTTTTTACAAGGAGAATAGACATATAATATTTACAAATCTTAAAATGACTTATTTATAACATATAATATAAAAAAAGAAGATGTGGTATGATTGCCAATGAGATAACTATCCACAAAAGACCAAATTACACAGATATTAACAACTATAGGTCACCGTACAGCCTTCAACAATGAGCAAAACCCATACCGCATAGTCGGCTATAAATATTCCCCCATCAGATTTTTTATTTGTGTGATACATGTATGTTATACATATTTTTTATTTAGACTTTTTGAATTTAAAAACAAAGAAAAAAAAAATGTATCCCAATATTGTATTAATTTTTCAAAAAGTTTTATTTGGTTTACAAAACATAGTTAACTGTAAGCAGCTTACAATTTTTCAAACTAATTCTGGAACAATCTGAATTGTGATGACCATCTGCAGAACAGTAATAACAAGAATGTGCCCCCAGTACACGGATGCCCCACTATCACTACCATTTCTATGTTTAGTGGACTGTGAAATTGGGGTCAAAACTCTTATTTGGCATTACAATTAGAAAGATCATATCATAAGGAACATGTGTACTAAGTTTCATACTGATTGGACTTCAACTTCATCAAAAACTACCTTGACCAAAAACTTTGACCTGAAGGGGGACGAACGGATGAACAGATGTACAGACCAGAAAACATAATGCCCCTCTACTATAGTAGATGGGGCATAAAAAGCTTCATATATCATAAAAAAAACTTACAATGCCTGAGCTTCTGCTAGAGAGTTTGCTTCATCATCTACTTTAATGTTTATTTTGGAGATCTTGAAAGGCTGACCAAATACTTTCGCCTGGAAAGAGATAAATCATTATTATAACAAGAGTGTACATACTGAAATGTCTCACCTGCTATACTTGACTTTATGTTGAAAGTGAGCTATATGATATATTAAGTGCAAGTAGTGCAATTGACCACTTTCAAGTTCATCCGTCACAGGAAAAAACTCGTCAATTATCGCACCTTATGATGTCATTTACCAGATAGAGGGGGTCGCCTGTATCCCTGCACTATTTACGTTCATCATGCATCTTAGTGATCATCATTGTGCAGGATAAACTAGAACAATTCCCTAATGACAGCAATGCTGATTGTCAATTTTGAGAATTCAATTTGCCGAAAAATTTGTACAATATAGAATTATAGTTTTCCAACCACTCACTCAACATTGGAATGGAAGTGATGACGCCCCTAAACGCACAAATGACGTTCACTAAAACCAGAGTTTTTGACGGAAATGCATGGAACTCCAAAGTTGTCTATTCAATTCAATTCAATATTTTATTTACGTCTCACCTTATGTATAAAATTGCACAAACTAAAAGATTACTAATGAACAATGTAAATGAGATCAAGGTCAGATCAACCAATCCAGACAGATATGTTTACCTTAAAATCCAAATACAAAATATATAGTATCTGATAAATGGACAAAACCATGAAAAATAACATTGACCAACAAAACATTAAGGGTTAAGTACAAGTATCATATGTAGATTGTAAACTTTAGATTATCAATTAATAACAAGAGGCTCTCAAGAGCCTGAATCGCTCACCTTAATTTTTTTGGTTAAATCTCTCATCAATGATTATTTTGGCTTTTCAATTTATTTAAATGTTCTTTGAATCGTCCTATTTTCTTCAAAAGCAAAAAAAAAATCATTCTCTCCTATGTTCTATTTTAGCCATAGGAGCTATGTTTCTTGACATACAAGGAAATAAAATATAAAATTTATACTAAATACTCTGAAACTCATTTAGCCTAAGTTTGGCTGAAATTGATACAGCAGTTTCAAAGGAGAAGATTTTTTAAAGTAGTCAACATGATGAACAAATTGTGAAAAAAGTCTGTAAAGGGCAAAAACTCCTTAAGGGGTCAATTGACAATTTTGGTCAAATTGACTTATTTGTAGATCTTACTTTGCTTAACATTTTTGCTATTAACAGTTTATCTGTATCTATAATAATACTCAAGATAATAACCAAAAACTGCAAAATTTCAATTCAGGGGCATTATACCTGAAAAACTAGTTACCCAATTCTGCTGAAAATTTCAGGACAGGTAGTCCTTGACCTAATAAATAGTTTAACTTCTTGTCTTATTTGCTCTAAATGCTGGAGTTTTTGAGATATAAGCCAAAAACTGCATTTTACCCTGTGTTCTATTTTTAGCCATGACAGCCATGTTTTTTGACGAAATAAAAAATAAAGCACAAACTTTGTTTTATACACCCTACTGATCATTCAGTTGAAGTTTGGTTGAATTTGGTTTTAGTTTTAGAGGAGAAGATTTTTTAAAGTTGGCAAATATGATGAACAAATTGTGAAAAATTGTCATTAAAGGACAATAACCCCTTAAGGGGTCAATTGAAAATTTTGGTCATATTAACTTATTTGTAGATCTTACTTTGCTGATCATTTTTGCTGTTTACAGTTTATCTTTATCTATAATAATATTCAAGATAATGACCAAAAACTGCAAAATTTCCTTAAAATTACCAATTAAGTGGCAGCAACCCAACAATGGTTTGTTTTATTCATCTGAAAATTTCAGGGCTGATAGATCTTGACCTAATGAACATTTTTACCCCATGTCAGATTTGCTCTAAATGCTTTCGTTTTTGAGATATAAGCCAAAAACTGCATTTGACCCCTATGTTCTATTTTAAGTAACGGCGGCCATGTTTTTTGACGGATCAAAAATGGAAGCACACACTTTGTGCAGGATAATCTAAGGAACAATCATGCTAAGTTTCATTCAAATCCATTCAGTAGTTTCAGAGGAGAAGATGTTTGAAAAATTGTTAACGACGACAGACGACGATGACGGACGCCAAGTGATGAGAAAAGCTCACATGGCCTTTTAGGCCAGGTGAGCTAATAAAAATGAGATCAAGGTCAGGTGAACCCTTCAAGGCAAAAAATGTACACCTTACAATCATTTCATACAATGCATATAGTTGACCTATTGCTTAATATACATAAAAGATTAAAGACAAAACCACAAAATATCTCAACAGTCACATATGACTTACTGTGGATTCGTTTATTTTAATGGGTACCAATTTTCATGTATTAAGGAAATACTTGCATATTAGTGGATATTTGATTTCGTGGTTTTGCAAAAGTCTACATACAAGTTTAGAATGGCATTCATTATCATTGAACTAGTATATATATTTGTTTAGGGGCCAGCTGAAGGACGCCAAGGGTGCAAGATTTCTCGCTGCATTGAAGACCTGTTAGTGACCTTCTGCTGTTGTCTGCTCTATGGTCAGGTTGTTGTCTCTTTGACACATTCCCCATTTCCATTCTCAATTGTATACAAGCCTATAGAAAATTTGTCATTCTTTCAACATTTAAATTTGGTATCCAACGAATAATAATGAATTCACAGTATAAAACAAAGTCAAGGTAAGATAAAAACCTACCAGATGACATGCTTACCATGTATCATTCCATACACCAAACAAAGTTTACCTATTGTGTATAGATTCTGAGAAACAAACATTATACATTTTTAACATAACCAAGAAAACTAAACATTGATGAACAGAGTAATTTCAGATGAAACCTGTTGGACAGACATTTACAATTTAAACCATTCCATACATCAAAGAAAGTGGTCCTTATTGCTTATTGGATCATTAATGACAAATTGACCAAATCAAATGAAACTAACATTGATCAGAGAACCATAAAGATAATGTCAGTGTCAAATGAAACCTGGTCAGTTGGATATGTACACTTTACAAGCATTCCATACACCAACTAGAGGCTACAAAGAGCCTGTGTCACTCACCTTGGTCTTTGTGAATATTAAACAAAGGAAGAGGATGGATTCATGACAAAATTGTGTTTTTGTGATGGTGATGTGTTTGTACATCTTACTTTACTGAACATTCTCGCTGAATAAAATTATCTCTATCTTATTGAACTAATAGATATAGGAAGATGTGGTGTGAGTGCCAATGAGACAACTCTCCATCCAAATAACAATTTAAAAATTAAACCATTATAGGTTAAAGTACGGCCTTCAACACGGAGCCTTGGCTCACACCGAACAACAAGCTATAAAGGGCCCCAAAATTACTAGTGTAAAACCATTCAAACGGGAAAACCAACGGTCTAATCTATATAAACAAAACGAGAAACGAGAAACACGTATATATTACATAAACAAACGACAACTACTGTACATCAGATTCCTAAGCCCAGTAGTTTCAGTGGAAAATGTTAGTAAAAATTTACAAATTTTATGAAAATTGTTAAACATTGACTATAAAGGACAAAAAATCCTTAGGGGGTCAATTGACCATTTCTTGACACATTTTTAAACTAGATACCCCAATGATGATTGTGGCCAAGTTTGGTTTAATTTGGCCCAGTAGTTTCAGAGGAGAAGATTTTTGTAAAAGTTAACAACGACAGACGCCAGATGCCGGACGCCAAGTGATGGGAAAAGCTCACTTGGCCCTTTGGGCCAGGTGAGCCAAAAAAAGTTTACCTATTGCTTATCTAATATACAGACTTGACAACAACAAAAATCACATTTTCGCTAATCCGTATACATGGAACAAGGTCAAATTTAGGTGAATCCTGCCTGGCAGACATGAAGATCTTGTAAAGAATCTATCTACCAAATATAGTTATCTTATTACTCCTAGTAAGCAAGTGTTTCAAAAGTAAATAAAATTGTATCTATTTTTCTAGCAGTGAAATCTAGGTCAAGGGCAACTGACATTGAACAGACAGAAACTAAAATCATAGGGCATCTGCATGTAAGGTATCTAGGTATTCTTCAATCTGAAATATAAAACTTAATACTTTATTATAGGTTTTCTACCATGTTGGTTTAAAGAGGGCAGTAAAGGGGGGTGCTTGCACGAAAAAAACGTGAAATAAGACATAATTTCACGTTGAACCTGAAATAATTTCTGTAATGAACGTTGCACGAAAAATAAATTCTTTTATGTAAACCTTTTGTGACTAAATCACTGTCTTCTATTATATATTAACTCTTTGTTTTACTTGATATTCCCGATTTAGTTTAGACATTTATGATATTATTGGTTTACGGCTGTTAAAAAAGTATTTCTTGACGATCCCTGTCAAGTGTTTGAATTTTATTTGAAAAATACTGAGCACGCAAAATAAGACTTTGAAAATCACGATGCATGTAAAATTAAATAAGCAGAACATGTTGATTGAGGCACCCATCTTGCACGACTGAACATCAAATAAAAAAGCAAAAACATGTTGAACGTGAAATTAAAAAAGGCGATCACGTTGCATGAAAATAACCCTTTACCACCCTCTTTCAAGTAGGGGTAAGTTTAATTTTTTTCAAAGAAATGCAAATTGTAAAAGAAGCTATACAAATCAAATGAACTCACCTCTCCAGAATTAAAAAAGTCTATAGCTTTCTGTATAGACTGATCATCTAACATTGTCACCCAACCTGTACCATTTATACTCCTAGTTACAGGGTCCTACAAACAGAAAAAATATAATTATTGGTCGTCCCACTGTCTATATCACTCTGTTCAGCTCTTAATATTATTCCGTATCATGTCTTTGTGACGTGAAATACGTTGACCCTGCCTTAATAACTTTGACCCGGAAATATCAGCGACGTCATAATGTTTGAACCGATGTTAATAACTTTGACCCGAACTTATCAAGTCATCTTTTGTGTGCTGTGAAACAAAGAAAACACTTCCAAAACATGCAAATATAGCCCGATAAATCGATTATCAGATTATCTGCATATTGGTATTGTAAAATATCAGCTGCTTGACATTATATGAAGGCTTTTTGATCTCAAAATATACATCAATGCTCTTCAATTTTGTACTTTATTTTGACTTCTTAATAATTAATTGTCCTTGATGAGTCATTTGTAGTCTAAAACGCAAGTGTGTCATACACAATTCTAGGCCTGGTATCTTTAAATTAATAACAAAATTTTATCACCAAAACTTTTGACATTTTGTACTGTTCTTATATCTTACCTTCATCAGACAAACTTCATCCAAGTTACAATCAGCCTCCATTTCAAACATAGCATCCATTTTCTGCTGTGTTGTGTTGCCAGGCAAGTTACTTAGATACAAAGCTTTTGATCTCTTTGCATCAAGCTGAAATAAAATATTAAATGGACTTTAAGGTGGTACCCAACACTTTCACTCAAATTAATTTGGCTCGTTTAATTTTCATAAAATTTTGGCAAAGTATTCACTTTGACATTTTAACAAAAATATAAAAAAAAAAAATTTTAAACCAACCGTTTTGTCAGAAAAATTACACTGTTTATATAGCAATTTGACAAACACCAATTTTGATCATTGAGAAGCTTTATATTCCTTTTACGATGCAACTTATTAAAAGGTTAAGCTGACTTTACAGAGTTATCTCCCTGTAGTGTTAGGTACCACCTTAACCCAGTTCCAAATTTACAAATAGATTACTAAGGTACACTGTGAGGTACTTGCTATAGATGTTGTGCGCTATTTATCATCAAATGTTTTGTCCCATTGTAAATATCAATTTTATTTTTATCTATATACTAACAATAGTTTAACCCCAACACATTCTGTATGTTGCTGTCCCAAGTCAGGAGCCTGTAATTCAGTGGTTGTCGTTTGTTGTTGTGTAACATATTTATGTTGTATTTATCATTTTGTTCACATATTAAGCCGTTCGTTTTCTCATTTTAATTGGTTTAAACTTGTCATTTTGAGTCCTGTTATAGCTGATTATGCATTTGTTTATTGTTGAAGGCTGAGCAGAAACGTATATTTATTGATTTCTGTTTCATAAGGTCATTTGAGCATACCTGCCAACTGTCACTATTTGCGGGGGATTTCTCCCATGGAGGTTTCCAAATTCAACTTTTGAAAGAGCATAATTTTGTCAACAATATTAAACAAAACAATTAATTGACTCTAGGCTTATAAAAGTATGAAAAAAAACAGTAAGGTTTTTTAGAACTATGACCGCCATCTTGCAAGCAAAACCCCCATAGGCATTTTGAAAAGTTGGCAGGTATGCTTGAGGAGAGTTGTTGCATTGGCAAATCATACCACACCTTCTTATTTTTATATTGAACATTTTATTGATAGACAATATATAATTTTGCTTGTCATATAATTAATGTTTCTTATTACTGATTCAAACTCAAATTGATTTGTTTGTTACATCTTGCTTCTTATAGGCACGCATTGTAGGTTTTTTTCCTTAGTTATTGAAAATGTAAAGAATATTGATTCTTATTTTTGTATCAATGGTTGATTGGATGACAGTTAGCGTAAAATTCTCTGTCTCCTTGTCTGTAACTAAGGTAGCCAACATTTTGAATTGCTAAATGTATTGACATGTAATTTCTACAATAATAAGCCAAAAACTCACATGTTGCACCTAAACATATTCTTTTTATCAAATTTTATTACATTCTGAAGCGACACATAAGCCAGAAAACGCCCTGTGTTTATGTTTGACGCCAGAAGCATACCTATGACGTCACCTAGTGTAGGGACCAAAGAAGATTACATCTTTTCGTGGAATTTTCTTTAATGAAGATTTTACACTGAAATAATGATTGCAATTTAATAATGAACTTGTTTTGCATTAAAATAGAGATAACTGTATTGTATTTAAAGCTTTCAAACGTCCATCTGTAATTTTACTGAAGCAAATACATGTTTACCTGTCTCCGCTAGGCATCGCCAGGTAAACTAAATTTGCGACAGTAAAACTACCAATGGACGTCCTTAAAGCTTCAAATACAATACAGTTATCTCTAAATTGATTGTTGGTTGCTTAATCCCCTCTGTTCATTGACTATCCTTCCTTTTATTTGACATTTGACAAATAACAAAGTACAAATTAAAGCAATAGCTTAAAATCTTCAATACCTGCAGCCATGATGGTGCATCAGTAGTAGGTCGACCTGATCCAGTTATCAGTCCCCACTCTTCACTAGACCAAACACATATGATATTTCCTACAGTATATAATAGGGTTAAATAAGCAGACAAATATTTTATTGTGAATGAAACCTAATACAATTTACAAATAAACTGAGACAATAAAAATTAAGAAGATATGGTATGATTGAAACAACACCTCAACCATGTATATCTGCCTTTTCCAATAGAAGTTTCCAGGTTCACTAAGGTGTAAAATCTGTCTCAAAATCCTTACTTTGCATATAGTTTAAAAGATAACATCATAATGAAATTGTTTACTAACTTTTGTAATTGTCTACAGTGATCTAAAGTTTTTTTCACTAGATATCAACACAACGCTTAATTCCACTTTTCTTGGAAGACATGCTTTTAAGCGTACACTATGTTGGTTTCCGTGAAAAACAAGAAAATAGCACATAATAATTTGATGTTTTTTTCATTGCTAGAAACACTGTCATAGAGCATTTATGTCTCTACCAAGTTGTGCTAGTGGTGTATAAACAAAAGGCTTTTTGGTCTCGAGCGTGAATGAAACCTAATACAATTTACAAATAAACTAAGGTTATAAAAAATAAGATGTGGTATGATTGCCAATGAAACAACTCTCAACCACATAAATCTTATTCTTACAATTGAAGTTTCAAGGTTCTCTAAGCTGTAAAATCTGTCTCAAAACCCTAACTTTGGATTTTAAATGTTAACAACATAATGAAATTGTGTACTAACTTTTGTAGTTGTCAACAGTGATATATTCAGACCCCAACCATTATCCCAAGGCAAGGTATTTAAAGAAAATTACATGTACTTAATAATATTGATTTTGAAAAACATGGTCATCTGACGTACTAGAATGAGTTAAGGTGTAGGACTTTTAATCTAATCTTAAAAATCATTAGCCTAACATAAGAGCACTAAGTTTACCTGTATTTTTTAACCAGGCACACAGTTCTTGTATATGTCCAAAAGTCATGGTTGGTATTTTATCATTTCGATAATCTGTGAGTATTCTTTGACTGTCAAGCATGGATCCTGTCTCTCCTGAAAAAGACAAATTGTTACTTAATGATATCAAAAATAACTTTTACTTTTAGAAAATAACAACAGTTTTTATTTGGCAACCTTCATCTTGCTCTCACAAGGATCTGTTAAATTGCAAATATTTATTTCAACTACTGAAAATTCAGAAATTTTAGCTATGTTGTATTGTGAAATGTGTAACTGGATATATAGGTGAATATTGCAAAAATAATCAATATCTTATGTTTTGTTCATTGCTCAACAATAGCAATAATTAAATGCATACATTTTTAATTTTATAATTTACCGTTTACAAATACAATCTTGTGTACACCATGGTCTTGTTCAGTACCTTAAACAATGGTGTATTTGTCTACCAAACAGGGACTAAAACAATTATTAATTTGATGATTGTTCGCATGCATGCATAGATTTCTTTGCAATTTTAAATGCTAAAATTTTAAATAAAGATTAGGCCAAAATTAAAAATATGTTTGTTTCCCCTCCCCCCGACCGGGTCAAAAATAAGCCCCCGGGTCAAGAAATTATTTTCCACAAAAAAATCGAAATATTTTTTTCCTGAAAATAATTTGTTTCCATTTTTGGAAAGTGCTTTTCTTGTTTGAATTGTTTTACCTTGTCTTATCGGGGCCTTTTATAGCTGACTATATGCGGTATGGGCTTTGCTAATTGTTGACGGCCGTACGGTAACCTATAATTGTTAATGTTTGTGTCATTTTGGTCTTTTGTGGATAGTTGTCTCATTGGCAATCATACCACATCTTCTTTTTTAAATCGAAAGCAGAAGGATTGGTAATTTAAATAAATACACTCAAATTGAGCACAAACAATTGATAAGTGGCCTGGACTGGACAAGTCAAACCATTCATTTGACCATGCTATGACAATCACATCCAGTTAAAAAAAAAAAAAAAAAAACCTGCCTTCCTGGTCTGTTTACAAAGGGTAGACATGGTGTCATATGGTATTTTGAACCCCCTAAAAATTGAACCCGGGGTCATTTTTCATATATGGTATTTTGAACCCCCCTGCGGTATATTGAACCCCCCTGTTTTTGAGAAATAGTATTGCAGATAATCGAATTTACAATTTATTGTCTATTATTTTTTTTAATTTGAGGTTTTGAGTAGGGGGGTTCAATATACAGCAGGGGGGTCAACTTACCATGGCTAAGTAAAATTTTCAAAATATCTTTTCCAGCATGTTAAATGCATACAAACTACTTATTGGAGTATTATTATCATGTTTAGGAGTTAGAATAGAAAGAATTTTTGAAATTTAAGGTCTATGGTAGGGGGTTCAATATACTGCAAGGGGTCAAAATACCATGGAAATCATTTATTTTCCTAATATCTTTTCCAGCATGTTAAATACATACAAACTACTTGTTGAAGTATTAAAATATTTAATATATCGTCGCTGTTATGCAAAAACCTCGTATCTCAATTTTTTGCGGAAATCTTTTTATCGATTATTAAGAATTAAATATGTATGTTCCACTGAATGCGAAAATATCTGATCTTCTAACCAATCATTAACCCGAATTCTGACAAGTGACGAAAAAGTGTAGTCGGATTGGTGAGACATTTTGTTGTGCGAAAATATCATATCTCAAAAGAAAAAAAAGATGGCACTAGCAGCTGAGATTATAACAGGTACAGTTTTGTCAATTTTTTGTCTAATATATTATGTATAGCTTAGAAATAATGAAAAGCTTTGAAAATACAATATAGGTGCAGAAATTTTTGCTCGCCTTGGTAATTGATTGGTTAGAAGATACGATATTTTTGCATACATTGGAACATAAATATTTAATTCTAAATAATCGATAAAAAAAAATCAGTTTTTATTGCCTGGTGTAAAATTATGAAAACCTTAGATACGAGATTTTTGCATAACAGCGACGATATATATATATATTTTTCTCTTAGCCAATCATTGAAAATTGACCTCCCCTTCATGTATTAATTATTTTAAATATTTGATTAGCTTTTACATAGTGTTAAATGTTTTATTAATCATCTAGAATGAAAAAACTAGAGGCTCCATAGAGCCTGTGTCGCTCACCTTGGTCTATGTGAATATTTAACAAAGGACGCATTTGAATTCATGACAAAATTGTGTTTTGGTGATGGTGATGTGTTTGTATATCTTACTTTACTGAACATTATTGCTGCTTACAATCATTCTATCTATATTGAACTTGGCCTAAGAGCTTCAGTGGAAAATGTTAGTTAAAATTTACAAATTTTATGAAAATTGTAAAAATTGACTATAAAGGGCAATAACTCCTTATGGGGTCAATTGACCATTTAGGTCATGTTGACTTATTTTTAGGTGTTACTTTGCTGTACATTGTTTCCCTTTACAGTTTATCTCTATCTATAATAATATTCAAGATAATAACAAAAAACGGCAAAATTTCCTTAAAGGGAAAATTCACGATTTTTTACTTATGGTTTAAATATGTTCATTATGACATAATATATATATTCACAAAGTTTTATCGCTATATGTGCAGTAATAAAGGAGAAATTCAATATTTAATGAAAAAATATTAACTACTTCCTGTAGGTCGTGACGTTTTCTCCTGGTTTTTGCATGCCGGGATTTAAAATACAATCATTAAAAGTCTTGGTTTTTAATCATATTTTAACGTAATCGTAAGCGCGCCGATGACTTATGCTTTATCTAAATAACCATCCGATAATAAGAAGATAAAACGCACAGACGTTCAATTGTACATATTCATGAGATAAATTTTCTATGTTAAACGTATATATTCGAATTCTTTTTGTAGACAACACAAAAATTTATAAATTTATTTTTAATTAATATATTTTCGGACTGATAAGGTGAACAAAGTAAAGAACAATAATCTGTAAAGACAATATGTTGGTGTACTCTTATTGACCTTTTACTATCTCTGCTATGACTTGATACGATGTGTGTATTCACGGTTCTGTGGCAATACTCGTAGATGGCTTGTTGAAAGGTAAATTATTATTTGCACTTTGGTATTTAACCACGCCTCTCGGGCACACTTTGCCAGGTGTGACTGTCTATTCGGATCAGTGAATTATAAGACAAGGGAGCATTCAATATACATATTTAAAATATATATTCAAGTTTGTGACAAATAAAAATTGATCGCCGTGGAATTATTTAATTATGTTTTGTGCTATTATTTATTTGAATTTAAATAAGTTAATTTACTAAGAAATACACAATTTTCGGTTAAAGACGGGAAACTTAAATCATATGTCCGATCGAAATGATTTACACCTTTTGTCCTTGATTGATGTCTAATAAAAAGGAGTACTTAGAAATTATAAATAGCTTTACCAAAGTATTTTTATTTGTCTTTATTAGGCAAATAAATGAATGAGAACACTTAGATTTAGACTTTTTAAAAGCCACGTATAAATTAATAACTGGAACTGAAGATAACTCTACCGAAGCGGAATATAATATGAACGAATAAAGAAAAAATATTTTTCTACTTGAGAAGTTTTAAAAATTTGACAGCAAATTTACGGTCTTCTTGGAAAGGAATCGAAAAATTACGAATAGATATTTTTTATCAAGTGTGAAAAAGGTCAACCAAATTTAATCATAATCGGGGACGTCCTTATTAAAATAGTCTTCGTCTCACAACGTATAATACTTAATAACTATTTGACCAAAGATGTTTAAAAACAAAAGACAACGAATTTAATGTCATCTTTCCCTATTTTTGAATGTAATTATAAGTCTGTTCAACTGGCAAGAATACCCCTAAAGCGGACAAATATCTGACAAGCAGTTTATTCTTTAAATTTGCTGTCATTGAATATCAAGAAAGAAAATAAATCCCGAAAATGATTTGAAACTTTAATACTCAATAGCTTTCCTAGAAAATATTCACATCCCTCGGGGATTATTAGTGTAGTACGTCCAGTTGCATATGTCGGAACAATTATGGTGATGACGAATTTCTTTCTTTATTCGAGAACAATCTAATTGATATATAAATCTGTAGATTTTACTATGTTCATAACTTCGATGAACCAAAGCAAGTTATAGATCGACCTATCTTTAAATCAAATTGGTCCTCTTCTTCTTCTTCTTTTGGTATATGATAGTCTATCGAATTGGATGATTACATACTGTTGGTATACGTGGACTAGTCTAATATTTACAAAACTTTTACCCCAATTTGCACAAAATTTATGTTTCTTTCAATGTATACATGTATATATTTTAAATTGCGCTGTAATTCCGTAACTTTCTATCCGGGCGTATAAACGAATCGTCGACAAGTGCGCACATTTTTTTTATCAACATTTCTGGAATGATCCAACTACGTCCATTACTATTGACAACGTGTAAATATTACATTTTCCCAGAGACATATAATACAAATATTTTTTTTATTTTTTTCTTGTATCATTTTTTTTTTTATAAATAATATTCTTTACACCAGAAATTTTATTTATAAACAAGCGTATGAGTTAAGTAATGACTAGTATATTATATCACTTTCGGACACGCAAGACAGAGATGTATATTATAAATGCACCTGATAGTTCAAAATGGAAAGTTATAAGTTATCGGCCGTGTACACTGATCAATACCTACAGAAGTGAAACGATGCATGAACTTGCAAGCCCGACAGGAAATCGCCTGAATACCTGGACGTGTCACCTTACACCCCTCACAATACCTTTGGGAGTAATACCTTAAGCCATGCGGGTGACCAGTGGAGCGAAGATCCTAATTTATTTGAATAAAGTATATTACTTTAAAGAATTATGAACGAATTAGATTTTCGAAAACAATTTTCACGGAACACTTATTTATGATTTGAACTTTGACTTTTAACTAATTCCAATATTAACAGTTTAAAAATAACAGACTATATGGTTATTAAAAAAATAAGAACATTTTCCGTATCAAGTTAGTTAGTCAAATAAAACAACCGTAAGATTGACAAGATATCGACACGTAATAAAGACTACATCGGTTACTGTAGTTTTGTTTCTTTGTGGTTTATAGACATATCGGGATTTTTATTTGGACAAGATAACAAAATGGCGGAAGGCAAAGAACTGATACTCAAAATTTAAAATCGATGGTGATTTCTTATCTAGCGGAATAAAACTTTGATATTTATAAATTTGAGCATTTTTATACAGAATGGACATTATATCAATTTTTGATTTTTTTGCGAAGTTTCCCTTTAAAATTACTAATTCAGGGGCAGCAACCTAACAGCAGTTTGTCAAATCCATTTGAAAATTTCATGGCAAATAGATCTTGACCTGATTAACAATTTTACTCCCTGTTAGATTTGCTCTAAATACTTTGGTTTTTGAGTTATAAGCAAAAAACTGCATTTTACCCCTATGTTCTATTTTTAGCCATGGCGGCCATCTTTGTTGGTTGGCCGGGTCACGCCACACAATTTTTAAACTAGATACCCCAATGATGATTGCGGCCAAGTTTGTTTAAATTTGGCCTGGTAGTTTCAGAGGAGAAAATTTTTGTAAAAGATTACCAAGATTTACGAAAAATGGTTAAAAATTGACTATAAAGGACAATAACTCCTAAAGTGGTCAACTGACCATTTTGGTTATGTTGACTTATTTGTAGATTTTACTTTGCTGAACATTATTGCTGTTTACAGTTTATCTCTATCTTTAATAATATTCAAGATAATAACAAAAAACAGCAAAATTTCCCTAAAATTACCAATTCAGGGGCAGCAACCCAACAACAGGTTGTCCGATTCATCTGAAAATTTCAGGGCAGTTAGATCTTGACCTGATGAACATTTTTACCCAATGTCAGATTTGCTCTAAATGCTTTGGTTTTTGAGTTATAAGCCAAAAACTGCATTTTACCCCTATGTTCTATTTTTAGCCGTGGCGGCCATCTTGGTTGGTTGGCGGGGTCACTGGACACAATTTTCAAACTAGATACCCCAATGATGATTATGGCCAAGTTTGGATTAATTTGGCCCAGCAGTTTCAGAGGAGAAGATTTTTGTAAAAGTTAACGACGACAGACGCAGGACGCCGGACGACGACGGACGACGCCGGACGCCAAGTGATGAGAAAAGCTCACTTGGCCCTTCGGGCCAGGTGAGCTAAAAAGGGTGGTTCAATTTACCATGGGGGTTAAATTTTCCATACAGGGGAGGTTCAATTTACCATAGCGGTATTTTGACCCCAGGGTCATTTTACCATGGGGTTCAAAATACCATATGACACTGGGAGAGGGGAAAAAACATTCTTTTAAATGTGGCCTTATAATCTTCAAAATTGGGCACATCTGTTCAACATATTTTTTCAAAAGGCCCATGTTTGCAGAAAAACTTCTCTTCCATATCATATAAATATAATGTACAACTATAAATGTGAGTTGTCTCCCATTACCTGGATTGCCTCCCATTGATGATAAGTTGACTAGTAATCCTTCAGGTAAAATAGGTAGATCCGAAGTACTGGGTCCGATCTTCTTTATATTAAATCCTGTCATAAAATATAATCAATTAGTACATTTTTAAAGCTGTAATAAACGACTGCTGTGGATTCAATAATATTCGTTGAATACCAATTTTTCGTGGATTTGGTGGGAACAGTGGAACCACCAATCTAAATGTTCAACAAAATACAAATTTTCCAAAGTAATGCATGCAAACTTTTCCAAAACAATGAATTTAAATATCCTCGAATATGTGAGTTTTTTGCAATCCATGAAAATTGGTACCCACGTAAATAAATAAACTGCATTATCAACAATTACACATTTACAAAACTACAAACAAAGACTAAAAACAGTTACTATAAATTTAAAGCACTGTTGCTCATATTAATTAATCTACTATTTTTTTTTTAAGCAAACTATAATATGAAAAAACACTCTGAAGTTTTGTTTTTTCTACATTTTGTTCTGTTACAATATTCAGGAACTTAAGAACTTCAGAAAGTTATATTTTTCAAGATTATTCATTCATTCAGCTTTAAAATCCAAAACTTTATAAAAATTGGTTTAATTGGAGATTTACTTACCTGAAAAAGGACCACATTAAAAATTAGCCCCACACAGTTCAAAAATAAAACAAAAATTGTATTACTCTTACATGTCTTATAGATAGCATTACCTAATACTGTTGCAAGTTTTGTAAATAATTCTGTCATTTCCAACTCTTTCAAACCTTCTGTTTGATTTTGAGCATGAAGAGAATGTAAAGGAGACTTCCCACCAACCATTGATACCAAGCTCATCATTCCTTCTTTACCTATTAAGAAATATCTATAAATAAATGTTTATAAACTTACTAAATTGTTGAAATATAGAAAATTAAATGTTATAGAAATACTGTCAATTACTCTCACTAAATGTAACAATAAAATCAATAAAGGTGGTACCTAACACTACAGGGAGATAACTCTGTAAAATCAGCTAAACGTTTTAATTACTTTAAAATTGAAAATTGAAATGGGTAATGTGTCAAAGAGACAACAACCCGACCATAGAAAAAAACAACAGCAGAAGGTCACCAACAGGTCTTCAATGTAGTGAGAAATTCCTGCACCCGTTATTAAGGGAATATTAAGCTTTTCAATGTTCAAAATAAGTGTTTGTCGAAGAGCTATATAACCAGTGTATCTTTTCTGATCAAACGGTTGGTTCAAATTTTTTGAAATTTTTATATTTTTGTCAAAGGGTCTAAGTAAATACTGTCAAAATTTTAAGAAAATTAAACGAGCCAAATTAGTTTTAGTGAAGGTGTTGGGTACCACCTTAAATACATAAAATATTGCTGGTTTTATGTTGCGTGTTTTATTTTCACATCATTTGACATAGTCAGAGATTACTCTGTCGTCCGACGGCTGTTTTGCCAGACAAGCTGTGGCCGTGGGACGTCAGAGCTTGTCCCACATCTAAAAGTGAATAATTTCACACCCAAAATAGATGCGCTGCATCTTCGCTTCAGGAGCCGATTGAGGGCCTTGGAATTATATAAATCAGGCTTCAATCTTTTCATTTTTCATTAATGTCTTCATTTATGCAAGTTTCACCTACCTGCCAAACCTTTATTTTTCTATATTTTAACATTTTTCACAGAGACCCATGATTTCTGCATTTTTGACTTTCACTTTCAAATGGATGTCAAGTTACAGGAGATTTCGTGGCCTCGAAACTCAAATATGCAAATATTTATATTTTGTTACCTCCTTTATAGGAGATTGATGTTTAACATTTAGAAGCAACCATGTTTTTTCACCTCCTTTACAGGAGATCGGTAACAAGCATTTAGTTCCGACCACGATAACAATCGGAAGCTCTCGGACATTAAGATAACTTAGCTTGCATTGTAAATGAACAAGGTGTTACATTATGGTCATTTGCACTGTTTTCTCGTGGTCACGTGATAATCTTTGAAAATGAAAGGCAAAATGCAGAAATCATGGGTCTCTGTGAAAAATGTTAAAATATAGAAAATAAAGGTTTGGCAGGTAGGTGAAACTTGCATAAATGAAGAGATAAATGAAAAATGAAGAGATTGAAGCCCGATTTATATAATTCCAAGGCCTTCAGTTGGCTCCAGAAGAGACGATGCAGGGCATCTATTTTGGGTGGGCAAAAATCCACTTTTTGATATGAGACGAGCTCTGACGTCCCACGGCCCGAGCTTGTCTGGCAAAACAGCCATCGGACGTCAGAGTAATCTCGGACTACATTTGACATACCGTTATATAGACAAGAATGGACTTTTAGCACATCAAAACTGGTCATAATGTGTGGTTGTAACAAGCCAGGCTAGCAGGTCTATGTGTTGTTTTTTTCCTGTTTGTATATAATACTGTGGATTCATTAATATTCATGGAATATCAATTTTCGTCTATTTTAATGGGGACAGGGGAACCATGAATTTAAAGGTTCAACGAATTACAAATTTCCTACAGGAATGTAGTCAGACTCTGCCAAAACCCTGAAATTAAATATCCAAGAATATGCAAGTTTTCTTCAAACCATGAAAATTGGTACCCGCGAAAATAAATGAATCCACAGTATGCCTTTTTTTTTAGTGCCAAGTGTTTAGGTTGGTGTCAACTGTTGTGCTGTTTAATATTGGTAATCCCTTTTTCTATATCATAAGTGTCAATCACAAGATATCATCTAAAGTCTCCTTAAATAATAAATCTCCCCCTGACAAGGATCCGGAAAATTTTTCACCTAATTTCGGTCATTTTCATACAACTTAAAAGTTGATGCCCCTTTTCAAAAGATGATTGCCAAAATCACATTACTGCATGAGACTAATTATGAGTATGCTCATACTCGATCGTCATGTTCGTACCATCAACAAACTTGTTTCACTGTTGCATCGCATTTACTTCATGATTTGTCCTACCATTTTTCAAAAATCGATCAAGGGCAATTAAGGGAAGGCAACAGTTTAAAAATAGAATGATTTTAATGACTCATAACGATAATATACTCAGTTATCGCTTACGTTTCTTTCGATTCTGAAGTCAAAATTCAAACCGGATGTACTGCGACAATACTAAAACGAACAATTCCGGACTCATTTCCGGGATTAGTTTTGTTTATCCAAAATCACAGGAAATCATCGGCTTTTTAATATTTTACCTTTAATAGTGTCAGAATATTAATTAAAATAGTTGCACTAGCTTTATTTAGGATGAAATTATTTTAAATTTACAATTAATTGTCTAAATCTGTGGAAGAGAATTTCAAGCATGCGTATTACATATTACAAAGCACGTGTGTTAGAAGTAAACAAATATTTTTTCTACAAAATTAAACCAAGTTTTAATTTGATTTTAAATCATAATTGACAATTGTCTGACCTGTTGAGTAATTAAATAATGAAGCCAGTTGGTATGGAATTTTTATTTCTTTATAATAATAGTTTGGAGCTTGTGATTAATTGCCAGGTGTGAATTAAAAACACAGGTAAAGAGATTAGCAATCATTAGCCAATAGCTCCCCGAGGCATTAATATAGTTATTAGGAGGGCCCTCAGGATTATAACACTTTATTGGAGTGGCAGTTTAAATACAGGAAGTCGATAACAAAACAAAAATATGTTCAAAATGGCGATTTTGAAAGTCGATCTCAACGAAATGACCGAAATTATTAATGTTGAAAAATACAATTTGACCTAAATCCCAATTAAAAGTTTAGGACATTATAGTTTCAGTTTAGGACATGACTGGCAAATATGACCGTTTCCGGACCCTTGCCCCCTGATGTCTGTTTTTAAAAATGTTCAACCTCTAAAAATTAATCAAAATTAACAGTAAAATAAATACAAAGATTAGAAACCCCTTCATTACCTTTGTTTAATTTTGATGATATAAAAGTAAACATAAAAATCTTACCAATATTGTTCGAGCTGACATTGAGACTGTGTAACTGAGATTTGTGACTTTTTGTGGAAAAGATCTTTGACAAACTTAAAGCACCAGTGTCTGTAAACTAAAATTAAATGATAATTGTAGCATATGTTCCATTGATTACTATACTTATCCACTATGATATAGTTAAATTTTTAACAGATATAACTAGAAATTTTAGGTGAGGTTTTATTCATCATCTGATGCACCCAATTGTATTGGACTGGTCATAACCATTATAAAATGATGACTCAAGTATCTATTTAGCAAACCAACCCCATTATTGAAGATTCATAATACCTTTTGGGGGAAATATTGGTGAAACTAAAATTATATACAAATTTCCACTAACTAGATCGTATTTTGAAGTTTTGACAAACCATGAAATTGTCAGTATCTAAAACAATTTAAAACTTTCCTGAGATCATGCCATTCTACACCCATGAAATTAAAGTAAAAAAGAGTATTCCACCAAAATGTTTATTAATTACATAAACAACAACATCAAGGCAATCAAAATAGTAAGAGGGGATATTCTTTTTATGCTAGCTCAATGGAACACATTGCAAATGTCAATTATAACTCACTGTATTGCTCGATAAATCTAAGACAGCTAAAGGGTGTTTCTTACAGCTAACAACAGCTTGTGACAAGTCAATCACACCCTCATCTTCTAAACGATTGGCTGACAGTTTCAACATATGTAACTGGAACCCTTTCTTTATTGCCTGGCACAATGGAGCTATGTCAGAGGCAGACAGGGAACAACCTCCAAAACTGAGAGTTCTTAATGAAGATCCAACAACATTCCCTGTAAAAGAAAAAAGAGATTTTTTTTTTAAAAGGAATAAAATATGCAATGCTTACTATACAAATAACAGATGCCCCTGCCTTCAGCAACTGAGATCTCATTTTAATAATAAAACTAAATTTTGTATATACGCCAGATGCGTGATAAGTGTAAGTGGTCATAAAGATCAAAATTTGATTTTTTCCCCAATAATCAGGTACCATAAGCACTTGTTAACTTCAAATTTGTATTTGGATCTGGCAGTTTCATTGCTGGACTAACCAATCACTGCCACTAGCATCAACTATAACTGTATTCTTTTAACATGTTTATATATACTTGTAATGATCTGTACTAATTATATGAGCAACATGATGATTCCCACATGTGAATCTGCTTACCCTTCTGGAGCATCTGAGGTTACACTTGTTTTTGGTGGGGTTTTGTGTTGCTCAGTCTTCAGTTTTCTATGTTGTGTTTTTATACTATCATTTGTCTGTTGGGTCTTTTTTTTGGCCACAGCGTGATCAGTTCATTCTTGATATGTGATTTGAAATTTCTCTTATTATCCAGAGACTTATTCTTAGTAATACTCTTCCAACTACTGAAGTTTGAGTCATTTGTCATAACAGCAAATAAAATTGCAATAAAATTGTTTTTAAATAATTCCAAAAAAAACAGTTAACAGGATACCCATTAAAGCCTGCAATGTATCAGTAGAAGCCAGCTTGATTCCATCAAGTACCAGTGTAGTCAGGTTCCCTGTTGTATACACTGCTGTCATCTGGTGGAGATCTTTGATCCTACATTTTCTAATGTTGACATACTGCAGATCCTGAAATTTCTCTAACTTCTCTGACAGATCATTGCACTGATTGTTTAAACTGTAGTTTATTCTTTGTAATGTACTGTTACCTTCTCCATCTAAAAATAGAAAGCACCAATTCAGTTTTAGAACCTAATGTTTTCTGGGTAATATTTTCAAAATGGTAAAATGCTAATATTTAAGCATCCATAACAATGACAAATTTATTAATCAATTGATGTGTATTTTTCCTTTTTTTGAAATACAAGCAATGAAATACCAGATCTGTTAAAATCCAGTCTTTAGATTCTTAAACAGTGCATTGTTATATCAAAAAGTCTGAAGTAACCCCTAAAAATCTAAAAATCAAATGTTGTTTGTATTTAAATTTCAAGAAAATTTGGACAATTAAATTAGAACTACTGTCATCCCCATATGATGCAATGAATTAAAAAAACACTTGTTGCATTTTTTTTCCCTTGAAAAGGTGGTGGAAGGTTTACAAATTAAGATATCTCAGTAAAGTATCCACTAGTTTGTGTATGTGTTTTTGCCATAGTGTTAATACTCTAAATAATTTGGAAAAAAAAAGTTCAAACCTGATGTTAGCTTTAGGATTGAGTCAAAACACTTTGGTGATAAATCTGAATTAGAGCCAATGTTTATGTCAAACACAGGGATTTGTCTCCCTTTGAAAACCTCTTCAATACAAGCCCAGAAGTTGTCAGTCAGACTACCATCACTCAAACTGACAATCTGCAGCAGTGATGTGTGATCTTCTTTCAAATCTACCTTTAAATCTGAAATATTTAAGAATAATAAATTAGGAATGTGTCTTTGGGCAACAGATGCCCTAGCTTGTAAATATGCAGATAATGAATTCACATTATTAAGACCAGTTTTTGTGATTACAAGCATTGTGTAGTTATAACAATTTGTTGAAGCAAAATAAAAATAGAGAACAGAAATGACAGATCAAGCAATTTTTCCATTTATAAAAGAGCATAACTCAAGAAATTTAGAAATGATGCCACCGAATTTTGTAACTTATGTTATGTGATTTTAAGCACTGTGTATAAGTTTTAAAACATTTGGTCAAGGCAAACTAAAATTAGAGAAAAGAAACCAAATTCTGGACAGATGGACAGGACTGACAGACGGGATGTGGTAATGCCCCAACACCTAGCTACACAGCATAAAAAAAACATTATCTCTCGCATTTTCATGTTTTCTTTAAGGATGTTTGCTCCTCTATTTTTTTTATTTTTTGTCAGATTTTTGGAATCCTCTGGTTTCATCCATGTATTAACATTAATAAAAGTTGCACACTAACCCCTACTTTTCTTTTCATATTTTGAATACATATTATTTAATGAGCCATATTTCAAAATCTTATAAAATCCTTGTGATTTTTTCATAGTTTTTCAAAGAAAAAAAGTGTCATTGTTAAGTGAAAGGAAATTCTAGAGAGAATTCTTTCCCGCCAAATTTTCAACGGCTTGTATCTCGAAAATAAGCACATGGACCCCGAATTTTTTTCTGCTTTTTTCGTTTCTTTATTTACATACTTTCAATTTATAAGAGTCTTTTAAATAGCTTGTTATTTTTAAACAGAGTAGCGAACATCCTTAATGTAAATTTGCAAGGATTTATTTTGCAGTTTTGTTAATAACCCTTACCTGTATCCCTACCATCACTTGGTGCTGTATCATAGTTTTCATTAATACTAGGGACCATAAAACATCTTATAGCTTTTAAGAGAAGTGTAGTTGCTATTATTTTTTTGTAGCATTAAATTTACACTATTGGAATGAAGAATTGTATTTTCATAATCCATGGTGTTCTAGTTACCTTTATGTTATAAATCAAAGTTCTGTTGTACAGTTGTCACATTTTTTACTTTTATAAATAATTGATTAAGTTTGGTTTTATTGTAGCAAAGCAGAGATATCAAATATTTAAAACAACTGCACAGGGTGATATTATATACATGGGTAAATAAGTACTTAAAAGGTATTTTACCACCAAACAAGAATGTGTCCCAAGTACACGGATGCCCCATCTGCATTATCATTTTCTATGTTCAGTGGACCGTGAAAATGGGATAAAATCTCTAATTTGGCATTAAAATTAGAAAGATAATATCATAGGGAACATGTTTACTAACTTTAAACAGATGAACGAACGGACAGACGAACGAACACACAGAATAGAAAACATAATGTCCCTCTTCTGTCGTAGGTGGGGCATAAAAAGGTATTTCACCAACAAAAAAATTAAACTAACCTGCTACAGATACATTTGTGTCTTTTACTCTTACAATATCCAAGCTAAGATTTCTCATGGTGGAAGAATTCATTGCCAAAACTACAAGTTTTCCAACTCTCTTTAATGAGTCAAACTATAAAAAATGGAAATGATGAAAACTAAGATATTTTTTAAACATCGTTATATTTTTATATTTATATGAGTAAGATCACAATTCATGAAATATACTACTGTTGATTCATTGTTAGTGATTGGATATCAATTTTTGTTTTTCGTTGGTACAGATGTACGGCAAATTCAAATGTTCAACAAATAACAAATTTTCTATAAGCTTTATGTAAATTTTAAGTGAATGGCAAAACCACAAAATCAAATAACCACATTTTCAAAGCTAAACAGGACTTTAATATGGTGTATGAGCAATAAATGTAAACAATAGAAGTCAACGTAATAAAAATATATGCTGTCTTTTATGTTTTTCAGTTTTAGATATTTAGTTGCATTTATGTGCCTGTTTAAAGTCTGGAGCCTCTATCTGGCCTTTGATAGTCTTTATGTTTTTAAATTCAAGTTCATTTATATGCTTTGGAGTTTAGTGTTACTTCCATTTTCCCTGAACTACAGTAGTACACATTTTGTTAAAGAGACAGTTGAAGCCCCCTCCCCCTCCTCAAGGAGCAGGATTTTCTATCTGTGTTGAAGACCTATTGGTGGCCTTTGGCTGTTTTCTACTATGAAAAAATTTTGGACCTACATTAAACATAAAAAAACTGATTATAGTGGTATTACTGAAATCAAACAAGATGGCAAACTTCTAACTGATCCACTACAAAAAGCTGGGGCACTTAACGCACAATTCCAGTCTGTATTTACACCAGCATCTAATATTTCTCATACAGAATTTGTCAAACAGTGTAACATGCCACAGAATACTTCTTTTCCACCCATATCAAAATTAATAATAAAAACAGAAGGTATACAAAAACTCTTACATAACTTAAATCCAAACAAAGCAGCAGGACCAGATGAAATTAAACCAAGATTTTTAAAAGAACTTTCACATGAAATTGCACCCATACTCACTATTATCTTTGAGAAGTCAATCAAAACAGGCGTTGTTCCAGATGACTGGAAAACTGCCCATGTCTCTCCTGTATACAAAAAAGGCCAAAAATATAACCCTGAAAACTACCGTCCTATATCACTCACATGTATTTGTTGCAAACTTTTAGAACACATCGTAGTAAAACACATCATGAAACATGCAGATAATCACAACATTTTATATCCCCTACAGCATGGATTTCGCAGAAATCGATCCTGCGAAACACAACTATTAGAATTTATAGACGATGTCTCACTAAACATGGAAAATGGTAAACAAACAGATATTTTGGTCATGGATTTTTCTAAAGCATTCGATAAAGTTTCACATTCTTTTTTAACTAATAAGCTTCATCATTACGGGATACAGGGGGAATTAAATTACTGGATACAAAATTTTCTTAGCAATCGCAAACAGGCAGTAGTTCTAGAGGGGGAAAAATCTGAGTATGTTGCAGTTGAGTCAGGGGTTCCACAGGGGTCAGTTCTTGGACCAAGTCTTTTCTTGTTCTATATTAATGACATTCCATCTGGTCTAACATCTACAGTACGTTTATTTGCAGACGACACAATAGTTTATTTGGCAATAAAATCAAACTCCGATGCATTAACACTACAAAAAGATCTTGACAAACTGGCATCGTGGGAAACTACCTGGAAAATGGCATTCCACCCAGATAAGTGTAATGTAATCTCAGTCACCAGAAATAAAAAACCAATCACATTTAACTACACATTACACAATCATTCTTTAGAACATGTAACAACAGCAAAATATCTGGGGGTCACCATCAGTTCAAACCTTAAATGGGATGTGCATATTAACAACATATGCAAGAAAGCTAATAGCACACTAGGCTTTCTAAAGAGGAACCTGAACATAAGTTCAACATCCATTAAAGAGCAAGCATATAAGTCCCTAGTAAGACCATCACTAGAGTATGCTTGCTCTGTTTGGGATCCATACTTACAACAAGACATAGATAGCATTGAAAAAGTTCAAAGGAGGGCTGCGCGTTTTGTTACCAACAAATACAGAAACACCTCAAGCGTTGGTAACATGTTACAACATCTTGAATGGCGCAGTCTCTCTGACAGAAGAAAAGACTCCAGATTGGTAATGCTCTACAAAATTGAACACGAAAAGGTTGCAATCCCTAAACAAAATAAATTAATTCCACAAAAAAGACAAACAAGACATACAATTTCGAACAGCTTCCAAATTCCATCCTGCAAAACACAGTACAGAAAAGAGTCATATTTTCCAAGAACTATCACCGACTGGAACAAACTACCGGACAACATTGTAAATTGCACTTCAGTCGACTCTTTCAAATCTTCAATTTCAAAGCATCAATATTAACTCAATTACAACATCTTACTTTATTATACAAAACATTTTAAATTTTTAATTTTTCCTATTTTTTAAAAATTGTACATTTTTCCAATCTATGTCTTGTTGTAAGTTTCCTCCTGTGACATAATCTTCAATTTGTTGAAGGCGGTCACTATATGGTAGAATAGAATAGAATACTCTTTGGACTGGTGACACTTTCCAATTTCCATTCTGAATTCTAAACCATAAAAGTATTGATCCCTTAGTTAATTGAAGGTGATTAATGACATTAATTCACAAGTCTGTACAGCTATTTCATACAATTCCCATATGCCAGCAAACTAATGACACTAGAAACTACAATGTTATTTACCTGATTACCATTGAGATTAAGCTCCTCTAAAATGTTATTTACCTGATTACCATTGAGATTAAGCTCCTCTAGAATGTTATTTACCTGATTACAATTGAGATTAAGCTCCTATACAGTGTTATTTACCTGATTACCATTGAGATTAAGCTCCTCTACAATGTAATTTACCTGATTACCATTGAGATTAAGCTCCTTTACAATGTTATTTACCTGATTACCATTGAGATTAAGCTCCTCTACAATGTTATTTACCTGATTACCATTGAGATTTAGCTCCTCTAGAATGGTATTTACCTGATTACCATTGAGATTAAGCTCCTCTACCATGTTTTTTACCTGATTACCATTTAGATTAAGCTCCTCTACAATGTGTTTTACCTGATTACCATTGAGATTAAGAATGTTATTTACCTGATTAGCATTGAGATTAAGCTCCTCTACAATGTTATTTACCTGATTACCATTGAGATTTAGCTCCTCTAGAATGGTATTTACCTGATTACTATTGGGGTTAAGCTCCTCTACAATGTTATTTACCTGATTACCATTGAGATTTAGCTCCTCTAGAATGGTATTTACCTGATTACTATTGGGGTTAAGCTCCTCTACAACGTTATTTACCTGATTACAATTGAGATTAAGCTCCTCTACAATGTTATTTACCTGATCACCATTGAGATTAAGCTCCTCTATAATGTTATTTACCTGATTACCATTGAGATTAAGCTCCTCTACCATGTTATTTACCTGATTACCATTGAGATTAAGCTCCCTTACCATGTTATTTACCTGATTACCATTGAGATTAAGCTCCTCTACCATGTTATTTACCTGATTACCATTGAGATTTAGCTCCTCTAGAATGGTATTTACCTGATTACTATTGGGGTTAAGCTCCTCTACAATGTTATTTACCTGATTACCATTGAGATTTAGCTCCTCTAGAATGGTATTTACCTGATTACTATTGGGGTTAAGCTCCTCTACAACGTTATTTACCTGATTACCATTGAGATTAAGCTCCTCTACAATGTTATTTACCTGATCACCATTGAGATTAAGCTCCTCTATAATGTTATTTACCTGATTACCATTGAGATTAAGCTCCTCTACCATGTTATTTACCTGATTACCATTGAGATTAAGCTCCTTTACCATGTTATTTACCTGATTACCATTGAGATTAAGCTCCTCTACCATGTTATTTACCTGATTACCATTGAGATTAAGCTCCTCTATAATGTTATTTACCTGATTACCATTGAGATTAATCTCCTCTACCATGTTATTTACCTGATTACCATTGAGATTAAGCTCCTCTACAATGTTATTTACCTGATTACCATTGAGATTAAGCTCCTCTAAAGTTGTGTTATATTCATAGCCTTGTATAAAGGCATCAATCCCTGCTGTATTTATCTCACAGTTAGCCAAGGCGATACTCTTGAGAATACAGCTAGGATTCTGAAAAAAAACCAAGTTCATTGTTATTTAGTTTTATAATTCATTTTTTTTAAACATGAGTTATTATTTCTTGCAAATGTAACAAAAAATACAAATCTTACTGTTGAGTTATCTTCCCTGAAATGGCTTAATCGAAAAATTGATCTGAACTATACAAATGTTTTGTCTTTGTTAAAACAGTCTGAAGGTATCAGTCTTGTATTACAACTTCAATTTCCAATGCATGTCAAAACATGGAGGGAAACAAAATAGTTCATTTTTTTCTGAATTTATTTCTGAACTCAATTTTTTCTGTTTGATTATAGGTTTAGGCTGAATTGAAACATATATATATAGACTTTAAAAAAAATCTTTTGGGGATATGAATCCAGGAAAGTGGAAGGATCTCATGTTTACTGGAAGTGGTGCGGCCAAGTAAAAATAGCAAACAGAAAGTAGAAAAAAAATGTTTTGACTTCAGGATTGCGTAACTTTTTATTCTTCGTGGCAAGACCCCCTTTTATTTTGGATTTAATCACAATTTCACATTAGTACATACATGATATGAACATGATTTTTTTTTCCTATGTGGCATTTTTTATTTCCAAAGATCAGCTGTTTTGCATGTAAGCCTATGGAGCAGTCAATTACAAGACTGCATCCTGAATGTGGCATTTAATTTCTTTTTTCTTATACAAAGAACTAGCAGGACTGATTTTGTACCGGTACTGTTTTTTACAATCCAAGATGACCATAAGTTTTGATAATTTTCAAAATAATGTATAATGCCTAAATTTTACCTTTAATTTCTCACCAAATCCCTTGCCTAAAATCATCCTATCAGACAAGGCATTGTTACTAAGATCAATATCTGTTAATGCTGTATTATCCATCAAACCTTCCATAAACACCTTCATGTCTGATGATCCTAAATTCTGTGCTCTGATTAAAAGATACAGATGCATGATAAACAAAGCACAATAATTTAAAAATAGTACATGTATATAAAACTAAAAACTAATTTATTTTCACAACTTTTGAGAGTAGAAAAATAACACAGAAATAAATCATCAATAAAATGTAAAACCTGGATTTCTTCTTATAAAAATATGTCAAGTAAAATAGGAAACAGCAAAATTAAATAGCCGCAAAATGGACAAGAAAAAGTGAAAATAAGTATCTCCGAAAAATAAGTTGGTTAAGAGTATACATGTATAATATACATAATTAAACTACAACAGACTAAAGGGCCCCAAATAATACATGTATTTTCATTAACAGGTGTTTTTTGTTCATGATGTAGATTTACCTTAAAAATTTTGGTGTGAGTCTGGGGTTTTTTTTCTTTGTTCTCAGTGGATATTTGTATAAATGCAGACGGGGAGTGTCCTTACATTTACCTAAGAGTCTTGAGTGTTGTATTTACTTTAAGAGCAGGTCCCACACATCTGGAGAAGTAATCTTTACCAAGGGAATTGCTGGACACATTCAGGTATACCAATGTCTTATTCTGTGTTATCATTTTACCCAAACATTCCTGAAAAACAGAAAACATTTATGTTAAAACTTTCATTATTTTTAAAGGCAACAGATCAATAATCATGAAAGAAAGTATTACATATATAATAAAATTTATGGTTTTTAACTTGACTTCCATTTTGTTTATAATAATCTGATGTTCATTAAATATTTGCTGTGGATCTAATGCTAAAAATATTGTTTGTGGTTTTTTTTTTTAAATATTTTAAAGGTTAACCAGAGACTGATGTGATCACAATCATAAAAATGTTTTTTTATGTCGAATGTATGTTTTAGGAATGTTGTTTCAATATAAATATCTTTCCTATTTCCAACTATCCTAACAAAGGTTTTGACCTCTAATCCTCCCTTTATCAAACCATTAGGCATCAACACATGCACTGCTGCCCCTGACTCCCCTATATTAAATCCCTTTACTATATATACTTACAGCACTGTCAGTGTCGGCCATATTATCTGCTATATTTAGACTGGACACTGTCACATTGTTACACATTGCTAAACAAATACTCCTGAATGAATGTGGTCCTATGTTATTATTAGATATGTCAATTTCCTGCAATAAATATAATCTTTCTGCATAAAATAATTACGTTGAATTACAAACATTTTGTATACGTGCAATGAATGCAATCATACATGTCATATGGAAAGTAATTTAAAATCATTTCTGATTCTCTTACATTAACAGATTTTCATGTCATTCAATTGTTGCTGTGTAAATTGGTGTAGTAAAATGTACATATTCTTATAACTGTATGAGCTGTTTTGTATGAAGATTTTCCAGCTTTTCAATTGTTTCTGTGTTGTAAAAATGAACATTTTCTGATAACTAAAATTGAAACAGGAAATGGTGAATGTGTCAAAGCGACAACAACTCGACCACAGAGCAGACAACAGCTGAAGGTCACCAATGGGTCTCCAATGTAGCCAGAATTCCTGCACCTGTAGGTGTCCTTCAGCTGGCCCTTAAAAACTATTTATACTAGTACAGTGATAATGGACGTCATTCTAAACTCCGAATTATACACAAGAAACTAAAATTAAAAATCACACAAGACTAACAAAGGCCAGAGGCTCCTGACTTGGGACAGGCAAAAAGTTGCAGTGGGGTTCCAGTTTTTCAATTATTTCTGTGTTGTAAAAATGAACATTTTCTGATAACTGTATGCTTCTGTGTCTTTGACTTCTGTCATATTGTAACATATATTACAATGTAGTGTTTCCTGTAATTTTGATAAATTGGACAGGTGTAACAGCCTACAGGTAAATCTTTGATGTGCTTAGATCTGTTTATTCCATTAACAGTATACATGTTTTAAGACACAGACAATAGGAGCAGTTCTTACAGGAAATTTCAATAATAAATAAGTGCCCCTTTTGTAATCAATTGAATTCTTACCTGTAAATTTGACAACTTGGATAAAAAATCGTAAAAATTATAATTCATTGGTAAAGCTCTGAACATTTGTAGTTTTGTTATATTTTTTGTCACTTTTTTCATTAAACTTTCTGGTTTAACAAGAACACATGCACAACCCAGTGCTTCATCAAACTTCCTTTGGTCCTCTGATTCAATAAAATCATCTTCTGTTTGAGAGTTATCTCCCTTTGGTTGAGACTTATCTCCCTTTGTTTCCTCTTTAGAATCTGATGAGTTACTTCCCTTGTTTTTACTTTGTTCATTCTGATTTTGACTTGTTGAGCTTGAAACTTCAGGCAGTTTTGTAACACTACTGGATGGAGTGGTCATCTTTTTATCCTCAGTACTCTGTGGTGGATTTAGAGGTGGTAAACTTATGGAACCTTCAGATTTGTTTTCTTTATTGGTTGACTCAGGGCCAGCATTGTTACTTGAATTTGGTCCAGGTTTAGTCTTACTTCCACTGGAACCCATGAAGTAAACTTATGTCTATAACTAAAATAAAATAATTATTTCATTTTGTATAAAATTTATTGTTTTGTGTCAAATATATGGTCCATATATGTTAAGTTGAAAATGTTTGTCAGGTATAAAGTATGAAATAATAACAGCTGTCCTCTCAAAATATAGTGTGGATCAAATTTGTTTGTGATGGACAGACCAACAGACAGACAGACCTTTGACATAGGAAGTGGTACATACATCATGACACACCCTCTGGTGTTGGTTAAAATGGATGTCAAGTATAGGTGGTGGTTAAAATGGATGTCAAGTATAATATTTAAAATCATAACGGTTCTCAAGATATAGAGCGGACACAATCTTCACAACAGGACACAGGGTTGTCAACTGAAACCAAAGTTTTTGACCTTGACCTTTAACCTAAAAAGTTGTACAAACATCATGACACACCCTCTGGTGTTGGTTAATAATCGTGTTAAGTATTAAGTATAAAATCATAAAGGTTATCTAGATATGGAGCGGACACAATCTTCACCAAAGGACACAGGGTTGTCAACTGAAACCAAAGTTTTTGACCTTGACCTTTGACCTAGGAAGTTGTACCTACATCATGACACACCCTCTGGTGTTGGTTAAAATGGATGTCAAGTATAAACTTTGAAATCATAACGGTTCTCAAGATATAGAGCGGACACTAAAGTGTTACGGACGGACGGACAGAAGGACAGACAGGACGGACAGACGGACTATCATTACCTACTGGATTGTGAAAATTATGAGGAGGCTAGAGAAAAACTCCCCTCAGCACTCTACTTCATAACAGCAAAACTAACACTTGAATCTGAAGTATTGTTAGCAACAACAGAAAATGATAATTACAAACATCACATAGAAGATATTCAACATTTGTTCGGGGTCTTTATTAAAGATACTGGAAGGTTCACAATATAGATAGTTAAGGTTTTATAAGGGTTAATAATTTATTCAATTTTAATTTAATTTTTTTGGTAATTAATTATTTAATTATTTATTTAGTTATATATTAATTTTTTTCTGCAGTGCCACATCATAAATACAAATGTACCAATGAGTTTTATACAAAAGTGACGTAAATTTACCAGTGTGATTCAAATTACAGAGAGATTATAGTGTCAAGTTGACACTTCTAAAGACTAAAGACTAGAGACACTAGGTAGGAAACGTCACAGTTACAAATAAGCGTAGTTACGAATTGACAAGGTAAGAAACAACTAACATTCTCTTTTCTTTTGGATATTTCAAGAAATATTTTTCATCAATAAGCACAAAAAAGGTAGGACTTTGAAACGTAACGTAAAAATTTCTAACCCGGAATGAAAATTTCGTGCCAAAATTAGGTGTCAAAGTTCCCCCAAAAATCTGCTCTCAAACTCCAGACGCAAAAAAATAGCTTCAGTGTAGTCCAAATAATTATGACGTCTTGAAAGGCTATTATATTTTTTTTCTTTGACGCCTTACTTCGACGTCATAATGCTGAAGCCGCCATTTTCGGTTGGACTTTGAGAGCATATTTTGCTCTCAACTTTGAGACCCAATTTAGCCATCAAATTTTCAAAGATGTCTAAAGAAAAATGCATATATAAAAATTCTTACCTTTTATGTGTTTGTTTTACGAAAATATTTCCAATTAATCCCTACAGAAATAATAATATAAGTAACAATTCCATCCGAGGCGGGAACATGTCGACTGCATTTTTTAAAACGTTTGTCGGATTTCTTTTAAGGAGATTATAAAATAATTTTTACACCAAACTCGGTAAAACCCGAATTTCCGGAACCATTGTTTTACATTATCCGGAAATTCAGGTTGGTCAAAATGTACCGAGTTTGGTTCAAAAATATATTTTATACACCTTAAATGAAGCATCTTAAGGAGAAATCAGCTAAACGTTTTTATAAAGCAGTAAATTCCCTATCAAAGTCCAGCTGAATATATGAGTTTGGCGTTATGACGTTGATGTAAGGCGTCAAAGAAAAAAAATATAATAGCCTTTCAAGACGTCATAATTATTTGGACTAGCTTCAGTGTTGTGATGTTGTAGAAAGGCGTCCCAGAACAAAATTAAATAGCCTTGCCACACTTCATATTCATAATTATTTTGACCAGACAAAGCCATGTTGTTGTGTATTCTGCCCGGCTCAACTGTCAAGCAGTGAGCTAGGATGTAAGGCTATACCTATCGAACACTTTTCTTGAAACACCCTGTTTCACCTTTAAATATGACTTTAAAAAGGTTTTTCAAAAAGTGGACAATTTGGTTGCCACGGACGCTCATTTCATTTTGGTACTGAAACGGGGACCACCTACAACTTATTAAATTTACATAAAAACAAAAACGAGATGGAAAAAAGTTTCGATTTTAAAAGATAAGCATCACATCAACAGAAATACAAACCAAAACCATTCTTGTTTACAGTTTTGACTTGTCACAAATCTTGACTTTGGCGGCAATTTGAGGGGAGATAATGGTTATTCTTTGTTGCACCTAAAATAATGAGAGCGGTTCCGTCTACGTAATTTTTAACTGTAATTAATTTACAGTTACAAAACTCAGCAAAACAGAATTCAATTGAAAGAGTTGAATTCTTAAACAAAGAAAATAACAGCTCATGTGCAAAAATTGCTTTCCTTCTAGGAATAGTATACCAAAAAGTGAATAATATAGTATGATCTCGCCCAAATACCTGAATTCGCCCTAAACCGGCAAAATCGCCCCACTTTATCACCAAACTCGCCCCACTTTATCACCAACTCGCCCCACTTTCTACCTTCTCACCACATTCTGTTTTACCAAAGTTGCCTCACACAGATGATGAATGATCATTTTCTAGAAGTGTCTTTTGGGGGGAAATTAATTAAAAAGATGCATTGATTTCACATCTTCTTTTTGATCATTTAGTATATTATTTTCATAATTTATTTTGCATATGATTGGAAAGAAGATGTTCTATATAGATAAAGGCGACCAGGTAGTGTATTTGTATTCTAAAGATAGAGTTTATAAAGTAATTGTGAAACTACCCATTGTAGAGAAGGCGGGATTGACTTATTGATACTAACAAATTTCAAAGGTCTGTGAAGAGTAAATATAATCTAAGACTTTATAATCATGCAATAGCATTAAAATATGCATATGACTTTTGGCTCTGCTAAGTTCCTAGGCTATAAAAAAAAAAGGTCAACGTAGATAAAAGCGTTTTGTCTTAAGAGGGGGATAAAAAAATTATCCGGACTTCTGGATCGGGTGTTTCTAAGCTCGGGATTTCGGGATTGACCCTTTCCGGGAATTCTTTATTTCGAATTTTGGGACGTCGGGATTTGACCTTTATTACATGAGTCTGATTTGCTACAGGAACTTCATAGGAAGTCGAATGAAAAGCTGCTATCATTATCCTTTAACTTAACTTTCCGCTATACAGATATCAATGGTGTTCTATAAATATATAAATCCAAGTTTGGTGACTATATTCAAGGATTTGTGTAGTATTGCTATATTCAGTATATTGAAACATATGTACCCAACGCGGAACTCAAAATATAGAAATTGACAATGAGGGTCGTTTAAGAGCAAATCGTTGTGACAAAAGAGATGATTTCGGCTTCATTAACGTGAACTTTCCATTTCTATGAAGCAAAATTCCATCAGCACCAGCATATGGAGTATATGTCAAGCCCTAGTTGCTTCGACATACCAGAGATTACATTTTCTCTCATCCGTTCGGATTGCTACTCAATAGAAAGATATTTTACCAATAATTGGGAAGTTGAAATCATTCTTCATTTTTTTTACGGACGACATCACGGTATGGAGCCCCGGCCGGTTTTTAGTAGGGCTCGTGTTGCTCGGTCTTTCGTTATTCTATGTTGTTGCATACTATTTTTTTTTGTCATTGTTTTGTCAGTTTATTTTCAATTCATATGATTGAGTGCCTCTTTTGGATCTTTCGCATCTTGATTATAAAAAATCAGTAATGATCAGGTGATAGGAATTTCTGTTCAAGTCACATCGAGTTGGATACGATGTAGGAACTATTCTCCCGACAGGGTTATCGTTTCCATGCATTCGTTCGAAATTGAGCAAACTAGATTCCTTAGTTTAGTTTAAACATATATTGTAGTGATCAAAATGACAAAAGGATCAGACACAAGTTTTACAACTTAGTAACGTCTTCTCCAAAATTCCTTACCTGAATGAATAGTGTATTTCCTAAACCTGCTCCTTTTCTGGTAGCAATACATAATAAGATCTGCTAAAGTCGAACACAGAACAATTTATTTCATATCATAGATTTCGAATTCCCTAAGTATCAATCTTTAAATCAATCATATGCGAAAGTTTATTTTTTTTTATTTTAAGCTGGTTTAAGAAGCAATATCAGATAACAACAGAGACAATAAGAAGAATATTATAAAAATAAGATGATATAATAGTCCAGTGGCGGATCCAGGGGGTCCGGGGGTTGGAACCCCCCTTTTTTTGGACGATCAATGCATTTGAATGGGAACATATAGTTGGAACCCCCTTTTCTCTGGGTAGGGAACCCCCTTTTAAAAATGGCTGGATCCGCCACTGTAGTCACAATTAATTCTAACAGATTTTTTTCAACTGAAATTGTCTTGTCCGTAGACATTACCACAATATATTTGTATCAAATTTCATTGATTTCAACCTAATTTTCTAGATAAAATGTACGTTATTCTTTCAAGAGAACACATTCAACTATGTCAAAATTGAGTTTTAATAATCATTATAGTTGATTGTTTTAAGCAGTCAGATATATGGATTTCAGTTAAGCGAATGTGTCTTCATTTTGGCTTAATCAATATGTTATTGAGATATGTAAAGAATTATGGGTACATTTTTATATTTTCCAAATCAAAAAAAACACAGCTTAAAATTTAATTGTTAACTTTTAATCTTAACTTTAACTGATCTTAATCTTTGAAAGCAATTAATTAATTTAAATATCAATAAAATTTCTTGTCCGTAGACATTATCGCAATGATTCGTTTCCATTTTCATCGAAGTTGAGCATCATTTGATAGATACACCTGATTAAATGTATGGTTTTTTTTTCAAGAGAACACTTTCAACTTTGTCAAAACTAGGTTTTAATAATGCATTTCATTAAATATGAATGCAATATCTTGTCCGTAGACAAAACATATACATTGTATTGCTAAGTTTGATTGTTTATTGTAAGAATATGCATCAAGTTATTTTAATGTTCTATACACCAAAAGAAAGTTTTTTTTGAAAGTTTTGTTATTTATAGATTACTTTATAGGTTAGGTATACATGTAGTTTGATAAGATTGATGATCAAGAAAGCTACTGTTGTTTGAAATAACTGTGATTTAAACATGTTCTTGTCATTTTGTTTTCAATTAAAATGTTTGATATTCAATAATTCTAAACATATTTTGTTGTCTTTGTCATTCACCCAAAATCTGAGACTGGTGACCATGTCTTGAAAGTAATCATTTAAAAATATTAGACAGTTTTTAAAAACCATTTTTTTAATAAAAATATTAAATTTTTGTTTCAAAAACTACATGCAATTATATAAATGCTTCCAGTGTTATTGATATTTTTCATAACTTAAACCATTTCTGTACCATAATATCAAACGAGTTTGTTCCTGAAGTGTTGTTCATTTATGACTTCAGGTGAAACATGTACATCTGATTGTGGCTAGGCCGTAAGTAAAATCATGAACATATGAAACGTGCCCATGAACTTGAAGTATAGTCATTGACAACCATGAAACATGCTACAGAACGTGAAGTGTAGTAATAAAAATTAAACATACATGAAATTAAACATGCTACTGAACGTAAAGTATAGTCCTGAACAAACATGAAACATGCTGCTGAACGTGAAGTAAAGTAATGCACATACATGAAACATGTGCAACTAAACCTTAAGATTTTCCAGAACATAAACGAAACATGTGCCACCGAACGGAAAGTATGATTTAGTATAATTGTCAATAAAACTCTCCACAAGAGACTAAATGACACAAAAATTAGCAACTATATGTCACCGTATGGCCTTCAACAATGAGTAACACCCATATCACATAGTCAGTTATGAAAGGCTAAGATATGACAAATGTAAAACGATTAAAAAGAGAAAACTAACGGCCTACTATATGCACAAAATATTGAACGATAAACAAAATATAATACACAGACACAAACTGTTACAGTATTATATCTATTCTTTAAATAGCATCCATATAAGCTCTGCAATTGATTGTACATGTTGCACATACATGTGTAAACACATAATAATTATTAACCAATATTTATTTTAATGAGAAATAAATTCAACTCTAAATCTTTTATTATTAATATATTTAACTGTTTACGAAGATTTGATGATATTATTGTTTTTCTGTCTTCTCTCTACAGCGTCCGTACAATTTGACATAAAAAGAGATATCTAAATCTCGAGGTATATTGTACTAATTCAAAAAACTCAGATCTGCGTCTTGTCCTCCTGCAAGTATATAGAGAAAAAAGGAAGTACTAGAAAGTGTATTGAGTGAGAGATAAGAGAGGTTTAGGTAGCTAAAAACCAGGTTCAATCCACCATTTTCTACATAAGAATTTTCCCTGGAGTTTCTTTTATCATTAATAAAATGTTAACAAATGGAGATATAGTAGTATGCGTCAATTCTAGAATTGTTACTGGGATGAAGAGTTGTCTTATTGGCTCTAATACCATTTCTTCCTATATGTCACAGACAAACATAACAAAAAGGTCTTTATACAAAATGATCCATTCCATGATTTGTTTGTATACTTTATCGCGCTTCAGGGGTGGATCCAGCCATTTTAAAAAGGGGGTTATAATTAAAATACAGGTTTAATATCAGCACTAAATTCTTCAAAACAAATACAAAAAACGATTGTCCATGTTTATATTATAGTACAGGGATGGCCCACTCGCGCTATCATTTTCTATGTTCAGTGGACCGAGAAATATGAGTAAATACTCTAATTTGGCATTTAAATTAGAGAGATCATCTAATAGTAAATATTTGTACTAAGTTTCAAAATTGATTGTACATGTTGCACATACATGTGTAAACACATAATAATTATTAACCAATATTTATTTTAATGAGAAATAAATTCAACTCTAAATCTTTTATTATTAATATATTTAACTGTTTACGAAGATTTGATGATATTATTGTTTTTCTGTCTTCTCTCTACAGCGTCCGTACAATTTGACATAAAAAGAGATATCTAAATCTCGAGGTATATTGTACTAATTCAAAAAACTCAGATCTGCGTCTTGTCCTCCTGCAAGTATATAGAGAAAAAAGGAAGTACTAGAAAGTGTATTGAGTGAGAGATAAGAGAGGTTTAGGTAGCTAAAAACCAGGTTCAATCCACCATTTTCTACATAAGAATTTTCCCTGGAGTTTCTTTTATCATTAATAAAATGTTAACAAATGGAGATATAGTAGTATGCGTCAATTCTAGAATTGTTACTGGGATGAAGAGTTGTCTTATTGGCTCTAATACCATTTCTTCCTATATGTCACAGACAAACATAACAAAAAGGTCTTTATACAAAATGATCCATTCCATGATTTGTTTGTATACTTTATCGCGCTTCAGGGGTGGATCCAGCCATTTTAAAAAGGGGGTTATAATTAAAATACAGGTTTAATATCAGCACTAAATTCTTCAAAACAAATACAAAAAACGATTGTCCATGTTTATATTATAGTACAGGGATGGCCCACTCGCGCTATCATTTTCTATGTTCAGTGGACCGAGAAATATGAGTAAATACTCTAATTTGGCATTTAAATTAGAGAGATCATCTAATAGTAAATATTTGTACTAAGTTTCAAAATAATTGGACTTCAACTTCATCAAAAACTACCTTGACCAAAAACTTAAACCCGAATCAGGACAGACGGACAAACGAACAGACCCACAGACCAGAAAACATAATGCTCTTCCACTATCGTAGGTGGGGCATAAAAACACATTATTTTGTCATAAGCAGCCACTGAATAATATTAAGGACAGTGCACACAAAATCATACAAGCAAATATGATTACTTGTTTGACTATATTAACTTTACCTCTTTTGTGTTGCATTGGCAAAGTGGACAGAAAGAATTGGGATCATAAGTAATGCATTCCTTCTGACAATTACGGTTTATAGGTGGACATTTCAAATCTGTAATAAAAAACATTATCACATTACTATGGTCATTTTTCTACAATGGCTTCTGATCTAAAAGTTTTTTTTAATTTAATTCCACCAAAGTTTTTAAACCGTTGTTAACGTTCACATCCGATAAAAACTGGCCGTCACAAAACAACAAATAGTGTTGAAAGTGGCGGAGTTAAACATAGAAAATACTCAATTTTTCGATGACTGATTTTTTATCAGCCAATCTAAAAATTTAACAATACATGAGTCAAGTCTGTGATACACTCATACCTGTTGTGTTATTAACATCGGAAGTGTTTGAGTCTATAGTGACGTTAGGACACTGACAAACAGGACAACCATTTACTCCTAGCTTCACACATTGGGTTCTACAATCCACTGGCAGAGAAACACATCCTGAAAATTTAACAGTACCTGTTGTAGTATTAAAAATCTTATATCTAAGACTACATCTGTTTTGTGGAAAGGGATTAATATAAGTTGTAAAACTTGTTTTCCAATCCACTATGAATAAATAGGGTTAAACTAAACTACTTCTGTTTTGTAGTATAGACTATGGTATCGCTATTTTACAAAACTTTCCTTTTATCTTACCGACTGATGATATCCTTTCTCAGCATGACAATAGAGTGATATAAAAAAAATATCGCTATTTCGTGCATTTTATCTTTGATCTTTTTATGTGATAATGTTTCATATCATGCTGCTCGCTTGAGATGGAAAATTATCACTAGAAACTAAGCAGGCACGTGGTGTTGCTAACGAAATTGACATGAAATTGACAACGTCGTCATAGGTAAAATAGCGATAAACAGATTATCATTGGTCATCTCAACTCGATTGCCTTTCTCGCTTTCACCGTCCCGGCTCAGTTGAGATGATCAACGATAATCTATAATTATTGAACTACACAGAAAATGTTTCAGATATTTAGTTTATAATTATCGCTATTTTACGAAATTTTCTTTTGATCTTGCCGACAGCTACACAATTTCCTTTCTCAGTTAGTCGAGTGATATGAAAATAATCGCTAGAAACTAATGTGGCACGTGGCGTTGCTAATGAAATTGACAACGTCGTCATAGGGCTAGGTAAAGTAGCGATAAACAGATTATCATAACATTGGTCATCTCAACTCGATTGCTTTTCTCACTATCGCTGCACCAGCAAGAAAATCACCCACGCTGAGATGACCAACAATAATTATCATATACCAAACTTAATATTATGCTCTAAATTTTCTGTTCAGAAGATCACGTCCATCAGGAAATGTCAGCTAAATAGGAACAAGTGTGGTAGCTGTGTTTAAGTTTTGGTTATTTCTGTCTTTTGCATGGTTGCTGCTTCATTTATGAAACACATATCTCTGTATCGCACTTAAATATACGTGACATGGTCATGGCTGCATATCCAAGGACCTCTTATCTTACTTACTTATTAATGATATAGTAAATGACGACAGAAAAAAGCATATACAGATAATAGCAATAATATGGTCCGAGACCACAATAATTTCGTAGTGCATTTCTTTTAGAACATAAATGAAAAAAACAAGATCCCACCTGCGCTTTCTCAAAGAAACTTTTACAGTGTGTTGTACTACTTTTGGGACAAATTATATCAAAATTATAGAAAACTTCATCGCCTCTAACTCAAAATATGGACAATTTTATGTTTAGGGCGTCTTGAAATCTTTTGACAGCTTCCGAAGTGCTAATTTTAAACCTTTTTCAGCTGGACCAAATCACTACATTCCTATAAAATTCTTGACTCAATTTTGTTTAGTGTAATTTCACCCCCTTCTTGCAATTTGAGGCATTAAACATGGAGAAATAAATTTGGAAGGGGTATAAAAATTAATGGCAAGTAACCCACTGCCAACACTTGGGACTATATTTGTCTCGGACCATATGTCACCGATGTTTAGATCAAACAAACAAATAACGAGGGCATCACATGAAGTCCGAAAGGATCGTCGACATGGTAAGCGTCTGTTGCTTTGCATACATCACCCGTCATGCATATACCAGGAATTATATGTACCTACTGTCAGTTGTTGGTACCGGTGGTGGTGTTGTCATCTGACATCTACAGACTGGACAGTACGTTTGTGTATCGTATGTTCTACACTCGGTGGGACAAGACTTGTGCAGTGGTTGACATGCTGAAAAATAAGATAAAAAAACATTTTGATGGTTATAACATTAGCTATTTGTAGTGTTCTTTCATATGCATTCCCCTTTTCTGAGAATATTGCGGTGTTATGTTTTTTTTCTTCTTTTTCTGCAATAATCGGCACAAGCAAAGATCTTTGTCAGTGACGAACTGAATGAACTACAGTACGTATTTTTTCCTCTTAAATTAATAATTTTTGAACATGCATGGATGAAGATCAGTATTTTGAAGTATTATCTGAATGCTTATACATGTAAGTTTGCTGAAAAATAATCCATTATCTTCTTGGCGGTAACAGGTTAGTGAAAAAATGAGACGGATGCGTTGCTTTGAAAACGATTAAAATATTGATCAAATTGACAAATTGTCAATAATATCAAAATTTAGATGATTGCATACAATGCATATTGAACAACTTGTCGAAACAATAATCATTAGTTAAAAACCCAGAAGATATCAAATTCCAGCAATGAAGGCTTTGTGTTAATAAAATTAACGGTACTAATTTTCTTGCACCAGATGCGCATTTCGACAATACATGTCTCTTCAGTGATGCTCGTGGCCAAAATATTTGAAATCCAAAGCTTATATAAAAGATGAAGAGCTATTATAATCCAATCCAAAAGGTCCAAAAAGTATAACAAAATCCGTGAAAGGAATCAAAGCTTTGCATGAGGGAGATACATTCCTTTTATTTATAATAATTTCTAATATTTTGTAACAGCAAATTTTAATTACACAAAAAATCCGTATTTTCATGCCAGTACCGAAGTACTGGCTACTGGGCTGGTGAAACCCTCGGGGACTTATAGTCCACCAGCAGAGGCATCGAACCAGTGGTAGTAATAAAATTAACTGTACCAATTTTCTTGCACCAGATGCGCATTTCGACAATACATGTCTCTTCAGTGATGCTCGTGGCCAAAATATTTGAAATCCAAAGCTTATATAAAAGATGAAGAGCTATAATCCAAAAGGTCCAAAAAGTATAGCCAAATCCGTGAAAGAAGTCAGAGCTTTGCAAGAGGGAGATACATTCCTAAATTTATAATAATTTCTAATATTTTGTAACAGAAAATTTTAATAACACAAATAAATCCGTATTTTCATGCCGGTACCGAAGTACTGGCTACTGGGCTGGTGATACCCTCGGGGACTAATAGTCCACCAGCAGAGGCATCGACCCAGTGGTAGTAATAAAATTAACGGTACTAATTTTCTTGCACCAGATGCGCATTTCGACAAAACATGTCTCTTCAGTGATGCTCGTGGCCAAAATATTTGAAATCTAAAGCTTATATAAATGTGTTTTAAACGGTTGTTTCATAAATTAATAACTTTTCACTCTAAAAAAAAATCATAAACTAGTTACTTACTGGGAGCCTTATTTTGTGACGAATCAGTTGTTGATGGATGAGTTGTTGTCGATATTGTTGTCAATGGTGTTGTTTTTGTTGTTGTTGCCGATGTTGTTGCTACTGCTGTTGTTGGTGTTGTTGTTGTCTGTGGACATTCACACAAAGCACAAAATGTGTGGCGGTCAAAGTTCAGACAATGTAGGGGACAGCTATCTTCGATTGGTAGACACACTAGTCAAGATTAAATGATTAATATAGAGAAGTTAAAGATCTAAATGTAGCTCGTTCCACTTTTAAGACGAAGATTCGTCGACATACATTTCACTGTCAGTGTAACTGTGTCACCCATATTTTAAGTGAAACTACAAATGTGATCATGAGATGCGTAAACTAGTCAGTGATACGTGTGATAAAATATCGGTTTTGTTTTTTTATTATGAAACAATTTTCTATATCAACAGCTTGCAGAGACTCAAACCACCTCTGCTGTTTTTCATTTCATTCATCTTTCAGCTGTTGTCTGCTCTATGGTCGGGTTGTTGTCGCTTTGAGTGGCCTTTGTCTGTTGTCTGCTCTATGGTATGGTTGTTGTCGCTTTGAGTGGCCTTCGACTGTTGTCTGCTCTATGGTCGAGTTGTTGTCGCATTGAGTGGCCTTCGACTGTTGTCTGCTCTATTGTCGGGTTGTTGTCGCTTTGACACATTCCCCATTTCCTTTCTCAATGTTACACCAACGAATATCATAGAACAGTGTCATGTTTTCTAAGTACACCAAGTTATCAAAATAAGCTCATCGAGATCAATACTGATAAAATGAAGATAAAACCAAATACAAACTTAAAACACTGTTCAGCATATGACTACATTATATGTTAATATTTTGATATTTTAAAATGACGATTCCGAGGACACATTGTGTTGTCAGTATCTAAGTTTATGAATTCAGAATATCGTTTAAGTATCAATAGATGTCAGAAGATGTGTATGAGTGCCAATGAGACAACTCACCATCCAAGTCACAATATATGTAAAAGTAAACCACTGTATTTATTAAGAGGTCAAAGTACTGCCTTCAACACTAGTACTTTGCCTTAGCTCGCAACGAACAGCAAAGGACTTGAACATGAAATGATGTATTTTGAAACATACCTCTCCGATTTTGACCTTTTGATAGTATTCCATTTTGTTCTGTAGCTTTGTTGTTCACAGGTAACGTTGTATGGTGTTCTGTTGTCTCTATCGATGTCTGTTGAGAAGCAGTAGGTAGTATCCATTTATTGGGTGTTTGTTGGTTGCCATTTAAATTTGTCGTTGGTAACGTTGTTGGTTCATTTGTGGTTGGTAACGTTGTTAGTTCATTTGTCGTTGGTAAACTCTTTTGTTTTTCTGTTACCTTCAGTGGTCCAACTTAGAATGAAGAGTATGCTTTTTATCAGAATTTTTTAACAACGATTTTTTAAATAATTATCACGCTTGTGTACTTATTTGTATAGCATGAATTCAATCATATCTAGTAAAGGGATGTTTAATCCGAAGCCATGTATAGGGTGGGTCAGTGTCACGCTCTCTAAACGTTGCACATGCAACAACACTGAATGATCCGTTTGTAGCTAGTTGCAAGGATAAATGTCTATTCCTATTACGTATAACGGACTTTTCTAATAGTTGTTCAAAATAACAGCCTTTTATTCTTGTCTATTTCACATTTTTTTTTAAAGTTAATATGCACGCAATATTGGATATTAAACGAATAGAAACATCAAATATTAGACTTTTCCTGTAGTCATGTGCATCCTGCTCATAATTCAAATTGCACCTCCTCGTAGGTTGGCAGGGAATTATACTAACAGATGGGGGATTATTATGTGTATACTTGTAAATAATTAAACAAATTAATAAATAACTTAGTATTATTACCTGTGTTCTACATGAGTTTACCTCAGTTTACCAGGCAAACAAAATGCGCGCAAATGTTAGTATTATTACCTGTATTTTACCTGTATTTTACCTGAGTTTACCGGAGTTTTGCGCGCAAATGTAATCAAAAGCTGCACGTAAACATTATGATTTTTGCGCTTAAATGCAATGGTAATGCACGCAAACGTAATACACTGGGTATGTATGTTTTAAGGTGGTATGGGAGTCTAAAATAAAAATGATTTTGTTCATACTTTGCCATAACGTAGTATATATTGATATATGTTCAAAAATATAATAAAAATGATAGGTCACCGCGCATTTTCTCAAGCTACAGGACATGACAAAATGACACATTGTGTATGGACCATACAGGAAAAAACACTATTTTGTGATTAGAAACTAAACAAAATGATAGAATTGTTAAATAATTAAGGAAAAGATAGCTTTCATACAATGCTTTGAGAATATCTTAAGAAAAGATAGGGTCACCGTACGTTTTTCCGGCTAAAATACAAAATAGGAAAATTCCATGTAGAATCCTTCAGAAAATGCACTGTTTTAGAGTTACCTCCCTTTAAAATGCCAATTAATTTTTTTTAAACACACAAAAATAATCAACATTTGCAAAACTATTAATATTTATAAGTTATATTCTTATATATTGGTTCTTTTAAATGAAAATTCACATTAATTATCTGCATTCCTGTCTAAAATTTTGCTAGCTTGATAGAAAATCTGTACCTTTGGTCTTCTGTTTTTTACCATCCAAGATGGAGGAAGACATCCATACCACCTTAAACAATTAATTAATCATTTGTGATAATTCTGACTAAAATTTTACCTTTGCATGCACACGTAATGCATCCAGACGATGTGTCTGTGAACCAACACGCCGACGGGCACGAATAGTCCATCAGTGGGCACTGACCGGGCAACATTTGCTGTGATGGCTGGAAAAAGGCTTTAAAAAAGAAAAACATAATAAAAATGTGCTCAACACGCAGTGTTAATTCCCTGCCCGTGTTCCAAGATATAACCCATATGGAAAGTTAAGAATGTCATAGAGTATGCTGATGTAGGATGTATGGCCCAATTATTTGCTGGAATTGTTTGCGTTTGAAAAGCAAGCGAGGTTTCAGCAAGACAATTATAAATTTTATATAAACTCATTCACAACGTGTATTCAAAGCTAATTATCTAAATAAATTAAAATGCCTCTTTTCGTTTCTTGTCCTAGTGGTAGGGTTGTAATTTACTTGACCCCATTGTTATCTTCCTTGAAATTTAATCTAAAACTTTTTTGGGGGAGGAGTGTGGTCAAGATGCTGGTATATGTACATGTCGACTTTTTCTTGGCTACTTACAAGAGTGCTGAGGTTGGCTGATGCCGTTAAAACTTGACATCGTCTTCGCATTGTTCATACCACTGTTTTGAAGCATTGAAGAGGGCGATTTCATTTCACCTCTGCCACCAAAAGAATAAAACCCCGATAAGCTTCCCATTCCAGTAATCATATTATTGTTAGACCACGTGCCTGATGCTGTCCCGCCATTGGTCATCTGTTTAAGTGAGTATTCACCTCCAGTCTGCTTTAAGGGTTTGTAATCATCCTTCATCTTAGCCATAGCTCCTACCATGTACTCCGTTGTCGATTCTATTCAAACATATTGTAATTTTTCATTTTTACATGCTATAGTTCGTTCTTATGTTGAACTGTTATACCACTGTCCCATGTTAGGGGGGTTGGGATCCCGCTTACATGTTGAGCCCCTGGCCACATTATGTATGTATGTGCCTGTCCCAAGTCAGGAGCCTGTAATTCAGTGGTTGTCGTTTGTTTATGTGTTACATATTTTTTTCCGTTCATTTTTTTATCTAAATAAGGCCGTTAGTTTTCTCGTTTGAATTGTGTTACATTGTCTTCTCGGGGCCTTTTATAGCCGACTATGTGGTATGGACTTTTCTCATTGTTGAAGTAACCTATAGTTGTTAATGTTAGTGTCATTTTGGTCTCTTGTGGACATTTGTCTCATTGGCAATCATACCACATCTTTTTTTTTTATATTTACATTTGTACCTTAGTTGTTGTCAGTTGTTAATAAGTGTTTCTCATTTCTTGTTTTTTATATATATTAGACCGTTGGTTCTCCCATTTGAATGGCTTTACGCTAGTCTTGTTTTGGAGCCTTTTATATCTTGCTGTTCGATATATACCAAGGCTCCGTGTTGAAGACCGTACTTTGGCCTACAACGATTTACTTTTACAAATAGTGACTTTGGTGGAGAGTTGTCTAATTGGCACCCCTACCAAATCTCATTATATCTTTATACTTATACATGTATATGTGGTTTTTTTTTCTCTCGGATTTGGCCTCCCGAATTAAATTTATCAACGGGTTTTACTTTAAAGAACAACCCGACGGGTCTGCCTACCCTTCCGGAGCATACATAAGATCACTCCGGTTTTAAGTGCACTGTAATTAAAACAAACGCGTTTCAGTGTGTGCCGAAAAGCGGACGAAATATTATCATAATTTAGTACCGCATTGGTATTCAAATAACCGTTTGTTTCTACAAAATCTTAATGAAATCAGCTAAAATATTGCAGGAATCTGTCTGAAAACGCGAAAGTTCGCTATTTTATAAATGTAACGTAACGTAAAACCAACACTTTTTGTAATGTAATGTAATGTAAATCAAAGAGACATAAAATTCCTTACCATCACATTTACATGTGAAACAACCCCTTACTAGTTTATAGCAAAACGTTGGACACATGTAAATAGTCTTACACTTGGAGATATCTCTCGTGGAAAAGGAACTCTCGTGATAATAACCTGAAATATCAGATTAATGAAATTGTAAAACATATGAGTGTCTTGATATTTGATAATAGATACAGTGAAACCTGGCTAAACCGAATCCTACATAAACCGAAAACCTGTAAAAAAAACACCCAACCATATTCTTAAGCACCATCATATTAAATTGAATGCGTTGTGAACCTGATAAAACGAACATCGACCAAAACTGAACAAAATATTAAGTCCCGAAGAGGTTCGGTTCAGCCAGGCTTCATTGTAATCAATTTTGCGTATTACGGCACGATGTTTTCCGGTGTCTAGTAGCGAATTATAGAAATGAAACAAAATAGTAAAATTCTTGCACATTTTTATATTTTTTTTCTAAAACAAGTCATGTACTTTTATCAATATTGCATACCTTTTTGAGATTGTGAAACAAATGATTGCGCAACAAATCTTATTTTTTCAAAACAAACAAAATACTTACCAACTATTCCCGTCACAAATGGTAAAACCGATATAAGAAAATACTCCATTTTATCACAAAGCCTAAAATGATGATGACAGTGTGACCCTAGATGAAATAAAGGTTAAATGCTGTTTACTTTTTTACGTGAATAAAATTGCAACATATTTAATCACTGTATAAGACAAATATTTCAAATCACCTGTTGTTTTATCACAAAGATGTCATGTTCTGTAAGCTGTGATAGTATTATAGTAGATATCTACGTACGATGTCCGGTCAGGTCGATAGCAGCTATCATACATATCGCATTATAAATTCATGAAACTGCAATTATCAGCCGTTGTTAAATTATCTTATTTTTCTAAAATCAGTTAAAAGCTTTAGGTCTAGAATAATCAAACTGGGAAATGGGAGTCCGTGGAGAGAAACAAGGTGTGAGAACCATTCTAATATTTTTGCCGTCAACGTTTTGATTAGGAAATTGGCTAATATTTAGACTGTTTGTTTTGCTTGTCATTTTTTAAAGAAGTTCACTCTACAAAAAGACTCTTTTCTGCTTACTCCTATGCAACTGGAAAGGCTTTGATCACTTCTAATGTGTGTTTCTGTCAATTTTAGTGTGCATCCGATGTCTGTGATTATGTAGCTGCGGAACCGTACCTCATAGGCCCAAATAGTCAAAAAATAACATAAGGACCTATGAGCTACGGTTCCGCAACTAGTGATTACGACACTATGCCTAATTAGTTGGACATTTTACTTAAAGTTTAATAACGAATAAACAAAAAGATAAGAATTTTGCTGGTAGTTGATGTTTATTTGTTGCTTAATCAACGCATATTCAGGTAAAAAAAATCCTTTCTCGTAAAGAGAGATCCAAATAAGGTGAATATCTTCTTGTATAATCAGAACACACCGTATTGTTATAAATAATAATAAATAAATAAGCTTTATCTAGAGTCGGCATGGTATATAAAACATAGACAAACATAAGCTCTAATGAGCTTTTAACCGATCATTAAGATCATTAAGAGCTAATTAAATTAACGGTACCATTTTTCTTGCACCAGATGGGCATTTCGACAATACATGTCTCTTCAGTGATGCTCGTGGCAAAAATATTTGAAATCCAAAGCTTATATAGAATAGAATAGAATAGAATAGAATAGAATAGAATAGAATAGAATAGAATAGAATAGAATAGAATACCCAAATTACAGGGCCCATAAAGGGCATAAAATCAGATACAATTGATTTACATAATTGGTAACAACAACAATAGTAGAGGCATATACATATATATTTGAAATATGAGCATTGGTCGGAATCAAGCTAAAACCACATATATATTTGGAATAAAAGAATAATAAAATTACATTAGACATGTATATGTATTTATTCTCAAATTATTTACTTGACTTAGTGTCAGTGTTCATACATGATCTCCTTAACTCAAAACAGTCACAAATATAACAACCCAGTTTTTCCATAAGAGTAACAATAAAAGATGAAGAGCTATAATCAAAAAGGTCCAAAAAGTATAGCCAACTCCCTGAAAGGAATCAGAGCTTTGCATGAGGGAGATACATTCCAATTTCTAATATTTTGAAACAGCAAATTTTAATAACACAAAAAATCCGTATTTTCTTGCCAGTACCGAAGTACTGGCTACTGGGCTGGACAGCCACGATGATCTAAAGAGCTGCACAACACAATGATCTAAAGAGCTGCACAACACAGTGATATAAAGAGCTGCATAACACAATGATCGAAAGAGCTGGACAACACAATGATCTAAAGAGCTGCACAACACAATGATCTAAAGAGCTGCACAACACAATGATCTAAAGAGCTGCACAACACAATGATCGAAAGAGCTGCACAACACAATGATCGAAAGAGCTGCACAACACAATGATCGAAAGAGCTGCACAACACAATGATCGAAAGAGCTGCACAACACAATGATCGAAAGAGCTGCACAACACAATGATCTAAAGAGCTGCACAACACAATGATCGAAAGAGCTGCACAACACAATGATCGAAAGAGCTGCACAACACAATGATCGAAAGAGCTGCACAACACAATGATCTAAAGAGCTGCACAACACAATGATCTAAAGAGCTGCACAACACAATGATCGAAAGAGCTGCACAACACAATGATCGAAAGAGCTGCACAACACAATGATCTAAAGAGCTAAACAACTCAATGATCTTAAGAGCTGTAAAACACAATGATCTAAAGAGCTGCACAACACAATGATCGAAAGAGCTGCACAACACAATGATCTAAAGAGCTGCACAACACAATGATCGAAAGAGCTGCACAACACAATGATCTAAAGAGCTGTAAAACACAATGATCTAAAGAGCTGCACAACACAATGATCTTCAGAGCTGCACAACACAATGATCTAAAGAGCTGCACAACACAATGATCTAAAGAGCTGCACAACACAATGATCTAAAGAGCTGCACAACACAATGATCTAAAGAGCTGCACAACACAATGATCGAAAGAGCTGCACAACACAATGATCTAAAGAGCTGTAAAACACAATGATCTAAAGAGCTGCACAACACAATGATCTAAAGAGCTGCACAACACAATGATCTAAAGAGCTGCACAACACAATGATCTAAAGAGCTGCACAACACAATGATTTAAAGAGCTGCACAACACAATGAACGAACGAGCTGCACAACACAATGATCTAAAGAGTTGCACAACACAATGATCTAAAGAGCTGCACAACACAATGATCTAAAGAGCTGCACAACACAATGATCTAAAGAGCTGCACAACACAATGATCGAAAGAGCTGCACAACACAATGATCTAAAGAGCTGTAAAACACAATGATCTAAAGAGCTGCACAACACAATGATCTAACGAGCTGTAAAACACAATGATCTAAAGGGCTGCACAACACAATGATCTTCAGAGCTACGCAACATCTTAATCTCAGCAGCTACTGAATACAATGATCTAAAATGCTGCACACCATATTGATTTAAAGGAACAAAACTATCTCAAGAGCTACACAACTCAATGATCTAAAGAACTACGCAGCACAATGACATAAAGATCTATACAAATTAATGATCTAAGGAGCTACACAACTCAATGATCGTAAGAGCTACACAACTCAATGATCGTAAGAGCGACACAACATAGTGATCTAAAGAGCTTCACAACACAATGATCTAAAGAGCTACACAACTTAATGATCTTAAGAGCTACACAACTCAATGATCTTGAGAGCTGTACAACACAATTATCTAAAGAGCTACATACCACTATGATATTAAGAGCTACGTAACAAAATTAAAAAAAAACTACATAACACTATGATCTAGAGTGCTACACAACCCAATGATCGTAATAGCTACAGAACACAATGGGTTAAAGAGCTACACAACACAATGATCTAAAGAGCTACACAACTCAATGATCTAAAGAGCTATGCAACATAATTATCTAAAGAGCTACACAACTTAATGGTCTAAAGAGCTACACAACTTAATGTTCTAAAGAGCTACACAACTGAATGAACTTAAGAGATACACAACTTAATGATATAAAGAGCTACGTAACATCATGATCTTAAGAGCTAAGCAACACAATGATCTTAAGAGCTACACAACTCAATGATCTTAAGATTTACACAACACAATGAGCTTAAGAGCTACACAACATAATTATCTTGAGAGCTTTGATGCTCCGGAAGGATAAGCAGATCCCGCTCCACATGTTGCATCCTGACGCAATAAGCAATCAACACATGTCTATGGTAACAACATTTTATTTTCAATAACAATGATTTAACTAGCGCATTCACACCTGTCGCATCCATTTGCATCTTTCTTATAATGTCCACCACAGGGTAATATACAAAACATATTAGGACATGTCGGCCCGGTAGCTCTAGGAGGTGGTGTTACTGAAAAATAGTATACAAAACATATTAGGATATGTCGGCCCGGTAGCTCTAGGAGTTGGTATTACTGATAAATAATATACAAAACATATTAGGACATGTCGGCCCGGTAGCTCTAGGAGGTGGTGTAACTGAAAAACAGTGTACAAAACAAATTAGGGCATTTCGGCCCGGTAGCTCTAGGAGGTGGTGTAACTGAAAAATAGTGTACAAAACATTTTAGGGCATGTCGGTCTGGTAGCTCTAGGAGGTGGTGTCTCTGAAAAAAATATACAAAACATATTAGAGCATGTCAGCCCTGTAGCTCTAGGAGGTGGTGTAACTGAAAAATAATGTACAAAACATATTAAGACATGTAGCTCTCGAAGCTGGTGATGTTGAAAATGATATACAAAACATATATAAGGACATGTCGGCCCTATAGCTCTGGTAAATAGTATAAAACATATTAGGACATGGCGGCCCTGAAGCTAAGGAAGTATTTTCATGTACAAAATGATGGTTTGTAATTCGTGCTGCTTTTATAAATTTATTATATTTCAGTTAATATTTGACGCTTTCATATGTACGAAGTATTTACAACTATTTTTTTAATTTCGAAACAATAGTCAACACTTCCGTTCAAATAAGAAATAAACTGGATGACGAATGACTATATGGCTAAATTTACTAATAGCTAGATTTGCTATTTTTTCAGGTCACTTAAGAATATACATATAACTCTTCGCTTCTTTCGGTACGTAATCATCAATGGCTGTCTAATATTTTAACAGGTCTTTATGAAAGTAAATAAAGAGATTCGGAAGCATACACTGTACAAGAACGTGTTATTTTTATCATGTCTATTTTGTTTAAGTTGTAACTAGAATAGACACCCTCAACATTTCCAAAAGAAAGTGATGTGGTAAAATGATTTTGTATGACCGTACACTTCAACAGTATTATGATATTATGTTTTTTAAATGTGAAACTTTAGTTTTCAAATGTTCGATTTTTTTGTTGATTTCTTTCCCTTCACAAGAATTCGAAAATGCCTGTACCAAGGCAGGAATATGGATGATGTGTGATAATTTATTACATTAAAAGGCGAAGATATCGAATAATTCACCGTTTCAAAATCTTATGAACTCTATTTAATACCGATTAAACCAAAAGGTTGTAATAGGCTTACAACGACCGACAAAATGGAATTCAACCAATGACGTGACGCTATTTAATTTTAGGATACACACATTGAAAATACCCACAATTCTCTAAATTCTGAAACGACTTATTAATGTCAATGAGACAACTCTACATGATCCAGCAGAGACAAACTGACAGAGAGACCAACAACAATAGTTTACCGTACAGTGACAAAAGTGTTTCTTTATCACTTTACATATACTATATCATGACAGCTTTTGAAAAGTCTATTTCGTTTATAATAGATTGACTTGCAATCTTCAAAAGTTTTTTTTCAGATGTGATTATACATCTCACAATTTTAACACATGATCATGACTTACCAGAGCAAGTAGAATAATCACAAACTAAACAAAAATTAAAATCATATGTACTACACTCGTTCGGACAATTAGCTGGATATGGTGGACATCCTAAAATATAAAAAGAAAGAACATTTACGTCTAACTTTCTTAATTTGATATGGGCATAATTATAAGTCAACTGTTAACAAAAATACTTTGAAATACATTGGATATTTCTTCTCAGGGAATAGATTAACATAGAATTGTTTTGGTTGGACCTTTTGAAAAAAATCGGTCCACATTGGTCTTCAAATTCGTACATTGATTTGGCTTTTTTTACTTTTTGATTCGAGAGTCATAATTGAATGTTTCGTAGACGAAACGGACGTTTGTCGTACATGTACACAATTTCAATCATTTTATTTAAGATGAGTTTATTAATCATGAATATGGCAGTTAATAAAATACGTTCTTCCTTTGAACCAAGTGACACTGGTGCGTTTTTTTTTATGTAGGCTGGTGATGAAACAGACTTTACTTTATTGAAATCGATTGTGTTTTAGCATAAAACTAGTATAATATTTTTTGTACAAGCTAGAAGTGACTAAAATCTTGTGTTGTTTATAGCAGGATTTCATACTGTAATCTTACCACCTAGAGCTGTTGTAGTTGTTATTATAGTAGTTGGTGTTGTTGTTGCTAAAGTAGTCATTGAAGTCGTTGTTGCATTTTCTGTAGTTGTTTCTACACTATATGATGAAGTTGATGTTACATTATGTGTAGTGATCGAAGTAGACGCAGGTAAGGATGCCCCTTTTGTTATTGGTTTAATACTAGTGAATTTCTTTTGAAAAACTGTAGTCTTCTTTTGAGTCGGTACTACAGTTGTAGCTATCGTCTTAGTTGTTGTCACTGGAACCTGCGTAGAAGTTGTAATCTGTGTGGTAGTAGTTGGAGCTTGTGTAGTTGTAGTAGTTGGAACTTGTGTAGTTGTAGTAGTTGGAGTCTGTGTTGTTGCAGTAGTTGGAGTTTGTGTTGTAGTAGTTGGAGCCTGTGTGGTAGTAGTGGGAGCCTGTGTGGTAGTAGTTGGAGCCTTTGTTGTAGTAGTTGGTGCATGTGTGGTAGTAGTTGGAGCCTTTGTTGTAGTAGTTGGTGCCTGTGTGGTAGTAGTTGGAGCCTTTGTGGTAGTAGTTGGTGCCTGTGTGGTAGTAGTTGGAGCCTTTGTGGTAGTAGTTGGAGCCTGTGTGGTTGTAGTTGGAGCCTGTGTGGTAGTAGTTGGAGCCTGTGTGGTAGTAGTTGGAGCCTGTGTGGTAGTAGTTGGTGCCTGTGTGGCAGTAGTAGAAGCCTGTGTGGTTGTAGTTGGTGCTTTTGTAGTAGTAGTTGGAGGCTTTGTTGTAGTAGTTGGGGCCTTTGTGGTAGTAGTTGGAGCCTTTGATGTAGTAATAGGAGCCTGTGTGGTAGTAGTTGGAGTCTGTGTTGTTGTAGTAGTTGGGGCCTGTGTGGTTGTAGTTGGAGCCTTTGTTGTAGTAGTTGCAGCCTGTGTGGTAGTAGTTGGAGCCTTTGTTGTAGTAGTTGGAGCCTTTGTTGTAGTAGTAGGAGCCTGTGTGGTAGTAGTCGGAGCCTTTGTTGTAGTAGTTGGAGCTTGTGTGGTAGTAGTCGGAGCCTGTGTGGTAGTAGTTTGAGCCTGTGTGGTAGTAGTTGGAGCCTGTGTGGTAGTAGTTGAAGACTGTGTGGTAGTAGTTGGAGCTTGTGTTGTAGTAGTTGGAGCCTTTGTTGTAGTAGTTGGAGCCTTTGTTGTAGTAGTCGGAGCCTTTGTTGTAGTAGTTTGAACCTGTGTGGTTGTAGTTTGAGCCTGTGTGGTTGTAGTTTGAGCCTGTGAGGTAGTAGTCGGAGCCTGTGTGGTTGTATGTGGAGCCTTTGTGGTAGTAGTTGGAGCCTGTGTGGTTGTAGTTGGAGCCTGTGTGGATGGGACTTTAGCTGCAAAAAAGGAGATGAAAATGAAGTGCTTAAATGTTGTTGTTGTTTTTTTTTACACGAAGGAAGTTAATACAAATGCGTTTTTAATGTTAATATACAGCAAATACAGTTTATTAGAATAATCAGTAATCATGATGAAAATGATAAATTATAGATGCCATGCGACCAAAATACTCAAACTGAAATCATCAAGCTTATTTGAAAGCACAAAACACAAACAACTATATATTTGTTTAGGGGCCAGCTGCTGAAGGACGACTCCGGGTGCGGGAATTTCTCGCTACATTGAAGACCTGTTGGTGACCTTCTGCCGTTGTCTTTTCTATGGTCGGGTTGTTGTCTCTTTGACACCTTCCCCATTTCCATTTTCAATTTTAACTAGTATTTTACTTGATGTTTACCTTTATTACAGTCACAAGTTGGACATCCACTGGTTGGATCCACACACATATTATTTGGACACTTGGACATATCAAGCTTTGGACAGTTAGTTCCACCTTGACCAGTTCCTGTATAAGCTTTTAATGTAAACAGAAACATTGTTAGCCTTAAAGTTACACAACACACAAATTATTCTAGTGTATGCATACACCTCATCGCTATTAGCCTACCCGGCCGCTTGACATTTTGACGCATGCAACACTCACTTTTCCATTGTGGCGTCAGATATTTTGTTTTATGACGCCAAAATTTTACGGGAACCTGTGTGACATCCAGTAATGGCGGACAAATAGCGATAAGGTGTATTATAGAATGAAGAATAAATACAACATAATATGAATGTATTAATGTCTGGAAAAACTACAAGAAACGATAAATGATTGGTTTGATATTATACTCTTTTGTAACACTTACTCTTCATACAAAAAAGACTCTTCTCATTCAGAAAATTATCATCCTTTGTTATGTCACACAAACAAGGCGTGAAATAAAATTAAGAATCTATGGTGACACACCTTTCTCGACGGGGAGCTTGTGATATAGTATAGACAGATGACGATTGTAATAAACTTTTTGCTGACATGTATTGTTGTGTGGTTTGGTTTTTCTTGCCTGGACGTACGTAGGTCAAACGTTTCTTTTCAAATTAATTCTTTTTGAACTTACGAGAGTTTTGACCATTTCCGTTCGGATTGCATATAGGACATCCCTGAGAATCAACTGTTATACCGGTCACACAGTTAACAGGAGCTGGATTACATACTGTGGGAGAAATAAATAATTAATTTTAACATGCTTTAATTTTGCAATGATGCACATTCGTATCCGTAATTAACATTTTGAAGTTATTTTGATGACACTAAAAATCATTAGTCGTTAATGTCAATAATACAGGGATTTTTTTTTAATTCTCTTCTGTTATCAAACTATTGATGCTTATTTCGAATTTTATTACATGCATAATCAATTAGTAAGTATAAGGGGGCATATGTAACATGTAATTGTACTTCACGGTCAGTGCTTCATATGTATATTATTTTGTAACAGTTCTAAAATATTTATACAAGTATTGCTGTTATTTTTTATCTACATAAATTGTTTTCGCGGTGCAGACTTTCAACTTAACAAAACATGCATACTGAATAATTTGAATGACAATTAATATTGTTTAGCATAATAAATTTAAAAGAAACATACGATCCCCTGAAGAAGATGACTGCGGCGAACTGATGTTGGAACCTGATGTTTTTGGTGTGACTGCTTGCTGCGTAGCAATTGGAGACTGTGTTACAGGCTGTTGCGTAGCACCTGGGGACTGTGTTACAGGCTGTTGTGCAGCACTTGGTGACTGCGTTACCGATGGCTGTTGAGGACCAGTCTGAGGATTTTGATTGGCATTTAGATATTTTAAATTTCCAACGAAACCACCTGGGACAAAGGTATTTGGTTGCTGCTGTCCACCTGAAATACTATCATGTTTTACATTTTGTTCTGGACAATTCAAGACTTAAATCAAAGTTTCTATCTTATACTATTATGGTTTGCATTTTGTTGCATTTTGTTCTGGACAATTTAAGACTTGGATCAAAGTTTCTATCTTATAATTACTTACAGTTCAAACACTAAAATATTACAGTGTACGAAATTCACACCTGACAGCTTCTTTGAATCTTAATATAATAAAGCTGGATGGTTTCGATTAAACTTTATGAATAATTACTATAAATATCAAAATGACCAGTTTGAGACTAGCATTATGATCATTTGATTTTGCTTGATGTATATGAATTTAGTATTACAGCCGATTTTATTGAGTGTGTAGGGAAAGATGAAATCCTTTGTTTGCTTGCTTGTTAGCTGAACCATGAAGTCATTATTAGGTAAGGTATACTACCCTCATTTCGAAGTATTCTAATCTTACAATGGATTGGTTATCTGTCGGACTAGTCTACTCTTAAAGAAGGATAGATTACCTTACCCAATAAGGATTTCACGGTTCAGCTAACAAGCCAGCTAACAAATGATTCTACATTTCCCTACACACTCAATGGAATCGGCTGTAATTAAATACCTGACTGTTGTGACGCACTTGGAGACTGTGTTCCAGATTGTTGTGTTCCCGATGATTGTTGAGATCCAAACTGAGGAATTTGATTAGGATTTTGATATTGCATATTTCCAACGAAAGCACCCGGATGGAAACTACCGAAACTATATGTTTGTGCACCTGAAATATTGTTCTTGGTTAGATTGATACAAAAAATATTGCACTCTAATCTTTATTTCAGAACCTCAGTTCCTTCAATTCACATCTAACAACTTATTTTTGTTATTTAAATTGGTCATTATTCTTAACATAAAATTCATCAGAAAATAAGTAAATTATTAAATCACTATTGAATATATATTAAGAAAAGAACATTCTCTACAATCGTGTCCAACCTAACAGAAGAGGTGTAACAACATCTCTTGAATAAAACGAAGAGTTTAACAAACATTTTAAAGTGCATTCAGTTTTGTTTTTATCCAAAAATAAAATGGAGATATGGGATGTACGAAAATTAAATATGTTATTATGAAAAGAAATATCAAATCCCAATAAAAATTCCCTGAATTGATATTAAATATTTGTCACTGGACGTTAAGCAAGAACACCTAATTATTCACCTTAAACTTTTCTTTATTCCTCATTCAGGTTTGTAGGGTCATCTCTTTTTCTACCGTGACGATCTATTTCCCAGTGTTGTCGTGAATATGCACGAAAATCTTATTTGAACAATCTATCATAGTTTCCTCCCGATATATATTTAATACCTTACGTAAGTTAACTTATAACGGTATATGCAAGTATACAATTTCCCTACGTGAATTGCTTTCCTCTCGAAATAAACAACATTAAGTTAAATTGACATTAACCATATAAGAGCAAAGGGTTCATTCATCCTGTATTCCTTTATGTCTTGGCCATTACTGTGTTGTGTGTTTTTTTGTTTTTTTTTAACTTATATATGTATCAAAGCAAATTTTTTTTCTGTGATCTCTATCTTTGCCCAATTTTCTTTTTGTCTCGGGTTCGATACAAGTTACAATATGCGAGACATACGCATTGTTATCCGGTGACGGCTGCAGCGGCGGCGACGACATAAACTATATTTTTTATGATACCTAATGTAGCGACGTTTTCTTTGTTTTTGTTATGGGAATTTCTCACTTATTATTAGTAAAAGAATAACCATATTTGAATTCCTTGTTACGTCAAAATGTTCGTCAGACAGTATTCAACTGATTTCGACCTCATTTTATGTATATGTAATGAAGAATAAAGTGCCATGCATAGATCCATTTCTCAAATATTATAAGCAGGAAGTCAACTTTGTTTGGTGTATGGAATGACTGTAATGGGTACATGCCTTATTTTCATGGCTCCTTGGTCAATTATTATGTTTTTCAAGTACTTTAAGCAATAGGTGTATTTGGTGTATGGAATTATTGTAAGGTGTACATGTCTGTTTGGCAGTTATCATCTGACCTTGACTTAATGGTTCATTGGTCAATGTTAAGTTTTTCTGTTTTAAATTATGTTTTTCAAGTACTACATGCATAAGCAATAGGCTAACTACTGTAACATTTTGTGTGTGAAAATAAGGAGATGTGGTTTGATTGCCCATCAGATCACTCTTTACAAGTGCCCTAATTACACAGAGAGTGTTAACTATCGGTCACCTAAATGCCTTTAAGAGCGGATCAAGCCATTTAAAAAAAAGGGGGGGTCCCAAGCCAGAGTAAAAAGGGGGGTGGGTCTAACAACATGTTCAACTTACATTATGATACCTGCGGATATCACAACTTCATAAAAAATTAGGATAGGATACGAGAGACCTATGGCGTCAAGGAAAACACCTAAAAGTCAAGCCATTTTTTTTTTCGAATTAACCTGTTTGACCCCTTTTCTCTGATAAAAATACAAATATTTTTTTTTATAAAAATTTTACTCACCGACAACAGTGATACAATATAAAACGAAACATCGAAAAACAAACATATTTAGTTAGACGCTTGCTGTTTAACCTTTATAAGAATATGGTCGATCTCCGTCCCATCTACACCGAAAGACGAAAAGTTATTTCAGGTCAACAACAGGTGAAATGAATTTTAAATTGATAAGATACAGGTCTATAGTCAACGTATCTGTAAGTATAGATCCTACATTGCTTCATACAAATTTTATGGGATTGATATCTGAAAGGTGACATGATATTTCAAATCTTTCGTAGAGGTCAAATATTTGAAATTTAACATGGAATTATTGGTATTTTTTGGAATATTTGTATCCATCACAAACATGGCCACGTTCCATTCCTTTGCAAAGCTTTGAACAACCCTACTTTTCATCGATTTAAACATGTAACGATTTATTAAAGGCTGGTTGTCTCTTTGACACATTCCCCATTTCCATTCTCAATTTTATAATTTGTTGATCCTCTTATTCATAATTGAATTATCAAATTACCTAATATAAATCATTTAAGGAAAATTAACTAGTCATCATGAAACATGAAACATGAAAACTTAATTAAACGCCTATTTCTACATATATAATAGGTATTCAATGGCGTTGTACATAAATGACATATAAAATACAAAAATACAATATGTATGTACAATATCAAAAATTGAAAATTTATACTGTGATACACAAGAAAAAAGTCAGAAAAGTTCAAAATAATTTTGGAAATACAATGTTTTCAACCGACATTTAAAAATATCCAAAGATTCAGAGTTTCTTACATTTGTACCTAGTTCATTCCACAATTTTGGCCCAATAGTACTAAAGCTTCTATCTGAAAAAGTTTTCTTTTTGTTATATGGGACTGCATAACAACCAATAGATGACTCTGACGACCTTAATGAACGTTTCGACACTTGAGGATTTAACAAATTGATCAAATATGACGGTGCATTACCTACATGACAGTTGTACATATATGTTAAGATTTTAAATGTAATTCTGGCTTTGATCGGAAGCCAGTGTAAGTCAAACAATGCCTGCTTGGCACTGTCATACTTAGAACGGTTTAACACAAGTTTGGCACACATATTCTGTATACGTTGCAATTTATATAAATCAGTTTGTGAAACTCCAAAAAGTATAACATTGCAATAATCTAAATGTGAAATAACCAAAGATAAGACCAAAGTTTCAGTTGCTTCTTTCGATAGATAGGATCTTATGCACTTTGCATCGGCAACTAAGAAGGTGACAATCACGGAGCAGGTTATGCCTACTCATCCAGAGCTTCACATATTTCAGTATAGTGTATAGTGATCAGCCTTTACTTCTCTGCATTACGCTCAGACAAATATTGTTGGTCTATTGGTTTATCGTATTTGAAAGGTTGTTGTGTGTTCGACTTAACTATACCTTTTTGTGACCGCTTAATAAATCACACAGCTTGTATTTTTGTTATTTCCTTTAGGTATTTAATACACATACGTAAAGTAAATAAAACTGTTGTTCGAAGTTTCCTTGACGCCTTTCATTCCTTTCCAAAGATAACATGCAAACATTTGACTCGTCAAACTCCAGTTTCTATTGTGATGCTAAACTAATTTACTATTACTTAAATTAAACTTTTCATACATATGATTTCAAAACGGACCCTGTGCGTACAAGATCGACAGACTTTTCGTCTATGTGGCTTTATTAAACGTAATCTCGTAACCTTAACAGAGGCGGATACAGCCATTTTAAAAAGGGGGTTCCTAACCCAGGCTAAATGAGGAGGGGTGTCTGCTACATGTCCCCATTTAAATGCATTAATCGGCCAAAAAAGGGGGTTAAAACCCCCGGCACCCCCCTTGGATCCGCCAATGCTTTATCGACGCTCTTGTCAATTCCCAATTGTAATATGTTAATGTCCTTTTGTATAGCACATACATACGTACGTAAAATATATCCATCATAATTATGCTTCGGTTTTAAAAAAAAGTATATCTGTTCCTGGGTTTACGTATGAATAATTAATACAAACTATAAAATTGAGAATGGAAATGGGGAATGTGTCAAAGAGACAACAACCCGACCAAATAAAAAACAACAGCAGAAGGTCACCAACAGGTCTTCAATGTAGCGAGAAATTCCCGCACCCGGAGGCGTCCTTCAGCTGGCCCCTAAACAAACATATACTAGTTCAGTGATAATGAACGCCATACTAATTTCCAAATTGTACACAAGAAACTAATATAAAAAAAATACAAGACTATCAAAGGCCAGAGGCTCCTGACTTGGGACAGGCGCAAAAATGCGGCGGGGTTAAACATGTTTGTGAGATCTCAACCCTCCCCCTATACCTCTAATCAATGCAGAAAAATAAACGCATAACAATACGCACATTAAAATTCAGTTCAAGAGAAGTCCGAGTCTGATGTCAGAAGATGTAACCAAAGAAAATAAACAAAATGACAATAATACATAAATAACAACAGACTACTAGCAGTTAGCTGACATGCCAGCTCCAGACTTCAATTCAACTGACTGAAAGATAATGATTTCATCATATGAACATCAGGCACAATCCTTCCCAAAACAACTGTATTGATATATTGAAATAATTATTTATAAAACTCGAGCTTTTTAAATACTTTAATCAATACAAGAACGACAACTCTAGAAGAATGATGCAACTAGTAGAAACGATATATAAACATGATCAGGAGATTGTGCAATATTTGTAAATAGCTTGATATATATGTTACATTAAAATAGTGTAACTATCTTGTTGGAACTTCTCTTGTTATTCAGGTAAATATAAATAAAATTTAGCATACGAAGTTTGCATATTATTTTACTTAATTACATAATTGTGTGGTATGACTACTAGCATGACTATATAATTAACTGTATTTAAAGCTTAACACGTATTATATAAATATAGAAATAAATCAATTAATGAAAAGAAAAAACATACACGTCAAGTCTTTGAATTTCTCTTATGTTGGGATTATTTTATTTGTTTGTTTTAGTAGGGTTGAGATAGATAAAAGAGGGACGGAAGATACCAAAGGGACAGTCAAACTCATAAATCTAAAACAAACTGACAATGTCATGTCTAAAAATGAGAAAGACAAACAGACAAACAATAGTACACATGACAAAACTAAAGTATAAACAACACGAACCCCACCAAAAAACTAAGGGTGATCTCAGGTGCTCCAGAAGGGTAAGCAGGTCCTGGTCCACATGTGGCACCTGTCGTATCGCTTATGTGATAACAAATCCGGTAAATAGTCTAATTCGGTAGGTCACAGTCATGAAAGGGAAAGGGATTTTAGTTACGACGTAAGGAACATATCCGATATCATTTGTGAAACGGTTATTCAATAACTGTCAACCAACTCGTGATGGTGCCCGTAAAATTTACGAAGGGATGAATTCAACTTCCCCATTTGGAACTCTTGGTTGAATAGCTTCCTTGTGGGCAGCAACCCTCTATCAAGAAATTGTCCGAATACATTGGAATTCAGGTAGTATGTCGATACCAACTGAAATAAGGTCGTATAATGTCATGGTATGAATGTAATGCTGTTTATTTGTACATCGATTTCTAGTTGACCAATCCTTTGAAAATAATAGCACTAAATCATTAATGCTAGAAAAAATATATGAACAAACGTCGCATATGTTTACGGAAAATGAATAATTGGAGTATTGATGAGGGGACTTTTTTTTTATATAAATTGTCATCCTGCCGGGGTTTTTTTTGTGGCCAAGTTGCACATCCTGCCTTTTTTTTACTCAAAACTCCTGTCCTGCCTTTTTTCAAATTTCATACTAGCACCTCCCTCCCCCTCCCCCCATAAAAATCAAATGGTAGCTCCCTTACCTGAGTTGATATGTCTCTTGATTTTTTTGAGGACTGTTTGGAACTATGCCAGCTGATTTTACCAATGTCATAGGTTTGTTACTGGACGTATCGATATGTTTTCGTAAATTATTATAACAGACCTAAAACGATTATTTTGGGTTTTTTTTTCAGGTTCAATATGGAAACTAGTATCGTGTGCACTGAACATCTAAAGCCATACACGTTTTATTGCCCAAGACACATAGATATTCTGTGTTCACAGTGTACAGTAAACTACGTTCACAGATCATGTCATTTTTATTATATAGATGAGCTCATGTCGATCACTTACTTTAACCCACTTGTCAAACAGGCGCACGAATCAGTCACTGCCAGTCTAGAGAATATCGAACAAATAGTTCATGACATGAAGCAAAATCACAATATCGAAAGTGTCAATCACAATACCGTAAGTATAATTTCGGAGAACAATCACAATGCTGGAAAGGGCAATTCGGAAACCAATCACAATGCTGGAAATGTCTATACGGAAACTAATCACAACATCGGAAGTGACAGTTCGGGAACCAATCACATAAGCAGAAGTGACAATTCGGGAACCAATCACATTACCAGAAGTGACAATTCGGGAACCAATCACATGACCAGAAGTGACAATTCGGAAACCAAATCTCACATGATTGAATGTAGTAAACAATATGATTCGGTTAAAACTTCAATAGTCTCTAGAATGAACGAGTTAAAAGGCTGCGAAATGACAAATGAACAATTCTGCTTCGTTGTTACAACGTTCCGATTTCTTTTCACTTTGGGCAATATTTTACAAAATGTAAAAAAGTGTTTTCATAAGAACGAATGTTGTACATCGCTTTTGAAAGCATCCCAACAACTTATTACAAACTTTCATCACAATATACAGATGAGAGAGAACCCATGTTTGGTGAATTTCAGCAGTTATAGTAAAACTCAACCCGTAAGCAATTATTCGGGTAGATGGGTGCTCGAACTCAAATTGAAAGTTATTTTACCAAAAGGAGAAGGAATTTTTTTGATAAATTCGTGTTGGTTTATGCCAGATGGTAAAATGGTATTTCTAGTCACATCTGTATCGAGTCGTAGTAAATCTCTGATTATTCACGATGAATATGGTTCGTATATGCAATCTATCCCCATATATGGACGAATATGGGACGTAACTCCGGTTGGTATTAACAAGATTATCGTTCGTTATATTGATTGGAATTGGTTTGAGGTCCTGGACTTTTCCAAGCCTGATCGTGTCCAATCAAGGATATTACGACACATGTCCCTCAAAAACGATTTAAGGTTCAGTTCACCCGATAATTCTTTCATGGATGTTTATCGTCCTTCTGGTGAAATTATTACGTCATTTCCGGTAGGAAAGGATAGATTATTCACTGAAATGTGTTCAGACAAGTCAAATATTTATTTGATCGATAAAAAGCGAAACATCTTGAACTGCTTTAGAAAAGAAGGCACATTAAAACATCTGTATAAATTCGATAACGGCTTATGTATAACTTCAGTCGTAGCAATAGGCAATGGATACGTTCTGTTAACTGGTGAAAACAATCTAGCTGTCCTTAATTTTGACCAAAGAATTAGACAAAATGTTATAGTGGACGGAGTAAAAAATTATGAGAATAATGGTATGTGGACAAGTTTTAATCCTACAAATAACACGTTGTTAGTGTGTAGTGGAATTGACGAATTTGCGTTATTATATAACGTCAAAACTGCAGACAACTAAATGTGTAATCCAAATTGTTTTATGAAAGAGAATGAATTTAAACACAACAATGTATTTTAATTGGTGTATTTTTTCACAATAAAACAGCACACATAGATACCAGTATGACAAAATATCATTAAAACAATGTAAATATTACTAAATAACATACAAGCAATAATTTAAAAAAAATAATACCAATCTTGTTAAATAACTAGAGGCTCTAAAGAGCCTGTGTCGCTCACCTTGGTCTATGTGCATATTAAACAAAGGACACAAATGGATTCATGACAAAATTGTATTTTGGTGATGGTGATGTGTTTGAAGTTCTTACTTTACTGAACGATTTTGCTTCTTACAATTATATCTATCATGAACTTTGCCCATTAGTAACAGAGAACTATATTTGGTAAAAATTTACATAAATTTACCAAATTAATGAAAATTGTTAAAAATTGACTATAAAGGGCAATAACTCCTTAAGGGGTCAATTGACCATTTAGGTCATGTTGACTTATTTGTAGATCTTACTTTGCTGAACATTATTGCTGTTTACAGTTTATCGCTATCTATAATAGTATTCAAGATAACCAAAAACGGCAAAATTTCTTTAAAAATTTCCAATTGGAGGGCAGCAACCCAACAACCAGTTGTCAAATTCATCTGAAAAATTCAGGGCAGATAGATATTGACTTGATTAACAATTTAACTTCTTGTCAGAGTTGCTCTATATGCTTTGGTTTCATAGTTATAAGCAAAAAACTGCATTTTACACCTATGTTCTATTTTTAACCGTGGCGGCCATCTTGGTTGAATGGCCAGGTCATCGGACACATTTTTCAAACTAGATACCCCAAAGATGATTGTGGCCTAGTAGTTTCAGTGGAGATTTTGTAAAAGATTACTTAGATTTATGAAAAATGGTTAAAGATTGACTATAAAGGGCAATAACTCCTAATGGGGTCAACTGACCATTTTGGTCATGTTGACTTATTTGTAGATCTTACTTTGCTGAACATTATTGCTGTTTACAATTTATCTCTATCTATAATAATATTCAAGATAATAACCAAAAACAGCAAAATTTCCTCAAAATTACCAATTCAGGGGCAGCAACCCAACAACCGATTGACCGATTCAGCTGAAAATTTCAGGGCAGATAGATCTTGACCTGATAAACATTTTTATCCCATGTCAGATTTCCTCAAAATGCTTTGGTTTTTGAGTTATAAGTCAAAAACTGCATTTTACCCCTATGTTCTATTTTTAGCGGTGGCGGCCATCTGGGTTGGTTGACCAGGTCACGCCACACATTTTTTAAACTAGATACCCCAAAGATGATTGTGGCCAAGTTTGGAATAATTTGGCCCAGTAGTTTCAGAGGAGAAGATTTTTGTAAAAGATTACTTTAATTTACGAAAAATGGTTAAAAATTGACTATAAAGGGCAATAACTCCTAAACGGGTCAACTGACCATTTTGGTCATGTTGACTTATTTGTAGATCTTACTTTGCTGAACATTATTGCTGTTTACAGTTTATCTCTATCTATAATAATATTCAAGATAATAACCAAAAACAGCAAAATTTCCTCAAAATTACCAATTCAGGGGCAGCAACCCAACAACCGATTGACCGATTCATCTGAAAATTTCAGGGCAGATAGATCTTGACCTGATAAACATTTTTATCCATGTCAGATTTCCTCAAAATGCTTTTGTTTTTGAGTTATAAGCCAAAAACTGCATTTTACCCCTTTGTTCTATTTTTAGCCGTGGCGGCCATCTTGGTTGGTTGACCAGGTCACGCCACACATTTTTTAAACTAGATACCCAAAAGATGATTGTGGCCAAGTTTGGATTAATTTTGCCAAGTAGTTTCAGAGGAGAAGATTTTTGTAAAAGATTACTTTAATTTACGAAAAATGGTTAAAAATTGACTATAAAGGGCAATAACTCCTAAACGGGTCAACTGACCATTTTGGTCATGTTGACTTATTTGTAGATCTTACTTTGCTGAACATTATTGCTGTTTACAGTTTATCTCTATCTATAATAATATTCAAGATAATAACCAAAAACAGCAAAATTTCCTCAAAATTACCAATTCAGGGGCAGCAACCCAACAACCGATTGACCGATTCATCTGAAAATTTCAGGGCAGATAGATCTTGACCTGATAAACATTTTTATCCATGTCAGATTTCCTCAAAATGCTTTTGTTTTTGAGTTATAAGCCAAAAACTGCATTTTACCCCTTTGTTCTATTTTTAGCCGTGGCGGCCATCTTGGTTGGTTGACCAGGTCACGCCACACATTTTTTAAACTAGATACCCAAAAGATGATTGTGGCCAAGTTTGGATTAATTTTGCCAAGTAGTTTCAGAGGAGAAGATTTTTGTAAAAGATTACTTTAATTAACGAAAAATGGTTAAAAATTGACTATACAGGGCAATAACTCCTAAACGGGTCAACTGACCATTTTGGTCATGTTGACTTATTTGTAGATCTTTCTTTGCTGAACATTATTGCTGTTTACAGTTTATATCTAACTATAATAATATTCAAGATAATAACCAAAAACAGCAAAATTTCTTCAAATTTACCAATTCAGGGGCAGCAACCCAACAACCGATTGACCGATTCATCTGAAAATTTCAGGGCAAATACCCCTATGTTCTATTTTTAGCCGTGGCGGCCATCTTGGTTGGTTGACCGGGTCACGCCACACATTTTTTAAACTAGATACCCTAATGATGATTGTGGCCAAGTGTGGTTTGATTTCGCCCAGTAGTTTCAGAAGAGAAGATTTTTGTAAAAGTTAACGACGACGGACGACGACGGACGACGGACGCCAAGTGATGAGAAAAGCTCACTTGGCCCTTCGGGCCAGGTGAGCTAAAAAGGAGAGTTATCGTTTATTACAACGTGCTTAAAAATACCATTGAATGTATATTCAGACCTATAATCGATCTCCATTTAAGATATTTAGTATCAAATTTAACTCCTGCTCGTCAAATGGTGAAACCCCAAAATTGCACAAAGAATCTACAGATTGTCTATTCGAAGTGTACATTTTAGCACCGAACATTTGATTGTTGATTACGTTAGTCTCAGGAGTTTTCCAAAAATTAGCAAAAAATTTAAACACATTAAACACACCCACATACCACTGCGTCACCAATGGAATGGCTTGTCTTTAAAATAAACTCAACTAATCAAAATCTTAAAAAAACAAAATTTAAACATAAACTTAACAAACCGTATGAAATTACCATTGCTATTTGAATAAATATAACAGGAGAGTCACACTATTCTAAATTTAGACGTAAGAATGAGTTAATGCAATTTACCATTGACTGATAAATTGTTTGTCTTACATACTGAAACTTAGAACACGACAAGAGTGTCTCGATAAAATGCAAGATAAACATTCAGGTGCATCACAAAATCAATGAAAACATTTGTAGGAAAGTTTAATTTTTAAAGGATTTTTATACTGCTTGTATGAACAGGATTTATAATAGTAACGCATTGATATTATACAACTTATATTTATGGATATTTCTTGTTTTTTGATGTGAACAAAAATTGCAATGTTTTTTTTTTAAAGACAAATCCCTCTATTGTTTATGCGCATATATACAAGCGCAACAGTACTATGCCGTCAGCGATTTATGACGTCGGGGTTTCCGCGAACTGGAAACGTTTATAAGAGTTATTCCTCTTTGAGCCGATGGAGAGAGTAACAATCGCTTTGATAGGTGAATTTGCCGAGAAGAAAATGAAAATCGTTTTTATATATATGACATGTTCCAGAATTGGATAAAATATGAAAAATGAAAAGAGAGTCAACTATACAGCAATCTAACAACAACAAAAACACAAAAATGACTAAAGAATCGAAACAGAATCTGGATACTCGACAACAAGATGAGCCAATCAAATTATAATGTAATACTTTTTTTCATGAATATTCTACATGTATCGACTTTCGTAGGTTCTTAATTATATCCATACTTTACGTACCTATATATGGATATGGCAAATTGCACTGACATATTTTGAATGTGTACGGCACTTACATTTTTACATCAACACATAAACACCAGCAAAACAGTTAACATACGTTGTATACATGTAAAACAAAGTACATCTAGAGATTTTAACATATAAGCGATGCCTTCTAACATTGTATATTTTTTTTATGACTATTCCGAGTTTGTTCCGATTTACCAACTTTGATATTTATGTATAAGCTGCGTAAGTTTTGTATAAAACAAAATAATCGTGTCTGTGTTAAAAAGTTGTCGGAATGCATATGGAAAAAAATCAATTAAAAAAAAAATTGAGACAAGAGGTCGGACTAGGTTTAATTCAAACTCACGGTATGACAGCTGTATGATTATACTTAGACTGAGTTTCTAGCAACATTACGGAATATTTCGATATTCTTAGATGCCGAAGGATGAATGATCAAAACAGAAATGATGTTAATTAGACCCCGTTAACACTTGCACAGAATTGAAATTAAATCGATCTCTGAAAAGCATCTCGCATTTTCGATCTTAAAAGAACTTGTGCGTTTACATTTAGTATACATTCTGAAGGACGACTCCGGTTGCGGGAATTTCTCGTTACATTGAAGACCTGTTGGTGACCTTCTGCTCTTGTTTTTTCTATAGTCGGGTTGTTGTCTCTTTTATACATTCCCCATTTCAATTCTCAATTTTATTGCAGATCTAAATAATCGGTCTAACCATTTCGATAACAAAAAATCGTAGAAAATTGAATAAGGAAATATTTGGTTCATTAGATAATTATATGCTTCTGCATTTATTAATTCTATTTTTTTATTAACATGTTATAAGTAATTAAAAACAAAGAATTGGCAGAAAAAATACTTATAACGGTCATTTCGTTTGAAGATAAGTAATTTACAGGAAAAAAATAAAATAATGAATACAATTGAAAAGATTTTTTTTAAAAGGTGCACCGAATAACACACGTATAGTAAGCGAATATGGAACGAATAAGTAGCAGGACATCAGTCGAGCACTGCAACGAGTATTTACGCCTTAGTAGAGGGTTATTTTACCTCTTAGAACCAATACATTATATAGCATCAGAGGCAAGAACAAAAAAAAATGAAAAAAAAATGTCTAAAAAAGTGCGACCTATAACAAACACATTGTAAGCGAATAAGTAGCAGGTCATTGGTCTAGCGCTTAAACTGGATAATCCGCGCTAATAGGTATGATTCACTTTAATGAACCCATAGCTAACACCAGAGACAAGAAAACAACGTTATAGATGCAATGTATTTCAACGTATAAGCAAATAAGGAACGAATAAGTAACGGTATCAGTCGAGCGCTGAAACGGGTCCTGTCTCAACTCAGGAGTCTGTAATTAAGAGCTTGTTGTTTATAAAAAAAAGTTACATATTTGTTTTTCATTTAATTTGTTTTTTGTTATTTTCTAGTTTGAATTTTGTTACATTTGTCCTTTCGGGACCTTTTATAGTTGTGTATGCAGTATGGGATTTGCTCATTGTTGTAGGCCGTACGGTGACCCATAGTTAATTATTTCCTGTGTCAATTGGTCATTTGTGGAGAGTTGTGTTTTTTGCAATCATACCACATCTTCTTTTTTAATTAATATATTTGGAGAAGAATGACGCAAAAACGTCGAATATATTTATTTGGTTTGTGTTATCTCCATGGCACGTTCTGTCAAATCATTTGAGAATAAACACTGAAATCAGTTTTTTTTAAGAACATTTTTAAACTGACCATGCGCAGATTTATTTTCACATCTTCATAAAACACTTGGAATGTTATATCGATTGATTGATTGAAAAGTCGATCTCGATGTATCTAAAGCGTTTTCACTTGAAGAACAATCGGTTCATAAAAAAAATCGGTCTTTTAAAACTACATCTAGAGATGGAATGTTTACGTCCGATTGAAGATCGATCTTTCTTATTTTTGCAATACTAAAGATCGTCGATCTCAGAAATGATCGATCTTTATTGTTAGTGGAATCGGAGTCTTAGATTTCTAATGATCTTAAGCAATTATCATCAAAATAAAAAAGAACAACATGCTTAAACGAAATTAAAATTCATGATACCGGAAGCAAAATTATGTCTTGTCTTTCAGATATACTTTGATTGAACAATGATATTATATAAAAATGTCTTCACTATTTTAAAAAGAATTTCTGTTCAACACATAATCACTATGAATAACCTGAAATGAAATGTTTATAGAAGCATTCGTCTGTACATTTGTACAACGCATTGTTTTCCAACCACCGCATTTATATTACGTGTCTTTGATACCGACTGAAAACTAAGTACTATCATGTGTAGATTAATGTGAATTTATCGTAGATTAAAACAAGCAAACAACAAAACAGCAATTGACAAGAACTGGGTTGTCCCTAATTTGCAAGAATTTAGCCTAAACCGGCCGAACGTCTTTCGACGTTGTTTTTAGAATTGGCGCAATGTGTTCCCGCCAATCATTGAATTCAATTTGTTTACCCCTTTTTAGAAATATCTCTTTTTCCATTACGGTGACCCCATCTTTTTATTTCCTTATTTTGTTAAGATATAAACAACGCATATTCTATCAAAGACTCGTGGAGATATTATTGGTCAATTTTTTTAAAACTTGATTTTTTATAGGTATTTTACAATAAAAAAAAGGCGGGAAAACTATTATAGCAACTTATCGTTATTATTTTCCACTCAGAAAATGGTGATATTAGTAAAATAGTTTGTATTAACAATTAGGTTAACAAAACCGACAAGTTTTTATTGGATACGGACTTTAAAAAAAATATTACACTGCTATTGACTAGAAGTCCTAATTTCCAAATTTTGTGAAAAAGATGACGTTTTAAATCGAAAACGAGGTCGGTGACCCCATTTTTTTATTTGCTTATTTTAAAGCTTTTACCTAGCCTAAAATAAAAATAAAATAAAAATAAGATATTATTGGTAGATCTGAATAGAAGGATTGGTCTTTAAATCGGCGAAGTACTCGCCAAAACAATTTATCTCTTGTTCCACAGTTTCCCTGTAAAACACGCAACTACAGCGACAAAACCGAGAGTAATGGGCCTTATGATAAAGGAAAGACTGCGCATGAAAACTTTAACCAACCAACCAAAAAAAAAAAAAAGAAAAGAAGGACAGCTTACTATGCCAAATAATCTTAAACACTGGACAGCGTTTCAAACGAAATAAAATTGGTATATCGTTATCATACTGGTACCAACCAGTTTAGATTTTAGATAAAGAGTATCTAACTTATCTGCAAGTTTAAAAGTTATTGTGTCAATTAGTTTGTGGATAGATCAACAAAAGTGTTAGTTAAATGCTACACATTTAAATTTTCATCTGGTTTAAAAAATGACATGTGGTTCTGTGGTCCTTTCCATTCTTCTTCTAGTAACGTTGCAAGTATTGGAAATCGGCCAGAGCCGAATACTATTTCCGGTTTATTGTTAATGTATACCACTATAGTCGGAACACCAAATGCACCATGATTCAAAGCGTCATTTGTCACTGCTCTAAGCGTCTTTTTGATACCGTCATCTGTAACTTTGTCAAGGGCCCTTTCTGATATCACCTCATCAATGCCGGCCATTTTAGCGGCTGTCATCAGATCATTTTTGTCAAAAATACCTTCATCACGACTCCAAGCCCTCACCCATAGTTCTCTAGAAAGTTTTTCTGTGTATTCTGGATGCTCAGTGTTAATAGCTGTTAGAAATCTCATTGCGGTCAGAGAAGTCTTCTCAAACATGACAATAGAGGGATTCTTGGGTATTCTGATTGGGATCTGGTAATACCTCGCTAATCGTGGGATATCCTTTCTAAAATTATATTTACCCTTATTCACTACATATACCGGTGATCTATTTCCCGATTCATGAATTAGACCTCCGAGAAATACAGGTTTTAGTTTTAAATCTATGTTAGTCCAAATTGTTTTGTATCGAACAAGTACTTCAAAAGCTACCCAAGAATATGGCGATACCACGTCATAGAAAAGTTCGACACTCTTTTTGAGCGGAGACGACATGTTCCTACCTATATCTACATGTCACACATTTGTTGTACGTTGCATGTCCAAATGTTAATCTTCTCAGCAACTATAATAAAGAAATAATTATCATAATCATTTAACTTTTTCAGGATATATATACAAACAATGCAATGCAATATTGTTATAGGAAGACTACCGCATGTTCGGCTTCGAGTGCGAGAGGTGATAGGTTCGATCCAAGCTTATTTAATGCTGGTTCAAATGATTCGACATCTGATATTAAGCTTTGTCTGCGCTAACTACGCGTCATTCTGAAGTAGTCGTCTTTGAGTCAGAATAATATGTCATGCTATGGTGATATCATATGTCCTCACCGTGTATCATCAGTACACCGGATATAGGTCCTTCTGTGGATTTATTCCCGGCGAAGCACATTCAAATATCATAAACACATATTTTTGTCCTGACAAGCTTGTGGTACTTGCTACTGGACGTTTAACAGCAAATTAGCCGGATATGATTACTTTTACTTTCAACGTTTT